>NC_091719.1:646496-1292992 GCF_000512605.2 Kwoniella pini CBS 10737 | reverse complement strand
GTAGCTCAGAGTGTGACTATACCCAAAAAAAATCAACGGGATGCAATTAAGGTTCTTATGGTCACTTGGAATATGGGTGATGCCTTGGTGAGTGATCACTCTCATTGAAGAGGATCGTCATGTATATCAGAGCTTATATTCAATGTCTCATAGCCAAAAGGAGATTTATCTGTATTATTCGGTCAAATCCCTCCTTATCAACCTGAGACTCCAACCGGCACTATTCCCAAATTACCAGTAGAAAACGTTCATCCTTACCATATTGTCGTTGTTGCAGGACAAGAATGTCCGACACTGAGTGGTGCACCCAGAGGACTAGGCGGAGGTCTGGTGAAAGGTGTGACACTTAGGCATAAAAAGGACAAGGAGAAGGAGAAAGACCGTGAGAAAGAGAAAGAAAAGGTTATTGAAAAGGAGAAAGAAGATATGAATGCGGACAGAGACAAAGCGGACAAAAGCGATGCTAAGGAAAAACTTAACACCAAAGGAAAACCTGAACTCAAGCTCAAGAAGGATACTCTAGAGGTCGATAGAGAAGATGCTGGATCCCGGTCAGCAGATCAAGAAGAATCAAGCGAAGATGAAACCCCGAAAGAATCCTCTGAACGTGCGTCGAGAGCCAGCTCGCCAATGACACCTCATACACCTTTCATGCACCGTGGACAACCCACTGCAAAAGGCTGGAGCCAGATGCTTGATGGTGAGTCAATCGGCTGACGAACGACGAAGCTTCTATGCTGATCGCAGCTACTTCTGACCTGCAGACTACTTCTGTGGAATCAATGCCCGTACATCCGAACCTTTGCCCTCCTCATACAACTCTTCGTCTCCAGTGCCCAGTCAGCCGCCCTTCTTGCCGCATCCACCGCCTTCAGCATTTCCAGTCCACCCTTCCCTTCTTCGATCAGCCTCAGCTCCAATAACTCCGGTAACATCGTCTATCGCTGTTCCACCTAGAGCTCCTAACAACATTCTCGGTACATACCATCTAGCTCTTAGCCCATCTCCACTAGCGAGATCTGGATCATCTTTCGAATCCTCCTCTGCATCCTCTTCGACAAGCGAGGCAGACGAATCATATCTAATGATAAATCAACGCAGCACCGATAATCATCATCCACCATCTTCGCCAAGCAAGAATACCGAGAAAGATCGACCGGAATTGATAATTCCGAATGAGGAAGTTATATCAACACATAATGGCAACGGCAGCTACGTTCATGTTGTCAAAGAGAGATTATTGGGGATGTATTTAACTGTTTACGTTTACAAAGGGTGCGAACATCTGATACAAGGTGAGTGTTAGATATTTTCAGATAATCTGTGCAGATATGAGGGACTGAACGGGAATTTGGAAAACAAGCTGACGGTCTTTGTTCTGTAGGAACGGACAAGGATCTAGTGACTGCTGGTCTTGCTGGAGGTAGAGTAGGCAATAAAGGCGGAATGTAAGCTTGCTTATAGAGACTATGTACTCGATAATGAAGCTGACACTGATTGTAATCCTCAGCGGGATAAGTCTGAAATTGGCAGATCACCGATTTCTCTTCATCAATTCCCATCTCGCAGCTCATACAGGCCGCATGCACGCTCGTTTATCGAACATATCCAAAATCAAATCAGAATTAAGGCTAGATTGCTTTTTGCCCAAGGATGACCCTCGAGCAACTGCCGAAGGTGAGTTCAGCTTTTCGGTGACAGCACCAGCTCATGTTTCCGATATACAGATATCACGGACCGTTTTGACACTGTTCTGTGGTGCGGTGATTGTACGTAAATCTTGCGAATGGACGTATCAAAGCTGATGAGGATTTATCAGTAAATTTCCGGATTGAGCTCTCAAGACTGCATGCGGATTGGCTTATCGAGCAGAAGAGTAAGCCTCCGATGTCTAGTTCGAAGCGGACGATCCGTAGCTCACACTAGTGTGGTCCAGAATACTCCGAACTGCTGATGTGGGATCAGCTGAAGCTGGCCATGAAAGATCCTAACCTCAATCCCTTTCCTGGATTCGAGGAGGGACCGATAGATTTTCCATGTACATTCAAATACGATGTGAGTGGTTTACCCGCGCACATAGTTTTTTCCGCTGCCGAAAGACATTCACTGGCTGAAGCATTCCTCGTAGGTATGGAAGAGTGTTCGAGCGACGAATCGAGAGATACGCAAAAGCACAAAACGCCGTAAATCGACTGCCTCCACTGCATCTGCGGACTTTGGGAGCAGCGCAAATATCGCCAAAAATCTTTCTTACGTTCCAGAAGGAGATGCTATCGAAGAAGTGGATGATGACAACCCGGATACCTCTTTAACTCGGGAAAGCTTACCAAAGGCCAATGGCAGCGATGACGAAATGACCGAGGGTAATTTCTCGAGGAGATCATTTGAATCAAGTCGGTATACTTCGGGAGCGGGGACGGATATCGAGGAAGATTCAGATGATATACCTGCCACGTATCGCAATCAACATCAGCATCAGCATCGCCCGTTTGAAGTTGCGCTCAAGGAGAAGACTAGACACTTGCTTGGATTAGTCAAGATGGACGGAATACTCACTTCGTCTCCTAGGCGACCAGGAGCAGGTATAGGCAGAAAAGTTAGTGTGAAAAGGAAGATCTCGCTTAAGAGGCAAAAAGACTTGATGGAAGGCTATGAATCGAGGAGAACGTCTGTATCGAGTTTCCAGGAGCACACGGATCAGCCTTCGACACCTACTTCCGAGGGTCATCGGAGAGTTTCAACTTCTTCCAGGTATGATGGTTCCAACGAAGGCCCGATGTTGGACGGGCTGGGCTTGGCTCCTCCCATAGTTGAGAGTTCATCAAGTGTATACTCCTCATCACCCCCTAGGGAAAAGGAAAAGGATAAACCACCCTTGACGAGGAGACTTAGTATAATGAAACGTACAATGTCTAATCGATCTGTGAAGAATGCCAGTAATCTCGAAGATGACGACGATGAGGAGGAGGTACCTGATGAGATTGATCGAAGAGAAGGGGTTTACGATACTTCCAAGAAGCAGAGAGTACCTAGTTGGGTGAGTCTAGTGACCATAATTTCTATCATTATACTAGTCATCCAGCTTTATCACACATATGAGATTGAGCTGATCAACCATTGTAGTGCGATCGGGTTTTGTGGAAATCGCACATAACACCTGATCCGGAAGACGACTCTTCGCATGCAAAATCTGTCAGATTGGATGTTGATTCTCATACACCTTTCCATCGACTATCCAACGTGTTTTCAAATTTAGGTGGTCATTTGAAGATACAAATGACCCGGACAGCGTCAATGGATCCAGGACCAGCCGATCGAATGAACCTACGTATACGTACTTCTAACTCGCCGGAAGAGTCTGTTCAGCCCATATTGTCCGAGCCTTCTCTCGTCGCTTCGCCTCCTGATTCACCAACCTTTTCGCCGAAGATCAATACCACAGGCGAAGGCTTGATACCTTTACCTCGAAAACCCTCTCCAATACGCCCGGTTCCATCCTCGTCGCCATCAAAAGACGGAAAGCGTGTGTTTTTCAGCAACACCGCTCCCGACAGGTTGATCCCTTCCATGGGAATTGGCATGATTCGCTCAGGCTCTGCACCGGGCGAGCATCGACCAAAGCTTGATAAAAGACCTGCATCAGCGTCCGGTCGTCTGCCTATGCTGTCTTCTGATGTATCCACCACACCCGAGGAGGCTGAAGGGAATCAAAACAAGATTACATTCGATTCGCCTATATCGCCTACTGTAGATACGCTACGATCTGGTCCTATGACTCGTAATGGACGGGTTAGAAGTAATTCTGATTCTACGGGTTTAGAAGGCAAGAAAGATGAAGAAAAGAAGAAAGGCAGAATAAGTGATGGGATCCTCGAAATTGATCGGAAACCTACCGCCAATGTAAAAATACATACTAACTCGAAGGACAGTAGTAGAGAATCAAGTCCTGAAAGAAAATTACTGAAGATCTTCGACCTTGATAAAAGGATAAGAACAATTTCAAATTCGACACCTTCTGAACACAAATCATCAACATCTTTCAAAAATTTACTTCATCCTTCAGAATCATCTACCAGTATGCATAGAATCTCAACAATACATACTTCTACTCAACCTACTCAAACATCTTCTACAGGTCTAGGAGTTGAAACAAATGGAAAATTAGGTGGTAGAGAAAGTGATAAACATACATTTATAAAATTTATAAAAGATTTACCAAGTTGGTTACATCGTTCATCAAGTCATGCTCCTGAAGATATTTTAATTCATGTACAAGACCAAAATGAGAATGAAATTGAAAAAATTTGGAAAAAAGGTGAAGTTAGATGTTTACATTATGGTACTATTGATGATGCTGGGTGAGTAAATTATGTTTAAATCAAATTATATTATAGGAAATTAAGCTGATATCAATTGAAAAGTATGAGATTATTAGAAGGTAGATCAGATCATAGACCTGCTATTTTTGCAGGAGCAGTATATGTATAGAATTAACAAATTCGAATTCGAATGAAATTTGCTATGAACTAATAAAAATGGTAAATCATTAAAAAGAGCTTTATTCATTCGGTATCGGTTTGGGATTTTTGTTTATGAGTCTATAGATAATTAGAAAATGTAGTTACGATATTTCGTATATTTCCATTATTTTTAATGGTTATATATAGCTTACGATGATATGAATATAATGAATCATTTCGAGATTTTATTGGTTCAAGTACGTACAGTCAAATGTGTCTATCGATTTTACTTGATTATGTTTTGCATTAATGATAAAATAATTTATCAAAGTCGTACGATCGTATAAAGTATGTTATGATATTATGATATAGAAAAATGAACATGTTAAACTAGATATATAATTAACGAAAAATAAAAAACAGGCATGAAACATTTTGAAATTAGCTAATTCGTTAAGCGTAATATATTCGTTCATTTATATGGGAAAGGAATTGTCGTTCAAGTGGGTAAGGTCTTATTTGATTATTTGGTATGGTCTTATTATCTGATCGTAACCATAATCAATCGTTCAAGTTATCTCTTCTATCGCTGTAAATCATACATCAGCTCAATTTCGTACGTAAGAAGGGTTAAAATCAAACTAAATCCCAGAAATACTTACTCGTTGGGTCTTAAATCCTTCAGGTTCATTATTTCTCTCAGCACCATAAGCTTCACTTACATCACCTAACATATCAATATCTTTTATCGTTGTCGAAGTTGACTTTCCACTTTTTTTAGTAGGTGAAGGTTGTAATATTTTAATAGTATTCTCAAGATTTTGATCAAGATCTTGTTGAAGTAATCCAGATAATTCTCTACCTTTTTTTAAAGTTAAAGTTGATTTTCCATCTCCAATTAATTCACCAAATTTATTTATTTCTTTTCTTGATGATTGTATTCTAGATGAAAGTGGACTTTGACCTGATGATAATGTTAATGATCTTATTTTTGATCGTGTTCTACTTGCTGGTGAATCATTTGAGCTATCCGGCGAAAAAACAGGAGGTATATTCTCTTTATCATTAATTTCTATACCTTGCTGAATAGTGTTTCTGGATTGAGAAGGAGAAATTTTGTTTCGCTTTAATGGAGATTCGTTAAGATCATTTAATCGATTCTCAAATTTATCTTTAGGTCTTGGATGCGAGGCACCACTTGATGAAGAAACATCAAGTATAGGTAAAGGAGAAAGTAAATCTCGTGTTCTTTTCGTACTTTGATTGTGAGATGTAGCTAAAGGAGTAGGTGCAGATTTACGTGATTTAGGTGATGATGTAATTGTATTGATAGAAGATTTGAGAGTTGTTGTTGGGATTTTCCTAGATGTTTTGACGGAAATACTATTTTCATCATTGAATATCTGTATAGAAGATTTCGTACGATTTTTAGTTGGTGCAGAATGAGAATGAGTATGAGATTTATTTGTAAATTCTGATAACTTTGATTTCAAAGGTAATAAGTCGGAAGTTGAAATTTTTGATTTAGAATTTTCATCTTGCAATGATACTGATTTACCTTTATTTTCAGTTTTTGTTGATTCCAGAGCTTTTGGTTGTAATGAAGTTAAAGCTTTTCGACTTGAACTTGAACTTCTTTTTGAAGGTGATGTGGTTCCTGTTTTACTGGTTTTGATGGATAAAGATGAAGAGGATGATGAAGCTGAAGAAGATGATTTATCAGGTGTATCTGCGTAAATAGCAAAAAGGGATCCTTTCTTTTTGGTGACTGGCATGTTTGAGTATATCAGTCAAGAGAATATATATGAATAGTACAAGAAAGTTGCTGATCTTCAGTAAAAGGTATGCAAATTCAGGAAATATCTGTTGATGGTATGTTATCTGAATTTGCAAAATCAAAGAGCGAAATTGAACGTTTAACAAGATAATAAATCGGAAAATGTATCAGCGGATAAGTGTTGGAAGGGATAGTTAAAATGTATGAGAAATTATTGAAACATTTTTGGTTATGTTGAGTGATATTGTCTATGATTTTGATTAATTCAACTTATTCATCTGTTTGAGGTGTTTGATGCACACATTTATTCACCCCCTTATAATTCACATTCACTCCGTCACATTACAGCATACAAATCACGTGACTAGACTAATATTACAGCTTGGTTAATAAAGTAAACAACACGATCAAGGCACAGACACTCATTTAAATCTGTCCGCATCAAAATCAGGCGCCACTTCCCCTCTTTCCTCAGCATGCGTTACACACGTGCCTCATGGAACTTGAGCTCCTCTAAATCAATCTCGGAGGCCGGCCCGTGGTCCGCATTCAAGCGTCATTCTTAAGATGTATTTTTGTACTTTGGAAATGAAGATCCATTTCTATAGAATTAATATTTCTTGTATGCCAATTTGCCTTCATTCCAATCAACAATTAACAAAGGGTAATCATTGCATAGGATCAAGCAAAATGTCAACAGATAAAAGAGTAATCATCGTAACAGGCGCTTCAGCCGGTATAGGTCGATCAACCTCTATTCATCTTTCAAACATCTTTCCCTCTTCAGAACATCCCGAACAATTGGTTTTGGTGTTGGTAGGAAGAAGAGAAAGTGAATTACAAAAGACAGCGGATTCCTTAAGAAATGGAACAATTGCTGAGATAGCGGCTGGAGATGCAACGAGTGAAGAATTCGTTAACGCTTTAGAAGCTACTATAAAGGAGAAATATGGAAGATTAGATCTTGTTTTCAATGTACGTGTCTCTCTGTCCTTATCTCTCATTCTCATTTCCGTATAACATCCACCATCTATAATCTCATTTCATCTAGACAAAAAAAAATAATTGTACTGATTCTTGGGTGTTTGGTATTTTTAGAACGCTGGGGTGAATTATAAATCTGATGGTCAGTTTGAAGATCAAGATATGAGTTTATTCAGACAAGTATTAGATATAAATATAATGGGAGCTGTTTTGGTGAGCTGCCTTATTCTAAGCAGAATAATGGATGTTATCAAGGAATCACATTGACTGACTATCGATATGCGGTTGGGTAGTTTACTAAACTCGCGTTTAATATCATGAAATCACAATCACCTCAAGGAGGCAGAATCATCAATAATGGAAGTATCTCAGCTACAGCTCCTAGACCAAGTAAGTCAACGTGTCAATTGATTCATCGTTTCTTCATCATATATTGCGGATACTGATGAAAAGCTCTGATTAGATAATACCTCATACACCATATCTAAACACGCTATAACAGGTCTTACTCGATCAAGTTCACTGGATGGAAGGAAATATAATATTACATGTTCACAAATTGATATAGGAAACGCATCTACTGAAATGGGATCATACGTCTCCGCTGGATCCATGCAAGCTGATGGATCAATCAAGAAAGAACCCACAATGAGTGTGGATAATGTTGCTAAGACTGTTGGATTTATTGCTGGATTAGGCAAAGATGTCGATATATTGAGTCTAGAAATCATGTATGTTTCATCTTCGAGCCCATCTTTTCCACAATTATGAGGATGGCTAATTCTAATCCGTTCTACTTCATAGCGCATCTGGTATGCCCTTTATCGGACGTGGTTAAGCTGGATTTCATGAATGTTTGGGAATTTGTGATATTGACTACATAATACTGTATGAATTAGATATACTGTTGCATATGTTGCCCATAATTTCACTATGCCATGTCGAAGAGTCCGCGATGGGTTCGGGATTGTACTTACATCCCTGCACCAAGATCTTTTCCATGAGAGCAGGATATCCCGAGCCAAGAAAGTCTTCGGATCGGGTGAACCGGATTGAATGAGTGTGCCACACGTATCTAATCGATAACTCCGCCTCCACCTTGAAGCTCCACGTTCATCAGTATCTCACATCATCATATAGATAGTTTCCTTCTATATTATTCTGCTCCTTTCTCCTCTCTTATAAAATACAAACAAATGCTCAGATCCCTCTTAACAACTTCTACTCGATCTTTACGTTTAAATCAATACAGAAATTTTTCTGCTACAGCAATCAAAATGGGTGTAACTGTTGATGTAAGTTTACTCCTCATTTTCGCTGTATTAGGCATGAAGCTAATTCATTGTAAATTGATAGACTATCTCTCAAGGTGATGGAAAAACTTTCCCTAAACCAGGAGACCAAGTTACCATCCATTGTAAGCTTGCACAACATCCTGTCAAAATCTTTTCATGTTTTGGGAACAAAAGGATCCGCGGACTGATTGATTGAATCGTATGTTAGACGTTGGTACCCTCCTTGACGGATCTAAATTCGATTCTTCAAGAGACAGAGGATCTCCTTTCGTCTGCAGAATTGGACAAGGGTGAGTTCAAATCGAATCACACTGTAAAAGCGCCTGATCACACGATGTTCTGACTTGCGATCAATATCATAGCCAAGTTATCAAAGGTTGGGATGAAGGTGTTCCTCAACTCTCCGTTGGTCAAAAAGCCATTTTGACCTGTACTCCTGACTACGCCTACGGTGCCAGAGTGAGCAAACATCCGTTTTGATATATCAGATTCGCTGTACTAATTCCTACATTGAATTATTAGGGTTTCCCTCCTGTCATCCCAGCCAACTCTACCCTCAAATTCGAAGGTAAGTTAACGATTAGTCGATTCTCAACCTGAGAAGAAACTGACAGTTTCTCTTTATCCCTAAATAGTTGAGCTCCTTAAAGTTAACTAAGCTGCGCGAAGTTCGAATGTTGAAGGAAAGAAGGATAAAATCGCACTAGGCGAAATTTGAAACTAAATTTACAATTTTAGAGTACTTGTCAAGCCAAAAAAGCGATGTATTAATGTGGAAGCGATCATGACAGACTTGAAGCGTTATTCCCCTTCTGATGGACAGCCACGAAAAGGATCAGATTATTGATGTGCATTTAGGCGGGTTATTGTTCACGTGTCGGAGCAAGGTTCACTGATGATTTAGCGTTTCTTGCATGTGGTTTTCATTCGTGATCAGTGTGCGCATGTCATTCAAAATATAAGTGTGTGTGTGAGGTTTGGATGTCGTTTGACATAGTCACTTTTGTTCACGTGATCAATAGAGATTCCAACATCCGATTTAGTGTGAGAATCGAAGTCAGAGGCCTGAAGTGCTATATCGTATTCTATTGCATCCGCACGTATGATTGTTCAGTGACCATGTCTGCCAAGCTTTAGTCCACACGCCGATAAAAGAAAGGTCAATCCCAACGCAGGTCAACTGGCAGTCATATGCTTGGTTGGCCATCAGCAAGGCGGAATGTGAGCCCTTCAGAGAGAGAGATCAGTCATGAGCAATTGGATAGGAGGAATCAACGGCAACGCTGTTGAGCAGGCTTGAATCGGAAGATTGCATGCAGAGTTGAGGATTGTAATCCGCTTAACAAAGTCATTGACGAATGACAAAAGGAGGGTTTACTTCAAAGCTGGAACAGGTGCATCTTACTGTCACAAGGATAATAGCGGCGATGAAGGGAAGAGCTTCGGGTCTATATCAGCTGATTGAGGTAGGCTGAGGCAAGGGGTACGAGAATGAGCAATGTCATAAATACTCGGCAAATGCGGGTTGTCATCTACAGCAGGACCGATTGCAAGCCCTTACATTAGCATTCAAGGCATAACAATCGCTCATACTTGTGCTTGATCGTCTCATACCCTTCAACATGCATCGGAACCGTGGCGTCATTGGCTGCTGATGATACCAGATCGTATGGCAACAGCCTCAATTTCACAAATTGTCCGAATAAAATAGACGCTTCGAAAATCGTCCAAAGGAGTCGTACTCTCGCTTACGTTTTTTAGCTTGCTTATTTTTCGATCAACGAGTTTTAAGTATACAGCCATTACGAGATGTTATCAGATCTCCGTCTGAGGTTTTGCTGTGGTTATGGTTACCTGTTTATAGCTTTTTGTCATAATTAGCAAATCGTGTATGTAAAAGAAGTATGTATACATGATTTGCATCCGTCGGTTTCCATGTGGTAACAATCCCGTAGCGTTATCTACAGATCTGGGAAGTTTGCCGCATATTTTGGCGGTAAAGATATTTCTCATGCCGCGGTAGCAATTGAATGTTGAGTCCTGTGTACAAGACACGACCTGAAATGATTCCTACTAGTAGGATTTCAGATGGACTGCCTTATCTCTGAATGGTTTGTATGGGGAAGATCGGGATAGCCTATTATGTTAAATTAGGTATTTATACTTCGATTGAACCTCGGCGATCCACGTTTTTAAACATGGTCATGGATGCCCGAAGTAGTCAGGTACAGGTTATATAGCTATTTTCTTACTATTTCCCTATCTATCTCATATGGAATTTAGCGTATTATCTATGCGGTAAATCCATCCTACCATCCTACGAGAGATATGCTATCGGGACGGATCTGGATTTGCATTCCTTGTTAGGTACTCCTGTATGAAAATTAGTCTAGTCAAGTTGACTGGGTATTTTCATGCCGGATTGATTACAACGACAACACAGCGTCAATTTCATTTACACACTTTGCTTTTGCCGATTACAACTTTTACTTTACATTTTCATTCTTTCAGTTTACGCTTCTCACATTTTACCTTTGTCTCCATCGATAATATCATATGGCACGACCCTGCATCCGACCAATATAGGGAATATTTGTGCATTGTCCGACTCTTCCAACAATATCGCTTACTTTCCAACAGCACTTCAAGCGCAACTCTCATTCATCGCCTGTCGGCCAATTTCTAATACTCAAATAATCAGTGAACCATCAATTTGTCTTATAGCGTACTACATTCAAGTTTTAGAATCATCTTGGCCCAAGTGGATTAGTCAGACTGTCCAGGTATCGTCCAGCATATCATCATGCCACCACATTATCCTCAAGAGCCTGATCACCCAACCGACTTATCAATGCCTCCCCCGGCAGATAAGATAATACACATTGACACTGCTCCACCCGCTTCTTCTTCGCATCATTCAGATGTCGCCGGAGTACTTAGAAGGAATCAAGCATGCCTACAGTGTAGAAAGAGGAAACTGGTAAGTAAGCAGTTTGAATGGAGGCTCAATGAAACATAACTAACCGATGATACACGTTCTCTCAACAGAAATGCGATGCTGTACGTTATCCTCCCGTTCATGCCGGCAGTCTGATGATTACTGATGAAATGGCATATCTGACAGGTTCGACCACATTGCGCGACTTGTGTCAGGTCATATCGACATCTCCTGCGTACATCGCCGAAGAGTAATCCGGTTTTGTGTTGTGATTACGATGACGGAGCGGGAAATAATCATGAAGACAGCGATAAGGCAGCCAAGGGATCGACAACTAAATCGCCTGATCAGGCACTGGACGATGATGATGGAGGAAGCAGCAAGAAGAAGAGAAAGGCAAGTGGAGAGGGTCGACGAAAGAAGAAGGATGAGGAATTTGAAGAAGAGAGAGATAGATTGACGAAAAAGATTGAACAATTACAAGCCCAACTAGCTTCAGCACCTTTAGGTCAGACTGCAACTCAAGCTCAAAACATTCCACAGCCGAATCGCGCATTGTCGAATGCCGCTCAACCATTGCAAGATACTTTATCTGCAGATTCACCTACTGCTTTCCTCGAAATGCTTTCGTCGGCGGCATCAAGTCAGGCAACGGGCTCTTTCAGTAATAAACCTGATAGGAGCAATACTAGTGATGGACCGTTTTGGGGAGGTATCGGTCGTCTAGTAGACCTAGATGCGAGATTTAAGCCTATGTTTCAATTCGGTAATAATGATCAACAGGGTAATCTTTCAAGTCTCAACAACCCGTCACCAGGCAACCAGTCTCAATCGCAAGAATCGAGAAGATCAAGTTCTCAGAATCTAACCCCAGGATCTAATACGGGAGAATCCTCTCAAGGACCAGCTATACTGTCCCCTGGAGGAGTCTTCAACTTCTCACCCGGTGACACAACCAGCACAAATTTCATGTCCAATTGGCCACCTCCCGAATCTATCACTGGAATCGTGGAACCGGGTACGAAGGATGACGGACCATGGAAAGTGGTTGAATCGATTGAAACTGTATTTGCGGCTGGTGCAAATCCTTCAAGTCAACCGAATTTCGGAGGAGATACCAACATGGACACCGAAATCAATTTAGACGGATTGCAAGCTGGACTAGACGCCGCAATGCAACAACAACTACTTATGGATCTTTTCTGGCCGGGCTGGCCAATCAATCTTCCAGAACCCAATGTCGTCAATGATCTGTAAGTACAGTCTTCTGTGGATCAACGGCTACCATTGATGCAATTCTCTTTTCTCAGCATTGAAGCCTTCTTTGATCTGGTCCCAAATTTACCGAGAGTATTGCATCGGGCACGATTCCTCTCCCGAATGGCATTACCACCAACCCATTCCAATTTCCCCCATCCAGCTTTAATCCATGCTGTCTGCGCTGCCGCTGCCGCATGGTGCTCTCCAGAAATATATGAAAAGTCGACCAGAGGGAAAGGCAGAGACTTCTTCGATGCTTCTGGTATGGGCATGTATGGAACTGATGTGCTAGAAGGAAAAGGGTCGAAAGCAAATTTGACTTTTGGATTGAGGCAAGCTAGTTTTGCAAAAGAGGCTGTACAGGAAGGGTTGAATACTGGAAACAGGTTGTTTGATGTCGTCCGGGCTATGGTAAGTCGGTGTTCCTCATGCTACGCCTAGAAATGCTGTATTCTCTAATCGCTATTTGCAGATTATACTATGTCGGGTTTTCATCGATGATACCAGGTGATTATGCTCCTTTAAATAACGCACTATGTTACATGCTGATTCCTTTTTACAGGATGTTGGAGTGTTGGGCATATGGTGGTCTTGTTGCGAGAATGCTCTTGCCTTTGGGCCTGAATGTGCGATCAGCGGAATTATCACTCAAATCAGTCATGCTGCCGCCCCCTGCCGACGCACTAGAACGAGAGGAGAGAAGAGCAGCGGTTTGGATGGCCTTCTATCACGACACTGTATGTCTCACCGCATTACAAGATAGTAGGCGAAGCTGACTTTATGCCCCTAGATTGCGAGTGCAGCCAGTGGATGGGGAACGTCGATGTCTCTTGACGAACTTGTGAGACTCGAGCCGACGTTTGATCAGGCAATTTGGCACTAAATATTGCTTGTGTTAGACCGTGCCATTACCAGTGTCTATCGAGGCCTTCGAGGCTGGTCATGAGCATATGGAATCGAATCCGCAAGACCTCGAATCACCCGATTTTTGGGTCAGACACCCAGTCCCGGATTCATTTGTCATGTGTATCAAAGGTATGTGCATGCCTTCGCCTTGCTCTAGACTAATGCTGACGCCTTTGGAATATTGTAGCTACTGTACTAATGAATAGGGTGACCAAGTTCGCACGGAGGTGGAAGAATCGACATTTAAGGGACAATGACGATTTTGATGGGCTCAATAGGCCCGAGTTCAGGGAGATCGCCAATGCGATTGCTTGTTTCCAGTGAATATTCTCTCCATATCATCTCGATCATCCCGCTTTCCGTGCTCTGACTTGTTCTTACTTTCTTACAGGATGAGCTATCCTCCCTCGCTTAGAAATGTCGGTAAATTGACCCCCAGAAAAATCCTGGATATCGATCTCATTGTGAGTCAACACTACTACCATAATTCAGGCAATCGATCGCTAAACCTTTGACAGTCGGCCCATATGCTTCCACATGCTGCCATTATCTGTCTACACGAACCATTCGCGGATCTTTTTGACCCCAGTGATCAAGCTGCTCGACGAATGCTGGGCGCAACCCAAGGCATTGTGTCGATCGTTCAACAGCTCGCGAGCGTGGTGAGCGCAGGCGGATCCAACTTCACCTCTGTTATGCACTCCTCAGCTTCTGTGTGAGTTCAGCTAACCAAAATAATTGCCGAGAAAAGACACGACTGACCGGCCTTGGGAATCTTAGCTGTTTGGTAACTTCCGCAAGAACCTCGTTGCTCTTCCTTCGACACGCATTGAACATCGGTGACATGGCGGCTGCTCAATCTCACAGAGCGGATTGTGAGATGATCAGGATGGCATTAAGTCAATTCGGCTTGAAATTCAAGATCGGTCATCACCACTCGCAGTTAATCGAGTATTTCCTTGATCGAGCGACCAATCCGACCTTTGAAAAGCTACAGGCTCATTATCCGGACCACCCACGAAGTGGAGCGTGAGTATATGGCCCGACTTGGTTCCAAATCGTGATAATGCTAATTGACATGTGCCGCAGACCTGAACTTACCCCGAACGCGAATTTCGGAGCATGTGTATCCAATGCTTTGAATATCAAACGAGGTTTCTGGAGATTAAAGCAAACATCCAATTCAACAGGCGCATCACCCTTCGGATCGACACCCGAAAGCACGTCAGCTACTGGAAGACCGCAACCAAGTTCGAGCTCCAGCGTTAGTCACCATCTGTCTGACGATGGTTCGCCTATCCAGCATCCCCTCGAATCTCATGGTCTGAGAGGAACCGGAAATAAGCCAGCTACTGTTCGGAATGTCAGCTCAGAAGCTATGGAGACTGATTCTCCTCCCAACCCTGAAAGTAACCAACCTCACCCTAGAAGGCAAACTTCGAATTTGAGCAACAGCGGCCATAACAGGAACTCTTTTGAAGGGGTCTCTGGCTTACCACTGAATTCTGACAACGGGGGCAGTAGAATGGATCTCCAATCCTGCGGTATAGCGCTACCCAAATCTCAAAATACATCCAGTGACGAGCCCAATCCCATATCGAATAGCTATAATCCCCATGGACTATGCGATATGGCAGCAGCAGCTGCGAAGCAGCCAATACACATTGTTGGCGCTCAATCTCAGGTTGATAATCTAAGTAGTACCCAACTTCACCAGGAACTCTTCGATACAAGCTTAGCAGGGATTGAACCCGTCACAGCAGAGATGAAGGATAAATTTGACAACAAGCGAACACTGGTTGATGGTCAGTATCCCATCTGGATGAATTTGAGTGAGGTCGAATTGGCTGCCGATGCTCGAAAACAAGCACAACAAGCACAAAAGGAGAAAGAGATACAGCAGCCACCTTTTGATATGAGTCTACCTGGAGTCACGCCCGTCACTCAACAGATGTTGAATAAAATCCAAGCTAGAGATAAATTAACTCAAGATGGTCAACTTCCCATATGGCTCAACACAACTGAACAGGAATTACTAGCTGAACAACAACAAAGGGGCCAAGGTGTAAATTTCACGGAACCGAATGTGACACCCGAATTGGAAGAGATGATGCGGAATGTTAGGACTGTTGGAAAAGATGCCCATATACCTTTTCATTTCAGCACGACTTCTGATCAATTATTGTCTGAATCATTACGAAATAACAGCAATGGTAGGGATAATCCTGGTTCTGGATTAGGATCGAATATAGCCCAACAAAGCAATCTGTCCAACAGCAATAACAACAATAATCTGAATCCAGGAGCGTTCTACTTGAACCCTGAAACAGAAAATAAATTCTCTAAGATCAAAACAATAGGTCCTGATGGACATCTTCATGTGATTCAAAATCTGACTCAAGAACAAATCATGAATGAGATCAGTAGGAATGCTCAATTGCCCATCAATGTGGGGTACAAAGAAGGTCAAGTGGAACAGGGTCGTGTGGGCGAGATGCTTAGGAATGTTTATGAGTAGAAAATGTGTACAATTCTGTTTATTATTGTAATTATTCTTGGTGATGTTCGTTTTTTCGCTGATTTCCCCTTTTATTTTGATGAAACGATCGTGCACGATTAGTCACCTTTCAATTGTATTTTGTACAAATCATAACTCCCCCGTTTATATGTTTTAGAGCATGTGATGATATCAATAGAAAAGATCCAGATAGCCGCATATATTCTTCTTCATTGATATACCATGGTCTTACGTGGTGTTTGCCTAGTATTCATTTGCGCTGTAACGTTATCATACATATGCTGCCGAATGACAATATTTCGTGATATTCCTCGGCTGAGGGGTTGAGACTTCAGTCTGGATATGAAGAGAAGACTGATTCCATAACAATAGTCCCACTGCCGAGCTATATCCTGTGCTTGATCACTTGGGTATGCAAATCAAAGTGCAATATCTTGTACGCTGGAATCTTGTCGTTCTCTCAGGCCTGACTCTTAGTTCGGTATCTAATGATATACAAACAGGTGTGGAAACTCCTTGTCTTAGGGATTTAGGGCCTTCAAAAACGTATTTCGAATTTGGAACCGAATAATTTGTTAAGATTTAGCTTTGTGTATGTTTGTCATCACCATATTTTGTTCACATCCTACCCTTCATTTTCCTACCAGGATAGTTGAGCTTGTATATGATACATTCAGGAAACACTGCGGACTTCCCGATGAACTTCAAATCGTTATGATTGAAGACTGAGAAACAAAACAATCCACACGTGAGTATTATCATTTTATTCCAAAAAACAACATGTGGGTTTACCAAAAGAATTTATGTACCATCCCGCATTTCTATGACTACCCTGAAGGGCAAAGAGTAGGGGCTCACGAACACATGTTCATAACAGTTTTAACCTTCCCGGAGGCGTCTCCGCTTTGTGCGATTTACCGTTCGGGTGCCTTGATTTTCCGTTGATCTCTTTGATTTTCGTTGCGTTACATTCTTGTCTGATGGAATGAAAGTAATTTTATGTCCTTGGACTTTACATCGTGTTATCTTGAAGTTGGTCTGCATGGATTTTGGAGGGTATGAATTGATATGTGATTGAAAAGATTGTATAACATCATGCCGAATTGGTGAGAGATAATGTATATATATATAAATGTAAGAGAGATGGAAGGTTTAGTTTCAATTCCAACAACTCATCTTCTTCACCTGAAAATAAAAATAAAAATTCAAAATGAGATTAACTTTTTTAACAAGTTTGTTGGCTCTTTTATCTTTTTCAATTGTTTTAGCAAAAATTCCTGCACCTCCTCAAACAGGTGCAAAAGTTATAAATCAAATTACAAGAAAAGAATTAGTAGCTAGATCAAATTATCCTGAGTTATTTGGTAAAAGAAATAATAAAATTAATAAAAGACAAGATGGAGGTGGAACTGAAAGTGATTCACCTTCACCAAATTGTTCAAATTTAAGTCAAAGAAGAAGAGATTTAACTGAAATTGAACAAATTTTAAATCCTTTTGAAATGGCTGATTTCTTATTAGGTAGAGGAAATTTTATAATGTAAGTTTTTTTGTTTTTTTTTTTGGTTTTTAATAAAATCAATTATCGAATTGTAATATATAATTTAGTAAATTAATTGTTTTTTTTTTTTTTGTTTTTTTTTGTCCTCGAAATTAGGCAAAATGGTACAATTTATAAAGATGATTTATATATTTCAAAATTAAAAGAAACTGCAAATTCACATAGAGGTTGGTATCATAAATGGCATAATGTTGTAAAAGATAGTTTAGGTAATAAATTATTAGAAGTTTCAATTCCATATTATAAAAAATGGAAAAATGGTTTGTCTCAAGATGAATTAATTCATTTATCACCAATGTAAGTTTTTCAATTCCTTTTTTGTTTGTTTTTTTTGGGGGGTTTCTTTTTGGCTTTATCATTACATACGAAAGAAATTCGGAAAATTGATTAATTATGAATTAAAATAGGACTGCAATTCGTGCTCATGATTTAGAAGAATTAGAAAAAGTTATGCTTTCAAGAGAAGATTTTATTGATGTTCAAGTTCATGGGTATACAATTTCTAAAAAATTCGTTCAAGTTGCTTCATCTTTCTAAGATGGATTCAAAAACGAGTACTTACAACATGAATCATGTGAGAATTAGAGGGGCAACTAGATAGATGAAGTAGAATACATATTGTGCTTATTCATGATCTTTGGACATTTTATTATCGGTTTTATAATTTTGGGTTTCCTAATGTAATTTCTTGTCCTACGTTCAAACCTGCTATATCTGAGCCGAGAGGTGCTGGCAGTAAAGCTGCATTATGTAACGTCTAGCAAGCAATAAGAGGAAATGAGAATACAAAATTAGTTCTAAAATTACCACTTGTCGTAAATGTCCCAGCTGAATCAGGTCGTATCGAGCGATGCGTAAATTCCCTCTGAACATCAAGAGATTCTTCGTTTTATTACCTGCTAACGCAGGTGCATTGAGAACGCCTGATCAGAATCGTATCTGGTATGATCCATTCGCTTTCGACAGGTATCTGACCCATTTTACACTTTGATAACCACTTTTCTCGAAGACTTTGAGGAATCGGACGAGTAGACCAGATGCAGTGAACATTACGACCGAGAAATCGACTTGTATAGGTGGTCTTGACCAAGCTTGTCTATGCGTCGTGGCCGCCAAGTCTGCCTCGGCGGTCAAAGTACATTCTTGTGCGCCTTGTAGACGCGGTATCCTAGGAGTATAGGCATGGTTTCAGCTTGAGTTTCTACCGGTTGAAGGACCTATCCAGATAATAGCATTACTTACTTCCAGACAATCATATTTTCCCCTGGTACATATTTCGCCTTACCAACGCCCACTTTCGCTTGTACACCTGTGGTATTCAGCGGAGTAGGTATTCTCAATACCACATTATTGGCATTCAGCTTGGAGTCGAAATTCGCTTTAAGATGAATTGTATATTCCACTCTCGATTTGGAAGGTTCGGTGACATGGGTTTGCAACCTGAAAGGTAGGTTTATGTTTGATGTTGATCGATACCTACGAATATGACGAGAAGTTTGTTTACCATCAAACCCGACTCATCTAGGTCTGAGCAAGATGACTATGCTCACCTCATAAGTTCAAATTCTCCGTCCGGCGGAATAAAAGATATACTTCTGTCCGAGTCGAATTTACCCAATCTTACACATTGATGGAATTGACAGTCATCCAATTCTACCGCATCATCGGATTTTGTGCCCTCATTGCCGCTAATTAGTTCAGGCTCATCAGCTATACGTCCGTCTATCACCATTTAGGTAGGAACAATCGAGACGAATTGGGACATACCGTTTCTGCAAGACCAACTTATCGTTCAATCCAAATTTGCATTCCGGTGTTCCACTCAGGTAAGCTCTCATCAATATTTGTCCATCCACATCAGCTCGGAGAACAGCTCCTGCGTTGGCAGATCAGTCAGCTGATTGTCTGAAGCCTTGGACCATCAAGATTTAACAAGATCGCCACACTTACCCTCCTTACTCATCAGCAGATTGACAGTCTCGATGACATCGACAAACGCTTCATTCTTCCTGTACTTCACATCTGATCTACGCCATGATGTAGCTCCTGTGGCTTGTATGGTAATCTTAGACGAATCCTCCCTCTATACCGTGGTCGATCAGCTGAGTCCGACACACTGGGTATGATTAGGCAGCTGTCAAGTCACGTACCACAGCCATTTCCGACTTTATGCTCTCCGTCGTTATATACATTTTCAACGTATCTATCTCGGAATTTTGCGGGAATCCAAAATCGATGATCTCTATGAGCACACAATTGCATCAGCTAGGAGCGATATGATGTACACGGATAGCTGACCGTCCAAGAGCTCATAGATGAGCACAAAGTTGTTCTTCACGCTTTCTTCATCTAATTTACTGAAATAGCTCCGAGATATCGTTATGAACCGATAGAGAAATTCGAATACCAAAGCAGCAGATGCATTGCACCTAAGAGCGAGCAGAGTCAGTTGATCACATACAGCCATACGATATGAGCACAAATGAGCCTATAACCCACTTTGTCACTCCCACTACATATACGTTATTTATCCTAACGTGAAAGAACGATGTCGATCCTAACGTTATTATTGGAGAGCGAACATCTGGATTCGAAATGACCTGTATACGAAAGACGTCAGATATCGAACGTCTAGAGCAGCATGATCATTAGTGGAAGGATCCAGCATGTTGACAATCATTCATCGCTCACTTCAAATCCTGACGAAACAACCTCGATATCAAGACTTCGCCCTTTTGATTAAATATGAAGAATGCCTAATGAGTTCAATTGGTGTCAGCTCTCAGTGGCTGTTGCAGAGGTTAATGCACTGACAGAGATCATGTTGACGCTATTCAAGGCTTCTTCTTTAGCTCTTGCTGTCAAATCCGAAGGATAGCAGAATAACAATAACAAAGTCAATCAGCGGTGAACAATGAGCAATGACGTTCAGACCGCGTCGCACCTAAACAACCGGTTAATCAGCAATTATTTATTCCTTCACCCCATTTAGCAAAGTAACCATTAGACAACCATAATTTCATTGAATTTCCGACTTTTTTGAGTCAAAATATGGATATATTTAGTCGTCATTCGAGACTATCATACTCAACCTTGACACCTCCTTTGAACGAGTCGACTCGAAATACCAGAGTATATGCTCAAGCATCTGCTATATAGCTCGACTCGCTCTTTTCGACAAATCAAGAACACAAACTTAGAGATTGACTTACAAACTTATCATAAGACACACATATTCTCGAATCCAGGTCTTCTTTCTCCTTTTATAATTGCGAGAAGCTACTCAACCACAAGTGAAAATTTCAAAATGTCATCGGAAGAGCGAAAAGTCGCTCCTTCTGCTGAACTTCTACCTGTGGAACAGGCAAACCCTGCTGAAGGTGGTGCAGCGGCACTCGCACCAGAGGCCCCAGCTGAAGGAGTCAAGGAGATCACAAAAAGTGCAGGTGAGTGAAATCCGCAATTGTTGTGATCTGTGAAAAGCTGAATGAAGCTGACAATCCCTCCAGCTAAAAAGGAAGCTAAGCGTTTGGAAAAGCTTGCTCAGAAAGCTGCTAAAGGTCCTACCGTAGCTCAAGGACCGAAGAAAGACAAGGCGGAGAAGAAGGAGAAGAAAGCTGAAGCTCCGGTTGAGGAATGGGTCAACACAACGCCGAAAGGAGAGAAAAAGGGTGAGCTTCAATATTCGCGGAGTTCCCGCTATGAGCAAGAAGCATAGCTGATCCGCATTCTAACGTCATTTCATCAGATGTTTCCGGCAATCTTCCAGCAGGATATGATCCAATCCAAGTCGAAGCAGCACATTACGATTGGTGGAAATCTAGAGGATTTTTCAAACCTCGCTATGACGCCGATGGTAAACCTCTCGAGAAAGGAACCTTCTGTATTACTTTACCACCACCAAATGTCACCGGTAATCTACATATTGGTCACGCTTTGACAATATCGATCCAAGATGCTCTTATAAGATGGTACGTCAGCTCTGATGGACAGGGCAACCTTTCGAACTCAGCTGACGCATCTGTATCAATAGGAAACGAATGCAAGGCCACACCGTTCTCTATCTACCAGGTTACGATCACGCCGGTATCGCTACCCAAGCTGTTGTAGAGCAAAGGTTAGTAAAGACAGAGGGCCATTCGAGGCACTACTACGGTAGAGAGAAATTCTTGGAGAAAGTATGGGAATGGAAAGATCAGTGCGTTACCTAGTCTTTGGTCTGCTTACCTAGCCCTGTCGCATGGGTTTACAAGTGGCAGAAACTAATGACATGGTACAGATATCAAGCTAAAATTACTAACCAGATGGAGAGACTTGGTGGTTCGTACGACTGGGACAAAGTCGCTTTCACAATGAATGAAGTAGGTTAAGTTCCAGAATCCAGTATTGGGGATCAAGAGTGCAATGCTGATGTATTCCCCATGTAGTCTCTTAGTAAAGCCGTCCAGGAAACCTTTTGCATCATGCACGAAAAAGGCCTTTTATACCGTGCGAACCGATTGGTTAATTGGTGTGTCTACCTGAATACCAGTTTATCAAATCTTGAGGTGAGCTCTCATTCCCCTGTCTAAAGTATAGAATGGCTGATGATCTTCATCGCAGGTCGACCAAATGGCTTTGACCGGACGAACTTTGCTGAATGTCAAAGGATATGAGGCTAAGGAGAAATTCGAATTCGGGGTCATAACTTCATTTGCATACCCTATCGAAAACTCCGGTGAGCTGAGACAATCGTCGATGGAGGAAGTGAAAAAGCTCATACGTTACGTTAGACGAGAGAATTATCGTTGCTACCACGCGTCCGGAAACCATGCTTGGTGATACCGCCGTTGCTGTTCACCCTGATGATCCTCGTTACAAGGTGAGTTGCTCATTCTAGAGACAGCTCGGCTCTTCAGCTAAAACTATCATAGCATCTTCATGGGAAATTCGTCATCCATCCGTTCAACGGCCGACGAATCCCCATCATAACCGATGCTATCACCGTAGACATGGAGTTCGGTACTGGTGCTGTCAAAATCACCCCTGCTCATGATCCAAACGATTTCGAATGTGGTCAAAGGAATAACCTCGAATTCATTAGCTTGATGAATGACGATGGTACATACAACGAAAATGCCGCTCCATACCAGGTAAGCCGAGGACAAAGCTCGCATGCCAATTGCGAAGCTGACTTTCACGGCAATAGGGCAAGAAAAGATTCCATATCAGAAATGAGATTATCGCAGCACTGAAAGAGAAGGGTCTATTTGTCGAACAGAAGGACAATGAGATGCAAATTCCAATTTGCTCGTGAGTTTCACGCTCATGTTTAGACTCATGTGATGGCTGACATCCCTTTTCAGGCGATCGGGTGATGTGGTTGAGCAAATCCTGAAACCACAATGGTGGATTAGCTGTAAACCCATGGCTGAAGAGGCGCTCAAGGTGAGTAATAAATTTTCGATTGCTGTCAACACGGACTGTGGCTGACGTATCTCCACAGCGAACACGCGCCGGCGAACTCGAAATCAAACCTAAGAGCTCAGCTGGTGACTGGATCCGATGGATGGAGAACATGCAAGATTGGTGTATCTCTCGACAACTTTGGTGGGGTCACCGATGTCCTGCTTACCTGATCAAGTACGATGGCGAAACTCCTGATGTGAGTCGTCCTACACTGCAATCGCAGGCTTCACTGACAATCCGACCTGCAGACCGCCGATGACAAGAATTGGATTGTTGCCCGAAGTGCGGAAGAAGCCGAAGCCAAAGCTAAAGAGCAAGCCAACGGTCGAAAATATACTCTCGAACAAGATGGAGATGTTCTTGACACATGGTTCTCGTCAGGTCTCTGGCCTTTCTCAACGATGGGATGGCCTGAAAAGGTACGCCAGCTTTCTGTCATTTTCGAATCAGTAGGGATCAGCCGCTGATCAGGTCCGTTCAGACTGCCGACTTGGAACATTTCTACCCTAATTCGGTCCTCGAGACCGGATGGGATATCTTGTTCTTCTGGGTTGCACGTATGGTTTTCTTTGGTAACGCCTTGACTGGTAAAATGCCATTCAAGGAAGTTTACTGCCATCCAATGATCCGAGATGCGTATGGAAGGAAAATGTCTAAGTCTCTCGGAAACGTCATCGATCCTCTCGATGTGATTACTGGACAAAATCTCCAAAAACTGCATAACGATTTGCGATTGGGTAACTTGCCTGAAAAAGAAATCGTCAAAGCTGAAGAGGGTCAGAAGAAGTTGTTCCCCAAGGGTATGCCTCAATGTGGTACCGACGCCTTAAGATTCACTTTGTGTAACTACACCTCAGGTGGTCAGTTGTCCTTCCCATTTTTCCAGCCTATATAGGGATGAAAGCTGACACTGAAATACGGTTGGACAGGCCGAGATATCAACATGGACATTGGTCGGGTCGAAGGGTATAGGAAGTTCTGTAACAAACTTTGGAACGCGACCAAATTTTGTCTTTTCCGTATGGATTTGGTCGATCTAAACGGTGTCAGACAACAAAGTACTTTTGTTCCCAACGCTTCCCCATTGGTGAGTTTCGGATTACTATGAACTTGAGCGGTCCGATAAGCTGATGGATACCGTATGATATTCACCATTAGCCTACTGGACAAGAAGGTCTGGTTGAGAAATGGTTGTTCCATAAATACAATATCGCCTCTGCTGCTATTTCGAAATCTTTGGAAGCTCGAGAATTCGCGGACGCTACCAATACAGCTTACCAATACTTCCTCAACGACTTATGTGATGTCTTCATCGTAAGTGAATACTTCTTAGCTTACCAAAATCGTCGGAATTATTCGGTTACTGATCGAACCTACACTCGGTATTGTAGGAAGCAACAAAACCTCTATTCGAGTCTAATGCCTCTGAAGCTACCAGGCTTTCTGCCCAAAACACATTATACACATGTCTTGAAGGTGGTTTGAAACTCTTACATCCTTTCATGCCTTACGTCACCGAAGATCTATGGCAACGATTACCTCGAAGACAAGGTGATGAGTGCGAATCCATCATGTTGGCTTCCTTCCCAGAATACGTGAGTGGATGAAAATTGTGTGTTGAGATTAGATTCAGGACTAAATGTATGGGGCGAGTCTGTAGATCTCTCAACAAGAATTCCCTCAAGCAGCTGCCGAATTCGACACTGTAGTCGATTGTATCAAGGCTGCTCGATCGATTGTTGGTTTATACAACTTGCCTACGAACGGTAAAACCATCGAGGACAAGATCACTGGTGAGTCAGCTCTACTTCAGATCCACCGTTTATTCTCAGCAAAGCTGATCTAAAACGTTATATTCTAGTCATCGTTCAAGCCAAAAATCAACAACAGAGGCAATTGCTTGAATCTCAAGAACCTATCATCATTGGTTTGACCAAAGGATGTGGTACTGCTAAATTCATTTCGGATGATTCTGAAGTGCCAAAAGGATGCGGTACTGAATTTGTTACTAGTGATATCAATGTACATATACCTGTTGCCGTGAGTACACCTCACTTTCTCAAGTCAGACTCTACGGAAATTTGCAATCAAATGCTGATCGATGGTTTTGGGTTAAACAGGGTAAGATTAACGCATCTGCTGAAATTGATAAATTACAAAAGAAAGAAGCTTTAGCTCAATCTAATAGAAATAAAATTCAAAAACTTACTGAACAACCAAATTACCAAACTACACTTAAAGAGGAAGTACGAATTTCTAATTCCGAGAAATTGAGTAGTTTAGAAAGTGAAATTGAAACCCTTAGATTATCTATTGAGAGATTCAAGTCACTTTTGTAGAATTGCTTATAATCTAAATTGCATGTATATACATTGCTTTATTTCGCATAAAATGATATTATCTTCAATTTGGTTTACAGCAAAAAGGCTATTTTACCATGAGTCAATTTTGATAATAATTATCTATATTGATCAATTGTCCAAAATCTACTATGCAGCTCCTGGAACTTCTCTTCCACCTTCTCCTAATTTCTTTGCTTTTCCTTTCTTTCGTCTTCCAATCCCATTTTCTTGTATTACAGGTATAATTAATTCTTTATATCGTAATCCTTCTGATTCATCTAATTTTGGATTACCAAAAGGTTTATTAAATTCTTTTCTAAAAATTAATAATTTATTTAATTCTTTTTCAAATTTTTTATTATCAATTGGAGAATATCTTAATCTAGGTATAATATCATTTGGTATTTCTTCTTTTATATTTGTTGAATTATGTGGAGAAATATTAAAAGAAGACGAAGGTGTAATATAAGTTGTTGTAATTATTTTACTTTTACCTTTAATTTTATTTCCAATACTAATTACTTTTCTTCCTGTTTTAATATCATTTGTAATTATGGTTTGCTGAGGAATTGAATTTGGTAAAGTTGGAAAAGATCCTCCACCTGCTTGTGCAGTTAATCTATCTAATCTTTCTTTTTCAATTTTTTTTCTTTCATTCTGTTCTTTTTCTAATTGAATTTCAATTTCTGTTTCAATTCTCATTGTTAAACGAGAAAGTTGTGCAGGACTTGAAAGTGAATTATGACATGATGGACAAGGAAGATAAGGTAATTGAAGATTACATTGAATCAAACCGCAAGATTGACAAATTGGTACATAATTGGACAAAGGGTGTACTCTTGCTGCATTAATACAAGTAAGGAGAAATTGAAATCAATTTATCAGCTCAGCTTTTCGATAAATTGCAAAGTAAAAGACTTAAACACTGACCTTGACAAAAACATTCAACTTTATTATCAGGAGATTTAATCTTACCTTTGCCCTCTTTAAGTATTTTAATATTATCTAAAATACTCTCAAGACGTTTTATTTCAAATGATTTTGGTTTATCCCAAATTTTTTCAGATCCATCATCTCTTTTTTTACCTTTTCCACTATTTGTTCTACTTCCATTTGCACTAGAAGATGAATCTAATCTGGAAGATGAAGATGATTTTGATTCTTGAATTTGAATATTAACAGCTCCTGCTTGTCTGGTTCTCTGAATAGGAGTTTGAGATCCAGATCCAGATCCAGATCCAGATCCAGATCCAGATCCACCACTTGATTTAGGTAAATTAGATGATGATGATGATGATACTGAAAAAGAAAATTTTCCCCAACCAATTTCTAAATCTCTGTTTTTCTGATATACTTTTCCACCTGGACCAAAAGCTGCTTCGAGAGCTTCTGGTATATCTTTCGGTATAGGCGTTGGGTTTGTCCTTGTAGAACCAGCATTCGAGTTGGGTCGAGAGAGAGCAGGTGAATGAGGTTTTTTTAATGGTGCTTTAGGTTTAGCCAAAGCTGGATCTGAAGTCAAAGTTGGTGTAGGTATGGAAGAAGATGTTGAAGATAAAGAAGGGAATCGATAAGATGTGTAACGGGTAATGAAGGTTTTAGCCTGAGGCGAAGATCCAAGAAAGTCCTAAATCAGAGAATAATGTTAAACCATTAGCTCCTCATCACGATGACAGTAGATAATAAAACCCCATTGATGTGAGAATGTATAAAGCTCAAAGGACAAATTAATGTTGATCAAATCATGCACTTACATGAAGATGTACTCTTAATTTAGCTTCATTGGTGTATGACTCCAAATCAGGTATAATCATTTGCTTGATAGTTTCATCATCTGAAGTTTCAGCATAACGTCAGCTCAAAATTCGTGTATTACATGATCATTACTCACCTAAACCCAATATGATCGAAAGATCGTCTACCACCCATGATGGAGTGAAGTTCACCATGCTGGTCTACTGATAGACTTTAGCTCAAAAGTATCGTATAACTTCCAACTGATGCCTCGGTAGCTCACCGATCTGAATACAATTCAAGCTATCTTACTGCGGAAAGAAAGATAGACAATTGGAGTGGTATAGTACATTCAACCAGGTCGACATGGATGTCATGAATTCGCTTGGACAATACCTTTTTCTTCGGATCCGAGATTACAGTATCATGAATTACCTCCACCTTATGCTTGCGTCAGATCAACATCCTACCCAGAGCACCCAAGCACCGATTTGGAACACATTTCTGTTCGTGTGCATGAAAAATATGTCAAAAGTCGTTAGAACAATGATGCATAATGATACAAAGGATGAGATAGTATTCCCTGATCAGTTCATCGGTCCCATCCCAAAAATCGATGATTTTATACAGCATATCTTCCACTCCCTCCTGGAGCTCTATCAGCGGTCTACGGAGAATCAACCAATTAACCATCAGCAATTAATCCAAGTCTTAACGATAGTGTGCGATAGTGTACGAGAACTCACATTAAGAGCAGCAACGGAAGCTTCTACCAAATTTCTTCTAATTTCATCGACAGCAGCTCTTACACGATGTTCATCATTACTTTCAATCAATAAAGATAATTTAGGTTCTTCTCCTGGTCCAGGTTCAACTCCGGGTGGATAATAAAGACCTTTCATCGTAATACTTGCTCCTGAAATTTCTTGAAGTAGAGTCATTTGTTCTTTATTTGTTGCTTTCCATCTTGCTTTTTGTGGATAATCATTTATAGGGAAAATTGCGTGATAATCTGTTGCATCAGGATCTTTTGTTCTTACTCCACCAACATTTGCAGGTTGTGCTAATCCTAATTTTTCAGCTTTTGTCAATTCAATTGATTGTGTTAATCTAGCTACTACTTTTGCTAAATTTGCTGCATCTACAGTTCTACCTTCAGCTTTAGCTTTTTCAAGTGCTGCAATTGTTTGTGCAGGTAAAGCAGCAATTGCAACTTTGGAAGGTTGATTTTGAATGACTCGATCAGGTGCTGGTCCATGTACAACTTCAACTTTGATTTCCGTGAACGTATAATCGGCGTCTCCTTTTCCAGCATTAGGGTTGGATTCGGGTTGTTTAAATTCAGTCGTCTTGGGTTTATAAGGTATAACTGCTCCTTCTCTTGACGCAAGCGATAATGCTTCGGATGTATCTCCATAAGTATGTTTTTCGGCTTGATCTTTCTCGATACGCTTTCGTTCAATCCGCTCAAGACCTTTACCGGCATATCCGCTACCTGCTTGTCGTGCTTTACCGGATTTGATTTTCTCCATGAAACCTATTTGAGGGGTTAGCATAAAATCTCAACAAAAAATAGCGAGTCTTACCATCTGCCATGGCTTTGAGATCTTCTGGGATGAAAGCGTTACTAGCTTCAAGTGCTCGTTTGATGTCAACAGAGAACTTCTCTTGCTGTGGAGTGATGAAAGTGATACAGATTCCGGTATTACCCGCACGACCCGTTCGTCCGGCTCGATGGACGTAATCTTCCAAGTGGTTGGGACAATCGTAGTTGATGACCAATTTCAATTCCTTTACATCCAATCCTCTAGCAGCGACCGAAGTGGCCACGATGATAGGCACATCACCATTCTTAAAATTCTTGATTGCTTCATCCCTATCAACTTGTTCCTTTCCACCGTGTAATGAGGCACAGACATATCCTCGTTGAAGGAGGTCTCTGAATAGATCATCTGCAGATTCCTGTCTATCCACAAAGATCAAAGTTCTGAAATCTTCCTCTTCCTTATGATTTTCACCCATTTCACCTAAGATTTCCAGTAACCTATTAAACTTAGAATCCGGTTCTCGAACTTCCACACGTTGATCAATCTCTGGAGCTACAACGGACCTACCGCCGACTGTAATCTCTAAAGGTCGAACGAGGATCTTTCGAGCAAGTGATTCCATTGTTTTCGGGAATGTAGCTGAGAACAGTACTTTTTGAGCTTCTGGTCGTACATTGTTGATTATTTTCATTACTTGAGGTTCGAAACCCATGTCAAACATTCTATCAGCTTCATCCATGACCATATATGTTGTCCTCCGCAAGTTCGTGACTCTTCCGTTATTGGCAGTGAGCAAATCAATCATTCGTCCAGGTGTACAGACTACGACTTCTGCTCCCTTTTTCATAGCTGCTATATCTTCCGATATTGATGATCCTCCAACACAGCATGTCACCTACATAGAAGTGGATCAGCACATCATTGCGTCCTTGTGCCCAAACAATGATAGAAGAGCCAACTCACCCTGATATTCAAGACTTTAAGGAAAGATTGGCACTCCTTATATATCTGAGATGCCAATTCTCGGGTCGGCGACATTACAACAGCTATCGGACCTTCACTTCCCGAGACAGGTCTTTGATCTCGAACATGCCTGAACATTGGAAGAAGGAAAGCAACGGTTTTACCGGAACCTGTTTTGGCGATACCGATGACATCTCGACCAGACATGATCGCAGGGATAGCTTGAGCTTGAATGGAAGTAGGAGTAGCCCATCCGTGATGGCGTATGACATCGAGACTACAGTGTAGGTGTGAGCTTGATACACTTCTGTCAATGTATAAACTAGTAAAATCCGACTCACCAACCAGTAGGTAAACCGTAAGCTCCCCAGTTCTTTACAGGTCTAGGTGCGTCTTGGCCTCTAATCTTGATACCATCCATTTCCAACCTCAGCAACTCCGCATCCTCTTCGTCCATATCCTGTACTTCGGAAGGAGGATTGTAGAACGCTTTTCGGAAAGGCTCGTAGTCGATCTTAGAATGATCAGGTGGTGGCAGATCTTTCTTCCGTGATTTAGCTGCTGCCTGTCTGAGAAATGGTAAACACAGTCAAAGAGCTATTTTACTTGGATGCGATTGTCGACAAACATAACTCACTGTAACAAGGCTTCAGCCTCAGCCAGCTTGTCTTCTACTTTTACTTTCTCTTCCTCCTCATTCTCATCATCGTCACCTGAATGTCTTAGTCCCAAACGCTTCGCATCCGCACTATCCACTTTAACCACCTCATCCACATTAGCTTTCATGAAAGCGTCTAATGGGTCTTCTTCTTCTTCCTCTTCATCTACTTTGATCGCATCTTCCGCCTTTAAGTCATCAGGTTTAGGCTTTTCATCAATGTCCATCTGGTTTTCTTCGCCGTCCTCATTACCGTTGACTTCCGGTTTGACATCTTCCACGGCCATATCATCTCCTATGGCACCAATATCTGCTGCTTCTCCAGATTGGACTTCAGGATTGATCTCGGGTAAATCTCCCAGCTTCTGCAATTTCCGATCTGAAGATTCTTCATCATCCAATGTTGCAGCTAAGGATCTCTTCAGCGGTGTAGGTTTGTTTCCAGCCTTGAGGGGTAATCCAATACGTGACAAAGAGAAGGCAGTAGGTTTCAAGGGTAATCCGGATACTATGTAGAATTCACGTTGAGTCAAGTCGTCAAAAGAGATATCAGATCTGAGAACAAGGATAGACTCACGTTTTGGCAAACCTCCTTGAGCAGGAGAAGGGACAGAGGGCGGAGCCGGACTGGCTGCTTTCGATGTCGATTCCGGTGTCGAAGTCTTTCCTTCCTTTAACGCTCGTTGTTTCTTCCAAGCTTCTAGCCTTTCTTTAGCTTTTCTTTTCTTATCTTCTTCCGTTTCAGGCGCAGGAGATCCTCCAGGCGTGCTTCCATCATTCAAGGGAGTTCGAACTGCAGGTGCTTTTCTTGACGGAGAAGGTGAGCGTGTATGTCGTCCGTTGACTGAACGAGGTTCATCTCTCCTTCTATCATCTCTTTCTCTATCTCTCGAGCGATCATGGTCTCGATGATCTCGACTGTTTTGAGTATATCTTCTGTCATCCCTCTCATCTCTTCTTCGTCTGTAATCACGATCACGATCATCCTCACCACGATATCTATCCCTTTCTCTTTCTCGACTACGATCTCTATAATCATCTTTGTCTCTTGAAGAATTATATCGATCATCGTCATATCGGGAACTTGAACCTTTTTTATCGTCAGATCTTCTAGAAGAGCTACCGCTAGCACCATAAGAACGCTCGTACCGTGATGGTGAAGAACCTCTTTCTCTATGACTACTTCTCCTTCCTCCTTCAGGCGAGCGAGACCTCCTTGGTGATCTTGGCATGCTTTTTTGATTTGATCTGTCGTGATATAGTATCACTGCTAGGGTAACTGAACAGGAAGAATAGCGGCAAGATTGATTGAGTTAATGCTTAAATCCCAATTGCGAAGAAAGCAATCAATCTCCAACGCAAGCTAAATAAGGAGCGGAAGCAAATCCATAGCTCTGTCAAAAAGGGAGGAACAAATAGATATAGTGAAATATATCCTCCACCTGACGCGTCCTCCTGGTTATTATGCTATTTTCATGCCATTGACAGTATTATCTACTATATTCTTCATCTTTAATTGTAGACTTAATAGATCTATAGCCATTTATCTGACAATTCGCCCTTTTTATACTACACATTCAACATGGATAGCCCTTCCTCTTCAACGCGCTTCACCTTACTACCGACTTCTTACTTAGCTTCTCAACCACCTTCTTCTGAAATCACTCTTCAATCACTGATAGACACTTCGGATCGCATGGCAGAAGAAGCCAGGGAAGCATTACCGTATAGCTTCGATGAGTGTACCTATGATAAGGGATACTTGAGGCAAAGCGTTTGGGCATGTCTAGGTGAGCTGGTGGCACTATCAACGTCATTCTTCATCGAGTAGAGCTACCTGGGCGAGCTGACGGGATGCTGAATGACAGATTGCGGTGAGAAAGGCGTTTGTTATGGATGTTCGATATCCTGTCATTCAGGTAAGCTCAATACTCAGAACCGAATCAATCATTTCCATTTTCAGTTTATGACAATGATCTGATATCGCATACGTAGAACATCGCTTGGTAGAATTATGGACAAGACGTTCATTCAGATGTGATTGTCCTACCACTTCGACTCAACCTGAACTTTCTCCACCTAAAAAACGAAGAAGATGTCAACTTTATCCTCCACAAGCTCAACCACAAGAAGAAAATGATAAGAATCATTATAGTCAGAATTTCAAAGGCAAGTTCTGTAGATGTGGAAGGGAGTATGATGCGGAGACAGAAACAGAAGCTATGATTTGTTGTATAGCTTGTGAGGTGAGATTGGTTTCAATCCTTTGCTTTTTGACATCGGATGGGTAATATCCAAAAGAGCTGATTTATTGTTGTCGATGCTTTAGGATTGGTTCCATGAATCATGCCTTAATCTTCGTCCTGCCCTCCCCTCGACCTCCACCGACAGCCAAGTATCTGCAGCCAATACGCCTAGAACAGGCGATGCATCTGTGACTGAACCAGATCCTGAGCTGTCAAAAGTGGATGCCGGAGCTGAGGAAGAAGATGATGAAGAGTCTGCCGTCCTCATACGATCAGACAGCTATGATGGTCTTATATGTTCGGCGTGTGTATCGGGCAATGAGTATCTGCGGAATCAAGCAGGAAAAGAAGGATGGATGATCATTGAACCAAATGAGAATGGAGGATGGAAGGTTATTGGTGAGATAGCTTCAGCGAAAAACGGAGAACCAAAGGTGGAATCTAAGGAGAATATCCAAGCCGAGAATAAGGAAATGCAAAATCACGAAAATGATAGCAATGGAAAACGGAAAGCTGAAGATGATGTTTCGAACGAAGATGGGAACGGAAAAAGATTCAAAGTGGAGAACGATTCATCACTTCCGATCACAGAAAACAGTAAAATCCAAGGACAAGGCGAGTCTGGCTCTGAACGAAAGGGAAAAAGAGATATTTTTTTAGCCAACGGTATAAGAGAACAACTGAAAGATCAACTTGATGTGAGGTTCCCTTTTTTCTTGATCTTTCCTGTACTTCTTGACTAGTAGAGCTCATAAAAGCGAAATATCCAGGAAAATACAATCAAATCATTACCATTCCCTTTAATCGATGAAGAAATATACGAACCTCCAGAAGAAGAAGAACAAGGTGAGTCGGTAAATTCTAAGCTATCAATAAGTATTCCAGCTGATGTATTTGTTGTTGAGTAGAAGTTTCAATAGAACAAGTAACTTCGAGAGTGATGACTTCCCTTCCTAGAGTACAAGCTATAGAAGCTTTACATGGATATCAACGATTAAAGTTAGTTTTAGATTATTTTCTTCCTTCATCGTTTTTACATTTTTGGTAATAGTTCGCTGACGATGCTTGTGCATTATAGGGACCGCCTTAATTCAATGTTACAAGAACATGTGTCTTCTGGTAAAACAGTGAGCAAAGAAGATATCGAAGGGTTATTTGATCAACTCAAGGGTAAACAATGAACGAACGAATCATGAAATTAAAAACGATATGGTTGTTGTTTAATAAGATCAATATACGTTGTATATAATATTATGATCATCAAGTTGTAAGATGTTAATCTAGCATATGATATACATGCATGTAATCTATGTTGTTTCATTATTATAAAAAAGTGTGCTGATTTATTTATGAGATCATTTATAATCTTTCTGCTTTAGCTTTTGAGCTGAACTTTGAAGGTATATTAGGTATCCTACCAATTTTTAAAGGTTCTTTACACCTATTCAATTTATAACATCTTTCCCTCGTACCTTTTTTTAATTTAGGTATTTTACCACCATTATTATCAATTACATCTTTAAACATTAATTTTAAATCCCTAGAAAGGTATTTAGATAATTGTGATAATGTATAAGGTAATTTCATATTTTCAGGTATACTAAATAATCAAAAGAAAGATTTTCATTTATCATCAATACCCACAATTCACAAATTTTAAATTATGATAAGAAGAAACAACCTTGACTTACTATCTCTCTATGGATGTTGACATTGCTCTTCTTATTGCATCTTCAAGATCAGTATAATTTTGAGAATAGTATTTATATACGTATGGTTCACCCAATGCAATTGCTGGACCATGTTGAGACCAACTTAAAAGGTTCAGGGTCAGTTCAAATTCCGTTTCCAAGCAATGAAGTCAACGATTCGAATTGTAGGGAATTCACATTACATACCTCGAATAAAGCCACCATCCGTCCATCCTATAATCTTGTTGAAAATACGGTATGACCACTGGCGTAGCTTGACATCTACAGATTTGGTAATCGGGATCAAACAATCAGCACAAAGATTCTCAGTGTGGCATAAGACCGTGTTTCACTCACAAAGAAATATATATACTTGGACTTATTGGAGGTGCACCCATACCAACTAAAGCTTTCACACTGCCTACTAGAGCAGTATAATCCTCTTTACTTTGTTTACCCATGGTCACTAAGCCATCTGGAATTGGTTTACCTTCTTCCTCTTCTACCGTAGAAAGAAGGTCGAAATCCGGCACTTGGGAAAGGTTGGTCCAGAATTGTGGAGGCGAAACTTGGGGATAATGGAAGTATGCTAGAGTAATTGTAAATTCAGCCGGTTCTATAGGCAACCCAACCTGAGTTCTCAGGTGATCACATTTCAATCACATGAACTCACAAGATCGCTTGGCTAAGATCAAAGCGGCGTTTTTCCTATCTTCGTGAGGTTTGATCGGCATTTTCAAACAATAATCCTCCACGGAGTACGGTAGGTGAAAATGACCTCCTGGTAGGGGCCATGGTCTACGGATACAAACCTCAGTTAATCTCACAATCATACACCGTTTGATTCTGCACATTTCTGTTGACGGAACCAAGATGACCTTGTCGTGACTTACGTGGCAATCCACTCTTGTCCTAAAGGATGGTAACTCCAAGGCCCATCTTCGGTCAATCCCCACCAATATGCGTTGTTTGACATTTCCCGAGGTCTGGCTCCCCACTAAAGTATCAAATACTCACACAAATCAGCTCCATAGCTATGTCGACAATCTGAAAAGTTGGAAGAACAGAATGGCCCACTTACATAGTCAACAATTGCTAATGCCCAAATGGGTATGACTCCTCTTTCTTCATCTGGTACGTCAATAGATAGATCTTCTGCATCTTCAGGCGGAACATAGTGTTCTTTTGCTATACAACGGGGATCTGTAATACAAGTGACGGTGTCCACGTCGCTATTCCAGATCAAGTGACTATTGGAATAGGAAGGATGTACTCAGCAAGGAAGGAGCTTTTGGTGGTCGGAACGCAACCTACTATACATCAGGCATCATCTCCGCCACTTCCACCCAATTCAAATAAGGTCCAACAGCAATGAAAGAGTATCCGAGCATCTTCAATTGTTTGACCTGAGAAACAGAGGATATCAGAGCATCAGCTATCAAATCGTCGGGACGGGTTACATGGAAAACAGATTAGGCGTAGGTGCAAGATGCTGATTTACAATAGAACTCTGCCATATGACTTCACCAGTAGTAGCTCCCGTAATGACTTCAGCAGTATACCACCATCCGGAAAGAATGAGTGGTTTCTCATGACATAATCTCCAATCTGGATCTGTGACTGGTAAGAAGCATGAAGAAATATTTCGAAGGGTTTCCAGATTATGCTGAAGTGTAAAATACCAATGAGGGCTGTATTATGGTCATAGAACCTCGTCAGCTCATCACTTTCTTGATTGACCATTTATTTATCCAAGATTATGCCGAGCTCGGTATCATTCATGATTCAAGAAAATCTCGTGACTTGATTACGACTCACTGTTCTGCTTTTTCTTCTCTCTCTAAAGCACGCATAGTCTGTCTATACTGTCGAGCTTTCAAGCAATTTGGCGGATCATTCTCTTCACCTAATACATGATTCCATCCTTTACATTCTTTTTCTTCAACTTTCTCCGAATGATCTAACCAACCTTTTAAAGTTCCTCCTAGGACAGTATCATCTGATAATCCTTCCGCTAAGTTTTGAGCTTTATCATTTGACCATTCTTTTAATCTATCATATTGTTCTATTGAATTTTGCTGCACATTTGGATGTAAACCTAAAACCAAGAATGAAAGGATGAATAGTGAAATTACAAGAAAACATAAATTACGCTTTTGTGAGAATGTTCTTGAGATTAGTTTGGGTGTTGTAGTTGGTGATGAAGGTGTCCATAATAGAGAGACCATTCCAAAACTTGCGAGAATATAGATGATTGTCAGACGAAAATTAATCAATGGAAAAATAAAAGACAATTCGTCGTGATGTCTTGAAATATGAATAAGTCGAGGGAAGGCGATACTTCGCGAGAGGGATTGATCGTCGACCCGAAATCACCCCTCTGAAGATTTGCACCCAGTCTTATATCTTTCTCAATATATAGTGTTAGTATTGATCATAATTATGAATTAGTTCCCTATCTTGTCATTCAGACTGAAATGATGATACAAGGACACATAGCGAGAAGTAAATTTTACCTATGTTGACGGAAGCGAATAAAGAATAGGAGTTTGTCGATAAAAGAAAAGGGAATACACAATCAATCAAAGGAATGTTAATGTGTCTGTAGATCAGCAAAAGAGCGAAAGAGTGAAGTGATTCTTTCCAATAAAAATATAATGATGAAATGATGATCAAATGTAGGATCTATTTATTCGCTTCCCATCTTTAATCAACGCACCTACCGCATTCCAATTTAAACACGAATTGATGGTGACATTCTTTCAAACACGTAGAGAATGACATTAGCTTGTGTTTCAGCTTATTGGACTTAGCTCAAACATCCCGTTGGTGGTCAGTGCGTTGTTTAGGTTAATGGTAAACAAATAGATTGTGTTTTTATAGTTATTCATTTCTCACCAATTGATAGTAAAGGGGCACTTTCATTTCAAGATTATTTCACATTGGGTCTGGGTTACTTTGCGTCGGAGGGCGTTTGGACATTTTGATGATCAGATTGGAGAATTGCGAAGATGAGTAGACATTTCTCCTTAATCTACTCACCATTACTCATAAAACGCGCTATCCGGTTGTCGCGTGCTCAGTACATCTGTCCACTCAACCCTACGGGCTACATCTAATCTACAATGGATGACTTCTACGAGTGGAGATAATTGCTAGTATCTGTATCGAAATTAAGTTGAAATGGATCTTGAAATGGAATCCAGCTCATCCAGTCTAGGTTGAATGACTGAATTGACTCGATTTTGGCGATTTACAAGATGGTACACATGATCCGGCCGGAAACTCCATCGGACAAATGCGACACGATTTTCATATAGCAGCTGCCTAGAAAGAGAAAAACAAAAATAGAAATGCTTTCAATAATAAACTTTTTATTCTGAACAATGCCCAACATATGTGACTAATTCTTAAACATCATTGAATACCTGTGTATAGATCGACTGGATACGACGTTCTGCAAAGCTCTTCCAGTACTTGATAACGGGGAAAAGCTTAACTTGTATCATTATAACACTGTAAAAAATCGTTTTGTCTAAAACTTGCAAACATGTCCGATAACATCGGATCCTCCTCTTCTCCTTATTCACCTAGCATTTCGACCCAGACAAACGAAAAGAACGAGAATACACGAAGGAGCCTGGCTAATGACGATGAATACATACCTACTTTGACTCAAGATATCACATCTATATCACCAGAAATAAATACCAAATCATTACCTACACCCGGTGTTGACGATGTAAATATAGAAAGAACATTATCAACTGTTCCAATAGACGATTCAGATGTACCACCTATTACCTCAAAAAAATTATCGAGAACTCAATTGTTCTTCGTTGCTGCTACAGTGACATTCACGATGTGCAATTCAGCTGCAGGAGGACAAACTTTGAATATTGGTTTACCTACAATTCAAAAAGATCTTAAAATGATTGATTCAGATTTACAATGGATCGCATCTGCCTATGCACTTACGAATGGATGTTTTTTACTTTTAAGTGGAAGATTAGCAGATGTACATGGAAGAAAATTAGTCTTCATTACTGGAGTATTATGGTATGCTCTCTGGACTTTAATAGGTGGATTCATGAAAAATGGTGCAGGTTTAGTTGTTACCCGTGCACTTGCAGGATGTGGAGCTGCGATGTCGTAAGTATTCACTTGAATCATAGTTGAGGTAAAGGAGTGTAATCAGACTGATACGTTGTCTGTGATAACACAGTACACCTAGTGCAGTGGGTATCATAGCGGGAAATTTCACCGGTAAAGCAAGATCAACAGCTTTTGCCTGTTTCTCAGCTGGAGCACCTGTCGGAGGAGCTATTGGATTGATAGTTGGAGGTGTCTTTGTTTCTTATGTGAAGTGAGTGAAAACGGCGAGACCCAGCTTGAAAGTCGATTGTCATTACATTGTGCTGATAATAGTTTAGGAATACGTGGCGTGGAGCACTATTTTTACTCGCCGGAATGGCTTTTGCCATCGCCTGTATATCGCTATGGACGATCCCTTCCGACTTTTCTCATTCCGATGATAAGAGAGTTGATTGGATCGGTGCTGCCTTGGTGACTGTTGGTTTGATCTTGCTACAATTCACAATCAGTGCCGGAGAAACTGCTTCAAATGGTTGGAAAACTCCTTGTAAGTCTATTCATTTTGCTTTGCCATTATAGTGTGTTCGTCAGGCTGATACACGAAACTTCCTACTTGAAGATATAATAGCTCTTTTAGTTGTGGGCGTCTTGCTGGTAGTAGCTTTCTTCCTTTGGGAAAGACATTTGATCAATAATACCTCAAGACCGCCATTAATGAGGTTACAACTATGGACACGAGCCAAAGGTAGACTGGCAGCTGTTTACTTTATTGGATTCATAGCTTGGATGGGATTTGTCGTGAGTTCTGGAGTATTACTCTTCGCTGAAGCGACTATCAATCAGCTAAAACATGATTTGTTCAGTCCTTGTTCTATCATGCTACGTTGTTTTACCAGCAAATTCAAGAGACTGGACCTTTAGGAGCTATGCTTCGATTCCTCCCCACATCTGTCTCTGGTGTTCTGTGTAATGTCATTGTGGCGTTCTTGATCAGTAAAGTACCCACTCAGTGGTTGGTGTGTGTTGGTTTAATCGCTACAGGGTGAGTAACCGCTATCGAATTCGCTTCTTACGAAGCTGATTTGTGCTTTGTGATTTCGCAGAATGGGAAATGTATGTTTCGCTCTTTCATGGCAAGATACGAATTATTGGAGATTACCTTTTAATGGAATGTGGCTTTCAGTAATGGGTGCTGATTTGTAAGTTCACAATTTCCAATGGGTACTAAAACATGAGATCATTGCAATGCGTAATTTCTGAGAGTTGTGACTAATTATGTTCCATTGTCATAGTTTAATGGCAACGGGTTTAATATTCGTTGCAGCATTATCATTACCAGATGAACATTCAGTAGCAGGTGCTCTATTTCAAACTTTAATACAATTAGGAGGTTCATTTGGTTTAGCAATAACGACTGTAATGTCTGATGTTCAATTTCAAAAAGCTATAAATATTGGAAAAACATATAAAGAATCTTTATTATTAGGATATCATGCTGCATTTTGGTTAGGTGCTGCTACTAGTTTTTTAGCTTTATTCATTGCACTTATAGCTTTAAGAGGTATGGGTACGATAGGAAAAGGAATAAATAGGAGTAAGAAAATCGAAGAGAATCCGAAAGATACTTCGACAGAATTACAAATTACAAAGCAGGAAAAGGCAAATGAGGATAAAATAGCTGTATAATTGGGATAATAATTACCAATGGATCTTTTTTTGGGACATTTATTTAGATTGCATGATATAATTTTACAATTTATGCATTCTACTGGAGATGACGTTTCACCACAGTTCAATCGTATGCATTTGACTCGAAATTAAGATAAAGAAAGTCGTTCGATACTATTTAGTCTACCAAATCGTAAGTGAATTAACCGTAGGCGCATGATCCAGTAACTCGAATTGCTTGATTGGGAGAGATCCTGTATGATTGGCGAATTATTTTTAAGCGCATGAAATTCTAGTTTAAGCGTTTAAATATATATATATTTTAATCAAAGATTAGACGAGTAAACATGTGAGCATATTCTTCGAGAACCCGCATCGCAAGATTGAACAGATTTCAATAGCTCACTTACAGCTATACTAAACACAAGATCAAGTTGTCTTGATTTGGCTTACACCTCTCATAACTTTCCAAAGAAGATCAAATCCTTTCCCCTTAGTAGTATCTTCGGCTAAATCCGACCAATATTTTTAATTTACCGATATATTGACATCAAATTAGCATACTTGGCGATCAACATCTAGTATCGATATATATATATATATAATCTCAAACAAAGAGTCTACCTTAATAGATCATCAGATGAGTATTCGCTCTTCTGACTATATCGATGATATACCAATATCAAACCTTACCAAGAATGAATATACAAACTTTCACGTTCAAACTGAAATTAACCAAGATGTAGCTGAGGATATTTCAGCTGAGATCCCTCCGGATGGAACTGTATCGAAATCATCTTTACCTATACCAATTAATGAAAATGATGTCCCTTCACCCGATGCTCCGAAATTATCTAAAGTTAGACAAATAGTTATAGCAATTACTTTAATGTTTTTAACTTTTATGTCTGCTTCTGGAGGTCAAGCTTTAAATATTGGATTACCAACTATTCAAAAAGATTTAAATATGAGGGATGTCGATTTACAATGGATAAGTAGTGGATATCAACTTACAAATGGATGGTAAGTATTTTTTCCCAACATCCTGGATTTAGGAGCTACCGTAACATTTTATGAATGTACTTGAATAATTGACAAATAAATTTGATCATAGTCTCTTACTTATTAGTGGTAGATTAGCAGATATTTATGGGAGAAAATTACTTTTATTAATTGGAATGTGTTGGTTTGCACTTTGGAGTTTATTAGGTGGATTTATGCAAGATGGTGTAGGTTTAGTAATTTCTAGAGCTATGACTGGTTTAGGAGCTGCAATGGCGTAAGTTCAATTAATTTGATATTTCCATCAGAAAAATTAAAAATGGTTGATCAATTTCATTTTGTCTTGAAAATAGAATGCCAAGTGCAACGGGAATAATTGCACATACATATAATGGAAGAGCAAGACAAATTGCTTTTGCATGTTATGGTGCAGGTGCTGCTGTTGGTGGTGCATTAAGTTTAATAATTGGTGGTATTTTCGTATCTTTTGTCAAGTAAGTCAATCAAATTAAAAGTTGTAATTACGAGAGTATCCGTTAAGTTGAGTTGAAAAACATAAAAAAACTGAATTGTAATTATGAAATTTTCTTAGACATACTTGGAGATCTGCTTTATGGTTTTTATCAGGATTAGGTTTCGTTGCTACAATAACAGCTTATTTTGTAATTCCATGGGATTCTTCTCATACAAAAGATAAAAGTTTAGATTGGCCAGGTGCAATGTTAGTTACTTCAGGTTTAGTTTTAATTCAATATGTAATAAGTGCAGGACAAAGTGCTCCAAATGGATGGAAAACAAGTTGTGAGTTTATATAAACCTTTTTTGAAAATATACATTCAAGGATAGTATGATTGATTGATTGAATGAATTAATGAATTACCAGATATTATCATTTTCATTATTTTAGGTGTACTTTTACTCGTTGCATTCTTTTTATGGGAGAAACGAGTAATTGATAAAGGTAATAAACCACCTTTAATGAGACTACAACTTTGGACAAGATCAAATGGTAGATTATCAGCAGTTTACTTTATAGGTTTCTCAGCTTGGTTATCATTTTCTGTAAGTCCACGATTTTTATTTGTGAGAGTTATTTTACATAAGCTGATAAAATAATTTGAATTTTCCAGTCAATTCTGTATTATGGTACTCTTTTCTTCCAGGAAGTTCAATTGACAGGACCCATTGGAGCAATGTTAAGATTTCTCCCTACTGAAATTGGGGGTTTAATTTGTAATGTCCTTGTTGGACTTTTGATTCATCGTATACCTGCACAATGGATTGTTTGCTGTGGTCTATTATCGGTTGGGTAAATGATCCAGTCCTATCAATTTATATCAATGAGTTCAATAACTAATCAATATTCATATCTTGTTTTTAGTCTCGGAAATATGTGTTTCGCATTATCAGAAAAAAATACAAGTTATTGGGCATTACCATTCCATGGAATGTGGTTATCATCAGCAGGAGCAGATTTGTAAGTTTCGCTCGATTCTAACATACATTTACTCATCATTTCCTTCGAGCTTTGATTATAACTCAAATAAATTACTAATAAATGAATTTCTTGGAATAATAAAGTGTATTCGCACCTGGTTTAATTTTCGTTTCATTATTATCATTACCAGATGAACATTCTGTAGCTGGAGCACTTTTTCAAACTTTATTACGTTTAGGTGGATCAATGGGTTTAGCAATTACATCAGTAATTTTTGAAAATGTTAAAAATAAATCTTTAAAAAAAAATGAAAATGAAAATGAAAGTTATTTAAAAGGTTTAAAAGCTGCTTTTTGGTTAAGTGCTTCTTTTGCTTGGTTAGGACTTTTAGTTGGTTTATTAGCTTTAAATGGATTAGGTATATTAGGTAATATTAAACAAAATGATGGGAAAGAGGAAGCACAAATAAATCTTAATAAGGCGAGAATAGAGAATGAAAATCTTGTATTAGAAGAGAGAATTGATGAAAATAATAGAAATCAAGTTTGATATATCTACTCTGTCATTTTTTTAGAATATTTATCTGGAAATGTATGTACGATATTGATTATACTGTCAAATGGAAATGAAATTACATTTATACATTCTCATTCACCTCGATTCGTTCTTCGAGATAGTATCGTATATATTTATTAGAATTTCCCCTTTCCACCTTACAAGGAGTCTAAGTGTTAGCTACTACCCTATATTCAGTATTCTGAAATAACATTTCCTTTTACTGGAGCGACTGCATATCTGACCGAATTTTGCAGCTTTTCCATTAACACGGCTTATTGGGTAGATCACCAGGTACAGGTCTAGGAATAGATGGTATTGTAGGTTCAACAAAAGGTGGTGATTGTTCTGGTTCTAATCCCATAGTGTTCTTCTGTCAATCCGGTCAAAGTGTTAAGGAGATTAATATAGTGTGATTAGTTGTGCTTGAATGGGGTTATTATTAGTGGTTTTGATGATGCTCAATTATTAATAATTATCGTATGGTTGAAACTTATATTTGGATAATCATGTGAGCTTATGTAGAATCCCAACGTATAATACGATAATCTAGTCGTCATGCTCCTTCCTTTCATTTGAAGGTCTTCGTTCTCAAACGAATAGTCAATGACGTTAGGTATACAAAGCTCTTTTGACATATTCCAACCTTTGTAATCGAGCTCCAAAGTTTTGAAATTTCGACTCGAAACGAAAAGGCCTTTGTCTTCAACATGCACATATAAATACCAAGTATACAAGAAGAAGGCAAGACAATGATACGATATGATGTAAATCGATCATCACTTAGTTCCAATAAATCACAATAAATCACGATAACGTACTAGCCAGACACCACATCGATTGACGACAAAACACCTTACACTTTTTTCTTGCAGATCACAGATAAAAAAAGAATACGTTCGAAATGCAATTACCACCTCACAGACCAGGCCATGGTCTCCCACCCCCAAATCCACCTCCTTACGTTGATCCTGATGAACCTGGTGTACATTGATGCATCCTACTGAGCAATCGGTACGTTCCATTGCTTTTTCATCGTATCCAGGCTCCCTATTTGCTCTCACCGATATAATCTTTCCACCACTCATCAAAGCTCCTTTGCTCTCCTACATCCACGCCTACTTCTTTTAATGCTTTGGTTGATAATTGTGTATTTTCAGGCCTTGGAGTAGCGTCAGGACCAGGTTTGTTGGTATCTTTGATTATATGATCGATAGGCAGGTTTAGATGTTTAGCAATTATAACTGTCATATCGTATTTTGTCAAAGCTGGAGAAGGAGTAGCGTAATGTAAAATTGCAGGTAGGGGTTTATCAAGATCTACAGATAATGTTATGTATAAGTCATATATGAGATTGAATTGCAAAAATGGTACTGACGAGATAAGTCATATAATACCCTTCCTACATCTTGTACATTAGTAGGAAATCTGACTTGATAAGCGTCCATCTTATATTGTTTTCCCGATTGATCCTCAACGACTAATTGACTACATCAGCTATGTTTCACTACGATACCATGAGTTGAGCGGTTCAGCTCACCATCTCTCAATATGTTGACTGCTGATTCAGCGTTGTATTCCGTATCACCGTATCTACGGAGTCGAATGATTAGCATAGGATACCCATTCCCTAGTTATTTGTCACACCCCACTCACAGGATAGGAACTCTCAAAACTGTCACACTTGCTCCTTTCTGCCTCTCAGCTAGGACAGCCTTTTCACCGTCGAGTTTCTGTCGACCGTACATCTGCAAAGGATCGGGCTGATCGTCTACCTCATAAGGCGGGCTGAATTGAGGTCGATGAGCTTTATGTCATATTTCTACCCACAATCTCAGCTTACCTCCTGCCATTGAACACATAATCGGTGGAAATGTATATGAGAACAAATTTGCGTTGATTTGCCAAAGCTGCTAAATGTGCTGGGACTTCTGCGTTTATCTGACCAGCACTGTCAATTGGTGAATCTAGTAGGGGAGAGTGTTCCAGGCGATTCTACTAACCTTAGCTGCCTTCTCGGGATCCTGTATCACGACAATCAGCTTACGGTCTGCCTTTAAAATTCAAGAATCTTCACTCACAGCTTCAGCCACATCTGGTCGTCGTTCCGCCGCACCTGCAGTATTTTGTATCAGCTTGTGAAAATGTGATACCGCGACTCCGATAGCTGACTGACAATGCACAACAACTACAGGGATGGTAAGTCAGCTCTTTGAAATTGGCTTCTTCACAAAGAAGTAATCTAGACTTACCATCTATCTTGGAATGAGTTTGGAAGAACCCGTTGACGGCCTCTCTGTCCATGAGGTCAAGTTTAGTATAAGTAGCATCTTTCTTAGCTCGGCTGTTTGCAAGCTTGATCACTAGCTATTGGTGAGCGATTGACTGATTCGAAATAGTGGCGTACTATTGAGCTGACCCACCTTCATCTCCTGAGTCTTGGAAATGACGAACGACAGCTCGACCAAGTAGACCTGATGCGCCTGTTCAAGCACATGGATATTTGGCGAGATCAGCTAGCCGTTTTGTAAAAAGAAGAGTTGCCTGGCTAATTACACACCTGTGATTACTACCGTTTTCTTCATTTTGGACTAGATTGTGTCTTGAGTAAGCAAGAGTAGACGAGAATGTCAATTTATCGACGAATGGCTGATGACCTGCTCATAAAATATTGTTGTTTCCTGGTGACTTTCACGATCGAGCCAACATACCCCGCACTGAGATCTTATCCGCCGGTAGATGCCGTGATTCATATATACATCTTTTCCACGGTGGTTCAGCTTCTCACGTGTATCTCACGATATTATCCGATTGCAATAATGTTTTATTTGGCCGAGAAAGTGTTGTTGATGCGCACGGACGAGCAGCGTCATCTCGCTGGGGGCAGTTCGGCCATGAAATAAGAACAACACTGAATCTAGGTTAACGTAAGAATACTAAGAATACATACTTCTTTTGCTTAACATCGTCATCTCTCAACCTTGGCTTATATCCCACCTGCTAATCTGTCGAAACACCATTTTTAGATCTTCTTCAACATCTTCGATCGCTACATTTGGTTCTGGATAGCATCACGACCAACAACGAGACGATCACGAACGCAGTCATATCGAACACTGCCTCCGCAATTTGGCATCCCCATCGATTTACATCATCCTGATCAACATGTCTGGCTTCTTGCGTAAAGCATCTTTGTCAAGAAAGAAAGGGTTGAACGACGAGGCTTCTCCTCGAGGACCTTCTACGCGAGCTGATCGTCCACCAAAGTCTAGGAGTGTGAGTGAGGCAAGTACGATCAATGAAAATGCAGAGAATGGTAAAATGAAGAAGAAGCATAGGTGGGTACCTTCTCATAGCATCTACAATTCTGCTATAGCGCTAAATCAATCTACTGGCCGGTAGTACCAGGAAACGATTGTCATCCCTCTTCTCATCTTCCACCTCGCTTTCATCTATGGCATCTGATCGGGACCGAGAATCGTCACCTAATACGTCTTCTCGACCTTCATCCACCCTCAATGTCTCGACGTCAAATTCAGGCGCGTCGACCCCAACAAGTTCAGTTAGCACAGGAATACCTAAACAACAGTTGAACGGGAAAGGCGCACCTCCATCAGACGTGAAAGAGGGTATGAAGAATCTAAGGTTAGGAACGGACGAAATTCCGTTGTCGACTTCCCCTGAATCAGGTAATTCACCCACGACTTCTCTCAAAACAACTGCTGGTCCACCTATTCAGCCTGTCAGTGCAGCGGGGTTCAATCTTACTTCTTCCAGAAATGGAGTCGAATCCACCCCGACAGAGAAAAGAAATCGAAGGACGAGTTTGTATTCGCAGTGGGATCTGGAGAAAGTTGGGTTAGAACCGGACTCAGACAGTGAAGATGAGGAAGCTTTCTTGACTCCTTCAGAAGGTCTCAGTGAGGTCGAAGAAGGGGATGAAGAAGAGGAAGAGGCCAGGAAAAACGTTGCGCAACCCCTTCCAAACACCGTATCATCGTCAAGCTCGACAGCAGCAGCTGCTATCTCTACCAGTAACGGAACACAGAATGGATCAGCAACTCAAGGTCAGTCGCTAGCGGATGCTAAGACAGTCGAGAAGGGAACAATTGTATCTCAAGAGAAGGACGTAGCAGGTACAGGGCCATCGACAATCAAGCGATCGATTCCCTCTGTCCAGGAAACAAAGGTCAGCCGAAAAGGCCAAATCCATGCTACGAAAGCTGGAGCTTTGGCTGTAGATCAAGAAAACGTTTTGGCGTCTGATATAGATATCACTCGAGAGGCACTCAGTCTATTCTTGACAAGTCATATGCGAGAAGCAGAGGATTATCTAGAAAAGAAAGAAGATCAAGGTCAGCATCTGTATATTCAGTCTGCTCAAGGGATCATTGAGGCCTTAAAGGTGAGTCTCGCCAGTCATCGTAAAGATTGGGACTCGTGCCAAGGTACCTTCCTGTGAGGGATCAACCGAGCTGATGGGCATTCTCGGGTTGAATAGGGCATGATGACTTTCGATTCGATCGACTTGACAAACGCTCTTGAGATATGTAAGGCCACATCAGTCACCGCATCGGCATTACGTAGACCGACAGATTCGTTAGTATCAAGATTTGTTAAAGCTGGGGCAGGAGTAGCGAGAGTCAAGTCAATGACACCCTTAGAGAGGCATGCGGAACTGGTGTACGCTGAGACCAGTTTGATGAAGGCTTTGTTAGCCATCGTCAGTGGCGGAGACTGGTTAGGTTTGATAAGAGAAGCGTAAGTTGGTCTGCATCTCCCCGAAGGTGCCTTTGATTATTGATAGTCAAGAGGATCTGAAACTGTATGCTTATGCAGGCTGAACATGCGAGCCGCACATGGAATATACCATATCTTACAACAATATCTCGAAGAGGCGGACAAAAATAGTTATGACGACAGTATCGATACTGATTTCAGATCCGTATGTGCTATATCGCCCTTGGAAAACATGTTTGCGCGTGTTTCAGCTGGCTAACAACATCATGTCGTATCATCATAGGGTGTGGTTTTGGGGGCAGGAACAAGTTCTTTAATGCTCTCCTTATTGCCTGCCAAGGTTATGAAGGTGAGTACAAGCTGCATCGGAAGGTTCAAATAAGCTGATGACAGTCTCCTTGCCGAATAGATCGCTTCCTTGCTTGGATACGGAGGTGACAAGGAACAGGCTTTGTTGACCCTTTATTCTGCCGGTGGATGGCATCGTGGAGTGGAGAAACCGGATTTTGATGAGAATAATGAGGGCCTGAGAAGACCGGTTTGCGATCTGATTCTCTTGACTTTCCATTTGGTGATCTCAACCCTTATGTAAGTCTGCGAACCCGGATCTGCAAAAATGCTACTAATTCAGATCACGCACAAATAGGCCAGTGACCGGTATTGATGTACCAATGGCTAAGAACATCTTAGCTTACAATCTAAGGCGGTATCCAGATGGTGTGTCAGCTAGTGAGAAGTATCAGGTCTCTCCAAGCTAATGAGTGATGACTATTACAGGTGTATTCTTCCTGTACTTCCAAGCTAGATTATATACGGCTCAATGCCAGCCCGAAAATGCCAATCGTGAGTGCCTGCTGATACTTCCTAAAGGATACGTAACTCATCTTGGTATGATAGGATCGTTGCAGAAAGCTTTAGATTCCAATTTGGAGTATATACAGCTACAACACATGTGTCTCGTATGTTTCCCGGTCATTTCGTCAACGAACGTAACAGCCGCTGACGATATGTTTCACGGTTGATCAGTGGGATTACGCTTGCAATTTCATGATGTTGTCTAATTGGAAGGGAGCATTAGATTGTTTCAGCATATTAAAGGAGGAATCCAATTGGAGTAGAGCAACATATACCTAGTAAGTGACAGCTCCGGTAGAATTTAGATCATTTCCAGCGGTTTATCCTCTGTCATACCTGCAAAGACACTCAAAGTGCCCATTGCTGACCCTCCTAATCAGCGCTGCGGCTGCAAGTCTTGTTCAACTTGCTCAAGAGGAGGGCGGCGATATTGCTACCAAATTGAAAGAAGCTGAGAAGTATATGCAACAAATACCGAAATTAACAAAGAAGATAGCCGGTAAATCATTACCTATAGAGGTGAGTGACAACTCTCGTTCACGCACCACTATGTGTTTCGTCCCAGATCTTCGAATTGTATTCGGCAACCCTTGCTCTGGTCTCCGCCTTTGCCTATTTCTTCCGCCGCTACCTGTCATCAGCTTCATTTGCTCGTTCTACCTTCCTACCCCTTGATCCTTCTGACTCACGATGCCGGTTCCAAGCATTCCTGAGCCAGTGCATCTGTACTGCTGTTGATTGCCTCTGCCCAACATTGATTACATCAAGAGATACACATACTTACTATACTTTTGTTCAGAAATTGGTCTCGCGAAAAGCACGCAAATTCCACTCGCAACACAACAAATTATTCCTGCCTGCTATGGAATTAGCATATGTATTCGGGTCACTGTCAAGCACTCCTAGGCGCAGTCTTTTAGGTGAATGGTTACCTAGAATCAATAAGGCTTTGAAGGGTCTTGATGAAGTTGAGCCGGCAAACTATGGGAATGGCCACGAATACTGGGATGGTGAGACTACAACTGTCGCGCTGATCTAGGTTGACTGAACGCTGACGGATGTTGGATGTCTCAGACTATTGCCTTGGCCACTTCCTCAGGGGAATGTGTCAATTCATATCGAGATATCAGGTAAGATTGGCTCTTCACAATGTATATGCACATGCCCGAGCTGACATACGGATCACGCAGCCTAAGGATGCAGCCCCTGAAGCTCTGGAGAAGTCACCGTCGGATCCAGCAGATGATGATTTAGACAAAGGCGCGGAGAAAGATCTTCAAGCCGTTATACGGCACGGGCCGGATGTTGAGGTAAGTTTAATACTAATCATAATCTCGACCCGAAATATGTTCACGTGCCGCTGGTCCCGACCTCAGTGCAGACAGCTGATTGATCGTTCCTTCCACGCAGTTTGACCACTATATACTCTTCCATTGTTACTACGAGCTCGGTAGACTGTACGCTAGAAGAGGGGACTATGAGCAAGCCAAATATCATTTAGAGGTTGTCATGGCAGGTAAGCCGAGAATTTTCATCGATGCATATATACTTTCGCCTGGCGAGCAGGTAGACTTGGCCGTTTCACTGATCTCATATGCTTCTACAGGTAAATTACCAGACCACAATCCATATATGGCGAAAGCTAGCGGGAAATATTCTTTGGAGGGTGCTTTATTGCTGAAAACCCACGCAGCTTTGGCTGGCGTCAAGGAGAATGAGAAGAAGTAACTGGATGATCATTAAAGATAAAGGCATCAGCGGTATCTTCCGGTTCATCCCTCGCTTGAATATTGGACATCTTGTAAGGGAATGATCAGCGGATGATACATATGGGAATAAGTACCACCGCGGTGAACTATTTGCACAGGTTGTGGGCGGTAGGACAATGGAGATGCCGATCACTACTTGCATATGGGCTTTCGTAGATTTATAATATAAGGTCGAACTAGTACGGCCGTTCTTATGCATTGCAATATGTACTAAAAAGTGGTTCACAGAATCATTTCAGGCTTAACATGTGTGCTCTACCAATATTTTAAGAATCATGGCAATGAATCGAAATATACAAGGGAGAAATGTGTACTTGGAGATTATACTATACCTTTTGTTTGTTTCGCTTTCTTACTCGCTTCTCCGATGTCTTCATTCTCCGAACGATCCACAGCGCGATCTCTACCATTAATCTGACTTTCATAATGTTCACTAGATTTGTTTTCAAACTTTGAATTCTCATCTTTGTCATTAGCAAAAACATCTAAACCTCTTAAAGCAAAGAAAGCTACTAAAACTCCAGTCCAACATCCAGCTGCACTAAGCTAAAAAGAAGCTTGTAATCCTTTTAAATAAGCTTCTTTATTATCAATAACTTTATTATGTTTCTTATATTGCGAATTGAAAATGATAAAAGTTAAAGATAATCCAATTGAAGATCCTAATCTTTGAATAGTTGAGAATAAACCACTTGCTACGCTATATTCATCTGAAAGTGAATAAGATGATACTAATATTAAACCTGTAGGTAAAAAACTATAAGGTTTTTAATCACTGATAAAGTTTCCAAAAACAAAAAGAAAAAAAAAGATATTTTCATTATGATCATAGGAAAAACAACAAATACTTACAAATCCGCTCCAAAGACAATTAACCACATTCCATGAAAAGGTAATTTCCAATAATTCGTATTTTGTTTTGATAAAGCGAAACATAAATTTCCAAATCTTGAAAAAATGATATATCTTAACGGAGGAAATTGAAATTGAATAATATGGTAAATTTAAAAAAACTCACCCACAAGCCAATAAAGCAAAAATTAATAACAAATGAGAAGGTATACGATGAATAAGTAAAGTTATTAAGATTGAAGCTATAATACCTGAAATTTCAATTGGTAAAAATCTAAGCATTGTTCCAACTGATCCTACATTTTGAATTTCTTGAAAAAATAAAGTAGCATTATATAAAGCTGGCTAAGTAAGGTAAAACACCTCATTAATTTATCTCAGTTCTGAAAATTATGGGAGTGAAGGTTTTGTTCTTTTTTTAACTTACAATAAATCCCATACTTGCTATAAATGTTGTAAAGTACAATGCAGCTAATTTACCTTTGGCTCTAGTCCAAAGACCTAACCTCATTAAAGGTAAATGATTTGTTTTAGTAGTTACATAATATTCCCAAAAGAAGAAAGTGGCAATAAACAAAATCCCGACAATCAGTAGAGCGATGATGTCTGGTTCAATCGTACAAGTGATCAGCATCTTTTTGACGACCACCATGCTAAGGGAAAAGTTGCTCGACGCATCGTGAAGCCGAGAGAGGCCGTGCAACTTACAGCTTGTTGCCCAACCATTTGAAGCACTCTGAGCATCACTAATCGCAAATAAAAACAAAACCAGTCCAATAGTAATAATAGCTGCTCCTGGCCAATCCACATTCTTCTCATTGGTGTGGGATCCATCAGAAGGTATAACAATGATAATTGAAACGATACTGAGTATTCCTATTCCAGTAACGAAAAATAAAGCAGATCTCCAAGTATGCCTTCCCATAATTCTGTTCAGCTCAAGAAGTACAATACCGAATATTATAGTATTCCTTCAACTCACTTGACGTAAGAAACAAATATTCCACCAATTATCAATCCTAAAATCCCACCAAGCGCGAAACCAGCTGAAAAACATGTGAATACTCTTGATCTTGCTTTGCCTGCGAAAATGTCTGCTATTATCCCAGTAGTACTTGAAGTCCTATTTCGTATCATTGTTATGATCAACATCCTTATATTGTGAGTCTCACGAATTTCCAATCATGACGACGTAAAGATGTGACCAGAGAACAACGAGTGATGGTTGTCGTCGAAACTCACGACATTGCTACACCACAACCTGCTAATGCTCTACTAACGATTAAACCTTTTCCATTTTGCATAAAACCTCCAGCTAAGGTGAAAATCGTGAATATTACCGTACCAATCAATAAAATGATTTTCCTTCCGTAAATATCCGCTATTCGACCACTAAGTAGAAGTAAACTATCAAAATCATCAGATAATTAACCTTCCTCCATCTTGTGTCAATGATGAGATTTGAGTTGCAAAAATCTACTTACCAACCGCTTGAAAGATTATAAGAAGATATTATCCATTGTAGATTCTCTTCTGATATTTTAAGTTCATCTTGAATTGTGGGTAAAGCAATATTTAGTATTTGTGAATTACTTGAAGTTAAAATTGTAGTAAAAGTTACGGTTATTGTGATCAATATTTGCCTTGTAAGTGTCAAAGATGCCTCAATAGACGTGTCCTTTTCAGTTGGATTGCCTCTACTTAGTTCAACCGAATTATCGCCTAGAATGGGTGGCAAGACATCCACGTCGATGTCATTATGATCATCGGGACCATTTGTCGTACTTAAGTTTACAGCAACGTGATCGTTGGATAATGTGTCCTGTACTTTCATGTTCTCGGCATTCATTTAAGAAAGACTATAATGAACTGTATCTTGGAGTTGAAATTAAGGCTATCTTCTCGCTGTTGGTGAAATGGTAAAATAAGCTTGGCTGAGTTATACCTCAGACTGAAATGTAATTTTTGAGTCAGATATAAAGAAGGTATATCTCGAATCATCCTCTTTGAATAAAGGATCCTCTAAACGATTTTCTACTTTCTTATGATGTCAGTTTATAATTTCAGATAAGAAAAGAAATGCCGGTAATTCTCAGTAAACAGTATATTGCTAACTTCTCCTTCCATTCTCTCGATGAAAGGAAGTTTAAGATAATTTTCTTTCCTGTGAGAGATGGTCAACTAGTGTGTGACCCTCGATCTGTATCTCCCTCGATATACCCTTGATGGTAATTCTAGGAGATTCAACTGAACTGTGTATGAATGAATGATCTTACATGCTAATGTTGATATGAGTTTTCCTCAAAATCACATGTAAGTATGTCAGTGATGAGTTTGATCTCTGTTTTTCCTCAACCGCGGATCATCTGATATAATATACCATTGCATGTCATGGTCGGAAGCATATTGACCGTGATCATTAAGTGGTTCATTCTACTCCACATGAGCGCTCATCCTTCACCCATCATCAGGCACTCTCTTTACAAGCTCACTCGCTATACGACCGAACGAAAACACGCTACTCGTATCTGATCTACCCCGTAATATCAATTTAAGGGTTCCATGAAGCACTAAAAACACTTTAAAAACATTTGGTACTGCGCGTCAAATGAGTGAAAATGACGTCATGACGTAATTTTGCGCCACTTATCATTATTATATTCATTAATTCAATCCATAACGGGTGTCTTTCGGATGATAACATCCGGTTGAGCAACAGCAGCTTCTCTTCATGAGAAAAGGAAAAAAAGAATAAATGTAGATCTTTTCAATCCTACTATAATTGTTTATCATTTTCCCATTTGCAATTACTTACAGTGTATAAATCATAATCAACATGTCAGTAGATATTCCAGCACCTCACGTACCAGGTTCATCAGCTGTTGCTCAACCTTCTATACCATCCACTTCAACAACTGCCCCACCAACTGAAGTTCCTGGGGCACCTGTTTTGGGAGGAGAAACATTACCTAAACCGGTTACTCCTGCTGAAGCTATTGCTGCTGAGCCAGCAAAAGCTTTAGATCCAATTGCTGAACCTAGTATTTTGGATAAAGCTCAAGCTTTAGCTAAACCAGTGAGTAAAGTATCTCATCTCGAAGCATGAAGGTCGAATTGAAGGGCTAATATCTTATGTCAAATAGTACCTCGATAAAGTCGAACCTTATGTACACAAAGCTCAAGAAGCTACAAAGCCTTACACAGATAAGCTCGAGGCTAAAGCCCAAGAACTCATGGACAAGATTGAGATAAGTCATATCTCTGTTAGACCATTGGGAGCTAGTCCAAAGCTCGTTTGCATCTTGCTCGAGAAGATAAGGTTGATCTGACTTTATCCCATTCTGATCTCATAGGGTAACGCTCCGACCACCACCGCTGCTCCTACTTCGGACAACACAGCTGAACGAACCCTTGACAATGCTTCTATTACCGCTTCTGACGCGTCCGAGAAAGCTAAGGGTATCTTCGAACAAGGTTTAAGTGCTGTTCAAGTGAGTAAAGCTTCGGGCCAGCTATTTGAGTGACCAAATTGCTAGTCAGAGCTGAAGTGTTTTTCGTTTAGTCGACATTCACCCAAATCACTCATACTATCGAGGAGAAGACTGCTTCCCCGACCCACCCCGGAATCATCACTCAAGTCACCAATGCTGCTCACAAAGTAGGAGAGAGGATTGAGAAAGCCATCAACGATGTAAGTGTTCATGACCGCCAACATTTTCACGACCTCTAGATAAAATTGAGACTGACTGGGAGATATAATCTAGGTCGACAATAACACTACTCCTTCGGCTCACCCTGTACAAACTACCACTAACACTGTACCTCATATCCCCCCTGTTCCTCTTTAATCTGTTCAAATAAGATGACAATTTTCTAAATTACATATAGTCAAGTTGTACAAACTAGCTAGCAGAATTGAAATCGAGGAGAAGAGTTGTTTATAGATTTGCTGAAATGAATAAGAGATGAAACTATCTGCCTGGCATGAGAGATTGCACAGCGTTTCTGCTTTGTGCACGATACAATCTCATCCTGCTTTTCAAAACCTCTTTCTGTCTCTTTGATATTGGGTACATTTCATTCTCATCAGGTAGATTTCTTCATAGATATCCCGTGTTCCATGTCAAATCGTAAATGATAAAGTCAGTTGCGCGGCATATGAGAAACTAGGTAGAGGCGGTGCACCGCGCATGACTTCGTCAGATTTGTGTATTCCATAGACCGCAATTAAATGACCTCATACTCGATCTCATCCCCCAAAATTCTGTATCATCCATACACAGGCATTTGGGCATCAGGCGCGACGGAAATTGGATTTCATCTATTGTTTTTATATGGCATGCGATGATTTGAAAGCAAGCAAATGCGAGTTCAAGCTGAGCTCAATTATTAGTATGGTCTTTGTTTATTCTTGTGTTGCTTTTAATTAAGGATGACGCGCCAGTGAACGGGAATATACGGCGTTATATAATTAAAACCCCCATTAAATATTTAGTTCCGCCACCTTGTATAGTGCCACTTTTGAGAAATGCACCACCACCTTGAGTTAAACTAATTTGAATGCAGATGCAGTTCTTCAACACACATAGAGAGATACAACACACATATCATCCACCGCGTGTCATTTACATCTATCTATCTCATCATTTATCCTTCATTGATTATTCCAGTCATCTATATTGAATCGTATACATCATCACGTTCAAGTGATTAATCAAGAAAAGAAGTAGTAAATATAGTATAAGAGTAAAAGGCTTACTAGTGAAGGTAAGTCACGATGTCGTTGGTGTCTTGGTTGGAAGGATTGATGAACGTGAGGGAATGATTGGGATACAAAGATACTGTGATAAAGCGGGAACGATGCTGGTGATGCTGATGATGCTGACGTTACATGATTGCCGAACAGGTGAAATTGAAGGATCTAAGACGTACAATTCCGCCGACGTCGACATTCGTTCCATCTCCTTGAAACATTCATTTAGTTAGAATCCATCAAATCCGTCTTATACAAAACACGCTATCCTGTTCTTCTTTCCATCAACACGCTTCCCCATTCGATATTAGTATCGGAATACACAGGACGGAAAAGAACAAGAATATAATATAGAGATATAGTTTCAAGTTTTAACAGTATTCAAAGGAATTGTGAGTTCTTGTTTGAATCATACTCATTTAGAAGAAGAGCCTTATGCCCCCTACCCCTCTGCGCAATTTGTTTTGAGACTGGCGAGATCCTTCATGGGTCATCGGGGATGCTATCCTTTTTTTGGATATTCCGACAATTCCGATTCCTAAATTCGGATTATCGATATGTACCATAATAGTAAAGCTGATATTGACCGTCCATCGACTTGCAACCGCAGATACCCAATACCGTCGGCTTGTCCAGAACCTTCCCTCCCCCTCGGCTCATCACTCTATAAAGCATCAAAATGGGCGAGCAACAAAATGAAATCGACTTGGACTCTGTCATTGATCGATTATTAGAGGGTAAGTCTTGCTTGACCCTTATATCATAAAGCGAAAATTGTGCTCACGTTTCTTCATCATCCAGTGCGAGGAAACAGACCTGGTAAAGCTGTTCAATTAGCAGAATACGAGATTAAATACCTCTGTACAAAAGCAAGGGAAATCTTCATCAGTCAACCTATCTTACTTGAATTGGAAGCACCTATAAAAATATGCGGTGAGCTTCTCTTTAGCTAGGCCCGTCATGTCGAGGAGGGCACCACTAATCTTGCTCTTATTACTTTTTATAGGTGATATCCATGGGCAATACTACGACTTGCTGAGATTGTTTGAATATGGTGGTTTCCCTCCCGAAGCAAATTACTTGTTCTTAGGAGACTACGTGGACAGAGGTAAACAATCTCTCGAAACCATTTGTTTACTCCTTGCATACAAGATTAAATACCCAGAAAACTTCTTCATCCTGAGAGGTAATCACGAATGTGCCAGTATCAATAGAATTTATGGGTTCTACGATGAATGTGAGTAAAATTCAGTTATTCCTAGCCTTCATATTTTAACGCTTAGCGCAGAAGGCGAGAGGTAGAAAGGAATCCATTAGGTTTGATGCATCATACTGACACATATAATCCAATCAGGTAAACGACGTTATAACATTAAATTGTGGAAAACTTTTACCGATTGTTTCAACTGTTTGCCGATTGCTGCTATCATCGATGAGAAGATCTTCACAATGCACGGTGGATTGGTAAGTGGGCTTCAGATCACATCATTCCAACAAGCAGTACCTCGCTAATACATTCTCTCCCTATAACAGAGTCCTGATCTGCAAAGCATGGAACAAATCCGAAGAGTAATGAGACCAACGGATGTACCTGATACAGGTAAGTTGGCAAAATCTCACTGACGTTGTATGTGAATAGACGGCTGATACGATTGGCACCAAAGGTCTCCTGTGTGATCTCCTTTGGTCTGATCCCGATAAGGATATCACTGGTTGGAGTGAGAATGATCGAGGTGTATCTTTCACTTTTGGTCCGGATGTAGTATCGCGATTCCTGCAGAAACACGATATGGATTTGATCTGTCGAGCACATCAAGTGGGTTACTCTTCTGTCTGCTCGTCCAATATCGTTATTGATTGACTGACGAATGACCTTTACATAGGTTGTGGAGGATGGATACGAGTTCTTCGCAAAACGTCAATTGGTTACCCTGTTCTCAGCGCCTAATTACTGTGGAGAGGTGGGTGACCTGCTGCACTTTGAGATAGATATGTTTACAGGCTAATCTCAATCATTGCAATAGTTCGACAATGCTGGTGCGATGATGTCCGTGGATGACACTCTACTCTGTTCCTTCCAAGTGAGCGATTGTTTATTCCCATGATTGCACAACATCTTGCTGACTGTATACTTTAGATCCTCAAACCAGCCGAAAAGAAGGCTCCGAAATATGGGGGATACGGTGCCAGCGGACGGCGTCAGTGATCTCCTTTAACACAAACATCTTGAACCTGAATTGAACGAGATTTCATACTTTCTTGAGTCCGTTTAAATTACTGCATCCTACACCTCTTCCTGTTTTTACCCAACTTTTACCCGTTCATCTCATCACGGCAACTTGATTCACAATCAATTCCATATTTTTACCTATTTATTTTCGCTTGTGTAGTTGTTTGCGGGAACTATTGTACAGAGGACCCCTTCCTAGGAAGGAGCGTTCGCGTGGTAGAGTCCTTACTCACTGATTGTCATGTCTTCTCGATCCCACTCTCACCTTATACACAAACCCAAATTGTGGACTGGTTATACTGACCCGAGTTTTGTTCAAATAGCTGCTGTAACACCACCACGTAAACAAAAGGGAGGGAAGAAACCATAGATATGACATGAATGCAAACCACAATTTTTCTCCACTCTCAACATCAATGACGAATGACAAGCTACAGATAATCCTCAGAACAAGGGGGAATGGAATGAAGGAAAAGGAGAAAGAAAACCAAAGAATGTGTATTCCTTCTGCTGAGATGAGACATATAATGATCACTTCGTTATATTAGTTGAGGAGGAGGTATACTAGGTTTAAGGTGATTCATTTTCTCAATTATAAAGAACCGTTCTGTTCGTGGTCATGTAAATATGTTATATGTTTCATCTTTTCTTATCTTCCTCCTCCTTTTCACTTCTCTAACAATTAACGTATTACATCTTTTTCTGGTTTCGCATATCCTATTATCAAGACCATCAGATGAACTTCAAAACAAGACGAAATCCGATACGTGTGCATGAGTTGTTGATATTGATTTGACTGGGTAATTCTGACTCCGGTTATTGAGTTCAGATATACAGTAGTGTGATCCCTTAAATCTCTCCTAATTGAGATCTGATTTCGGCCGCGGCAGGGTTTCAACTCATTCTTTAAACCCTTTAACTTGTATTATTTTTCCGTAAACTAATTGATGTGCTTAATGCTGCTACATGATACACTTACAACCTATCTTCATTCAAACATTACTGTAATTCTGATAAATTATAACATCTAACTGGATGTATAATTCGAGAATCGTGAGATAATTCAATGTTGAAAACCATACATGTTGCAATACTTTAAGCCTTCAATGGCATTTTCCCCTTCCTCTCAATTTTCATTCTTCAAATGCATTATTCAAAATCTGCTTTGATTTTTTCCGCAGAAAACGGCTTTGAACCACTCTAACACCGCATCTTACTAACCTATGCAAAATTTATTCGATTGAAAACGTCACTTTTACACCTATATTCATTGCTTGAAATGCATAATCTCCTTTTTCTTTTCTGAAAGCAATTCCCGCAATTCCAAGTACAATAAACTCATGCATACAATCGTCTTTGTCATATTATATGAACGACGTATTTGACCAAAAGCGATACGAGTAGATTTATTTACACAGTAAAAAAATGTTAGTAGCTGTATAGGAAAACTTTCAAGTAGTCCCAGTCCAACATAAAAAAGATTTTCGAATTTTCATAATTTTTTTAGCTTTGTTTTTTGTCTCGTTGCCCCCCATCAGATCAAAATTGTCAGGTGACAGGTGACTTTGTATGTACCAAGGTAGAATAGGCACGTATTGTAATTCTCCGATATTTACATCTTAGATAAAAAAAATTAAAATTCGAAAAACAATTATAAGTTGAGAAATACGATTACGATTACGATTGAAATAAGTAGTAACACAATTACAAGACCGATCACAGCCGATCCCATCCGTCTTTTTGATGAACGGAAAATTAGTTTAAAAGTGCACAGACATTATCAATAATTTAAATCAATAAAATTATTAGTCACTAATCAACTTATATCATTATTTACATTCCTTAATTTGACTTCAACAGTCAATATATCAACTTATAAAGTTGTTCCAATCTCCTATATCGGACAAAGAATTGTATCGAATTGAAAAATCTGTGAATAAGTAACAAGTTTTCCAAAAAAGAAATTGAAATTTTAAATTAACTTTGTTGTTGATATCATTACTTTTTTGATCTTTCAACAAGAATTATCATAAATCAAAAATGACAACAGCTCATTCTGGTTTACATCAATCATCTTCATCAAATTCAAATCGAAATTATAATACCGATTCATCATCATCAATAACAATTTCTTCAGCTTCAAAAAAACATCTTCATAATTCACCTCCACTTTCAAATGGTATTTCCGTTTCGGAATGGAGTACGAATCCATTCTCATTTTCAACAGATAATAAAAATGATCCTTTAATTCAACAATCTCAACAACAACAACAACAACAACAACAACAACAACAACAACAACAACAACAACAACAACAACAACAACAACAACAACAACAGCAATCACCTTCTTCTAGTTCTTCAAAATCAAAATCACCTTCTATAATACGTAAATCAAATATAACATCACCTTATGATGTTAGAAATGATATTAGAATAAAACCTACAAATCATGGATATCTTTCAGCTGAGAAATCAGGTTTACCATCAACATCAACTTGGGATTCTGGGACTGGAAGTGGAACATCAAATCCAAACTATATTTTGGATAACAAGTCAACACCTGGCTTAGAGTTGGATGTAGAAGGAAGAGGAGGTAATAATTCAAAGGAAGGTAGAATCAATAAGTCTGATTATCCAAAGTAAGTTTTTGTGTTCCTTATGTTACGCCCTCTCGTCCCCACTTTTCTTCTTCCCGTTTTAGTGTAATCCGTCGTGTAAAATTTGTCAGACAGACGGATTTTGAATAGCTCTGAACAACTTGAAGTTGTGTGGATAACTTATCAGGAATCTTTACAATCACGGACATGCCTTATCGGTTTTCTTTGATTGACATTGCTTGATCAACCATAAATCTCATACGGCACACTGCTAGGCATATTATCATCCTTCTTTTGATAATCAGAGCGAGAAATTTAAACTCCATCCTTTACACGAATAGAAATATCTGTCTTACTCTCATGTATAGCTTGCTATGCTTTTTCGTTTCAAAATCTTTTTTGATATCCCCAAAACCCTTGACATACATTTCATCAATTTCTAAATCACAAGAATTTGTCGATGTTCATCTGCTAATCATGCTACCATACCAATCTCATCATGAACACCAAACTCTATTCAAACAGCACGATGAAGTCGCACCCACCTCCCGATCCTCGTTACCCTTACGCAAATCTCCTACAACCAATACCTCTTGACATTCATTCTCAACACCATGCATCTTCTTCAACAGGACAGGCTACCGCAACTCTGTATCAACCTGCCTCGACCTCTTCAACAACTCCAGTTTCAGCGTATTTTCCTAATTCAAATCTACTCGATGTTACCACTCAAGATCAAGTGGATATTTCAAATGCTCAATCTTCCAGTATGAAGGTCAATTCTAGCTCAGACTCTTACTCCAATCCCACAAAAGCAGATATATTGCGCAGACATTCAATATCGAGATCATATTGGGACGATCCATCGCCTGACCAAGAGTCCCTCGTAGCATCTGCACCTAATTCAGCAAAGAACTCCCCTATTTCCGGTAATCAAGGGAATGATGCTCCTAAACCAAGTGGAAGGAGTGGACAAAAACGACGTCAGAAATATACGAGAACGAGGACTGGTTGTTTGTGTTGTAGAGCTAGAAGAATAAAATGTGATGAAGGTAGACCTTCTTGTAAAAGGTGTATAATAGCTAAGAAAGAGGTGAGTACACTTTCTTTTCCATGATACTCGCTCTGAGTGGAAAATCTTACTTTTGCTGATTGCTACTATCACCAATAAAGTGTCAATATCCTGATCCTGGAGAAGGCGAAGAGAAAAAACCTAGTGGAAAAAGCAAGCACGGATCAAGGGGTAATTCGGACGCGAGCGAGAGTGAAAAAGATGACAGGCCAGTCGCGAAGCGACGGAGATCAGATGCAGGCAAAGGTAAACCGTAAGTGCAAATTACACCTTGCTGTTGTGGCTATCGAAGAGCTTACACCCAGCCCCTGTAGATCGCCGGGTGCGCCTTACTCATCACCTGACAATGCGAATGGAGCGAATTCAGCACCGACAGGCGAGACGGCCTGGGAGGCAAGTTTCGTTAATCCAACTGCGAATTCTAACGGGATCAGTACTTCAAACGGAAATTACGATTCAGGACTTGCAATTGGTACGGGATTAGCTAGCTCCGGAGAGCAATATCTTGCTGGACAAATTGGAAAACAGGAATGGGCTACCTCAGAAGGCGGAGGTGCTCCCATGTTGACGACTCCTAATTGTGAGCAGTAGCTTTACGGTTGAATCTGCTTTGCAACAATCTCGAGCTGATAATGTGGGAAATCAGTTCTTTTACCTTGGTTCCCCACTGCTGAAGAACGTAGTTTGATTCTACACTACTGTGCAAACGCAGCTTCGCTTATGATGGCTATACCAAGTGGATTGAACCCGATGTTGGCTATCAATCTACCATTAGCTTTAGATTCGCCTCGAGGTGAGCTGGAAAGATTACGTGAACGATTGCCATATCCAGACGACTGACATCATTGACATCGCGTAGGCCTGAATCCTTCTGCGGATGCATTACGGGTCGCACTGCTGGGTACGGGTGCCATTCACCAAGCGTTTTTACTGGCTCGGTCCGGCGTGGCAAATCATCAAACAGCAGCTATGTTTCAATATGCTAGTACACTACGAGATACAGGCAAAGAAATGGTCAGAAGGGCAGTAAGGGATGGCAATGGCGCTATGACCGATGCTGCTCTAGGAGCTAGTACCGCTTTGGGGACTATCGATATCTTCTTCGGAGGAAGTGGATGGATGGATAATTTCAACCTAGCCAAAGAGATGGTTGCTCTGTAAGTCAGGCTTGCAGTTGTCTTTCGTGTCTGTGCCTGCTGCCAGCTGATCTAATGCACTTTCATCAGGCGGGGCGGTCCAGCTGAGATGCTTAAAAACTCGGAACCACGTAAATTGACAGACGGCGTTACCATGTCGCCCGCTCGTCTCATGCTGGAAATTTTAGCCATATACGAGACATTCAGTGAGTTTTCGCTTCAGACATGGAATGACCAGAATTATAGCTGATCGCTGAACTGTATAGGCTGCCTTACGACTGGGAAAGAGCCGGATCTGATCAGTGATCGATGGGAAAGCTGGTGGTTAGAAGCTAGTCGTTCCACATACGAAGAACATTCAGTCGAAAAACAATTCGGAAGTGAGTTTCGCATCGTCTTCTTGCATGTCTAAGGGTTGTGACAATATGACTGACGCGTTCGTAACAGTGTCACGAATCATGGTCCTCCTCTTCGCCAGAGTCACGCGCTTACTTGCAAGAGTCTCAAGATCAAACGTTCTTATTACCGAGTCCCCGCCCTCGAGTCTGGCCATTACAGATCCCACCTCCACCTCTTTCGGATCTTCGAATAGCCTCCTTGATTCTCTAGCAAGGGGATTGACCGCTGAAAAAGACCTTGATCCGCTTGTCATCGAGGCCAGGCAGCTCAATCGAGACGTCGATGCTTGGATTGATAGTCTGCAATTGAGTACCCTTGAACATGAACGTGTTCAAGTTGGAAATCGGGCTTATGCTTATGCTATGAAGGTAAGATTCATATTCAACCGCGGGATGCGTTGGATATTGCGATATATCAATAGTGAAAAAGATCGAGGCTGATATAACACCATTGTCCACGATAGATTCTACTCCTCACCATGGTATTCAGATACCCAAGAGAGGATATACGAGTTCAGAATGCTGCTCAACAGGTATTGCAACATTGTTCTTGGTCTACCGCGGCTTTAGGCATGTCTATTGAGTAAGTGATATACCCGGTGGTAGCATGATTCATAATACTGACAGAATTGTAATTGCAGTTTGACTTGGCCTGCAATTATAGCTGGATCTTGCGTCAACGGTGCTTCCAGACAATGGGTATTAACTCTTTTGGAAGGTTTCAAGTGAGTTTATCAATTTTTACGTCGTTATTCACAGATGAAAAAGTAGAAAAATTAACAATGGGATTCTACTAGATCACAATGTTGCTTTGATATCGAAACTGCTAATCGAATTATTACTGAAGTATGGAGAAGAGCGGATTCAGGAGAATCTAGAGCGGATTGGAAGAATGTTTGTGATGATTTAGGATTACAAGTCTTGTGAGTTTTTTTTTCGCCATTAGATCATTGTTTGACCTGTTAATATTTGAGGCTAATTCGTACGAAATTGATAATCTAGATTATGTTAAGGTCTTCTGCATGACTAAATTGCTTCAGCGTGCTCCAAATTGCTTAAAATAATTATTTTGACATTTGAGGTTCAATCAAGAGGGTTTTTTAATAAATTTTTGTCAACCTATCGAGAAATCGACTTGTTTTTGTTCAATGAAGATAAGATATAATGAATTGTGTGAAGCGAAAATTCATTATATGACGATGAATGGAGGTTAGACAATGGTCATTATGTATTATAACTTTTCTTTTTATTTCATTTTTTTCCTTTTCTGAAAAAATCAATTGTAATCTACCAATCATTCAATCTTTTCAATTTTTCATCATTTAAATTTAAGTAAAAATCAATCAAGTATAGTAAAATCCAATCAATAACAAGCATTTTCTTTCTAAATCAAATCATAATTCTAAATCAATCAATAATCAAATATAATTAAAAATGCATATATATAATCCATTCTATTTTCATAGTAATATCAATTTCAAAATTACATATTTCAATATTTTACATTTCGAATTCTCAATAGGTTAAATATAAAAACCAAAAAAATTCTTTCTTTGGTTAAAGAGTCTGGATTGCGAATAATGTTTAAATATACTTGATAATGAGAACGAGATTGACTCAAATTGTAATTGTTTTTATGAAATTATACCAAAAAAGTATAAATATACATTATACGACTAATTAGAAATGTATGATTATGATGAAACAAATTATTCATAAATATAACATGAAACAAAATTAGAAAAAATCCCAAAGAATCTATATATATAGATAGAAATACACAAGATACACAAAAATTGAATGATTATAAAACAAAATCTATCAAATTTGAAGAGGAATCAAAATAATAATAATAATAATAATAATAATAATCATCATCATCATACAAAAGAAAATATTCGAAATTATTTCTTATCTTATAGTATACAACAATTTCAAATCAATAAATACCAAATTTAATTCACTCTTCATCACTATCTAATTGAGCATATGTACCTGGTCCAACAGTAGCTTCACTCATTTCACTATCCATTCTTTCTAAATGATTTGGTCTTATAACATGTTTACCTTTAATTTCATTATTATTATTTTCTAAATTACCAAATGAATTATTATTATTACTAATACTAGAATCAGGTTTTAAAGCAGGCATATCTAAACTTAATCTAGGTAATCCATTTTCAATTACATTATTATTACCTGAATTTCGTTTAGCAGTTGGACTTGCAAGTGTTGTTATTGGACCTGCAGCTACAGGTGCAGGTGAAGTTGGACTTAAACCTGTTCCTTTTGATGATGGTGATGATGTTTGTTTATGAGCTTGAAATTGAGAGGAAGTAGGAACAACAATTGGTAATGCTGTATTAATTCTTGGTTGAGTTTGATCTGAATTTTGCCTAGAAGAAGGTGGTGAAGGTTTAGGAGAAGTATTATTATTGGTATTACTATTGGTATTCAAACTAGTTGTACTTGGATTTGCAAATGTAACTGATCTATGATCTCCACTTCCATTACCTTTACTAGATGCTGAAGAACTAGCTCTAGCTCTAACATGATTTATCTTTGATAGTAATTTACTTGTTCCGGATTGTTTAATTGGTGTATTACTTCCATCAGCATTTGAAGATCTTCTCATACTTGAAGGAGCAGGTCCGGGAATAGCTTGTGACGATTGTACTATTATAGGTGATGTAGCTGGATCTCTAAAACTACTACTGACCGAAGTAGCTGAAGCGTTTGCTGGATTCAAAGGAGATGATACGCTTGATACGGATGATCCACGCCTTTCATCAGCTAATTTCTTTTGATGGTCTTCATGATCCATTAACGAGAGTCTCATGGCTTCCTCTATCATTAACTAAGTCGTACAGATGAACGTCAATATTACACGACATGATAGCAATCGAGACGACGCACCTCTTCCAATTCCCTTTCTCGATTCGACGATCTCCTACTTGATCTTCTGGATCCTGGTTCGGCGCTCGCAGACTGCTGTCCGACTGACATGCTGAAGTCGGCCGTACCGGGTGCTCGAGAAGAAGTGAATCCTATGGGGATAAGTCGATCTCCGACCTAAATAATGAGAAGTATCAGCTATGCACCTACGCGTAATTTTGACATGGAAAGTAACTGACCTGTCGCATGACTATACGCCTTGACGCCTTTCTAGCAGCAGCAGCTTTGACGGCGTTCAACTTATTCTCCCAATCAGGCCGGATCTCGTCTAAAACAAGTCAAACAATCAGCTCAAATCCACGACGTTATTGGGTGGACGATGATCTGACTGACCTATAGTGACGACTTCTTGTGCTTTCGAACTAACACTCTTCCTTCTGACTGTCTCTTTCATCTTAGGGTTCATACCGGGTCCGACACTCAATTCAGCTTCACTACCGAGACTTAATGCTTGACTGAATGTAGATGCATCTGCTTCAGAACCAGGTGAAGTTGCCAAAGCAACGCTCGACGAGCTGTCCATCGGGGTGATCGGCCTCTCATATATGACTCCAAAATCCGTTTCCATACAAAATGGGCAACAAGCTGGATCCGATTCAAGGTGGGTCAAGGTAGCTTCGGATCGTTTGATTTGTACGAAACATTCAGTACAGACTGGTTGCTGACAGCATCGAGAAGTATTGATATTGGGTGGATAATTCTGCAACGAACATATATGTTAGTAAAATTTCCCCTGGAAGTTGGGTGCACACTGTACTACTTGGATGAGTGGAACAACAATGGTTCATATATGGATGTAGGTCACACGACTACTCACGAGGAAACAAATAGGACATTCAACGGCACATCTATAAGCTTTCTTCTCCCTTTTAACCCTTTCTTCTTTCTCCTCTTCCTTCCTCAGCAGTTTTTGCTTGTTTATTCCGATTTTCTTAGCTACACTTCCGACAGTTGAGGTATTACCTTCTCTGTCTTCCTTTAACTTTTCCGTATATGAATTCTCAATATTTTCCTTATAATCGTTCTCCCTCATTTCAGTCAATATTTTATAAATTTCCTCTTCTGACCATTCTTCTTCATAATCTTCCAAACCTCTATAAAAAGGTGCTAACTTGCCTTGTAAAATCAATTTGGTCACAGTTCCTTTAGAATAGTCGTGTGCTTGTGGATGAGATAAACAATGCGGATTTTGAGGAGATAAATGACCCGCAAAAGGGAGTAATAGAGGTGTACCTGGAGGAGGAGGTGATGGCGGTGAAGTAGGTGGTGTTAACCCTGAATGAAATGTTGAAACTCCTGCTGCACCATTAGTACCTGCTCGTGGACGAATGATAGGTTGAGATGAAGTCGTGGGTGCTGAAGAACTTGATGAAGGGTTTGTTGCTGTTGATGTAGAGGTAGGAGCAGGAGCTGGAGATGAGGAGGATTGTGATTGGGATGAAGATGTGTTACCCATCTTGAATAGATTTGATGGGTGAAAAACCTAATTTCTTAGATTAGTATTAGTCGATACGATGAAAGGAGGAAACGAGCAAAGGTGACCTACCAACCTATGGACTTGTCAAAAGTATGTAGTCTGCCGCAAGTCCGCTAAGCCAGCAGGTGTACGGCGAATGATTGCAAGAAGATGGTAAAGTTGCTTGATTGACGAAAGCAAATTGCACTGGAGATATTGTATGCCGTATTGTGATTATGACGTCTTGCATACAGTCAAAAGGGGCCTGAACTCGAGCGTGTGAAGGCGATTTTCGTCTGTGTTCTACCTGGAATATGCTGGTACAGGCGAATGCAGATGGACAGATTGGATTATTGAAGCAGAATCAAACCTTGATGATGATGAGGGAAATTGACAAGATAATGATCGTTATTGATGCTGTGTTGAGTTCAAAGGGGTCTAATGATTCGGTGTACGTCGGTCCAAACGGAAATACAATTTGAATGTTACGTTTTGATCGTTTGTTCAAATATAAAGCAGATAATTGTGAAAGCTTCGTTATGGTCGGTATCTCTTAAATAAGCGGTTTGTTATCTTGTCAAATGACCTATCGCTCATAAACTTGGTAACACTGTACCGCGAGCCTGGTGAAGTGTATGTTACTCGGAAATCTTGCTAAATAAGATGCCTTCTTCCTATTTATCATTTAATAATGATGATAAAAAAAAAAGCTAAAAAAAGGTGTGAATGATGATGTATGATGTAGCGGCCGAGCTCAGAATCGGACCGGGCTAAAATGAATAATGATTACCTATTCTAATGGAAGTCTCACTTCAAGGGCAATGAAAAAGAAGACTTAAATACAGGCTAAGGGACGACGTCACCTTACGGGGTACCGGACTGCGCATATCAGAAAATAGGCTTACCGGTGATAACACAACTAAATAGGCATGGGTTTCAGCTGTGATGTGCCTGAAGCTCACTCCCGTCGAGCTAGTAAATGATCAGGATAACGCTGGAAACACTTATAACTCTTTTGATCATGCATGTATATGTCAAATCTGACAACATCCATGGAAGGCAGTCTCAGTATGTCCTCAACGAAGACTGCTACTACAGGTAGCAAACGAACTTTCACACCTAGACCACCTCGTTCGATTGAAGAGAGGTTACCGAAATTGTATCGAGCTTTAACGGATCAAGTGGATGATGGATATTATGCTAACGCAATTAGGACTTGTAAGAAGAGTGAGTAAAATCATTTACATGTTTGGATCAAATGAGCATAATAATCCTAACCTTGCTGTCACCTCTACCCTACTTGAGCTCTGCTGACTTGATCCTCTATTTCTATAGTACTATCGTTAGATCCAGCATCACAAGCAGCATATCAAACATTGTTATTCCTGCATTTACAGACAGATGATTACAATTCTGCTTTATCTTTACTTGATACTCCACCCAAAGACGCTGAAACTCTGGAATTTGAGAGGGCCTATTGCTTGTATAGGTTGCACAGAGAGAAAGAAGCTTTGGGATTAATTAGTGGGAAAGATGGCCGAAAGGTCAATCATCTCGAAGCTCAAATCGTGAGTAGACTGTCACATATTTTCGTGTAAAGCTTCTTGGCTAATCTCATCCCCGCATCACAATAGAGGTACAGATTAGGAGAATACCAGAAAGCTCAAGAGATTTATGATGATCTTTTGGCAGATGTGGGATCAGTGAGTGAACACTAAGATTATTTATTAATGCGCTTGCATAGAATTGATGCTGATGATTATCTACCAGTCCTCTTCTGAGCATTCTGATATACTCACCAATCTTAATGCTACTTCGTCTCACCACACATTCGCTACTTCAACATACCGATCTCATTTGCCTTCAACTTCCAACGACTTAGAGAGTAATGTACCTTCATTACCTACCGGATGGTCTTCTGGCGGTTTGGCAAAGGTAGTAGAGAAGAAAACTGCAGCAGCTAAACCTTCTATAGAGAAGAAAGTTGCTGGGGAGAAGAAGAGAAAACATAAATTACCTAAAGGTGCTGTTGAAGGGAAGAATGTTAATCAAGACGTAAGTGAACCTTGTTTACATATCTTCAACTTGCGCTTTTACTGATCATAACTGCATGTGGTTCAGCCCGAACGATGGCTTCCTCTCAGACAACGAGCTTCCTATATTGCTGCTCAGCATAAGAAGAAAGGAGGTAAAGAAAGTATGGGTACAGGATTTACTCAAGGTAGTACGGCTCAAGCTAGTGGTAATTCTGGTGGAGGTGGAGGAGGGAATAAAGGAAAGAAAGGCAAGAAGAAGTAGTAATTTCAAAAACACATACATAGGGTGTCGAAGTTTAAAGGGGGATGGGGCGAGGTTCGTACGTTTTGGTTAAGGAATGAATTCTTGTCGAATCACAGGCTTATACTAATGGTGAACAAATCTGACGAATCTTAACTGACTGCATATGGTGCTTCACACGAGAATGAGCAGATGAATAACATACGCTGACTACGAATGGCCGAATTGCGATTGACGTTGTTGATGAGATCAAACAGCGCTTGGACCGCTTTCTGAATTCTGGTATCAGTAAACGCATTTTAAGCAGAATTTGATGGGAATTGAGGAATGGAGGTCTGTGCGAGATTGAAAAGGACGCGTGTGTCTTTTCTTACTAAAATTCAAAATAATCTTATAATATCGATTGACGATCAAATTTACACAGTATGAGTCAGGGAAGTAACCAATTTTAATGGGTAGAAAATTAACAAAATGACAATCATCACTCAAAACTATTTAACTTGTCATTTCTTAATTTCTTCCTTCCTTCTCTGTCTTTCTTTTTATTTATCTCTCATTTCTTTGACTTTCCATCTATACCTTCTTATATCTAAAACAGGACAATCCACCTGCATATCTCACTGAAGTTGAATCTATTTGAATCATCTGAAAAAGCTGTCGATTTAGCTAATCTATATTACAAATTTCTCTTTACTTTCCTTCTTCTCATCTAAGGACTGTCACTTTCATCCCAATCCTGACAATTTCATCCTCTTCCTTACTTAATAAGACGGAAGCCAAGATGACTATTCCCCTCACTCCCACAGTGAGCTCGACTTCTCAATCTACAGTTGAATCTGGTCAAGTTAACGTAAACAAGGTGAATATCTTCTATCTGTGCTTGATTATACATGTCTTCCTTCCTTCCTTCTTCCCGCATTTGTGAATTTCCACACTTCTAAATCCAAGTTGACCCCACTATCGAAATAGACTATAAGTCTTCCTCAAAGCTGACGAGACTTTTCACCTCAATAGGATCTTCCTACAACACCTCGCAAATTACCCGCAGCTAAGTCACATACACCTTCTCCCGGCAAAGGAAAGAAATGCCCTGCTATTGAAGTCAGGTTAGTCAACTTCTAAGCTTCCACTACGTGCTACTCCCATCTCACAAATGGGTCCTCTCGAACTACCTTCGTTCGAAAGGGCGTGCTGAGTTATGTTCACAGGATACCCACTCCTACTTCGCCCACCGAGGCTGCAGGAAAGAGGTCTGTGCGCAAAGAGACAGAAGGCAATACCGAAGAAGAACAAGGAACGGATAGAGAGAAAGGCTCGGTAGGTCGTTCTCTTCTCCTGATTAAACAACACCACTTACTGAACCGATAAAGGCAAGGGAAATCTGATCGCAACGCTCACTTTTCGTTTTTCATGTTAGCTCAATCCTCGATCTTCGTCCTTCGAACCTAAACTGCACCCGAAAAGCTTTCTTTCGAGATTGCAAAACTTGTCTATTGGGACTGATGAAGACCCCTCAATCCTCCCCACCAAAAACGACGGTGAGTAGCACATACGCTACACACTGAGAAAGCTAAAAGACACATAGTTTCATTCTTTGACACCCCTCGACGATCGGGTTTCTCTGTGCACGATGATAGCACGCCTAAGCTCAGCTATACACCTCACACCCCTTCCACCGGTCATTCAGCTGGAGTCCCGGTAACTCCCGTAACTCCTCTCCATGCCCCGTTCAGTAACAACGAGCTCCTTCCCTACGGAAAAGAAGGGAAACAGCCTCAAGCGTCCATTGGGCACAATGAGACTCAGTCTGCTGAGGATGTTGGAAGATACCTGATGGCGAGTTGACAACTATTGAGCAGAGTACATTTAGCACTGACCTCAGGCTATTCTAACAGATCCAGGATATCCCGCCAGACACCTCTGAATCCAGTATTGTGGACTTAATTCAAGTGAGTCTCGACAGGAGATGTCGGTATATTGGATGACGCTCATCTTTGTCTTTCTCATCAGTCGATATGCGAATTCAAGGCCTTGATGGTCAAGCATAATAAGATCAGAGGATACGTAAGGCTATGTTATCCGCCCATGATCCGATATAAGCTAAATTGTCTGGCAGGTTCTGGTGGCCTTCTATGATTCCCGAGAGGCACTAAAACTATATGAAACTCTTCGAACGTCTTCAGTCTCCTTCGTGAGAGGTAGTACAGCAATAAAGCTTCACTGCTTGAAAGTTGACCAATCTTTACTCTTATCGGTAAGACTAGACCTCACAGTCAATTCAGAGATCCGTACTGACCATTGAGCAGTCTTGTGGCCGTGACGCTGACAGCGAGAAGATCATCACGGATTCGAATCCGGTAATTAAGATCAAGATCGCAGGTGGAGTTGGAATCTCGCACTCGAACATGCAAGTAGGTTACTTTCGTCAATTGCGAAGCTTCTATTGTGCTGAGCATGATGCTAGGACACCATGAGGCTTTTTGGACCGCTCAAAAGACTTGATCCTGTTGGTCATGAAGGAAGGGTGAGCTGTCGCCTGTCTTGCCTGATTATACTCGACTCGTTTGACGGTCGAACTCTCAGTTATTCCTTGCGGAGTTTTACGATACTCGCGATGCCACCAAAGCTATCGAAGCTCTTGATGGTCAGATGGCTGATAAGGCCTTGATCTCGGTCTCTCACATCCAACCAAATACAACGGTTCCTCAGACGACGGCCTCCAATTCAAGATACACTCTTGGCTCCGCCGCCTACGTCCCAGGGAAACTGGGTCAAAGAAGCTCAGCGGCTTTCAGCCAAGTCAGCTCACCAACTTCTTCCGATGTTTTCGGATATGACACGTCTACCGACAGTGCCTCGACCCCTCTTCAGACACCTAGGATGAGCGCTTTCGGCAGAGTTCGAAGTGATGGAGATGTATTCTCGCCTCGAAAACCTTCTTCCATCTACTCTTCTGCTTCGCAGTCTCGACACGCCAGCGGTTATTCAACTCCACTGAGCTGGGATCGAGCTTCCGGCTACGAAACGCCCAATCATATGCTAGCTCTAGGTCGACGACTTCATGAGCCTGGTACAGTTCAAGGACTCATTAACAATGCTGATATCGAGGCAAGAGCGAGGCAAGGTCAAGGTCTTGGTGGACACTTTAACGCTAACGATCGAAAAGCTATTCCTGCCCAGAACAGAGTATTCCCTGAGAGGATTCTGTCTGGTGAGCTGTTTTGATCGCTGGAACTATGCCAACGCTTCAGCTGATGCTCATGTACTTGAACTCAGGTCTCGATCCTAGAACAACCGTTATGGTGAAAGACGTTCCCGTAAGCCACAGCTGAAGAGATGTGTCGACCTTCACTGATTGTCATGAAGAATAAACTGTCTCGAGAAGAGTTAGTCAAAATTCTGGAGGAAGTAAGTCCCGGTGTTGTCATAGTAACATTCTTTTCATTCAACCTGATACTCTGATGATGTAGGTCGTACCTGGGGACTATGACTTTGTCTACCTCCGATTTGACTTCAAGAACTGCTGTAACGTGAGCCAAAACTCGTGGTGTGCCGTGCTGATCAATCAGGTTGGATATGCTTTTGTCAACTTCTGCTCGGTTGCTGCGCTTTACCAATTCATTCAAGCTAAAGTAGGAAAGAAGTGGAATATGTTTTCCAGTGAAAAGGTTCTGCAGGTAAGCCAAATACATATCAAGTCGAAGATCACGCTGATGATTGCCTCAGGTGTCATATGCGGATATCCAGTCAGTCAGCGCTCATCAGGCCGACTCTAGCTAATGATCATGTAGGGGTAAAGCTGCTCTGATCAACAAGTTCAAGTGAGCTACCTGCGTTATAGTCACTTGGCAGTGTTGATGCGTGTGGCCGGTAGAAACTCCGCTGTGATGGGGGTCATCGAATCTTGGAGACCTCAGATCTTCTAGTCAGTCAACGTGCCGTGTCACAAATAGAACAGACTAATTGATGTGATGATCAGCTCAAGTGGTCGAATGAAGGGACAGCCCGTAAGCACGCTTGCTGAAAGATGGAGGACAATTGTGCTCATATAATCGCTGATGACAGGAACCTTTCCCTGAGGTATGATCATCAATCAGTAAGGGCTTGGCTCGGAATCTGCGATTGACGTTACTTTAGTCCGACAACCTTGCTGTAAGACAACGATCTGCTGCCGCTCAGCTTGCAGGCTTTTCAAGTAAGTTCCCTAAGAGGCTCATAGACTTGAATAACCTGACCTGGCTCATCTATACAGATCCCTCCTCATACTCTTACGGCTACGATGATCAGCATTACTACGACTACTCATCTCCTCACGGTTCCGCTTATGGAACCTGATTTCTTGAAAAAGATCAATCATTACTTCGCAACCATACCTTGATCCTTGCCCTTATTGTGATACCCTTACATATCCTGCATCGACTATGCGCCTTTACTTTCACGCTCCTGCTTTCATTACGACATTTACGACTCTCGAGAAATTGAACATGATTTACCATTTGTTTTCTTCTCAATTACTTTGTGGTCTAGTTAATTATATCGCATTTAACCTTCCGTTCGTTTAGCTTAGACGATTTTTCCATCTCGTTTCTGATACCCCAGCTCAATTCATTTTCAAGTCTGCTCACCGGTCACAATCGCGTCCAAGCATATTACCCATTATCAGACCAAGGCCCGCAGACTACCCAGCCTCTTCTCGAGTCACTCCGACAAGGAGATCCACAAAGAAGAATCTAAGTATGTCATGGTATCCACTCAAAAATTCAATGTATATTTCCATCAACAATCTCATCCATCGAAAACCATGACTTAGAAACAACATCACACGCATCGATCAAATGAACAATATCAATCATCAATGAAATCTTATATTTTTCGCTCTATTTGCTTTTGGATATCGAGTGTGCATAATATGGTATCAGCTGGTTGTAATTTTCATGCATGTAATTTATTTATCGTCGCTTCTTATGATATTGGAGTTTGCATATCATTTCACGACATGTCGAAATCACGTGAAGATGCATATGTGGGGTGTATAAAACAAGATAGATAACACGATGACCGAGCCAGAATTAGACCAATCTAAGCCCTGGGCCTCCTCTTCTCTGTCACTTTCTTACTCTTTGGTATTTTGATCTGACCATTCGAAGATCTGTTTTCGGATGTTTGAGTGGGAAGAGGTTTAGTAGGTTTGGTAGATACTTTTATACCTTTCTTTTTGAGTGCTTTTCGTTTACTCTCTATAAATATATCAATCGATCAGCATCATTCATTTTGATAAGTCTCATTAAAGATGCAGGATAATAAGTATTACTCACCTTCGATCAAGGCATCATCTTCTGCATTATCAAATGTACTAATACCTTCTTCAACTTGATCAACTACCATACCTTCATCATTTATTTTCTTTATAGGTTTGACTTCTTCTTCTTCATCTTCAATGATAGATTGTTTATTGGCCTTCTTACGTTTCTCAACTTTAAATTTAGCAACGAAAAATCCATCCATATTATGTTTATGAGGGTAGAACTATAAAGAGGATTTAAATTAGAAATTTTAATTTTGATTATGTATAATTAAGAGGTTTAAAAAAAGAAAATAGACTTACACGTCTAGTTAAAGAAACAGATGGATTGAAATTTTTACCTTCAAAAGATTTAAAACCTTCTACACCAAATTCTAAACCAGTTTCAACTAATTTAACATTTGGTCTTTTTCTTAAAGCATAATCTACAACTGATTCATTTTCATCTACTGTAACTGAACAAGTTGAATAAACTAAATAACCTCCTGTAGAAGAATTAGGATTTATAGAATCTATTGCACATAAAATTAATTGTTTTTGTAAATGTGCTAAAAGTTGAAAATCCCTTTCAGTCTATAATCGCATTTTTTATTAGCTTTTTTGGTTATTTTAGAATTCTTATTCTTTTTTTATCAAAAAGAATCAAAATTTTTTGACTCACTTTATTTACTTTTACACTTGCATCTTTTGAAATTACACCAGTTCCACTACATGGAGCATCTAATAAAACTCTATCAAATCCTCCTATGACTTTTGGAAATTCTCTAGCATCATAATTACAAACAATTACATTTTTACATCCCATTCTATGTATATTTGCTGTTAGACTTTTTGTTCTTAATTTATTTGAATCATTTGCAAAAATTGTACCTGTATTTTGTAAAAGTGCTGAAATATATGTTGTTTTACCACCTGGAGCTGAAGCCATATCTAAAACACGTTCATTTGGTTGAGGTGCTAATGCTATTACTGGTAAAAAAGAAGAAGCTGCTTGTAACATATAATGACCTGCTAAATATTCTGGTGTAGCACCAATAGGTACGGGAGATTCAAAAACTTGTAATCCAACTTTTGACCATTTTCCAATTGGTTCTAATGTTACACCTCGATTTATTAATGCTTGAGCGAGATCTCGACGACGTGTACGAAGGGTATTGGCTCGAATTGTTACAGGACGAGGAGATTCATTAGATTCGAAAAATGCTAATGCCTATAAAGTTTTGACACATTAGCTGTGATTTGGCTGAACATCAAAGGTTTCGACTCACCTCATCAGCTGGGAAAAGTTTCATGAGCTTGCCAACTAAGAATGTATTGTATCCGAAATAAGTGGCAATATCATGTTGTAATTGCAACAAGTGATCCGACCTCGATCTAACAGTCAGTAATGTTAGCTATGCGAATATTGTGCTGATAATCATTATCACATAGTAGAAAGAGGCCAAACTTACTTCCCAGGTACACCTTTCGACATCTTATCATCCTTACTCAAACAAACACCGACTAACCACCTCATACGTTGTTCAACATCCCTCAGACTCGTACCGTGTTCGATCTCTTCTTCTTCACCTCCTCTATCAACTGCCGGTAACGTATATGTCTCCTCAAGATCGTCTTCCAGATTAGTCTGAATACCGTCTTGTTCTTCATCCTCATCATCCTTCTCCGACACCTCATCAGCCATTTCGGCATCTTCGTCATCTTCAGATGCAAAGGCTGAATCGGCCTCAGCTTCTTCTTCATCATCATCCTCATCGAATTCATCATCTAACATCTCATCATCGGAACCGATATCAAATTCGTCTCCTAATTCCTCATCTTCATCCGAAGGAGCTTCGTCCAAGTCAAAAGCATGTTGTCCGAGTGGTAATGCTTCACCATCGTCGTTTAAGTCCTACAGAATCATAACATCAGCTATGAGTAACACTTGATTCGGTATGAACTTAAGCCACTGACCTCATCTTCTTCGTCCGAGTCAGAAAATTGCAATTGTTTGACTGGTCCTGTACGTTCTTCTGGTTCCTCATCGTCCGATCTGTTTCAAGTCCACCGCGTCAGCTTCTGCTCTTTGAAAGTCAGTACAATGAGCTTACGAGGCAGGTTTCTTTCCCTTCTTGACACCCTTGATCTTGACAGTCTCTTCTTCATCTTCATCCTCTGAGAACTCCCTAAGATCGCCAAAGTCAATTAGTTATTTTGAAAGCACGAATATTGGGTAAGAGTAGGCTTACCCAGGTATAAGGGCTTCATCTAAATCACTATCATCTTCAACTACCTCATCAACCTTCTTCCTTCTATGAGCAGGTAAAGGTTTCTTCGCTAAAGATCCGCTCTGAGCTTTGAATTTCTTATTATCGTTTGAAGTAGAAGGAGCTTTCTTCTTTTTAGCTTGTTGTCTTCTCGATGTAGCTGATTTATCAGGTACACTACCCGGTAAAGGTCTTACATCGGCTTGCTTGTTCTTGGCTCTTCTACCCATTTTGTAATCGTTTCTACCGTGTTAATGGAAATAATCTAATGAAGTACAAGATGCATTAATCGATAAAAACAAATATTTGTCCCTAGGGTGGACATGAATCTTACCAACTTTTTAGAAATCTCACTTGAAGATTTATCAATCATTATTTGATTATCCCACTTTGTAAGGTGATAAGGCGGAGATGACCGCCTTATTGATGCGATTGAGTGATTGTGTACGAATCAGCGTGTCCATTGACTTAAGGTGTCTAAAGATGAAAGCGAAACATAACTGATGATTGATCACACTTGTATTGACCTGATTGTACCAAAAATTGTACACAGCATGGAGACACCAACGAAAGAAGGCTCTCCGGCTGCCCAATCATTACCGCAAATGCAGGGCGAAACGCCTGCACCTTCAATAATGGAAGGTGCAGAGACGCCGGTAGCTGGTCCATCATCCACACCTGCCGCTGCTGCTGCCCCGAAGAGAACCTATACGAAGAAGTCGAAGGTAAGCTTTCCATCCTTGCTTACTCTCTCAGTAAAGCTCATACACTACGAATTATAGCCAAAAGTAGAAGGTCTCATGGCTTATACTTCTGCTTTCGTACCTGGAACATATAATATCAAAATTCCTGCTGGTGATTATTTGCAGAAAGAACGAAATGTAGATGTCGCTAGACAGATGAGCTTAGCTAGGGCGAAGCAGGAGAAGGCTGAGATAGATGCGGCAAAAGAGAAGCAATTAGCTGAGGGACAAGATCCAGAAGAGGTTAGCTATCGTACTTTCGCCTGGTAGCGAGACAAGCTAACTTTTCGTGTAATCTGTTCTTAGGTTCAGCCTCTACAGCATACGTTGATTATACATCCGGGATCAAGAAACCTCAGAATAGGCAGAGCATCAGATTTTTACCCTAAAGAAATTCCTAATTGTATTGCGCGACCCATAAATGCGCCTCATAGGGGATATGATCCTCCGATACCTGGAAGCAGAGCTAAAAGAATTGCTGAACGAGCTTTGGAGAAAAGGGAAGCTAAACGTAGGAAAGCCTCAAATGGTGGACACAAAGCGAACGGAAATGGTGCGGGCGACTTACCGGACTTCAGCGATGATGATGATGATGATGATGGCGAAGGAGATTTTGTTGATCCAGTAAGTTCTCACACAGCTCAATGGGCATGTTCGTACTCATCCTTTGGAATCGGTGCTAGGTTGATACAAATATCGGACATCTCAGAGAATACTTGAGAAATAGATTAGTACAAGAACGACTGGCAACAGATTGGAAAGAAGGATCAAGAGTAAAAGCTACAAATGCTAAAGTTAGACCTGAGAATTTGCCTGAACATAATGATCCTTATAGAATAGACTGGACTGAATCAGATGGAAGACCATTTTACGTCGGTACAGAAGTAAGCTGCGACTCAGCGTCTCTCGTAAAACCGAGATGGAAAAGCTCATGTCTCGGGATATAGGCATTACGATTGCCTGAAAAAGCAGGATACAAAGTCCGTTATCCTATATTACAGCGAAGTTTCAACAAACGTGATTGGACATCGTCTCAATTACTCCTGGATGATATCTCCATTATAATACAGGAGTCTCTGAAAACGGAGCTGGGTATCACATCAAAGGACTATCACGTGAGCTGGTCGAGTGGAGCCTTCTTTCGGAGCTAATTTGAGTTGTAGAAATATTCTGTACTTTTCATCATACCCGATCACGGAGACAGAAATTATGTTGAAACAATGACACATCTCTTCATGACATCTATGGCATTCAAAGAGATTGCTGTACACCAAGTCAGTTACTATATCGAAGAGCTTCGCCTTGTCGGCTGATGTGTCTTGGAATCCTCATAGGAAGCATACTGCGCTATATTCAGTGCAGGGATGTCGTCTGCATGTGTTGTAGATATCGGTGCTCAGTCGTCATCGGTAACATTGGTTGACGAAGGCTTGCTGAATCAGGATACCAGGTAAGCTAGTTGGACTTGTCAATGCGGGCCCTTGAAAGCTTTTCTTACGTTTTCTACGTTCGCTCTATGCAGAATCAAGCTCAACTACGGTGGTGACGATATCACGACAGCCTTGGTGACTTTGCTGCAACGCTCGAATTTTCCTTATAGAGAATTAGATTTAGCTAGAAGTCAAGAATGGATAATGATGGACAACCTCAAGAACAAGATATGTACTTTGGAAGAGGTCAGCTGAATCAGTAATTTCAACGTCACTGCGGAGCTGACCCGCAGTTTCCCTCGTAGCACCTTGTAGCCAACACACCTTGGGATTTCTACTTACTCAAAACCGAAGGGCTAACGCAGAAATACGTATTCCGGACTTACGATGAGAATATCTTGGCGCCTTTGGTGAGCTACGGAAATCTTTTCACGATTTATGGGCAACAGCTCAACCGGGTTCCTTCGTTGTATAGGTCTTCTTCGATACTCGATTGATCGATTTCAAAGAAAAAAAGGGTCATGGATCGTTCAGATTCTGGGGTATATCCGATGAGAAGGTCACCGATGATTTCACTTCGAGCTATGAAGAGGCTGTAAGCTATCATCTCCTCTACAGCCATTGTGCGCAGCTAATAAGTGATCATAGACCGGAGCAATGAGAGCTTGTACAACGCATCTCCTTCCCGCTCCGATAGTCGAGGCTGAAGTACCGATCACCAACGGACAGACTGCAACCTCCACGAATGGTGATGAGATCAGAATGAACAACGGCGAAGCTACGGATTCGAAACCTGGAATCAAGGAGGTGACCCCAGCTCCCTCAGCTCAAGGTGGCTCCCAGACGACTCCAGTGCCAGATGGTGCAACACCGGTACCTACGAATCAAAACGAAACGCCAGTACCGACCAAACCTGCCATTGTGGACTTATCCAATTCTCAAATATTGAGTGAAGCTTGTAAATCGCCCTTGGACGCGGCTGTAGCAGCATCGATATCTATGGCTGGAACTGAAAATAAAGCAAAAACAGCCGCGAATAGTATCCTCCTCATTGGTGGAGGATCAAGTCTGAAAGGTCTAGGTGGATTTATCGCGGATAGGTAAGTTGGGAGAAATACTGTGTACACATGATTGAGAAGGGAATAAGCTGATATAAGATCGATATATCAGATTACCGCCTTTACTTCGTCAGAAAGGATTACCAATTTCAGACGTTTCAATTGTACCTCCTCCTCGTGGCTTGAATCCACGATACGTAAGCTGGAAAGGAGCTTCAGTTATGTGTAACCTAGAGAGTTTGAATGATATGTGGATTAGAAAGGATGAATGGGATGCCATTGGTATTAGAGCCTTGAAAGATAGGTATCTCTTCTATTAGATTTGCATAGATACGATGAAATCGTGATGATCATGCACATATGTCAAACCCGAAAAAAGAACCAGGACGTACTTAGCGCGTTCAGAATAAGTGAGGTATGGTTTTGCGTGGGTCAACCGATAAAGAAGGGTAAGCGAGGCGGCATTGAGCGGGTTTTTCAAGGTGGACGATGAGCTCGGGCTGACTTGAAGCAGACTCATTCGTCTCTTAATCGGCATGATTTCAACTAACGATACGATAAAGTGTTTTCATTCGCAGAACTGGAAATTCGATCGACCGAGCTGCTTTACTATTAGTTTTTAGGATTCTTGTTAAACCTTATTGAGGTATGCGTCATCTCGATATTACATGTTTCAAATGAAATTTTTACATACTACTTTTATTCTTAACCTTATTTCTGGGATATTTTCAATTTGCACAGCTATATAGAGCAAATCTGAAGTATTGATTTCCTTTATTTATACAAGATCGACATTCTTTATATAATCTTTCAACATTCACTAAATCCTTCACACCTGTGTGACGAAAACAAAATAAAGATGTTAGGCTTTTATATCATTCCTTTCATTTCTGGCTTTCTACTCACAATAATCTTCCAAAATACCTGTCCAAATGGATTGATCAAATGCTATGAAAGTTATAAACCATCTTTAAAAGAAATTTCGAATCAATTATTTCAAATTCATTTACCTAATTATTCTATTCCTTTAATTTCATCCACAATTGAATATCAATTAAATCCTGATTATACTAAATCAACTCGAATACCTATACCTTCTATTACTTCATTTCAAATGGAAATGAAAAATTCCGCATACCTCTTAAATCCTATAATATCGCCAACACCATATTACAATATTCAACCTATTACCACTTCGATACCTCTGACAATACCTTTAATTACTATCTCATCTCATCGTAAATTGGATCAAATCTATTACGACTTAAAACAAGAATTCGAATACATTCAACAACAACCTTACGCATACCTTTATAAATCTTTTAATTATCTTTCAAATCTATTGAAAATTGAAGAGAATTTACTTTCAATCTCAAAGGAAATTTCAATTAATCCTCATTCAATTTTCAATGTTCTCTTAGCTTTAGTTGTATATAACTTGATTTGGTAAGTAAGCTACTATTAGAGGTCGAATCAACTGACAAAGAGTTTATAGTTGCTTGACAAAAATGATCGGACGAATGATGAAGTATATCTTAATGAAATTGATTTTTCGTCCTATTGCAATTGCCATCAGTTGGATCTATAAATCACTCACAAAATGTCAATTTTCCAGGGAACATGATGTAAGAAGTCGAGTTGAATTGAAAAAAGCAATTAAACATAGTACTCAAAACGATTTGAATGAAGATTTGTTGATCGGTAAAGATAAATCAGTGAGTCAAGCATAGCAAGATACTGACCAAAAAATATTTATCTCGTGTCAATTAATCTTCCTTCCTTACAGCAAATTTCAAGAGACTTAAAGCCTGAAGAAAACATTTACCTAGAATTTGGAACAACGAACGAACTCCCGAACGAACTGTCGATGCCCAACGAGCAGATCAAACAAGATTCAAGAGTTTCATTAAGATCAGAACCGCCATTTGAAATTTACGAGCTGGATTATCCGGAGTCATCATCAGGGGAGATAAATTCAAATGCTAAATCTGATGTGGATGTTGTTCTTTCTGAGCTTCATAAGCATACAATGGTCCTCGATTACCCTATACTCTTCGAAGGGAATACAGTGAAAACCGATTTCGGCATTCAAGATTATAAACAAAGTGGAAATACATCATCTTCCTCATCAACATCATCACCACAAAATCATCTTCCAGACGATCTGGAGAATCCTACTCCATCTGATTCCAATTCTACCAAATCAAGCTCAAATGCATCAAGGGAAATCAATACGATGATGGTAAGTATTCTGCTCAATTATTTGATTCAATGGAAACACCTTATGCAATGATGACATTTTTCAGGAGCCAATGAAATCACACTCCGATATCATCTTACCAATCGATGCATATCAAAATATCGAAGTTGTAAGTTTGTTGCTGTATCAACGATGACTATGACTGAATCTCCTTTTAACGAATAGGAGCCCTTACCATCAAACTCAATAACTTCGATATATTCGTCTAATGTCAAATCAGTCGATAAAGCAAATTTACTGAAAACTGAATCGGAATCATCAAAAATGACTAAATTTCATGAACAATCAGTACCACTTTTTAAATCAATTTCAAATTCAAGTAATTCTTCAAATTCTTTATCAGCTAATTCTACATCATCAGATCCGAAATTTAAATCCAATATAACAAGACATCCTTTTTCAAAAACAGGAAATAAAAAGAAGAATAAAGAGAAAAATGAAATAAATATTGATTCGAATATTAGTTTGACTACTCTTAATGGAAATTCAGATGATTGGGTAGCGAGAATTGCTTCTCTCAAAAATGAAGCTAAATGATCCGTGAGAATAGGATTTGTATACTTTGAACTGTGTTTACGTTTATATGGGTTTTGTCTGTATTTGCGTTTGAGAGATGTGTGATTTTAACGGTCGTAGGTAATTGTATATATTTGTAAATAGTATATAATAGTAAACATAAGATTCATATAATTTTCCAATTCATTCATCAAGATTGAATTGAAGAAAGCAGACAGTAGTGTGAAAAGTTTTTGCCTTTATTCAATCGGATCACCTCTTTTAAGTCGAGGTAAAATAACTTTTCTCCAAACATCGTATAATTCTATTCAAGACATCTCGTCAGCTTAGAGCTATTCATCTATTGCGAATAAGTACTCTACCAAAGAGCGTAACAATCAAAACTGAGCAGAACTTACGAGACTTCGTTTTACCGGGAAAAGAAATTGTCATCTCATCCCAATTTGGAGTACAAGCCTATAAATTGCCCACACCACGTTCAGGATCATCATTATCATGATTCACTCTTATTCATCCTCAAAATCATATCAGAGAACTCACATCAAGAACGATAAGTAAAAGTTTAATTTTCATCACTTTTGTCCAATCTTTACCTTCATTTGACCAAGTTTTATTAGAAATAATAGAGGGTTGAATAACTTTTCTCCATACATCTTTACATTCTAATTCAATAAATACGAGTCAGTCGCTGACTAATTTCTCTTTTCTTAGTTTTATTAAAGTTTCATTGGATGTGATAGCTTACGAGTAGGAGTTTTACCTATTTCATTTGAAAGTTCTTCCCATTTGATATCTTTTACAGTCTATAAAATGAAAAAAAATCGTCAGCTCACATCCCTATACTTCTGCTTGATGTTAGACTTCAATCGAGAATGAAGTTAATCAACTTACTTTCAAAACCAAAGTTAGAATTAAGGCTTTATCATATTCTTGCTTTTTACCTTTTTTTAAATGTGTGACAGATTGACTTTTGATAATGGGTAATTCCAATTTAGATTGTCGAAGCTTTTCGTTTGACTCTTGAGCACGATCATATGGTTTCTCGTCGATATCAAGATGTGAATTGGATTTTTTTCCAGATTTGGGCATGGTGTTAAACTTTATAAAATCTGATTGATAACCTCAGCAGTGAATATGCCAAGGGGATACCGTAGTCAAGTTGTTAATATAGCAGAAATGATTCAAAGAATACAGAATGATATACGATTTGTGATTTAGGTATATATATGCATTACGGTGAAAGAGATTCATGAGAAGCATGGATATTTGATGTAGTGTGGTACTCGACCCCAGCAACCGTGGAAGAAAATAATTAGTGAGCTGACGAGATGTTAACTGACTATGACGATTATGATTCTGATGCGCACAGACTAATATGACAATATTGTATATACAATAGCAAAGAGGAAAATATCCATCAATTGACATTCTTCTTACCTGTTTTCGTCTCGAATTTTCCTTCACTAATCCCTAAAATTTCTAGTACCTCATCTCCATTATAAGTTTTGATCCAGAGCCTGTTCTTTACTTTGTTATTCTTTACTTTCACCTTTCTCCTATTCACTAGATCTAGCGATTCAACCTCAACTATGGTGAAGACAAATAAAACAAAATCAAAAGTAAAAGTACTCAAAACATACGGAAAACCTAGATCATCTTCCTCGACGACATCAAATAACAAACAGAAACCGAAAACCAAAGCAAAGGTTAAATCTGTTATCACTCCTTCAGATGATGTAGATAAGAAAACAATCGATAATGGTATTGATCATAATGAGGAAGAGAACCAAAATGAAAACCAGAAGCTCGAAATGGATAACCTCATTAGGAAGATTCTGTGTCTTGTCTTTGAAAATACCAAGAATGTCGATTGGTTTGACCTTACCAAGAAATTGAATTACCCAACACTCAAAAACAATGGTAAAGCCAAAAAACAAATAAGAGGTAAAAAGGAAGATATCGTTATGATGAATGGTGTTGAACTTCGAGATTATTTTAACGATGTAGGTTTGTTGATAATATCGTTTAAGAGAAATAACGAGTTTAATAATTTTGAGGTTTATATAGATCATTCTTCCTAGACTTAAGTCGAATGAATTCATCCTTCCTCATAAGAGTGTAAGATCATCATCCAATGATCATCTCGAGTCTCCAGCTCTTTCTGCTCAAGGATCGAAACTTTCTAAGACGGAAGCGAGCGAAGACACCTTTCAGCTTGATGGCGAAGAGGAATCTCAACTTGTCTTGCCTGTCACAAAAGAAGATGAGAAGCCTAAGACGAAAATCAACAGAGGAAGAGCGGGAAAAAAGGAAGTTGTAATCAAGATTGGAGATGCTAGCGATGGTGAGCAAGATGAATGAGGTAAGCCCTTCCAAACGAAAGTGTACAACAAAGAGCTTACCGGTGCATTAAACTTAGTGACCTGGCCGCACCTGCAGATCACCAATTTATCTGATTGATCACAACGGACATGAATGTTTCAACCATTCTCGCGTCATTTCCCCTTATTCAGCGATACTACACTACTCTACTCCGTAAATTCTGATTCTCTCTTTGTTTTAATGTTGTGTGGGATTGATGATGACTGTTATACTCTCGTAAAAATGGATGCATTTCATGTATACATCTTTCAGAATTATATTTCATCTTCATCAGATGCCAACAAATCTTCTTCAGGATAGTCGCCTATTGTGAGTTTTTCCGGACGAACGAATGTTGCATGACGAGGCGAACATTGGAAATACCGATTACCTTCGACTCTATCATTCATATTCCTCGTCAGCAAATTTGTCATATGAATTGAGGATGTGAGAGGTGATTGATGTATATTAGTAGAATTACTCACTCTCCATCACCTTTTCCTTGAGGTTCATCTAATTCAACACCTACCCAAATACCACCTTTTCCTATAGAGGCTTCACCTACAAATCGGACTGTACCTATTCTACCTTCTCCAGAATCACCATGAGATACTCTACATCTAGATCCAGGTATAATGTTCGAATCGTATGTCGAAGGTATTGGAGGTTGACAAGTAAGATTTGTTGGAATAGGAGCGAATCTACCTAATTTATTGGCTTTTAAGTGAGATAAAACTGTATCTATTCTTGTTTGAATTTAGCTCTGAAAGGCCATATCTTCTAACTTGAAGAAACAATTCGAATATAATGATCTTCCGACTTACCATTCCTACTTTCGTATTCCTCATTTGTTAATTCGAATCTCTCTAAATTACTTTCATCTGTAAATTCTCCAGGTCGATAATTTGGGTCCGTATTATCTATCTGATGGATTCGAGTGAGAAAAGATTAGCTCGCAGCAGCTTGAAGAGTATCTAATAGTGAACATGATTCGTGAAATGAGATGAATACACCAATGCTCACCTTGATGCATTGCCATTCCTTCACGCTGTATTCTTCCAACGTCCTACTTTCTTCGCTCAGAGAAATGATCGCTTTTCCAGATAGAACTGCATCGGAGGACGCATATAAGGTTAAGTTCTGATACTGTGGTGAAATACCTGTTATAGGCACAAGTTTGTCCTGTCCCAATCTACATAAACCAAAATTCATGAACTCGAATAAGCGCTAGCTCACCTTCAATTGACTTATTGTCAAAGAGGAATCAAATCTCCTTTCCGAATGAGTATCCGGTGAAGTCACAAATATGCTGATCAACGTCATTATTAGGTGGTTGAATCTTCTATGGCTATTGCCTCTAGCTCGGAAGCAATGAAATCGGTTGACAATAATAATATTGATTATCACTCATGGACGCGCAGATTAAAGCCCATTAATAATATTCCTCGCGCTTGGAAGTTCCTTCGAATGATCTACACACCACGTGTATATCTACTATGAACCTCGGAGCCAATTGGGTAACTCCGTTAGTGCAATCAGGGTCTCATAAGTTGATTTCGAGTAAAACAAGAATCGATTCTTTTACAAAAAAGTCAAACTTAAAGCGAAAGAATCCGAAATACTTTGATTTTGACACATTCACTTTATACCCTCCCCTACTCATCATCTTGTTGAACAAAGAGGTATACACGCAAGATGTCAGTATCTTCAACAACCTCGACTCCTTTAGGAGACATCTTGAAAATTTCAATATTGGGTAATGAATCCATTCATTGTGGTTTCCATTTATTACCTTATATTTTCGATACTATTACTTCAAATCTACCTTCATCAGCATACGTTCTCATCACAGATACGAATCTTTCTTCACTTTATATGAATGATCTGAAAGATGCTTTTGACGAAGCAAGTAAAAAGAATGGATCCAAAGCTAGATTTTTAGTATATGAAGTAGCACCTGGAGAAACTGCTAAATCTAGAAAAGTAAAAGAAGAAATTGAGGATTGGATGTTAGATCAAAAACTTACTAGAGATACAGTAGTACTTGCCTTTGGTGGTGGTGTAATTGGTGATTTGACTGGATTTGTAGCCGCTACTTTGTAAGTAATTATCAATCACCCGATTACCTACCTGCTAAACGAGCCATACATTAATTAACCACTCTGATTTCAATTCAGCATGCGAGGAGTCAAATTTGTACAAATCCCAACAACACTTTTGGCCATGGTAGATTCCGCTGTAGGAGGTAAGACAGCTATTGACACACCTCACGGTAAAAATCTTATCGGAGCTTTCTGGCAACCATCATACATCTTTGTCGATTTGTCCTTTTTAACTACTCTCCCTCCTAGAGAAGTCAGTAATGGTATGGCAGAAGTCGTCAAAGTGAGTTAACCATTGTAGCATATGATTCTCATTGCACCCTTCGGAAGATGAAAGAAATCGATCTGATACCTCTATTTGTCATAGACCGCCGCCATCTGGAAAGACGATGATTTCGCGCTTCTTGAATCCCGATCAGCAGAGATCTCCCTTGCTGCATCTACAAAACCCGACAGCTCTTCCACGACAGGTCGATTCTCCTCTGATCGATCACACGCTCAATCTCTTCTGCTCCAAGTCGTATCAGGATCGATATACGTCAAAGCTCACATTGTCACAATCGACGAACGAGAAACAGGTTTACGAAATCTTGTAAATTTTGGACATACAATTGGACACGCTATAGAGGCCATTCTCACTCCAGCAATGCTTCATGGAGAATGTGTATCGGTCGGTATCATCTTAGAGGCCGAGGTAGCTAGACAATTGGGTATTTTGAGTCAAGTTGCTGTAGGAAGATTAACAAGATGTCTACAAGCCTATGGTCTGCCAATCTCCTTAAGCGATAGAAGGATAACCTCCTTACCAGCTTCAGGTCAATTATCCGTTGATAGATTATTAGACATCATGAGGATTGATAAAAAGAACTCTGGTCCAGCCAAGAAGATCGTACTACTATCTAGAATTGGTAAAACCTATGAAGAAAAAGCCTCGGTTGTAGCTGATGAGGTTATCCGAAGAGTTCTTTGTGAAGCCGCAACCGTGGTTTCCGGTACACCTACTAAATCCCCTATCACCATGGCAACACCGGGATCCAAGTCCATCTCCAACAGAGCTTTGGTCCTTGCTGCACTTGCTACTGGAACTTGTCGAATCAGGAATCTCTTACACTCAGATGATACTGCTGTGATGATGAATGCTCTTGTCGAGCTAAAGGTGAGCTTTCATTGTCCTTGTCGCGATCTTGTTTGCTGATCCCTATCTACGACCAGGGTGCTGTCTTCTCTTGGGAAGATGGAGGAGACACCATCGTTGTTGAAGGTGGTGGTGGTACTCTTTCAGCTCCTGCCAAAGGCAAAGAGCTGTATTTGGGTAATGCCGGTACAGCTTCCAGATTCTTGACGACAGTCTGCGCCATGGTTTCCGGAGCCGCTTCTACTGAAAAATCAACCATCATTACTGGTAACGCAAGAATGAAGCAAAGACCTATCGGGCCTTTAGTTGACGCCCTTTCCGCGAATGGAGCCAAAGTCAGATATGTTGAAAGTCAAGGTTGTTTGCCGCTTGAAATTGACACAGACGGATTCAGAGGTGGGCACATAAAGCTCGCTGCTTCGGTCTCGTCGCAATACGTCTCTTCCATCCTTCTTTGTGCACCATATGCCGCTGAAGAAGTCGTTCTCGAGTTGACTGGCGGCCAAGTCATCTCACAACCTTACATCGACATGACAACAGCCATGATGGCGCAATTTGGCATCGAAGTCAAAAGACAAACCGGTACCGATGGCCAATTGCTAGACGTATACGTTATTCCCAAGGGAACTTATGTGAACCCAGCCGACTACTCTGTGGAATCAGACGCTTCAAGTGCAACTTACCCATTAGCTATTGCAGCCATCACTGGTACAACATGTACGATCTCGAATATCGGTTCTTCTTCCCTTCAAGGTGACGCTCGATTCGCAAAAGAAGTTTTAGAGCCTATGGGATGTACTGTAGAACAAACTTTGACGTCTACAAAGGTCACCGGACCTCCAGTTGGACAACTTCGAGCACTTGGAAACGTCGATATGGAACCTATGACAGACGCTTTTCTGACCGCTTCCGTCCTCGCCGCTGTCGCCAATCTGCCTGCCTTACCGGAAAGACAAGTTCAGGGTTTACCTCCAACCGCCTCAAGAATCTTCGGTATCGCCAATCAAAGGGTTAAAGAGTGTAACAGAATCAAGGCCATGAGGGATCAGCTCGCTAAATTCAGTGTCGAAACCGATGAGTTTGATGATGGAATCATCGTAATTGGAAAACCCTCAACATCCCTTATTCGAGGTGCTTCAGTACACTGTTACGATGATCACAGAGTCGCTATGGCTTTCAGCGTCTTGGCTTGTATCATCGAAAAGACAATCATCGAAGAGAAAAGATGTGTCGAGAAGACCTGGCCCAATTTCTGGGATGATCTACAAAACAAGATCGGTATCCCAGTAGAAGGAGTCGAACTTGACACTCACAAACAAGCCTCCACTTCTGGCAAGGCTGTCATTCCCAACGACCAATCCCAAGCAGACCATCCAGTCTTCATTATCGGTATGAGAGGTGCTGGCAAGACTTATATTGGTAGATTAGCCGCTGATGTTCTTGGAGGAGAGTTCACGGATGCCGACGATACTTTCTTCGAGGAGACTAAACAAAGTGTCTCCGATTTTGTGGCTGCCAACAGCTGGGACGAATTCCGCCGAGTCGAAACTGAGATCCTCGGCCGATTTGTGCAGGAAAGAAAGGGTAACCATGTCATTGCGTTAGGTGGCGGTGTTGTCGAGACTGAAGTTGCTAGACAACTACTTCAGTCCCATGTCTCCAAGGGAGGTGTAGTCGTGCACGTGACGAGAGCATTGGAAGATATTGATAATTTCCTTTCATCAATCGGAAATACTGCTGCTCGACCCAATTGGGGAGAAACCTTTGCGGATGTCTTCAAGAGACGTGAACCCTGGTATGCCGCTTGCTCATCCCACGAATTTTACAATGTACTTGAACCTGTCGGTACTCAGTCTCAAGAAGAACACGAGCAAGCGATGAGAAGGGAATGTGGACGTTTCTTTAGATTTATCAAGGGTATCAATACCAACCGACCTCGACTCGGCAACGACAATCCTACAAACTTCTTGTCTTTGACTTTCCCTGACATCACTCCCGCTCTCGGCCAGATCGACGAGCTTACAGAAGGCGCTGACGCAATCGAACTCCGGGTGGATCTTCTCAGCCCGACTGGAACAGCCCCGACCACACCCGGTTTACCTCCTCAGTCGTTCATCGCTAAACAACTAGCTTCTCTCCGTTTAGCTACCTCTTTACCCGTCGTGTATTCCGTCAGATCGAAAGATCAAGGAGGTATGGCTCCCTCGGACCAATCCGATCTGTACCGAACTTCAGTCGAGCTGGGTATACGATTAGCTTGTGAATATGTAGATCTGGAAGTTTGTTGGCCTGCGCAAGTATTAGCTAAGGTATCCAAATCAAAAGGAAACTCGGTGATAATTGCATCATGGCATGATTGGACCGGTTCGATGCCATGGGACAAGCAATCCATCCGATCGAAATACGCCCAATGCTCGAAATACGGAGATATAATCAAATTAGTAGGAACGGCGAAGTCATTTTCGGATAATTCTAAATTACAATTATTCGTTGAAGAGATGAACGCCCAATCTGGAGCTAAACCACTTTTAGCTATCAATATGGGATCGGCAGGTCAACTATCACGGGCACTCAATCCTATCTTAACTCCAATCACGCACCCTCTCCTACCATCTCGAGCAGCCCCAGGACAACTTAGCGCTAAAGAAGTATTGTCAATTCGATCATCAATTGGTTTGATTCCTTCCAAAAAATTCTACCTCTTCGGCTCGCCTATACAACACTCAGTCTCTCCCACCCTACACAATACCGCTTTCACCTCGTTAGGTTATCCACACAAGTATGGTCTACACGAAAGTGAAAAAGTAGACCAAAGTGTATTAGACATTATCAAATCTCCTGAATTTGGTGGAGCGAGTGTAACTATTCCTTTGAAATTGGATATAATTCCTCATTTGGATTCAGTCTCGGAAGATGTAAAAATCATAGGAGCTGTTAATACTATAATTCCTACTAATGGAAAATTACATGGAGAAAATACAGATTGGCAAGCAATTTATCAAGCTTCAATTTCAGGTCTTCCTTCAAATTTTAAACAAGGTACTGCTTTGGTAATAGGTGCGGGAGGTACATGTAGAGCAGCAATTTATGCTTTATCAAAAATTTCAAATATAAATACAATTTATTTATTTAATAGAACAATTGAAAATGCTATTAAAGTAAAAGAATCTTTTCCTAAAAATTATAATATTAAAATAATTGATTCTTTTAATGAAGAAGAAATTCAACCAAATATAATAATTTCAACTGTTCCTGGAAATTCTCTTGTAATTAATGAAAAAGAAAAAGAAAATGGAATTTATTTACCAAAATCAATAATTTCAAATAAAATAGGTGGAATCGTTATTGATTTAGCATATAAACCTTATAAAACTGCTTTATTAAATTTAATTGAAAATGAAAATGAAAATGAAAATGAAAATGAAAATTCTAAAAATTGGAAATCTGTACCTGGAGTTGAAATTTTAATTTTACAAGGATTAATTCAATTTAAATTATGGACTAAAAAAAATTCACCTGAATTAAAAGTTAGAAAATCTGTTATGGAAAAATATTTTAAGTAAATAATTAATTAATCAATTTAATTTAATCTAATCTAATCTAATTATAGATCAATTTAATTGATCTTTTGAATTTTGGCAGATTGGAATAGAATATATATTATATATAAAATATGCATTTGAATTGATATTTTGTTTTTATTGTCAAAATTGATTTCATAAATACTAATTTCTTTAATACGATATATCTGAATCATTTGTGACAACAAAATTTCCTCTTATCAACTTTGAAGATATATACAGCATTCACAATTGAAAATATTGGTATTTTAACTAAACAATAAAGCCTAATTGGCATTTTAAATCTGTGCATATGCAAAAAAAAAAAAACAATCTCCTCATTTCTTATATACAATCATTATTTCCTCTTTAAAGAAAACCAAATTATCTCAAAATATAAATCAATTAACCTATAAATGTTCAATTGAGATTGGCTTACTACTACATATCTTTTAGACTTTTTTATATTGAATTTGCTTTATCAACTTTTGACGATGAAAATATATGAGAAAAAAAAAATGAATTTGTTATTGAATGTATGTAAATAAACTTGAAAAGTAATATATGTATTATTATGAACAACGTCTTGAAAAATATAAAAATCAATTCAACGAAAATGAACTGGTGAAAAGAGAAAAGAAAATGCAAGATTTAAATGAAACAAAATCCAATTATTACCAACTATGCCATAAGATTATTGTTTTGGTTGTCTATCACCTTGATTAGCTTGTCCACCTCTTGCACCACCTCTTCCACCTCTACCACCTCTTCCTCCAGGTCCACCTCCATTCACTTGACCTTGTCTAGGTTGTCTATTTCCACCTTGTTGACCTTGACCTTGACCTTGACCTTGAGGTTTATTTGGTCCTCCTCGTCTTTCATCTTTTTCCTTTCTAGTCTCAAAGTTTAATTTACCAGAACCAATTTTGATTCCATCTTCACCACCTTGAGCAGCTGGTAAAGAAGCGATTATTGCCTTTCGAGCAGATTCAACTTTGGCAAATTCAACGAAAGCGCATGCTTTTGCTTTTACAATCTCAACTTTCTTGACTTCACCAAACCTTGATGCGGCAGTCTTGACGTCGGTTTCAGAAATTGATTCTCCAGCATTTTGACTTTCTGCTGACCAGTTAGGAAGCTATAAATATTACGAGTCAGCTTGTATCCCATGGATCTCACAAGTAGAGCACACAAATGTAGAATGTTCGATGAGATGTCTGACTTACCTTGACGAAACAGTGCGGTGTGTTGACTCTTGAAGCTTGATCGAATGGGCTCAATTTACCGGCTGATTGCGCAGCTGGAGCACTTGGAGCAGCAGGAGCTTCTTCCTTTTTGGGAGCAGCGGCAGCAGGCGCAGGAGCAGACGCGGCAGGTTGACTGGAGACTACAGCTGAAGACCAAGCTTTTCCACCTGAAGCAGCTAAAGAAGCCCAAGTCTTGGGTTTGGGTGGGGCCGCGGGTTGGGCGGGAGGTGCGGGGGTAGGAGCAGCGGCTTGGGGAGCGGGAGTAGGGGAAGCAGGTTTAGCGGCGGGAGGAGCAGGAGCTGGGGTGGGAGCTGGTGATTCTTCGGCTGGTGGTGGTATTGATGTTACTGGCTCTTCGACAGCAGGTGCAGGTTCAGAGGGAGCAACATCTTTATCAGGTACTGAGGCGATGGTAGCTTCCTCAGGAACGGTATCTTGATTAACTTCGGCCGGAGCGGAGACAGGCTCAGGCTCGGGTTCAGGAGCTTGTGCGGGTTCTTGGGTAACTTGTTCCGCTGGTTTGGTTTCAATTTGTTCCTCCACGGGTGCGGGAGCTTGCTCAGCTTGAGCTTGGGGGGCAACAGAGACTACTTCCTCTTCTGGGATTTCATCTTCATCGACGTCTTCTTTAAGATATCGGAAAATGTCGTTCAAAACGAAGTATCCGTTAGGTTGTTCGGCAAGGAAGAAGGTTTGGGTGAATTTTCGCCATGGTTGATGATTATTCGACATTTCACCAATTACGAGGATGATGATACCGCCGTTGGCTGAGGATTGTGAGTCGATGGAGTGGATGTAGACTTTACATTCATTGTATCCAATAGCAGTGATTTGATCATGGATTTCTTGTTGGCCGAGAGCAACAGTGGACTCCTCTCCTTCCTCTCCGTGAACAAACGTCGATCGCTTGTTGTAGAAGCAATGAAGTCTGTGAGGTTGTTTGTTTACAAAGTTGCTATAATCATGATACCACGTCTCGTCAGCTCACTCTTCTTCTGTTCTGATTAAATTGAGACAGAGCCCTCCGAGGGAATTATCACGCTTGCTTAGGTTGAGGAGCGTTGCAGCAATTGGAAACTCACTAGTATTGGGGAACGAATTGCCATCCGACATCATTTGGTTGAATTTTGGATTGTTGGGCTGATCCAGTGGCAGGGGTTGAAGCAGGAATAGTGGTATCGGCATGGCCGTTAGTTTGAGTGGAGGAGGACATTGTGTGATGAATCTGATAGATAGTCAGCTCTTTCTGCAGCAGAGAGCACGATTTAGTAGCTAATATTACTGGTTGTCTGATTGCAACTCACTCGTGTAGTCAATCAATGGACCAATTTAACTAATCCAAAAGAAATCGTTTTCTCAAATTTCAACTTTAAGTATGTGGTGAGATGCTATCCTGAAATCGTTTGTTCGTTTTGCAAAGATGATTTATATTATTCGTTACAGTCAGACGTAAGCCACTGATGCTGATATCGATATTGTTTGATTATGCAAATGGTATATATGATGGTTGTTTTGATTAGAATTGGGTAGATTATCAAGGAAAAGTAAGTTGAAAGATGTCTCTCAACGAAGAGTATAGTATGAAGGGCAGATCCCATTATACGGAATTATATTTGGCATTTCAAGGTGGAGGTCATGTGGCACACTCGTTATCAGCTAGTTATTTAGGCGTCATCATTATATTCAGAGCCACGCGTCGTTTCTTTACTTTGTTAACAGGTCTATTCTGTCAATTCAACTAGCTATTTTGTTTAACAGACTAGTCACTTTCACCTACAATTGACTAACATCTCCTTAGTATTTTCTCATACAGACACATCTGAACAGCTGGTCAGTCTATTATACACCTACCAATAGCTGTACTTTCATCATTTCCTCAATATCCCTACCCAACGCTCTTCATCTTCACACGATGTCTGTAGATCTGCAACAATCCCTTTCGGAACTTCAACAAGCTTTCGACGCACCCGAAGGATCAAGGGATGACGTCTCAAAGAGGTTGGCAAAACTCAAGGTGAGCTACCTTTTCGCTTCATCGTAATTCCAAAGCAGAATTGAGCTTATTGGAATGTTTACAGCTTGAATTGGCTCAATCTGGATTATACTTTGCACCACCTACAGCCAACTCTCAAGACTTAGTCGCAGCAAGTGAGTGAATTTCTGTTGACCGAAACTCGGGCTAGCGTGTCTTGTCTGCAAAGCAACTACTTTTAGCTGACAAATGTCGGTATAATCAGGATCAATACTTGAAATCGGAACCTTCCATTCCCTTCGTCAAGGAAATCTTAAATCATATGCTCAATATAACTTCGCCTTACAACCTTTCTATGATAACTTATCTTCCATTATACCTGATTCACCTAATCGACCGATTACATTGGGCTTACATCTATTAGCATTATTAAGTGAAGGTCTGTTATCGCAGTTCCATACTGTTTTAGAGACGTTGAAGATCGAACAGTTAAGCGATGTTTTCGTGAAACTACCGGTTGATCTGTAAGTTCAGCTGGACTTTTGACTGCATATGTAGGCTAGGCAACTGATATTCGTGATGCACAGCGAAAGGTGGTTGATGGAAGGTGCTTATAACAAGGTGTATCGAGCGAAAGATAGAGTACCAAGAGAAGAGTTTGGGTTTTTACTTGAGAGGTTGATGGGTACGGTTCGGTAAGTCTTATTTTCCAATCAGCTTATGGTCCCATCCTTCTGAATTTTCCGCATCCTCTCCCTGCGAGACCCTGCTCCCATACTTATCATGGTGCACTCCTTCAATCGCCGCTAATGAAATCCCACGATGTAGAGTTCAAATAGCAACAACCATTGAGACTTCTTACAAATCGCTTCCTCTTAAATCAGCACTATCATTATTATTCTTCAATTCTAACGAAATCTCAAAATTAAATGAATTCACTTCAGCTAGGGAGTGGGAACTATCACCTTCATCTCAAATATTCACTTTCCCAAATTCAACTAAACCAGATATAGCTTTAGCAGCTCAACAACAACAGAATGGTATTAACGCTAATGGAGAACAAAGTGAAACGAGTAATCCTACTTTAGATCTTTTGAAAGGAAAAGGAGTGAGCAGGGGTACTCCCATGCAAACTATGGTTGGGCCTGCTCTTCGATTAGCTCAACAATTAGAAGCTATAGTCTAGAAGTAGAAGAATAATTGTATGTAGAAGTTAGATACAACAATGTAAACATTGCATATATCGCATAACTTTGGTGAAATCTGAACCACTGACTTACACTAATAATGCGTACCATTTCATGAGTGGGTGAACTCGTTGCCATGCAAATATGGGTCGATCACCAGATGCTCTGTAGTAAGTAGGGTTTTGATCTGGCAGAAGAGAGCCTAGAAATGCAAACTGTTGTATAAAAAGGGTTGATCATGCTGGTATACTCTAACCAGTTTTGACTGTAGTGAACGTCGAGACCAAGTCGAATGTTGATGATGAGATATACCTCCTTTCGCTTTATCAACAAAACTTGACAACCATCAAAACGCTCGGATCCCCTTTTTATTTATTTTTTTTTGATTCGAAAACGCTCCACTTATCGATCAATCAACCTAATCGAATGAAAATTACCCTTCTTTCTCATACTCTAGTATTTAAGTATTGTTTCTTCTATCGAATTTCTTTTCTCTTCTTCTCTTCTTGTCTTAGTCTTTTTTTTCTCTTGAATTCGATTCTCCTTTCGTTTCATCAAAGTTTCCTAGAGCAAACATAATGGACGGTAAAGTTGACTTTGCTGGTCATCTTGGAATCAATCCAAATGACAAAACAATTTCCAAATTCGAAGATTTACCTGATGAAATCATCAAATCGATCATTCGATATTCTAACAAGAAATATCCTTGGTTATTCGTATGTAAGGTGAGTAAGCTATTCAATCCTTCCATTATGTTTAGATAATAAAACCAGTTCGAACCCCTTCATTTGATATTGATGGGTTTGGAAGAGATCATAAGAATGAGCTGACGATAGATCATATAATCAGAAAACAATCATTCCAGCTGGTCAATTTATTTACCTCGATGAATTTACCAAAAAATCACCAAAACCTGAATATGTTTATCGTCCTCAAGGAGCAGTCGTTCGATATCAAAGACCATTTGATGGATTTATTCGATTACTCGACGGTCTGATTGATATTGAGCAATCTAAATCGATCAATATCGTCAAAAACTTATTTCAGCACATCTCATTCAAAGACGATAAAATCAAAGACGATAAATCCAACGAGAATATTACAACTCATCATGTTAAAGTAGAGTTTTTAAAGATAGTCAAAACACTCGACTTGACTAGTGAGGATATCACTCCTATCAGTCGGTTAGTGAAATATCTTCGCTAACGAGAACAAGAATAATCTGACTACATGAGAACGCCTAAACTGACTTAACACGTTTGGTAATTCCGCAGAAAAACCAAAAATAGTGACTTACACAAAGTTGTAAAGTCCTTCGAAAATTTTCAACAAAACAGCATTATCGTTTTCCCAGGTCTCAAGAACCTCACAATCGATATATCAGGTACCAAGATCCAAGACCCCGTATTCATGCTCCAACTGGTAAATTCCATCACGAATGTCAGTCAACCCGACTACTTTTGCTGGACTTTTGACTATCCATTATGGTATCAATTCAAGTCCAAGACTCCTCAACCTGGTTTACCACATGATCTGAATGAGCTTCAACTCACATTCGCTAAAGGATATTTACCAAAAGTTGTAATTCATCATATCAAAGCTAAACCCGATACTGCGATCCTCCCGGTTTACGGAACGCTCAATAGGTTCGATTTCTGCTACAAAGCTAAAGTTTTCGGAGTGATGAAATTCGAAGAATGCGTCAAATTCTTCGCTAAGATTCTGGGACCTCATCTCTCAAAAACAAATGACGAAGAATTGAACAAGCTGAAAGATCAGACGAGATATCAAATTCAAGGATTCTGTGGTATTTGGTTGCATATCCCGGATATATCGACCAACAAGAAAGCTGAAATGCTTACTGGTAAGTTGGTCGAATTACACCCGGAACTGAAAGGAAGATTAGAATTCATTGAAGTTGGAATAGAACATCATGAATCGGTTCCTTGTCAAGGTTGTGGCAGAACAATGTCGGCTTATATGACATTCATCATGAATAATTGGACTTGGAAGAAACTTGATTTGGGCGCAGACGAAGATCCCGACAATCCCCTTATGATGGCTTTCATGCCTGGAAGCGGAACCAAATAGCGACAATAACCAAACACGATCTCAAAAATCCGTAAGTATTAGCATGTAAATAGTCGAACACCGCTTGCGATGAACAAACCAAATAATCTTGACCAAACAAAACGATGAATAAGGGATGCAGCGAGTAAGGGAACTGGGACTAAGGGAGTATGGGAGTATGGGAATATGGGAATATGAGAAAGGTAATCCGCCGGAACAATTAGTAATCTATGTAGATAGAAACTTGTGTACATACCATATGACATCTCTTCATCGCTTAGCTAAGGCTCAAGCTCAAGAACGCTACAACATCAACTCAATTCCGTCGGGTCCTCGAACGAACGATCATCTTGAAGTAACGTAATTTCGATCATGTGCCTTGATTGGCCGATAACGCAATTGGTAATCATAATCTGATTCCGAGTATGATTGATAATCAGATATCCCGTGGGGTTCCAAATCAATGATATATTCTTGGCTAAATTTGAAGATCTAGTGCGTAAGTAGTCATGAGTCACCGGCGGTCTTGATCACTTCATCTGATGTGATTACAAATGCATGATTTGATGAATACACGATATGTCGACATCGTTCAACAAATGCAAGTATATAAACCTATCTCCTGAACAAAAGTAAGAACGAGAACTAACTCCCAAACTAAACTATTGAGACTTGACATTATAACAATAATTTAGATTCATACTTACAGGTTTATATAACACATTAACAATGTCTTCAACACCTGTAATTGGATTTATAGGATATTCAGGTTTGGTTGGAAAATCAGTTTTGAACAACTTAATAGAACATCATAATTCTGGAAAAGTTAAACTTATTATACTTCATAGAGAAGGAAGTGATGTTTCTTTAATTCCTGAAAATGTTGAAAAAAGACTTATACAATTAGATTCTAATGGATTTGAAAAGAATAAAAAAGCTGTAGAAGGTTTAGAAGTTTTATTGTAAGTTTTTTTTTATCTAAGAAAGAAAATTCAAATATTGAAATTAATTTTTTTTTAAAATACTAATGATTTTTTCTTTCTTTTTTTTTTTTGGTTTCGAAAAGATCAACAGTTGGATTTCAAGGACTTGAATCTCAAAAATATTTAATTGATGCATTAGAAGGATCTAAAACATTAAAAACTTTTATTCCTTCTGATTTTGGAACAAATTGGAGTGAAGAAGAATTAAAAGCTAATGGATTAAAAGCTTTAAAAGTAAAAGAAGATATTGTAAATTATTTAAAAGAAAAGAAATTATCTTTTACAAATATTAGAACTGGTGCATTTGATGGTTTCGTATTTGCATATCAGTAAGTTGTTTTTTGTTTTCATTTTTTTTTTAAAAAAAACTATGAAATATTAATATTAATTCTATTTTTTTGAATTTTTCTTTTCTATTATAGAGCTGGAGGTACAGATTTAAAAGGTAATAAACAACAAATATTTAGAAATTCTTTAAATAATAAATTTAGGATTACGTGAGTTTTTTCTTTTTTTTTATTCAAATTAAAAAAGCTCGATATTTTATTTCAGATTGAAAAATACAAATAATATCTAATCTACTTTTAATAGTTCAATTCCATATTTAGGTTTTTCATTATCACAACTTTTATTAAAACCTGATGAATTAATTAATAAAACTATTCAATTATTTGATTATTCACCAACAGGTCAAGATTTTATTAATATTTTAACAAAAATAAATAATGGAAAAAAAACTGAAATTATTAATTATTCAGAAGAACAATATAAATTAGATTTAGAAAATGATATTGGACTTGCTATTAGTGCTGCATTAAAAGCTAAATGGGGTGATAATAATTTTGGTGATTCAAATGTACCTAAAATTCAAGGTTGGAATTCTAAATCATTAGAAGAATTAGCTAGACAATATGTATAGTAAATCTAACCAAATTATAAAAAAGATTAGATTAAATTAATATTACTTCATTTGGTATAAATTAATTTATTAATATAAGAAAGAAATCAATAATGAATTGTTTATATCTTTATTATGAATCAATCCAATTTTATCTCCTTTTGATATACATGAATGATATTACCAAAATTGTATTTGACGTCAAAGACTCCGATGCTCTTGAAACATTGAGCATAATGATGATCGTAAGGAGGCTTCCAAGGAATATGCGTAGTCACATAATCAAAGATACTATTTCTCTGTTAATTTGGAACACAAAAGTCAAGTAAGGTTTTAAAAGGTATATTCCCTGTCATTTTGAGTAATATCAGTAACAACCTAATAAAAGTCCAGCTCATTCCAATATGCTAAATCGACCATAGTGAAGACTGTCGTATAATCTAAAATATAGCATAAAGCAAAATCCATTACAACTCTTTGATAATAGTATTAGTATTCATAATCGTGTCATGAGAAAGAAGGATACCATTCCCCTTCATTCCTTCTTTTCTTCCTATCTAAATTTTCTAATTCAGCTTGATCTTCTTCATTTTTATTTTCACCTAAACGAACGGTCATTCTACTCTTATAATAATCTAAAAAATTTGCAGAAATATCAAATGATTCATTTAAGATTTGTTGAGTGAACATTGGTAATGGTAAATGGTTTTCTAATTTACGTTACTATTAGCTTAATCAATGAAATGATGGGATTTTGGACGGCAAAACTTACCTGAACTACCAAACACACCTCCTACTTCACCTATCAAAGCTTCAAGACCTAAGAAACACCATCCGGCAATCAAGGTGATCACTATAAGAGCCCATCCGTTGACTACGCAAAGCAAGGAACAGGGTAATGCAGCTAAGTAAATGATCAAAAGATGTGATAAATGCAGAGTTAATGGTAATGGAGGAGGATCTATGGCAATATTAACAAATTTGATCAGCCTTCATAATTCATTTCAAATTTGCGAAAGGGATGCTATACATACTCGATGATAACCTCTCAGCTTCACCCAAATTCTCGCTTAAAGCTTTGACTAATCCAAAACCCCTTTCCCTCTTAGAATCATTCCATCCTCCTTCTTTTTCATTTACTAAAGACAATCCAACAATATACGATTCAATTAATTTTAAAATAGCAAGTGGTAAATTAGGTGGATTTGGTGAATGTAAATTTGATTTAAATTTTGGTTTATTTAATTGTCCATCAAATAATAAATTTGAATTTTCTTCTTTACCAGAAGTATTTAATTGATTTAATTGTTGTTTTAATTCTAATTCTAATCCTTCATTTGATAATCCACTCAAAGCAATAGCTTCAGTTAATTTATTAACTGCTTCTTCAGCTTTATCTTTAAGATTTGATAATTCCCAATCTCCATCATCACTTGCTAAAGCTTGTTCTTCTTTAGTTGGAGGACCTGTACCTCTTCTTCTTAATCCCGGTCTTAAGATTTCGCTTTCACTCATAGTTGATGTAATGTTACTCGGTGTTGGAGGTATAGAAGGAGGTGATGATCCGGAAGGACCAGCATGAGATTCAGCAAATCGTACTCTTGCTTCTGTCCTTTTCAGAGAAGAGAGATAAGCTGATGGAAGTAAATCGCATAATGGTGCTTGAGGTAATGGTCGAGTACCGTGTAAATGATGTCTTAAGTTCCAACAAATCAGTTAAATGTCTTATCAGATTGGTAGGAAGAACTCACTGAAGAGCGAATGCGAATCCGACCAATAGACCAGCTAACTCATCAACTCGTCGAGCTACAACTTCTTGCTGTTCTTGGATCTTCTCTTTACCCTTACTCTTGCGGACAGACGAGCCTCCGTTCGGCAATCTCGTATCATCCTCTAAAGCCTGGTCTGTCTCCCCTAAACCGATCGGAGAGGAACGGTCGGATGTATTGCCTGAAATTTCAGGCGCAGCAGATATCGATAGCTATCCGGAGATAAATCAGCCCTTCAGAAGAGCATAATAAAAACAACGGGTGATGTAGGAGCGCATGATCCAGCCTGAACGACCGGGTGTTTTGCTGAGTTGGACTTACCATCCTCATACCATCCCTTATCGTTATTCTAACAGCTGCCCACACTTGTCTACCTTCATCCCATTTCGTAATCGCTGAAGAGAATCGATAAGATACCAATAGACCAGTGACTACGTTGAAAAGCGCCTAGATTGAATACTCGTATTCCGTACGTTCTAGCTACAATTGTATAGAAGAGACTTACCCATACTCAGTACACCTACAACACTCGCTCCTCCCTTGCCCAGGGCCTCTTTATTTATCCATCCCTTGTCTGCAGCATATATGATGATATACGCGTATGTAGCTAGAAAGGGCAATTGTCTTGGAGGTAAACGGGAACTTCAAAGCGACATAAAATATCAGCTAATCTTCTAAGAATATACAAATAAGTGAATCTTCAAACCTACAAAGCATAAGTCAAGAGATCTAATCTTGTTTTCAAGCGTGATGGTGGTGATTTCGGTTTTGGTGGTATTCGAACTTGGTTTCGACGTCTAGCCATTTTCGGTGGGGCTTTGAAGATCGAGTTTCTTTTGCTGCTGGTTTGATACTTGAGAAATGGAGTTCTAGGTGCTCTGAGTAGTATTCTGATAATCCCACTTGTATTTTGTTATTACTCCTTACTTCGATCATGATGATCAATTTCATCATTTTCATCATTTATTTCGGGAATTTGCTGATTACGGAGGTATCCGTGCGTTTATGATAATGACGCGTACAGTACATTCAAAACTTAACGTCATCGATTAACGTGTTCAATCCCATATTTTCGGTTCACCTTTTCAACACGTTGCCTGGCACTCATATAGTTCACATCTTAATAGGATGTACTGATCGGTATGACTTCATCAACGATACCTGATCATGTCAAGGATGTTCAGCCTGAGGAGAGAAAGTTGGAGCAAGATGCATCCCCCACGGCATCGTCTAACCCATTACGAACAGCTAAATCATTAGTCCTTCTTCAACTTTTATCTCGATTATTAACTTTCTCACTTAATCAAGCTTTATTAAGATTAGCTTCTCCATCAGTATTTGGTACTGCTGCAATTCAATTCGACTTAATTTGCTCTAGTATTTTATTCTTATCAAGAGAAGGTATAAGAAATGCATTATTACGAACCAAATCAACCGATCAAATCCAATCAAAATCTGATTCATCTGAAAAAGAAGATGTAGCTGAAAAACAAATTCAAGCATTATCTATCATCCCAATTCGACTAGGTTTATTCATCTCATTGATCTTAGGATCGATATACATTTATTCATCTGATAGAAATACTACTACTCAAGCGTATTTTCATACAAGTCTTGGATTATACATTTTAGCAAGTTTAATGGAATTACTGGTCGAACCATTATATATCCAGATACATCGATCAAATCCACCACTGTTGAATATTAGAGTACAAGCTGAAGGAGGAATGGCTATTACTCGGTCAGTTATTACTGTTGCTAGTTTGGTATTGCTAGGAGAAAATAGAGCTTTATTAGGTTTCGCTCTGGGTCAGGTCGGAGGTGCGACTTGGTTGGTGGTTAGGTATCTTAGAGAATTTGATTGGAATGTTAGAACCCTTTTATGGAGCAAAAGTGTGACTGTCGATGGGTAAGCTCTCATTATTTTGCAGAGGATGTAGCCGAAAACGAGCTTATATCGTTATTATACCTCAGCGAAAATCGATATAACCCTCAAACTCTTTCTTTGGCTATTGCGAATACTGGACAAAGTCTTATCAAGCATTTGCTTACCGAAGCTGATCGAATAGCGGTGGCTCGGATATGCCCACTAGATGGTCAAGGTGGATATGCAGTAGCTATGAATTATGGTAAGCGTCCTCTTTTCGAACACATGTCATAGTCGATGGACTAAGATCCTTGCTCTGATCAGGCTCTTTGATTGCTCGAATCATATTCCAACCTCTTGAAGAATCACTTCTACTTCATTACTCTACGTCTATCTCGTCTTCTCGCATGTCCGGCAAATCAAGTGTATTGAGATTATATAGCTTGACAATCCGTTCATCTCTTTATTTGACTTGTATCATACTTACTTTCGTACCAACATTATATTCCGCTATATCGCCAATTCTCTTACCAAGACAATACCAAAATACAACAGCACCGGCCATACTTTATTTGTACTTGATCATGTATATACCATTGATGAGTTTAAACGGATTAACAGAAAGTTTCGTTACTTCTTCTGCAACCCCTCAGCAAATTAGAAAACAAGTTAGATGGATGATAGCTAGTTCAGGTATATTCGCTCTTACTCTATTATCTCTCACCAAAGACACGAAGCTTGTTTCATATAATAATCGACCAAATTGGTCAACTTGGATAAATCCAACAAGGGAAGAAGCATTAATATTCTCTTCTTGTTCAGCAATGTTAGTTCGAATTGTCTTCTCGCTTTCACACGCAAAAGATTTCTTCGGGTCAGAAATGAGGATCATAAATTTAATACCGAATATGAGGGTTACTATTTGGGGTAGTCTCGTTACGTTCGTACTGAACACTTTGGCTCAGACTGGTCGATGGAAGAATGGTTGGAAAGGGTGGGTTGAATTGATAGGCTCAGGTGGGATGTTAGGTCTGCTGACTTTAGGATTCATGTAAGTGGTTTATTTTTACCTACATTACACCAAAATAGGCGAGTATTGATATTTGTCGTATCTGCATAGATTCTTGGCTGAAAGGCGTAACTTCTCTGAGCTGAAAAAATCGGAAAATGGTAAAGAAGAATGAAGAAAAACCATTATGCATATATCTATAGAAAGATAAATATCTTCTATCAGATCTTGTATTTACAGCATTAGACAAGTTAAAGTTCTAGCAATATATGCTCCACACTAATTTAATGATCTACGGCTAATTAGTGAGATCTGAAAGGTTCAAGGAACAATGTAAAAGTAATGCGGTAAAGGAATTTCTAATATTCCACTTGAAAATCAACATTTAAAAATGCATCATCCAGAATATAGAGAAGAAAGGTACAAATCCAGAATTTATGGAGCAAAACAATAACCCTAACTCTCTTATCATCAGACGGGAATAAATGATAATCCGATCACAAATGATTTTTGCGCGTTTGCTTTTTCTTCTTCTTCAAAGGGTTGAGTATTGAAGCGGGATTAGATTTTTGTTAATTAAAGTGTAATCAGGGGTAAAAAGTTTAATTCCCCCTCTTTAAAATTCAATTACAATTGAGATTCCGCACATTAGGAAAAGAAAAGACTCCGCATGAGTGAATAAATGTATGGTTGCTTCGGTACCTTTTTATCCGACTTCAATGTGATTTACCTGAAAGTCAGTCATTTAGCAAAATGTCAGCATAATTATGAACATGAGAGAATTAATCACTTCTTCGTATATGGTCATCCCATCCATCAGCGTTCAGAAATAATTCATTTTCGTATTGTTACCTTCTTCCTACCTTTTATCAAATCTTGTAACGACGAATAAAGGATTGCTCAACTTCGCGACGCGTTGAACATTACGAGTAATGACAATCAAAGCGTGTTAACTTGAATCGGACTAATTGAAGGAACGAGGAACATCTGCCCTTTTCAACTACGCTAATTTATACCAATACCATTGTTATTATACTAGACCATTCAATCGTCATCCAAGCTTAAAGGATTCGAAAAATATACCAAAGCAAAAACACAATTTACGGACCCAATATCTTCATCCCTCTTTCAACATCCCATCCGTGGACAATCAGTGTCTTCCACACATTTTATCCTTGATATCCTTCAATCCGACGATCCCTAATATACCTTTGATCCTCATTACAGCTCTTCGGAAGAAGTACGCCGAACGATATACTGTACAACCGCCGATCTCGGTAAAGGATAGCCTGAATCAAATATACATTGTATCTGGTTGTGTGGACAGGTTAATGAGATCGTAGATCCTCATTGTGCTTGGAAGCAGATTACCTTAATATTGGATTACGAGCAGATAGTGAGTAGTGAAGCACGTACTCCTTCCCCGGTCGAAGCTCGGACTTACTCTTCACTCGCTCATCATGCCTCTGGGACAAGACTAACTGTTGAAGCTGTCCTTAGGTCTCAATACAATTCAGCTACGGCCACTGTTCCCATAACAATGGACCGCCAATCATCCGTATTCAGTAAACTCCGCTCGAGGAACACATACGATTCAATCAATAATGACGATGAGTGGTATATCCCTTACAACTCCAGTTCTAGACCCACAATACCCACTCGACAAAGTGGAATTGGACTATCTCCTGTCTCACCTACAAAACCGAATCACAGTATGAATGCCATGTTTAGCAATGTTTTTGCTTCTTCCAACAACGCAACCGCTGGACCAAGTACAATGAAGGCTTTTCCAAGTAGACCTAGCTCGACACCTATGAATACCTATTCTTCAACTTATAATAACCAATCTGGTCGACGTTTAGATAAATCACCTTCTTACAATTCCCTTTCCGACGCAAAAATCTCAGATCGTATACCTTCCTCTTCTTCCGTTCCCACAGGCTTACAAGCTCAAAATATACTATTCTCCCCGTTGAATAGAGAACTTCGTGCCTCAGCTTCTCAAAAACAATCGAAGGCATATCCACTCTCCCCTTTCAATTCGAATCCCGTACAACGCTCACAGCCTTTAGGAAGTCAAACGCAAAGACAAAGAACGGTGTCTGTTCCTAAATCCAAGACTTCTCGAAAATACAGTGCAGCAAATCCGTATGAATATAAAGCGGAAAATAAACGTTGGGCAGTACCTACTATGTGTGATATGTTCCTACTTCCTCGACCGACTCTATTACCTCATGATATCACACCGCCGACAACTCCTGAAGATGAAATCAACAATAAGAGGTTGAGTATCAATTCTGTAGAATCGACGTCAACCGCGAATCATAAGGCTGTGCTAGAGAAAGGAAGACATAGAGAAGAGGAAAGGGAAGAATGGGCAAACTTAATTAAAAGAAGAGGCAGAAGTTTGAGTTTAGGAAGCACGGCTCCTCCGCCTGGTGCACCGATAATCGGTAGTGCCAGAGCGAGAAGTAGAGAAAGATCGGCAGATGGAAATAGGAGAAGTAGGAGTAACTCGATAATTAGAGCTCTTACCCCCTCTTTATCGTTGAGGAAAAGATCTGCATCTTTTGGCTCAAGACTTACGGCGGGTACAGCCGGTAACTCCAGAAAATCATCAATGACTAGGAAGGAATCTAACAGAAAGACAAATGTCAACAGACGAAATTCGGGCAGAGACATAAACAAGGATTCAAGCTTTTTGAACATAGATCATGATGCTTTCAGAGCGAATCAAAATTTTGTCAATTCGAAAGATTATGGTATTCCCCAATCGCACAGAATGCCAACAGCTAGATCACCTTCAGATGATTATGTTTATATTTCTCAAAATGCTCGAAAACGTTCCACCTCAATGCCGTATTCCACAAATTCCGTCCAAACGAGAAGTGATCCCCTCCTATCCAATTTCAACGATGATGTTGAATCTAGATATCCTACAATGGATATTCCTGCTGGCAGATCATTACAATTCAAGCACCCTTCCATAGCGGATAGAGGAGATAGAGGAGGTGTAGTTATAATTACGAAATCACCACAGAAGCGAAACACCTTGAGATCGTCAAATACTTATAGACCACCTGCACCTTTAAATCTTTCGAAACCCTTACCGGATATACCAAAAGAAGATGATTCGCCTGTCTTACCTGAATCTGGACCTTTTATCTCCCTCACTGATGAAATTGGAATAGCTATTTCACCGAATATTGGTGAATTTGAGAAGGAGAAAATCTCGGGTGAAGACGATCACTTGGACAAAGATGCGACACCTAAATCTGCACCCCAATCAATGGATCCGAAATCACCATCGACCCCTAGTAAATCCAGATTATCCGATGGAGGGTCGGCAACAGCGAGAGCATTCTTAGCTAAACAACAACAACGGGCTAGAACGAAAAGAGCTTTCCAATCTCCTACACAAGGACCACGGTCTAACAATCCTCAACGACTCTCAGCTGGATCTGGAACTTTAACTACAGCCTCAACACCTACTACAGCTTCCACATCAATCTCGTCTGTACTGTCCCCTGCATCATCTACAACTTCTATTAGATCCGATGGACCACGAAGAAAGACCGCATTGGAAGAAGCGATTGGCCGAAGTAGAGCTTCAAGTGTCGGTATACTTGAAGCTCAACAATCTAGATTTAGTCCTACCAGAATTGCCCTATTGCAAGATCGTCCCAATACAGGTGACCTATCGAAACGTCCCAATAGAACGTACGGTCCAACAAGTGGTAACAATACTTCCGTACATCCCCCAATCAAAGCCACTCTCAACTTACCTGAACATATCAATACTGAAGATCAGAACAGATTTTCTTCTCCCGATCTAGGCCATTCGTTATCTTCCCCTCCGTTAGATTATCCAATATCTACTGTCCCTTCGCCACGGACCAAATCCTCTTTCATGGATGTGGCTCCTTCTTCCTCCTCAAAAGTCAATCAAACCACAATCTCACCCCAGCCCACGTCGCTTGGTAGCAATTTAAGACCCACTATGGTGCATGGTGAATCGACTGCGTCAAAGATGACCGTGTATACGGATGCGTCTGAGGGCTGGAACAGACTGGGTTCGTCACCTCATTCAACACCATTGTCTGATAGAAAGGATAGGTTGAGTGCTTCGAATAGTGAGGATAGTCCAGGACAAACTCCCGATGATAGAGATTTCCAGGTAAGCGAGACCCCGCCTCTGAAGATGGTCACTTTGAGCTGACCTGCCTGATTTTGATCTCAATAGGGACTCTTCTTCCGTACACCTGCCGATAGGAATGGATCTTTTTCAGCTACACCTGTGCCTGAGCAGTATGCTCCTTATCAAATCACGATGGACCTGCCAAAAATTGTGCCCGAAGGGACAGTACCCGTCGGCTTAGGATATGATATGGATCCCACTTCGAGACAAAGTCATATCATTGTAGGGGATGAACGTAGACCTTCGGATGGAAGCGAGTCTACTGCTGAACTCACTACACCTAATATGGCAGAATCGACCCAAATGCCATCGCAGTACATGACATTCTTAGATCCCTTGGTCAGAGGGGACAGCCTTTCCGCACGCAACGGCAGAATACAACAGCAATTAATGGCCCCTTGGGTTAATCGACCAATCACTCCCGAAGCTCCAGTTGGCGAAGAGGAAGATGATGATGACGATGGAAGAAGTATAAACACTCATGACACCCATGGAACTGCCGTACCAATACTATCAGAAGGTCATGGTGAGTCCGGCTTACGTCATTCTTGATATCGTAATACTGATACTGGTCTCGTAGAATTCCCTTTTCCTAGATCTCAGGAGACGATCCGTAGTTTAGCACAAATAGAAAGAGAAGGAGAAAGTGAATGTGCCACAGAATCCACACCTGACGGGAAACGCCGCCTTTCTATCAATTCAACTTCACAATCTCACGCACCTTTATCACCAGGTACATTCGGTATCAAACAACAGCAACAACAAGATGATTCATCTACAACTACAACTACCAATCTCAAGCATAATCCACCCTCTACCTTCCAGCATTACACGCTGAATCCGCAATCTGCTCACTCCGCCAACTATAGACTATCTCCGAATTCACCGGCAAGAAAAGGAAGATCAAGTTTCAGTACTGCTCATTCCCCCGTTAACGATCATTCCCTTTCACCAATTCCAGGAAACGATCATAGACATTCGGCAGCTGTTAGCTTCTTTGATGACTTTCCTACACCTCCATCCAATTAATTGAACACAGCCCCCATTGAATCGACGTCATATCTTTCGAATTTTTTCATTGAACACTCTCATTTCGACTTCACCCGTCGACATTGAGAATCGCTTTCTTGCTAGCAATTCGTGATTAGGAAATACAGTAGACGATATGGCTTCGATAGATGACTTGGCTGAAGTAAAAGTGACCCATCGGTCTGCTTTTGGTCAATTGGTAACTGGACCTCCTGGTGCGGGGAAGTCTACTTATTGTAATGGATTACAACAGGTGAGTCACCCTTTTTTCCATTGATTGTGAATCACCAAGTTTCATCAAGAAGAAAATATTCCATTGCTAAATAAGCTAAATAAACTAGTTTTTGACAGCATTAGGACGTCCAATACATATAATAAATCTTGATCCTGCGGTATCAAATCCACCTTATGAATGTTCAATTAATATAACTGAATTAATCGATTTAGAATCTGTAATGAAAGAATTTAATTTAGGTCCAAATGGTGCTATGTTATATTGTATTGAATATTTAGAGATAAACTTTGATTGGTTATTAACAAGATTAGATGAAATACTTGAACATGATAATGGAAATGGTTATGTTGTTTTCGATACACCTGGTCAAGTTGAACTTTGGACGAATCATGATTCTTTAAAGAATGTCATTGAGCGATTAGGTAAATTGGATTATAGGGTGAGTGGTAGAGCTCTCTGATCTGTTCGACTTGGATTCCATGGCTGACTTGCTCTTACCTTTTTCTACACATCTGCAGCTTGCAGCCGTTCACCTTAGCGACGCTCACTATATCACCGACGCTTCCAAATTCATATCTGTTGTACTCCTGGCATTACGAGCAATGCTGCAAATGGAAATGCCTCACGTCAACGTATTGAGTAAAATAGATTTGCTGTCTACATATGGTGAACTCCGTGAGTTATTTGTTTCTCTTACTGTCATTGTCTGGCAGCGCATCTGTACTGATCAGTCATTATTGTATATCTAGCATTCGACCTGAGCTATTACACCGAAGTACAGGATCTGTCATACCTACTCGCGAAGCTTGACTCTGAACCTCGAGCTGCTAAATTCGGCAAGTTGAACAAAGCTATGGTTGAATTAGTGGATGACTTTGGATTGGTCGGATTTGAAACATTGGCTGTTGAGGTGAGTTCTCTCTCCAAGAATATTTCTCGATCATGAATAAGAGCTGACATAAATCAATGGATATAGGATAAATCATCGATGATGACACTCGTGAGATTAGTGGATAAAATGACAGGATACATTTTCATACCGCACAATACAATCGAAGGAGATGGGGATGATACGAATCAAATCAATACTCAAGCTTTATTCGGATCTATAATGAGTTCTACGACGAAAAATGATGTCAGAGATGTACAGGAAAGATGGTTGGATAACAAAGATGCTTATGATGAATATGAACGCGAACAATGGGCGCATGAATGGGAAGAGAGGAAAAAACAATCAGCACAACCTGAACAATGATGATAGATAATTCACTATAATGATCTCGTATGTCTGGCATATGAATGCCTTGTTGTATTTTTACCAATCTAGCTAGATCGCATGTTATGGCATCTTATGACGAGTTCCATGAAACCTCATATATTCATCGCTTACAGTCACATGAGAAGAAGCCTACCACGTCCGGCGTTGCTACAAATCAGTTAAAAACTCTTAGTACAACATCATATATTACATGTTACAGTCGTTGCTACCTTCCCTTTAACCCATATTTCCAGATTTGTCCGCTCCTCATCTGCATTCTGCTTGTACATTTTGAGTTCCAAAGTAGAAGGTACAGGTACTGGCCTTTTAAATTCAATTTCCATCCATCTCTTTTCATTTTTATCTGATACACTTTCTGATGTTAAATTTTTTGACACCTCATGTATAGCTTTTACTACAATGTGATTACCATGAGCAATTTTACTTTTAAATCCTAATAATTTAGCAGCTAAATTAAAAGTATGTATTGGATTATAATCTTTAGATAATTTAGACCATTTAATAGGTTCATCAATATTAATTTTAAAATTTCCAATATCTTTGAAATCTTCTTTAATCCTATCAGATTTGATAAGAGGTATGCTAGGTAAGGGAATAAAATGTTTATAAAATGTTAAAAATGTAAAAGATTGTTTAAATATTAATTTTGATTTTAAATTTAAATTTAAATTATTTTCAATTAATTTAATAATTATATTAAATTCCCAACCTCTTTTAACTTTTTTAACATTTTCATTTAATTTAGCTATAGTTTGAAATTCAATATTATTAATTTCATTAAAATTTTGAGATAATGATGATGATAATAATAATTGTTGAATTTTATAAAAATTAAATAATTCAAATTTATTTCTTACATTTACTGAACCTATTGGATCAATTTGACAATTAATTTTAGATAAAAGTAATAATAATGTAGGTTCTGTTAAAGATGATAATAATAATTGTAAATGATTTGAATTTTTGAAAATCATTTCTTCTGTCAAGTTGTTATTTGTTTTTGTATTTGATGAGATACATTTAACATATTGTTGAATATCTTGATTTGTAATTTTGAATGGCATATAAAGTGTGATATCCCCATTTTTTAATTTAAATGATCCATCTGATTCTTCTATAATATTTAATTTTGATCCTATACCTATTCTTCTTAATATACTTCTGATTATGTGATAAATCAATAATGCTGGTATTTTAATACCACTTAATTCTCTTGTTGAAAATGATATTTGCGTAAGTTTCGTTTTGGATAATAAAGGTGTAAGTTGAATTAAGTTTTTCACTGCGTAAAATACACTTGCCCACAGGACAAATCTAAATACCAGAAGCGCTAACATCATAGGCAAATGTGGACCCGTTCCACTTGTGATTAGTCAGAACCGATTTTGCTGTGTAGAATGATTCTTGAAAATATCGCTTGCAGAAAAGGTGAATTCAAACACCCCCTGTACACCATACAATGTAGAATACAACATAACACAGCAGGTGGAGGTCAAATGATGTCATCCTCCTCGAGAACGCCAAAGCCGAATTTTTATTCGGCTAGTGCTATATACACAAGCATGCATAGATCAGTATGAACAGAAAAGAGAAATTGATCATATATGAATTGATACTAAATCAGATATTATGAAAGATAAATGAGCAGTATGAAGGCGACGAGCCCTAGCGAGATCAGATTCGAGATGCCGGTAATCAACGCATCAATAACCATTAGGATAATCTTCTGAGCCCCCAGGAGGATATTGTTGAGCCAGTTGCTGAGGAGGGACAGAGTCATGGTTCGTAAGGAGGGCGGGTTCTTCAGGCGCTGGCAAATCGTTAAGCCAAGACAGATCATCATTTTCACCGGGATTGGCAGAATCTTGTAGTTGTTTTTGAGCCGGAAGTGATTGGTGTCTCGAGTTGTATTCTCTTTCAAATTTAGACCACCAGTTGTTGTCGGTTAGATTTGGGTTTGTATTGGACTGAGCGTGAGATAACTGAGCAGGGAAAGGTCCGCCATGTACGGTTGATGGTCCTCCGGTGGATTCTTTGACGGTGGTCCAAGTTGAAAAGGTGTTTGCGTATTCTTGAAGAACTTGACCCTGTTGATATGTAGGATTTGCCCATTCAACTGTAACTGTAACCGTGTTTCCCCTTGAAGCTATAGTAGCGGTGATATCTCGGTCGGAAGGTTTCATTACAAAAGCGTCGAAAAACTTGAAGGGTTGACAATTCTGGGCCCGATCATCCATCTTGGAATTACACACAGATACCAGATGATAAGAAGTTACGCAATCACATCCTTTAGTGGACTTCGGAGGTCGAAACGCTTGTAGTCGTTGCCACGTCACATCGAGGAGGAAATCTTTGAAATGTGCCCGGGTTTGTGGGCTCCACTGCGATTGGTTTTTCTTATACAGATCCGAGGTAGCGCAGGAGAGGTAGTGTGGTCTCGTTTTAATTGGGTTAGCAGAATCTGTGTTGGTCTCTTCCACTTCATCCCATGATTGTTTACATCTAGAGTAGGGTCGCCAGATCTCCAAGCTGGTCTTGGGAACCCCACGAACTTGCCCTTCTACAAACGTCAAAGTGCCAGAAACGTTTACAGCGATGTCCGGCTCAAAAGTGTGTCGGGAGAGCCCGATGAGTTTTGTAAAGTCTTCTGCAATGAGGGCTGCCATGTTTATAATGAATCTCAGTTACAATTGAGGGTAAACGAAGCAGTTTCTGTTGACGTGAATGGTTGCTTAGGTCGTCCAGCGCAATGCCATAAGAGATGTAATGAATGAAAATATCAGAATTGCTAGAATGTATGACGCTTTATATACTTCGGAATTGCAAATCTCTTGGACGTCAACCCCGGTCATGACGGACGATGACATTCATCCCTCGGTTCTCGTTGAAAGGAGTGGGACAAAGGGAAAGCCAGAGTCAATGACGAGAGACTCGAAAATTGACTCGATAGTGCTGATTTGCAAACCGATATCATTCAATATTGCAAATTGTGAAAGCTCGCTCGGCAATCTTTTATTCTTCGATTGTACAATTTGCGATAATTTTGGCCCATATTTTGTCCTGGCAAGGAAGATCCATGTCATGCAAATTTGCAATCGCCAGTTGAAGCAATAGCCAAAGATGGCCAAAGTGGAGATAAAGGGTTGCGGATCAAATATGACGTCTCGCACGATATGCGTTGAGAGTGGGGAACTGATGTCATACAGTGGTTCTCTCGTTGTGCAATGGATCAGATGTTGTGAAGTAGCCAGAGCGAGCTTATGAGTAAATCTCGAGTAACAGATGGTGACGTACTTTCAGCTGAATCAGATCATCAAATACGTCATAAGAGAAGTATCGGTGGGGGAAATGAGCTTGATAACAGATGTAATCGGCTTTGCTGCTCTTGCGTGAGGCTCGAAGCAGAAGATGGTGGCATTTCTCATGTGTGCAGGGTTTCAGCTTGAAGTCTGCTGTAGATGAAGTCATTCAATGCAGGATGTTATACGGATAAAATTGATGACCTGCTTTTTTGAGCGGCTAGGCTCCAATCTGTAAATAGAAACAAACGTCATAGAGTCGTATTAAGCCACCTTACGCGTACGATTTAGACTATGCCATATCCTTTTACCCATTGTTCCACGCTTCATCCTCTTTTCCTCGGATACATGCTCGAATTGCGATATGATGTAGTTCCTTTCGGCATGAGAAGCGGATTCCAAGGCTTTGACACCATGATACAATTTTGTGGCTTCGATTTGCGTTATATTCGAACCATCATCCGAGCAAGATGCTACCATGCCTTTTACTGAGTCGGATATCAACGAATTCGCACCTGCAAGTGGTAAAGACCAGGCTATTAGGCATGGTGGAAGATTGTCAGTGACTTACACTGACAGAATCATCTGTCGATTAGAGGACCCTTACCATTCATGATTCCTTGCGCTACGCCTTTCGCAACTTTTACAAGTCAAGCATCAATGTTCAGGTCATACCTGACTCGATTCTACATGGCAGCGACTCACTAGCAGTACTTTGCGAAGATGTGCCTTTCGCTTTAGCATCTTGAGCAGCTTTGACCGGAGTTGTTACTATTCCGGTTATTCCATCGTACACTGTCAGAGGGTCAAGGTCAGCGCACCTATGAACCGGCAGATATGTTTGAGAATTAAGTTCAGCTTTTCACTCACAACCATAAGCAAATGCCTGCAAGGAAACAGTTTCATGAGTTTTCAGATGTCAGCACACCTCTACAATCTACGCATGCTGAACCTTCGACTCACTTTCCCACCTTCCGCGAAGCCAGAACGAACGTCTTTGACTTGTCCCTTGACTCTAACATCATATCCGTAAAGACGAGGCAAATTGTGTAAACCTGTCGAAAATCCATCTAAGATCTTACTAGCTCCTACAAAAGGGAAAGCACTGATAGTCGTTAAACCTTTTTGCGGCTTAGTAACAAGATTCACAAGTCCTTCACCGAGATCTTGCGTTATATCCAATGCCGCATCTATTGTTCCGGTCATAGGATCATACGCCCGACGCCTTCTCAATTGTCAGGACATCTAATTTATTGGGGATGATCAAGAAGATACTTACGTTGTGCCATATTCCGCTGGACGTGCTGGAGTCAACGAACTAGATTTAATATGTCCACTACTGATCAATATTGCCGCTACCAAAGACGATAAACGAATACCATGTGATTCACACCACCACTCAGCTGCGAGATCGGGTCTAACAGCGCATCGCATCCGATCAAGGGGCAGATGTCGGTAGAAAGAATCAACCCCTCGCTAAACACCATCTTCCGATTGAATCCATTCCCCTAACCGGTGTGCTGCATCTAGTGATTCTTCCGATAAAGCTTCTTTGATGGCCGCGCACAGGTTGTAGACGTCAAGTTTGTCCGCCGGGATTCTGATATTCAAGGGATCAACACTCTCGTCACTTCAAGATCGGGTGAGTGAATACTGACGGTTCCGGACCCGCTCCTGCTCTGTGCACCATATTGCCCCACTACCAAAGGCAAACGCAGGAGATTCTCAGTTTACCGGACGGGTTGGGAAGTACAGGGCACCTACAAAGACTTGATCACCAAAGAACGGGACAACAATAGTGGGACGGCCATTTGCGAGACCGATAGCCGTTGTACCAGCACCTCCATGATGACAAACAGCTGAAACGCTAAGAGAGAGGTGAATAATCCTTCTTGGGTATCGTGGTGCAATCAATTGAGCTCACTGCTTGAAAAGCCAATCGTGAGGGACGTTACCTAAACTCATGTCAGGAGTTCACACTATTGGATCATGCGTGACGAAACTCACCTAGTAAAAAGACATTGTCCGAACTCTTGGTAGCCCCAAGGCCTGCCCATCCAGCGCTGACAAGAGCACGCGCACCCGCTTTATTTACAGCACCAAGTATGATTTCCGTCATCTTTTTGGGGTCTTTCACTGGCACAGATCCGAAACTACTCGCAGGTATAGGCAATATTTCAGTCAGCATTATTTACATAATCGCTTACAAACATCAATGCCAAATCACCCAATATATATTGGAGGCGGACCCGATTCAAGAAATCTTGCAAGATCAACAGGTGGAGTGTAATTCTATGAAGAGAATTCTGATCAGCTACACGAGCCTTTGGTTCCCTACATATAGTAAGACAAGGCACAGCTCCACATACCGTTGATAGATCCAGGAAGTAAAATCCGCTAACATCAATATTGGATTTCCAATCTTTTGGTTTCGGAATCAGTGCAGGTGACCAGCAATATGTATAAGGGATCTTCAGCCTATGAACAACACCGGTACCTGAATGCGCAGATAGAGGTAGAAGACCTAGTGTCTTTTTCCTGAAATTGTTGATGACTCTTTGAAGACCCAGCCAGGTCAAATGATCTGCTAATGCGTAAGAAACATAATTTGAGGTGTGAGAGTCAGGCTTTTCAATGTCACTAACGTTACTTTTGCCTTTCGAATTGATATGGAGATCAACGAGAGGGTGAGGAAAAGCTGTTGTTGGAGACCATGGCATAGCTAATCCAGTGAAACATGAGCTGTGAGTGCTGCAGGAAGCCGCAGGTTGGGACGTAGTAAATGACATGTGCAAGGGGACTACTCAGACGCCTGTCAGCTGTGGTCTACATCTCCCTCTTCTAGCACTCACTGCCTAGCGCTTCAGCTACGTGGATATGCCCGAAGCAAGGTGGATTCGCAATGATAGCATTGGCTGAGAAGGGTATCTGCGTATCCAAATCGGGGAAGACGCAAGCTCTGAATGTTCCAGATAGAATCTAAAAGCAGATAAAAGACCGTAAGCCTCAGCAACGGGTATAGCAAGACCTAATACAGTTCATTAGGATGAAGCGGTTCGAGTTGATCGGAAACGTACCTCTTTGAGCATTTTGGTATTCTTTCCAACATCTCCACTTTTCAAGCTCTTCCACCCAGGTATCAAGCCCGGATCTAGATTTCACATCGAGATTCAGCTTTTCCGAGCAGACAATGTTCGAAAGTCGTATACGAGCCTATACGCCAAACAAAAGCTCACTCTTCACCATGTAAGCCATCAATTCTCTAGGATCCCCACCTATATCGAAGAATTCAACTTTTCTACCAGAAGCTTCACGAACGAAATCACGAAACTCCTTGTGCTGAAAAATAAAATAGATTTTAACAACATATGAGTACGAACATTTCCTGAATCAGATACTCCAATCAGTATAAATTCTTGATGACTCACAGTTCCTAGCCTCACTCGATGCCCGTCTTCCGCCAATTTCATTCCTAAAGCGATATACGGTTGAACGTCCCCTCTGGAGCCCACTATCAGTATCAAAATGTTCAATCGCGGTGGTTTGATTGGGGAATCTGTTGGAGTTGAGGCCATTGAGTCACGTTCGCCTTCTCCCGTCACCTGCGATTCTGTTTCATCTTCCAAATGCTCTCCTACTAAGCCTCTGATTTCCTGTTCATTCAGATCTAGCTTCAGCTTTCTCGTCCATTTTTCGAAATGCGCCTTCAATAGAAGGTCTCCATATGCGAAATCTGCCTCCTCGTCGTCTTCCTTTGAGTCATTGACGTCATCGAGTACGATTGAAGAGCGTGGTCTTGATGATCCTGCTTCAGGTAAAGTCTCATCAATCAAGGAGTAGGGCGGAGCGGGTACCAGGTTATTGGACATTCCAGCGGTTTTATTGCTTCTTTCTCAATTAGTTAATTTCGACAGGTACAATGCAGAGAGTGGCATCGAAGTTGATATCTGTCAATGTAGATGGGAAACATCTCATACATTGACATATTGATCTGGAGCTAATGAGTTTTGTATAAGAAGCATGTGATGATATACTTCGTCTTAGTTGACCTTTGATGATTGCGGCGTGGTAATGACCGAAGGTAGCGGTGACCGTCACGCGCAAAATCCGTCGCCGCCGAGAGCCCGTGCCCCTTCGGAAATTCCGATGGTATACTGCTGCATCGAATTGTGAGCTCCTGGGTAGATTGTTTTCAAAAATGATGTCATATCAAACATGGCCTTCCTCAACACCTTCAAGACTGCCTGTGGTACGAGGACTCGACATTCTGGCGGGCAGTCAGATTGTACTTTGAAAGGTGGTCACCACATTCTGGCCTTCGCTCTGGGTCAATGGGATTGGTAACGGAAAGTCGGCGCACATACCTTTGCTCACTTTACGCCGCGCATCTCACACTCTCTGACGAATTGCAAAATAGAGCGAACAATGCGCTCCACAAGTACCAGATGACTCGGTTTCGGTAGCTCTGCTTCCCCCTTTTATTATGATTATACTACAAAACCTCGAAGCATTTGCTGACAAGCAAGATGATGAACCTCTTGGGCTTTCTTGATGTTGCCTTGAGAAGCGTAAACCTTATATAAATCAAATATCAGTGTATCCCTGATTGAGATAGCTGAGACCCTCTCTGTATCAGCTCCTTTTCTTCACAAATTCAAATCTTATTGAACAGAAATGGCAGAACTTATAGCTCTGGGAGGAGATCAAGACCTTGAAGATCTCAGCTGGATGGACGATACTTTCCAAGAGCATATAGCGGACATTCGAGACCTCTTCGCAGCAAATAATTACAATCAACCGGAAGCTGTTAAACTTCACTGTGACGGTCAACCGTCAGCCGACAGAATCAATCTCTTTCAAATGCTCTCAAAATCGAAAGGACAAGAAAACCATCAGGTCTCCAGAGAAAGCGAGGCCAAGGCGACCATCTCAGAAGGCGAACCGAACCAAGAAGAAGATCGATCACATAGATTAGGAAATAGTCTTTTAGCTCTGCAGCGACTAAGTGAAGCAATACCCGGTGTCCCATCTTCGACAATAAGTAACTTTAAACAGAAGAGCCAAACTCAACTACGAGAGTCCGAAACAGAAATCAAGAACGTGATACCCGACACATCGGCGACAGGTCCTCATGACGCCTCTCACTGTACTCCCAGTATTGCTGTGAAAGTCTTGCAGTCAACTTCTCGGGAAAATCAAAACAGCTCACCAACGAAACACTGCACCAATCCGGTCTCATTGCAAGTCGAGATGTCAATCATTCTCGAATTTGCCAAATTACAATCGAACCATGAATTCCGAACGTTGGCTTTCAATTTCGTAGCACAGCAAATGGCAGCAGCGAGAAGAGGTTTGACGTATCAACGATACTTAACATTAAAAATCGCGGAGAAGCGGGCTCAGCAGAATGTGTTTCTTCGTAGATCCCAAAATGAGAAGAGGTCGGATAAAGCAGACTTATAACAGGCTCACAGATGGAGGCTAACTTAAGGGAAACAGTCCATATACGCGATATATCACTGCATAAAATATGATTTTTACTCATAGATGGACTCGGTAGACTGATCTGCTCAAACGAACTTGTATGAACCGAGAGAGATCTCATTATCCGTCCGATTGAGCACGGATCTTTCATCGATCCGGGCTTGCATATGATAGCGACATTACGTGTGTGATGACACTTGTATTCGCGTATTCTGATTATTTCATCTCAGATATCTCTCCTCTTGATCTCATCATACTCTGCCATCACTGCCGACGAAGCCAGAACCCTCATTCTTGCATCTTGACCGGGCTTGTATTCTTGATGATGCGGTCCTCTAGTGCGAGCCCGGAACCAATGGAAATCGACGAAGAGTCTGTGATTCCTGTATCTGCAAGTCTTGTTCCTCCCCCAGAATCTGTTGGTCAACTCCCTTCAAGTCTTCTTACAACGCAGCGAGTCTCCAATACCGACGAGAGCCTCATCGACATTGAAGATGATCTGGCGTCAAACTTGGTCTCTTTGGCTGTCGATTGGCGGCCGATAGCTCCAAACATTTCATTTATTTCCAATGATCACACACAAGCTCCTCAATCCATCAAGTCAGAAATCTCACTCGAACATTTTCATCCATATATCGACTTCTTCCAGTCGACGTCTTCTATGCAAGTCAGCTCTACATGTGCATCACCTGCTCCAACTTCTTCATACTACCTAGACGATAAATTCGTCGATCCTTCGAATTACATCTTACCTATCACCCAGAAGCCGGAAGATAGATCGAAATACCTTGATCCTCGTATCCCTACAGATATATTTTGGAATTTCGTTGGGGAACGACAAGTAGCATGGGCTAAAGAAAGGAGAGAAAAGAAGAAACGACTTACGGATATCTATAGTTCATATGATGGAAGATCATCGTGCCTTCAATCAAATAGTAATGAATCAGAAAATGAGGACTGTGTTGACCCCGTTTTTAAAGTCCCCGCAACCATCGTTAGAGACGAAAAGGCCTTTATTTACCCCTCTCCTAAGGAGAAATCGTTATATGCAGATCGAATATCTTACGAGGGTATCGAATTAATCGATAGAAAATCAGATAAAACTTCAAGTCCGACGTCAAAAGGACGAAGAACGACAAGAAAGCATACTAAGGGAGTAGTAGATCGAAAGATTATCAATAAATTGATAAGAAGTACAAAAGCATATAATAAGGAAAAACAACGCATTGATAATGCCAGAAAACATCAATCTAAGAAAATCAATGATCTTGCTTTATTTTGTGCAGTGAGTTAACTTCCGATAGTAGTGGGTCAATATGAACAGTTATACTAATATCAATTTTTCTGATATGCTAGAAAATCAGTAATGATAAGAAGTTGAAAGATGTCGTATCCCTTTCTCATCGTCTCAAAAGACTAAAGGTAACGCCTGAACGAACAAGATACGCAGATTATTAGGCCTGAGATCGCGCGGGGTCTTCGCTGTGCAGAGAGCCAGGACAATAAAGATGTTCATGTACATCTTGATACGTCTTATGTGAGAACCAACAATTGTACAATCGAATGACATGTCATCAGCGATACCCAAGAGGTTAGTTAACGAGAGCCTGTCAGCCTAGATAAATCATCAATCGAGCCTGAAAAGCCTTGAGGACAGACTGGGAATATATTCGTGAGATTTAGTGTGTCCAAAGTTGCACGCCTTGAAGAGAGGCCCAGAATGACGATTGAGCAGATCGCAAGGATATCCCGTTAGACGTGCAGCAAATCTCCCCCTCAACTTCCTTTTTCGCCTTCTCAGCCCTAAATCCATCGAAAGATCCGCTGTAACTCAGGTGCCGTCGAATTGATGTCGGCCAGATATCTCAACCTGTGAACGACAGGTTGCCGATTCTTGATAAATGTCATGTATCATGTACACGTTGCATGCCTTGGCTGCAACATCCACGTCCCTGAAGAAACCCACATCCAAAGCAATCATTCTATTTGATCCACTTATGCGACGAGCTTGACGACACCACCAGCTTCCTTAATCTTCTCTTCAGCCAACTTTGAGACGAATCGGGTCTTGACAATGAATGGTTGGTTGACTCGACCTTTACCGAGCTGCGATGGGATAGAACATTTAGCATACACCCATATGTGATACAAGATAATTGTTTTGCAAAATATGCCGAGTGACAGAGTTGAGACTCACGAGCTTGAATTTTCCAAGGTGGACAAGGTCAATAACTGGGACGGTGCCCGAAGGAGCATCGACCTTAGCTTCTGGGAGGGAGATGAGCTATTACAAAGAAGGAAATAGAATCATCAGTATCAATATTCCTCATTCTATCCTCGACCTATTCAACAATCTGTTAAACCAACTCACTTTGTCGAGGTTGATGGTGGGTTTGTGGTAGTGGTTTTTCAAGAGATGGTAGTGTCTCATACCAACTTTACCGAAGTAACCTGGATGGTACTGTTATTCAATGAAAAGTCAGCATTTGATCTAAAATATTTAGTCCATCTTCTAATCTGTGGCCCTTCATCTCCATGAGTATCCTCCATGGCTTGACTATCTGTCCCGAGTCCATTTCCTTTGCTCTACTATACATTGCGTTTCCATGAACTCTAATAGCAAGTGTGTTGCTGCCCTAATATCCATATTCTCCTTCTGCTGTTTCCCATGTCCTCGACCCGTCACTGCAGCGAAATCCAAGTCCCTTCCATCCCATTCCACTGCACTGCAAGAACCCAAACGCATGACTAACCTTATCGAAGTTAGTTCTGTGGTGGTGTTGACCACCAGCAAGACCTCTACCACCGGGATGCTTTCTGTGTTTTCCGACACGACCGTGACCGGCAGAAACGTGACCTCTGTGCTTTCGGGTGTTGGAGAATCGGGTAGGCATCTGAGCAAGTGCGTTGAATGAGTATTGGTACGAGCGTTGTTGGTATGAGGATGATATGTGTGTGACTTACTTTGACCTTTTTTTTTGAGGGATGAAGAAGAAGACCTAAAACCCAAGCAAGATTTGATGATTTCAACAAAGTCTGCAGACAACGTTACACCTCCAATACCGAGTAGCAACAATTGGTAGAATGGCAGTACTAACTGTTACAGTCGGAAGGTGCCATGCCATGCAGACTGATTATGCAAATCTGCGTATAGTGAGCGGGTATACCAGGGGCGAAGTGATCGGATACATCAATGTGGCAGCAACACAACCTGGGTTAAAACAGCGTATCGGCGTTAAAGAACGCCTTAAGCGACTTCTTCGGGCACTTGTATTTATCGGTTCACTTGAATAAATTCTGGATTGTCTCGTCTCGGATCCGAGATGGAGGCCCGCATTTTATGAACTTGTCGAATGATTTGTCCTGAATTGGGATGCAATGAAATCATCCTTGTGCAAATTCAACAACCAAAACAATCCTAATTATACCCAAAGTCATTTAACAGACTTGTGCACACGTCATAGACAGTCCTTCTCCTTCTTTGCCTTTGGACCATTGAAGAGACATTCACCATTTCGTCCATACGAAAACCTCATAAGAAGCTACAAGCCCAAAGCGGCATGTCCGCCAAGTTAAAAGTCGGCTCATGGCTCGAGAAAAATGACGTCGCAGATGCCGGAGAAGCATACGAGTCAGGCTCGGAAACTTCCGAAATCGCGAAGCCTAATGGTATCAACCATGTCAGCGACGATGACGATGAGGATGAGTTAGATCAAGACGCTACAAGTGATGTTATGGGAAAGAGGGACGTGGAGGTCGATTGGGAATCGATAGCACCAAAATTACGACCGTCTCTGATGGATAAGAGTAAGAAGAGGAGGAGAGCGTTCATTGCTAGATATCTTTACGTCTCTGAACAATGTGAGTTTTTCGCGACTTGGGAAATTAGAAGCTGACATTATTCGAAAGCTCCCCCACCCGCTCAAGTTCCCGCTATTATGACCTCTATCTTATCATGTATACCTTTACTCGTTGATACCGATCACATCGACGATTTAGTGACTATCCTCGAATATCTGGTAGGAAGAGATGAGAAATTCCCGGAAAGTCTGAAATTAGGTGATAAGCTCGTGAAGTGGACCTCGATAGAAGTTGAAAAGGTAGCCAATCCGTCCAAGGTGTAAGTTTCGTCAGAAACTGTGATCTTAGAGAATAAAATGCTGATAAATAATGCAGTATACCACCTAGATTGCTCTTCTCTTACTTATTCTTGACTCTGTCATTGCTCTCCACGCTGGCTGCCTCCCGTGGACCTGCCGAATCTTTCGTTACTTCATCGCAAGGACAAGATCTTTTCCTAAATTTGGCCTTGGTCTTGGATGCTATGAGATCAGGAGAAGAAAAAATGAATTATGCTTTGAGAGTAGCTCGTATGCGTAAGAAGTCAGGCATCAGAACCTGGAGAGTATTGAGAGAAGTAAGGCAATCATACAAATTGCAGTCGATGTCCACTCAGCTGATCACTCTCACATCAGCTTCGCCCTGCTCTACCAACGATATTAAATTCGCTGGTGACACGTCCAGCGCCTGCTCCTGCTAGATTAGCTGTCCTCATTTCACATGTCATAGGGGTCTTGCTCAGACTTCGTGCTCCAGGTAAAGGGAAAGAGGTTGAGATCAAGGATGGCAGGGCAATCGTGGAAAAGGCAAAGGTTTGTTCGCATGTTACCGGGATTGTTAGACCAATCAGCTCATGACGTGCTTGACAGGATGGTATAATAGCCTTTTACACGACCAATATCTTGGGATCGAAGACAGCCGTTCCTCGTCACACTTCGGTAAGTGTTGCCTGTATATTGCCTATCGCTAGGGTTTGGTTGACTAACGTAGCCTTCAGATCGCATTATCCGAGTTCTTGGGCGAATTTGTGTCGTATGAAGTTTTGGTGGAGAAACTGATACCTCAGGCTGAGAAGATGTTGCTGAGATCACCCGAACATGCTCTTGACTGTGTGTAGCCTATCTTGTGCTTCATCGAGTATTGACTGACAGTATGGTGCAGTGACTGCTGAACTCCTTACCCTTTGTCCGCACGACATCTCGTCTATACTTCCCGCAAGACTTGTACCTTCTACCTTATCGTCATCTAAGTCATCCAATGCGGAAACCAGGGCGAAATCCATTACATTGATGCGTGCTATCATCAAGCGATGTGAAGACGAAAAAGTCCAAGCGAAACTAGCTACCGAAATCTTGGCTCTTCCAAAAACAGGAAAAACAGCGAGTCCAGAACACCGAGCTATCCTTTTCACAATGGCCGCCAACCTCAACACGTCCGATGCAGTCTCCCCTATCATTGTCGATACTCTGCCTGGATTGGTGGCCAAGGAAGGCAATGAGCCTGCCTTCCATGCTCTTAGTGCTGCTCTTGCACCTCACTTGGCATACATCCTGACTTCAAACAGGGCAATAGCTGCTCCCGCCAGTTCAGCTTTGGTCAAAGAGCTCAACTCAACCAAAATACCAACACGACGGGGACTGTCCATTGCTGTGGGAGAAGCTATCTGGCGCGTGAAAGACTTAGGTCAACAATTCTCGGTAGAAGGAGAGAAATTGATCGGCCAGCTTGCACCAGCGTTGGACACCAATCTCAAAGCTGCCTCGACCTGTCTACCTGCGAATGCCGGCGGATTCCTAGAAGGTTATGTGGCTTTGGCATTGGCTTTAGGTCCCTTGAATGGAATCCCTTCAGCTGCTAAGTTGACTTCGAGCTCCGCTATGGACGGCATCTTGGCCACTTCACCCAAACCTTCCTTCGTCCTCAATGACAAAGTACATATCAAAATTCCAGCTGAGGAAGACGAGAGATGGCTTCTGAGATCTCTGGAAAGTATTGTTGAATCTGCCTCCATAAAGATCAACACTGCTGTATCAAGGTGAGCCTCTTTCGGACCCATGCTTTGGCGACACATGCTGATGCCCTGTGCAGAGTCGCCATTGGTCTCACTTTCATTCACCTTGCATTCGATTCGAAATCTAAAGTCATCCGAAGAGACGCGTTATCCGTGCTGTCGTCTTTGGTCAAAAAAAGTCCTAAGCAAGTTAGTAGGATTATGAGAGAAGCCTTGAAAGCATGGTTGAGATTGCATGATGAGCGGAAGGCAGTCTCCAAAATGAAAGTCTCAGCTGAGGATGATGAAACCGTCACGTCCAAGTCAAGAGACATTGGTCGACTTCTATCAGCCATATTCGTTGCAGCACCTGAAACGGAGAAATCGATCATGCAAGATTTGGCTGTCGACTACATCGTTCTTGCACATCATCCCGAGATTGGTCCCGAGGCACAAACCTCCTGGATCGGTCTCACGCAAGGTCTAGGTTTAGACCCTGCTGCTGTAGCTCGCGATGAACAAGAAAGGATACTGAAGAATCTATGGGATGCCGCCGGTACACCTCCAGAAGTAAGTTCACGCCAATCTTCGAGATCTCTGAGTTTGAGAAGCTGATATGGAATTGAGCAGGACCCCCGTTTGGCTGAAGCTGTCTATCATGCAGTTACTACTCTCGCTTTCATCTCACCATCTGTATACGTCACGGCAGTGCTCGAAAAGCTGAGAAGCGATCTCGATGCATCAAATCTAGATTTCATAGGATTGGAAGAAAGAGGAATTTGGGCAACACCCTCGGATCAATTATATGTGGATATACTCAACAAGAAGAAAGATTCTGGGCCTGAGAATAAGAACAGTAAGAATTACGCAACAGAAAAATGGGAGCAGGAAGTACGAGAATCCTTGGCCAAGAAGAAATCGACTCAAATAGGTGCTAAATTGTCCAAAGCGGATCAAGCGATAGTCAACGCACAACTAGCCAAAGAAGCTGAGGTACGAAGTCAAATTTCTAAAGTGCAAGGACAGCTCAAACGTGGTGTAGAACTTGTTGCTGCCCTGACAAACAGCTTATCCGAAGAAACCAGAAAACATGTGGATGAGTTGGCGAAGCTATTATTAGCCAGTGTGTTCGCCTCTGGAAATTTCTTAGTCGATGGAAGGGCATTCGAAGTGTTCATTGTAAGCCGATGTACCTCCCGAGCTTACAGGTAACGCAAGCTGATGTAGTCCACCACAGGGTCTGGGAACACTCGCTGCTGAACGATTAGGCGAGACGAGACGTATGCTGGCTGCTTCCATATTGAGAAGTAGTGAGGCTCCGCTAATCGGCGAAGATTACCTTGAAGAACCCGTGGGAGGTAAGTTACACAGTCTCGAAGGTAATAGTCAATCTGACGTCCTTCCGCAGAATTGGTCACTCGTATACTTCATCAACTGCATTTCCTTGCCGAGCAAACTCCGCTGGATAGTACCACTTATTCACTCACAAGTTTGCTGTTAACTCAAGTGGTATCTAAGGGTGGAGTGACAGAGGAGTCTTCGCAGAGTGACGAAGCTCAAGAACAATTGACACTGGTAAGTCTTTTAGTAGCGAGGGAGCGCGGCGGAGCTGATGCGCCGTCTAGGTCGTCAATATCATTGCCGCTTGTGTCGGAGAGTGTGAGTGAAGATCGTCCCGAATAGCAAATTGTGGCTGACATCATATAAAGTCACGAACGATGCTTATCCTCGTTTACAAACCATCCGAGACCTCTTACATGTCATCGGAACCTACTCCAAGTTGTCAAAAGATGCTGTTTCAGCCTTGGCGGATCTTGGTGCAGCTATCAAAGATGTAGCTACCGGCGCTGAGATATCCGAGATGATTGCCGGAACATTGTCAAAAGATTCTAATGTTAGAAACGCTGCTTTGCAAGCTTTACAGGTGAGTCCGCAGAAGATACGGAAGTCGAGCCCGCTGACGTTGAAGTTGTTAGCCCGTCGATCTTACTGAACTGGACTACTCTGAAGAGCTTTGGATTGCTATACATGACGATGATGAACAGAATGCCAATCTTGCGTTACACATCTGGGAAGATAATGGACACGATTTACCGGAATCATACTTGAGTTCCTTGCTCAACTACCTCAGTGAGCACTTCACCAACAGACTTGACTAGACGTTGACTGACATCTCACTAGGTCACGGGAGTGCGGCAGTCCGACTTGGATGTGCTCGAGCACTAGCAGAGGGGGCCGAACAATACCCGACTCAAGTTGAACCCACCGTACAAGGCTTACAAGCACTTTATGTGGAAAAGGCTAAATTGTTGGTGCCGGAATACGACCGATATGTGAGTGCTCATCGAGTCACATGACCGTATCAATAATCCATACTGATGAGCGAGCTGCAGGGTATGGTTATAGCGGAAACAGTGAACAGACAAGACCCTTGGGAAGCACGAGTCGCGATCGCTACTGCTCTTGAAAAGCTCGCCCCTCTTCTTTCCACATCTCTCATCTCACCCATCTTCGAATTCCTGATCAACAAAGAGCCACTAGGAGACCGACACTCGGAAGTGAGACGAGCGATGCTAAATGCTGCTATCGCCATCATCGACATACATGGCGGAGAAGCCGTCACTGGCCTGATGCAACGCTTTGAAGATTATTTGGGATCAGCTACTCCAAGTTCTGACACTGATGACTATATCAAGGAAGCTGTTGTAATCGTAAGTCCGCATGTCTCGATGTGCGCACGATCTTGCTGATATCGAGAAACATAGCTGTTCGGTAGATTGGCAAGACATCTTGATCCTGCCGATTCTCGAATACCTCAAGTCGTTGATCGATTAGTTGACGCTTTAAACACACCTTCGGAGCTGGTACAATCGGCTGTAGCGGATTGTCTACCACCCTTGGTAGCTGGAATGGGAGAAGAAGTGGAATACCTCGTCGATCGATTATTCTCCACTTTGACGACCGGAGCTAAATACGCCGCTAGACGTGGTGCGGCTTACGGTATTGCAGGTGTGATTAAAGGGCGAGGATTGCAGTCCTTGAAGGAATACGAATTGATGGAAAAGTTCAAAGAAGCTGGAGAAGACAAGAGTGCTTATCAAGGTCGACAAGGTGCCCTGTTTGCCTACGAGACACTTACATCAACTCTTGGTAAAATCTTCGAGCCGTATATCATTGAGCTCGTTCCTCAACTTCTTACATTGTTTGGCGACGGTAACTCTGATGTCAGAGAAGCTGTCCAAGATGCTTCGAAGGTGATCATGTCTAAAATCTCCGGTCATTGTGTCAAATTGATGTTGCCTACTTTGCTTGATGCGCTTGAGGAGAAACAATGGAGAACCAAGAAAGGTGCTATCGAATTGCTAGGGTAAGCTATTTGAAATCTTTTGCCTTTCTATGTTCGAAATCAGCTTACACTGTGCCTCCAGAGCTATGGCTTTCTGTGCCCCTCGTCAACTATCCCTCTCACTTCCAACCATTATCCCTCACCTTACTGGAGTGATCAATGATTCTCACGCCCAAGTTAAGTCAGCCGCCAATACAAGTTTGAAGCGATTCGGTGAAGTGTTGAATAACCCAGAAGTCAAGTCTATACAAAGTACGTTGATGAAAGCCCTCGCCGATCCAACAGGCAAAACCAACGCAGCTTTAGCATCTCTGCTGAAAACGACTTTCGAACATTACTTGGACGCTCCTTCTCTTGCCTTGGTCATGCCAATCATTGATCGAGGTTTGAGACAACGATCTTCCGAGACAAAACGAAAGGCGGCTCAGATTGTCGGTAACATGGCTTCTTTGACAGAAAGTCGAGATCTCGTACCTTACCTTAATGAATTAATGCCTTTAGTACATGAAGTTTTGGTTGATCCTGTTCCAGAAGCAAGAGCAACAGCAGCCAAATCTCTCGGTACCTTGGTAGAAAGATTAGGTGAAACCAATTTCCCTAATCTCGTCAATGAGTTACTTCAAACACTTCGATCGGATACGAGCGGGGTTGATAGACAAGGTGCTGCTCAAGGTCTATCTGAAGTATTGAGTGGATTGGGTATGGAGAAATTAGAAGGTCTCTTGCCGGATATCATTACGAATACTGCAAGTCCCCGACCATACGTTAGAGAAGGTTTCATCTCCCTATTGGTCTACTTACCGGCCACTTTCGGACATCGATTCGCACCTCATTTGGGCAGAGTCATTCCTCCCATTCTTAACGGTCTTGCGGACGATTCAGAATATGGTGAGTAGAATCGGACCTCTTTTGATCTCAGATTCTGCCCAGGGCTGACATGATCTGTCATCGCCGTTCAGTCCGAGAAGCATCTATGCGAGCTGGTAAGATGATTATTGCCAATTACTCTTCAAAGGCTATCGACTTGTTGTTACCGGAATTAGAAAAGGGTATGATCGATGCATCTTGGAGAATCAGAGTAGGTGGCCACTTCTGCAGGATCGAAGAAGGCAGGGGGACTGATGACGTGTTGACCATTATAGCAATCTTCCATCTCGCTCACTGGAGAATTACTCTACCGAGTTACTGGTATCAGCGGAAAAGTCGAATTGGAAGAAGACGAAGCTCCGGCTCAATCTGCCGATGCTGCTCGAAAAGCACTTCTCGAGGCTCTCGGTCAAGAAAGACGAGACAGAGTACTTGCTACTTTGTACATCGTACGACAAGACGCCGTATCGATCGTCAGACAAGCCTCGATCCATATTTGGAAAGCTCTTGTACAAAGTGAGTTGTCCCACGCAGCAGTCGGGAAAGAAGCTGAATGTGTTGTTTACAGATACGCCTCGAACCACTCGAGAAATTTTACCTGTACTTATGCAATTGCTTATGACACTTCTTGGAAGTCCCGAAGTGGAGCAACAAGAGGTGAGTCATACACATTGTTACGCATGTGGTGTCTCCGTCGCTAATTGCCGGACGCCATTTTGTCCTCTACAATCCTTAGACCGCTTCTCGAACTCTCGGAGAGCTTTGTCGAAAGAACGGAGAAAGGATTTTCGGCGAGATCATTCCTATCTTGCAAAAAGCTATCTCAGCGCCCGATGCTCGAAGCAAAGAAGGCGCTTGTCTCGCTTTCGCAGATGTCATGGCGGCCACGAACAAAGAAGTCATTTCCGACCACGAGGATGCGATTATCTCGTCCGTCCGAGCTGCTTTGGTGGATACGGAACCATCTGTCAGAGCTGCTGCAGCCAGAACATTCGATGCAATGCAACATTACATGGGTGCCAAGGCTATCGATCAGACTATACCAACACTTCTAGAGGCTATGAGGAATCCAGGAGAAACTTCGGAAACTGCTCTCAAAGCTTTACAAGAAGTTATGAGTGTTCGAGCAAACTCTGTTTTTCCTGTCCTTATTCCTACCCTTATCGCTCAACCTATCACAGCTTTCAATGCTCGAGCTCTTGGTCAACTTGTCAAGGTGGCTGGATCTGCACTCAACAGGCGACTGGACACTGTACTCGGTGCTTTAGTCAAGTCGTTAGAAAAAGAGAAAGACGAAGAGATTCTTGGCGAGTTACACTCAGCTGTCGAATCTTTACTCGCATCAGTAGAGGATGCGGATGGTATTCACCTATTGGAAATGCTCCTCATTGGATGGGCTAAAGATCCAAATCCCGTTAGAAGGGCTACCGCTTGTGATATCTTCGGAACCCTCTGTCAAGTCAATACTGAAGCAGATACAACGGAGTACCGAGTGGATTGGATTCGAATACTCATCACGCTATTCGATGATAGTACTGAAGAGGTTGTTGAGTCAGCTTGGAAGGCTTTGGATCACTTTGTCAAGACAATCGATAAAGATGAACTCGAGGATCTCGTTGTACCTCTCAGGAGAAGTATCGAATCTTCGGGTGCACCAGGACGAACTGTTTCAGGTTTCTCAAGACCCAAAGGTGTTCAATCTATCGTACCGATCTTACTTGCCGGTGTTCTAAGTGGAACTCAAGAACAAAGAGAACAAGCTGCTTTAGGTATTGGAGAACTTGTTCAAAGAACTACTGAAGCTGCAATCAAACCTTATATCATTCAATTGACTGGTCCGTTGATTAGAGTAATCTCAGGTCAAGCTATTGCTCCACAGATCAAGTCTGCCATGTACGTTATTTCATCACTTATATGTCAGAGGTGACAGCTAATTTTTGCGGAAATGTCCCTTTTCTAGCTTGCTCACCTTGACAGTCTTACTTGAAGAAGTGCCTCAATTGGTCAAACCTTTCCACCCTCAACTGACCAGGACTTTCGTCAAATCTGCTTCTGACCCTGCAGCTGTGTCTGTAAGAAACAGGGCCGCTGCTGGTTTAGGTGCATTGATGAAACACCAGGTGAGTGGCGCTTTCCTGCAATTCATCGCTGCATCCTTTGTGTTTACGATACAAGATCATTTGGCTGAGCTTCGGAATGTCATACTGCTTAGCCTCGTGTCGATCCATTAATAACCGAGTTGATCGGTGGTATCCGATCAGGTGACAACGAGATCGCGCCATCCATGGCCAACGCACTTGCAGCTGTATGCAAGAGTGCAGGAAAGAATATAGGAGCAGGTGCCAAGGCGCAAATAATCGAATTGGTAGAAGAGGCTTTCACAGCTGGACGTAATGGTAAGTCATGTTCTCCTTTAGCAAAATGTGATGTACTAATGAAATTGAATATTTTTATAGAAAATTACAATACAGCTATATCTCAAATCGTTTCAGGATTAGCAATAAATGATTCCAAATCAATTTCAAATATTGTTGAAGATTTCTTAGCTTCACCAGAATATAAACCTACTTCAATTATTTCTTTAATGATTTTATCAATTTTAGAAGAATCACCTGAAACTTTTTATGAATTAAATGTAATTGAAGATATTACACGTAAAGTAATGTTAAGTATTTCAACAAATGAATTAGGTCCTTCAATTCAAAGACCTGCAAGAGAATCAAGAGAAATTTTAAGAAAAGGTAAATTTGGTGATGATGAAAAAGTACAAGCTCTTTTAAGGTAATTTCTCCGTATAAGTAGTGCAAGGAGGGAAGATATTCTAAAAAAATAAAGATTATAATTTGATATCATACATTTGTATACCCAGATTTAGAATGCATTTGCATTGAGAGTTTTGAAATCAATCCACAATGCTTGCCAAATTTCTTGTTGACGTTGTGTAGGTCAGTGCGTCATTATGGTAGTGTCATTGATATATGCATGGCCCAGTATGACGCATGAACAAAGAAGGGTAATCATACACAAGTCACCTCATCATAAGACGAGTTGGCAAGATAAATAATGTATACAACGAAACGAATATAACAATAGAGATTTTTATCAAAAAAAGGCATAAATATCATTAAATATCATTATCATAGATCCTCTCTTGCTTTATTAGCATTTCCCTTTTTTGGCGGGCGATTCTTCATAACTCAAATCGGCTAACGAATCTAAATGACCATGAGATCGTTTCATCCCGCTCTTGGGGATCTCTTGCTCATCAATTTTTTCGCAGGGTATGATACCTTCGATCGAAAGTTCGATTTCGGTGATCCTGCCGGGGAGATGTAGTCAGCTAGGTGTGTCTTAGGCCCATGTGACGAGAGGTTAGCTAACCTCATTGATAATTTACGATTGAACGGAACATATTCGTAAGCCTTTCTGTACAACTTCAAAGCTTGTTGCAAATCGCCACTAACATTGATTTGTCAGCTGATTCTCCACAGAGGGTTTTTGAAGAGCTGACCTATGATGTGCTTTTCTCGCATGAGAGACAATTACTCTTGCCCGCTTGTCCTTCTCTTCATCGGTGATAAGGCTAAACTCATTCTCCTTATCCAGTTCTACCTTGTCAATCGTTCCTGCTTCTTTAGAATGTATGAGCTCTTTCTGCATGGCCATTTGTTCCGACACAATCTGGTGGATCTTCATCGAGTCAATCAGCTGTAACGCTCGAGGCCTATCGCAGAAAAAAGCTGACTTACTCTATGACTGAGTTGTTCGTCCGTCAATCCTTTGGCCATTTCCTCTTTCGTTTTCTCCGCTGATATGGCACGGCCATTCTCTATGTCGCCGAGTGAGCTGCTTTTGACAACTTTCCCTCGTTGAATATTGGTTGAAACACTTGATAATGCTATTCGACCCGTTGGAGCTGAGTGTCTTGGGCCTGCACCGGTATGGACCTTAATTGCCGCTTTGTTCGACTGGGAAGCTCGAGGCAATGGAGCTGAGATTCGTCTTGTATCTATACCACATCATGAGCTGTGCGTCACTAATCTCCTAGCAAGACAGCTTACTTTGCTCAAATGCATTGAGCCTATTCTCGACCGATTTAGACTTCTTGGCAAACCTAAAGAAATCGTTCTGTCAGTTGAGACAATTAGATGAATTTGCCGCTAACTGACTGTAAAGTATTTATTGTATCCCTCGCGAATTTCTCCCCCGGTGCTAAACAACATATCAAAAGGCCAAGCGACCTCCCGCCTAGAGCATCTACCTCACCGGCATCAGTTCAAATCCCGTTCTTATGAGCCATCTAGTGGACGCTCACCTTGTAACAACCTAGTTAGTTTCGATTCTCTATACGGAATGAAGGGTCCTGTACCGTCTTTGACTCCTTTCTTAGCATTCTCGTTGAGGGCATCAACCACTTTGCCCAGAGTTGTAAGAGACGTATTAATAGCGGAGCTCTTGAATGTACATCAGCCGAGGGCGGATTCGTCTCAGTATACAAATGACGTACTTCTCTCATGCGCTCTTTGTCGTTCCCAGTCAAGTTGTTGTTCTCAGATCCAGCTAAATCTGTGAGCTGACATATTGCAATCTATCAGCTAATTAGGCCACTGTCTGCCCGCTATGGTCGGCTCACGCATATCTTTGACGGAAGAAAAGACAACTGATTATCCTGGTCGGAATGATGGAGATAAATCGTCAAGATGGCATGAGATCGAGAAGATGAGGAATTCAATCTAGTTGCAGCGGTTTTACGTGTCTTTGCGGCAGCGCTGATATTCAACATACTACTTTGAGCTGAAATCAGAAGATCTGCAAATGGGTCTTACTCACTCGTACAATATGTTGAATTCTGTAGTCGAGCTTATAGGTTGGACTGTCAGATCTGCTACGATATTGTGCCCTTCGGGCGACATTCGGATTTCTCTCTTTCTTGGCTATCAACAAAGAGCAGATCAACCATTATACGACAGAAATTAGGGAATGATAGCGTACCTCCACTCTGTCTCCCAATAGATCGTAGACCTCGTCTTTCAAAATTTCCTACGTGTGTTCGTTGATCAGGTTGGCGCAGGTCATATGTCCAGAATAATGATACTAACAACGTAAGAAAACGAAACCGAGAATGAGGTAGAAGGTGATTCTGATTGTTTCTGAAAAACTGCCTACAGACAGTTTAGCTCAATATTAACAGGATTCAAAAAGAGTCTAGCTCACCTCGATTGTCCTTGGTATGATTCCTGGATCTGTCACTGTCCCTTGCATGGTCTGCGAATACGTCCATCAGCTCTGCGGGATCGAGGCCATTTGAGATGAACGTACATGTGTTTTTCCAGAACCGGTCACTCCGTAGGTGAAGATCGTGGTACTCTGAGGGTGATCTAGTAAGCTTATGACACATATGAGAGAGTGTAAAACAGCTCACTTGACCTTTGAATGCTTGTTCGATCCTGTGTGAGCACTGGTGAGCTACCTCAGGCGATTTTGGAGAAAGGTTGTTTGATAGCTTACACTGGTTTGACACTTTTGAACACTTCCTCTTGTGTGCTGACAGCATCGTGGCATTGGTCGAGACTTTTCAAAATGTGCATCAGCGACTGGTCGCATATTATTAAGATATGAAACTTACTCGAAATGATACTTTTTATCCCCTTCCTTGTTGAACGCGGAAATGCTATTCCCATCAATCTTAATTCCTTCCGTGTTGATTTTGCCGTCAGTAGCGCAGCTGGGTCGAACTCGCACATGACAAGCTATAGCCTTGGATGAAGACATCTCAGCGAATATTGATGTGGTGAAGAGGTAGTTTCAGGATGATATTAATGTCTTTGAAGCCACAATACACTGGTATTAACGCAATGTCAACAACAAATACAGTGTAGAAGTCATCGTTCAACCTCCACATTCCACATTAAATTACGGAGATCCAAAAAGTCCGAGAAAGACAGTCGCGTGCAGTGGAGCGGCGATCCCAAAACGGGTAAACAAACAAAGTCGAGTCCCAACTATTTTTTATTATTCTGATAACAACATACGAACAAGAATCCAAATAATCGGTCAGAACAAAGTTCAGCAAGATCAAATATTCCCAACATGGCAGCAGTAGCGAGCTCTTCAATGCACGTCTCCACCTTAGCAGGTTCGAGCTTACACCAAGCAGTGGATCAGTAAGTTTGATAATCGCTCGTCCTCCTCTACTTTTACATGATGTGATACCCGCGACTGATGACTCTGACTGCTTGTAGGATCTCATCATCAGCTTCTTCAGGCTTCAATGTGCTCGAGCATAGAGATCGATTCCAAGAGAGAGCATTACGGGATGTGACATTAAGCAGTAATGATTCAGCTATGATGATGGATCCTAATAATCCGATATTAGTAAGAGAGGAGATGGTATCCCAGAAGGTGAGCATCAGATTGCGTCAAAATACAGTCAACGTGAGAATGTGAGCTCATTATGAATGAATAGGACTACTTCCGTAGACTGAAATTTACGTATCTTGAACAAGAAGCGAAAAGGCATTTCTTAAGCTCAATAATGGGTGATGAGCCTCAACGTGTCGAGCCAGGAGAGAATGAAGAACGAGGTGAGTCGCAAATCTCTCAGCTTCTTACTATACCTGGATGCGCAGAGGCTAATGTTCGGGCTATAGAATTGACCAATGCTGAGAAAAAAAGGGTGTTGAAAGAGGCGAAATCTGAGATTGATGAAATGAGGGCTTTCACTGTTCGATTGGCAGAAGACAACGCTAAGAGTCAGCTGCTTTCAGCCCTGGAGTCCCAATACGAGCTGATGTGTTACTCTTATGGATAGAGCACACCGAAATGTCGCAGGGACTAGCTGAAGCTCAAGCTTTGCAGAAACAAATAAGGGATATGGAATTGGAGTTAGCTAGAATAAAAGCTACTCATCCTCCAGAAAACGTGAGGTGCTAGATCTGAGAAGGAACCGAATCCTGCTGATAGCATATTACCACACATAGCGAATGACTACTGCTCAAGCTAACGATACTCTTGACGCCCAAATAGTGGAGATGGAACGAGTGACGGATGCTCTATCTTCCACTCAGACTCAGATTGACTCAACTAGAGAAGAAGTCGCCAAAGTAGCTAAAGAGGTGAGAAGTGTTAAAAGTTCGGGATGAAATATAAGCTAACACTTATCTTCTCACAGGTTCAACGACTGAGTCGAGAACGTGAGCGAGAAGAAGCGCGAGCTAAAGAGGTGAGAGAAGGTCGAGAAGCAGGAGACACCAAAGTAGATGAGATTTGCAGATGGTGCGTGACGACTGGCTATATATTCCATCGGAATGATGATTCTTCATGTGATCAGAGCTGACGTTTACAGTATAGGTATTCATCATCTATGGCATTTTATCGGTCTTTACTCGGCATACGATCTGTTAAAGCTGTATCGGATAACGAGCTACATATGGAGTATGAAGTCAATGATGGTCAAGTTACATTAGCTTTACATTTCGACGAGGTTACTAAAAGGTTGACAGATGCTAGCGTGAGTCATCTCTCGTATTTCTGCTCAGACACATAACAGCTGTTCCTTGCAATACAATCGTAAAATAAGACATCAGCTGATACGTACTTCTTACATAGCTGATTGGAAGTGATATTGATATTTCCGAATCTGTCGGGATCGCAGCTGGAGCTAACGATGTAGCGGGCTTAGTCGCTGACGTACTGGTGAGGTTAAGACCGGTTTAGATCGGGCCGTTTGTTTACTTGCGATAGATTTTGGTTGTATATGTGTGAAAGATGTATAATGTCACGGATCATCCGCAAATAGACCATCCACAGATTCGATCTGAAAAGATCATAGCTAACTGATCGGATTGAACTGACGGACTCGAATGGATAGGTAAGAGAGCGGAGGATTGACCATTGTATTTTATGCACTCCAAAACATCTAAGTCCTACGCTGTAACGAGAGCGGAATCAAATTTTTGTGTATTTTCCTCCACTTCTTCGATGCAATCTTAACTATTTCAGCAGGTTGAAGTAAACGATATTATTGAAAAACTACATTTCAGCCAAAATTCCTTGATAGCGTACAAGCCAGAACTTCTATTATATAGCAGCTTCAGAATCACGCGCTACATCCGTATTAATTCTTCTTGCATCACCTGACAATAGTCACTCGAGGCTAAAAATGTACTTTGACCTATTCGTCCCTTTTCCTCTACCTCAAGAATCCGACGAAGGCCCTTCAAAGAAAAGTAAAAAAGGTAAAGGTAAAGCTGTACCTCAACCAAGCACAACTTCAATAGTAATAAAGAAAGATTGTTGGTCTGGTATAGAAAGTAAAGATAAAGATGCTTTCGTCAATAAGGTATCTTTAGTTGGACATCGTAAGTTTGTTTACCACCGAATGATCTAAGAACCTGCATTGATCTGTGATATAGTCGGATATTCAGTTGTGGGACTCACTATAATACCATCTGAGCCTTCCAATCAAGTTATATCTTCTCCATTTTCAAATGGTTTACCTTTTCCAGACTTGGATCCAAGATTTTCACAAAGTAATTCTTCATCTTCAAGTTCAAGTAAAACACCTCTGGTACAAGTAACAAGATATCATATGAGATTAGATGATAATCGTGTACATCCTTTAGTGAGTCTTTTTTCTTTTTAGTCGATATTATGTAGTTTAAGCTAAATGGGCCTCGTGCTGATCCCATTGTAGACAAGTCAAAATACAAATACGTTAAAGGCGTATGATATTTTGAGTGTAGCTCCAACAAGTGAAAAAGCATTTCAATTAGCTTGTACAGATCTATCAAATCCTGGACCTAATCAAGTGGGTCTTTTCCAGGTCATGACTGATCTTGACTTTTCTAATACGTTTTACTGTAGATATCAATCATTACTTTACCTTTACATGAAAGACCATTCACATTTAGGTTTAATTGGAAACAAATGAGACAAGCTCAAAGAAATGGTGTAGTCGTATGTTTTCTTTTTATCAAAAAGTTTTGTCATGGTACAATTCAAGAATATCACATCTATCGACATTTGTGCTAATAGAACATTGATGCAGTTCGAATTACTTTATTCTGCTGCTCTTTTCCCTCCTTCGAATTTATCATCTGAAACTCAACGTCGATATCGTCAGAATTTCTTATCAAATGCTAGAGAAGTAATACGTATAACAGGTGGAAAAGGAGTTATATTCTCTTCTGGTCCTTCTGGAGATGTGAATGGTTTAAGAGGTGCTTTGGATATTGTCAATCTGTAAGTCTTCGCATATGCGGCATTTATTCAACCATCAATCTTAAAGCTGAATATTGGTATAAGTGGTACAATGATTGGTATGCCATCTAATTTAGCTAAAGAATCAATATCAACTACAACTAAAAACGTTCTTCTACGTGCTCGTAAGTTTTCTACAACGCCTCAAATTGGAATTATCATATTTACATATTTTAAATTATAGAAGCGAGAAAAACTTTCAAAGCTATTATGTCAATGCCAAAACTCGTACCTGCTGAAGCGGACAATGACGGAGAATCGATAGACGACATCGAAGTTGAAAAAGACGTCAATACAAAACAAGTTGACATCACAGACAAAAAGCGCTTGATGGTTAATACACCGACTAATAATGTGAAGAAAGTGAAAATATAGCTTTTGTAAAAATATGCTGGATAGACATGATATACCGTACATCCGAATGTATGAATGAGTTGTTGTCGTTATATTCTATATCTAAAGTCAAATGAGGGGAAAATGAAATATATGCTACAAATTTATTTATATATTAATGTAATAAAGCAGACGAAAATGAAAACAATCATTTAATCATCCAACCTCCTACAACTTTCATTGAATTTTCATCACCTTTACTAATAATTTCACCTTCTTTTCCAGGTATTAAATCACCAACCATTTTCCAAGGATCTTTACCTCCACCCCATTTTAATAATTTTTCTTTTAAAATTTCACCTCCATTTCTATTCAATAAATCAACTTCATTTTGTTTTGTAATATCTTTATTATTATTATTATTGAAAAGTGTATTCCAAACTTTACCTGCAATAGCTCTATCAAATAAATAACTATAATAAGTTGCACCATATCCATATAAATGTCCAAATTGAATTTGCCAACTTGTATTTTCAACAGGAGGTATAACACCAATTTCTTTTTGTAAATTAAACCACATTTCAGTTGAATCAAATGAATTTAAATTTTCATAATTTAATGAATGATATTTTTGATCTAATAAAGCCATTAAAATTTGACCATGAGTTTCCAATCCTGCTAAAGATTGATTCAAATTTAAGTGTGCTTCTATGAGTGATTTTGGAAGTATTTCTCCTGTAGCGTAATGTGTTGCAAAAGAAGATAATACTTCTGGAGAAGAAACAAAATGTTCCATTAATATCGAAGGAAGTTCAACAAAATCCGTTGCGCATCTTGTTCCTGATACATTGTGAAATTCAGTTCGACCGATCATTGCTAAGTTGATAGTCAATCGTTATCAGCCCAATCACCAACAATCATATCGCTGAAAGCTGTATGCCTATTCAGGAATCATGCAAAACTCACAATGAATAGCATGTCCCATTTCATGGAAAAGCGTTTCCAAATCATTCCAACCCAATAAAGCCGGTCTACCCATATCGACATTCCCAAAATCACAGGTTAAGACTACTATCGGTAATTGATATTTCCCTTCTTTACCCTTTAGATTCTCACCTTCCACTTCTAATCCTTGACCGTATTTGTAATCCCAACCATTTTGTAAACCGTCTCCAATTTGATCATCATCATCAACTCTTCTAGAACATCTAACTGTATAATGAGCTGCAGAAGGTGATTTCCCATTCCTTGAAAATAAATCACAATAAATTATACCTATTGTACCTTCATTTTCATCTACAACATCTAATCTTTTGACAGATGAATGCCAAACTTCACCTTGACTAACTTGACTTGGTTTAAATGAAATTCCATATAATTTTTGGAAAATTTTCGATAATCCCATTAATGACGTTCCAGTAGAGAAATAAGGTGTGATATTTGGTAAACTTGATGTTGGAGCTAAAGTTGAAAGATATTTCTCTGCATAATAATCTCTATCCCATGCGTAAAGTGGTGGTAAATGAGCTGTAGAAGATTTTTGATCCATTCCTCTATAATTTCCAGTCAAATTTGTCGCTTTTAACCTTTGTAAAGTTGAAACGTCCAAAGATGCAGTAGGTTTATGATGTTTCGCTAAAGAAGTGAGAAATTCAATAACGTTGGTAGGATTTTTAGCCATTTTATCCATAAGAGTAACATCTGCCCAAGTTTCCTTCCCTAATATATTAGCAAGTTCCGCACGCTGTTTTAACATTTCTTCTAAAACATCTATACGTTCTTGATCTTTCCTCATTCCTCCGACATATACCAATCTTCTAGCTTCACCTTCACGAGCATAACGAGAAATCATCTGAGCTTCCCAACTCCCAGGCGTAATGTATACAGCCCCTCCCCTTCTTTCTCGAGGTAAAGAATCTATAAATTGAGCTCCCATTCCAGCTAATAACCTTTCTGGTTCGGGTATTTCAATCAATGGTCTATTAGATGGTCCACTGGATGCGAATGATAGGAAAGTTCGACCTAGAGATAGTAAAGAGTCGGAGAGGGAGACGAATTTTTGTCGAACAGCAGGCGGTAAGTGAATACCTGATCTTTCGAAATCCGATAAAAAAGTCTGGGCGACTTTAAGCTCAGCAGAAGATAAGGGTTGAGCATGTTGATAAGAAACAGCTTGGTTCAAAGACTGAAATATAATCTGATGTCAGCAAAAACGTTTTCACCAAAAGTTCTATTCTAGGTAGCATTGCAATCGATGACGACTCGTGTGATCAGAATTGCACTCACCTCGTATAAACCCCTACTTGTATTCAACTCATTCATGAAACTACACAAAACCTCATACGTCCTTTCAGATTCTTCTATCCACTTTTTATCCGGATGAACATTCCTAACCAATTCGCACATATCAATGACACCGCAAAGTACATCACTGAGTCTATCTAAATTCTTAACCACCTGACGTAATTCTTTACCTGATGGATCGGATGGTGCATTGGAAATTCGCTCGACAATCGCACTAGCTTGTACGAGAGTACGTTCCGTTAATGGTCGAAGAGCATGAGGATGAGTGAGTGGTGGGAATTGAAATAATCCTGAAGAAGTCGATTTGTCTATAGTAGGATAAGGTAAATCGAAATGAGCTTTCAAAGCTTCGTCATTGCCTTTGGAAGAAGCTGAAAGAGGTGGAGGAGGTATATAATTTGCATACGACGCAGTTGATGAGGATGATGAAGTCGCAAGAGCAGCTTGTGAGTCTTGACGTCGATATGTTCGGCACGAAGTACCGAATCTTGCACACAACGGTATGAGGGGAAGAAGGGGTGATGTGGTCGTGCGACGTGGTATCGATAAAGTTTGTATGACTTTTGATCGTGAGCGTAATGACATCGTGCACGGTCCTCAAGCGATACGATGGGTAATTTAAGGCTGACGAAGCGATTCGAGCCTGTATATACGAGGTATATAGTATTGTAATAGATGATCGGGAAAAAAAGGTAAGAGGTAAAAAGTGAAAGACGCAAATGAGAATCAAGATTAGATCCGATGGATCGGTTATATGCGTATACCGCTGATATCAAACTGAAAGATTGTTAAGTCGATCTATTCGTCCACTGACAGACCGATGAAAAGCAAATGACACTCTGCAGAAGGTCCAGCGAGCTCTGCTCCGAACAAGCGTTAAAGAAGGCAAAAGCAAAATGACCAAGATACAGCATAAGATGTCATAATTTCTTGGCCATGCCCCTCTCTGATCACTAAGATTAGACACGGGTATAACCGTACCGAGCTCAGCACTATCTGTTCGATGCATCTATAACATTTGCACAAAATCTCATGTGATCTGATTGACGGCATATATGTAATTGATCCTAGTTCATCGGAATGACGTTGATCGAATCACTGCATGTGAAGAATTACAAACAATCTACAATGACACCAGAGAGAGGCATATATGTGTTCAAGCTAATTGCGCTTCGTTCTGGCTTCCTCCCCTTGTGATGGTCCGTGCTCGAAGAATACGACTTTCGATATATTAAGCCATAAGGCTTCTTAGCCAGATGGGGAACGGCAGATGACGAGTCATATATCACCCGAGCGAAAATGATGATGAGTATTCGGTGACCCGAATCACCTACGACAACTTATTATCCATCTCCTCGTTATCGCCAGAACTATCTAACCAATCCCTGATCACCTCTCTAAGCTTCTGACCTTCATCTCTTCTCCATAGATGATCAGCATCATCCACTTGAATGCTCTTTACTACTTCTTTGCCTTGTTCTTCCGCGAAGTTCAGATAAGTACTGGAACCTGTAAATTCGTCTTTGGTACCATATACTAACCATACAGGTTTATTCAGATGTGTATGATGATCTTTTAAAGCTACTGGAAATTTCTTAGATGAAAGTAAAGTTATACCTTTGAAAACTGTTATAGGTGGTGAGACGAGTAAAGTCTTTTTAAGTGGTATATGATGTGCGGTGGGGAAAGGTGCAAGTATAGTCAAAAGTGATCCCCATGAGTAACCCTTTATCATCCCATTAGCTTCTCTGCCCTTTTTTCGAATGATAGATTGAAGAGAACAAAAGACTTACAAATCTGAAGACTTCTTTTACACTGTCACCTAATAATCCTACACCGATTTTTTCAATTTCAGCTAAATCCTCAGGATCACTGCCAGTACCCAACCAAGGTTGACTTCCACCACTCAATCCTACTCCGCGCACGTTATATGATATTACCGCTGTTCTTCCACATAATTCAGCTGGTGATGGGGTTATAGCTCCTGAGAGAGGTACAGAATCAGGGTCAGGATTAGCACCTTCGATTGTTGATGGGTCCGTAGTGTGAGAATGATAAGGATGGTAGATTGCCGTGATCAGATGAGATGTGATGACTCTGTAAAGCAATTTGGCCGTGAGCAAAGCTGAATATGTCTATGAGACGATTGTCTAGACCACTCGATCATACCGAAACGAGCTTGGTTGATCCAATAATGTAAATACTCACGGATCCAACATGCTTCCACCTAGCCTTCCCCACGGATGACTAGCCACTACGACCCTTTCTACACCCATATCTCTCAACCCGTCTCTGAGATTAGCATCAAGATCTTCGAGTTTCTTCGGTACCGTCGAATATTCGCCTAAAATATTGACATGTTTGCTGATAGACGGAGGAAGTGGTAAAGGGAGGTATAAGCGTGCTTCGAGGTGAATAGGTGGAGAGGATGAAGGCAATAATAATCGAAGATGAGGATGTAGGTGTTTATCCCATATTTCATTCTGAGGATCAGGTCGAGCCATTTCAAAGGATTAATACAGTTATTCGTGTGGTTACTTGAACAAGTTATATAGCTGACAACTACTTGAGATCAGTTGTATTTAGAAAATTATTTGCGTGAGAACGGTAAAAGATCGACAAATGTGGGACTACGGTACAACTACGGTGACGCACTACTGCTTTTTAATTCCCTGAACCGTCCGCATCTTATTTGGTTCGTATCCGATCTAATCTATAACCGGGTTACGTATCCGTGCAACCTTGTATTCGACCAGGAAGTAAAAGACCCATTGAAAACGAGGCGAACTTTATTGCATTTATGCAGCAAATGGATAATTATATCTATTCATACAAAGTCCGTCGCCGAACGTGTGGACTACCACTAAATGGAAGTGGCACCACAATTATATACCGAAAGAGTGTGATTCTTATGATATATTACTATTTCAAGAATACGAATTATGAAAGCTATGCGAGGTACACCAAAAAGTCCAGAATAATTGAGATTCTATAATACAGTACAAACTAAACCACGTCAATCTAAGCCATTATGCTAATTTTCAGCGCCAACAACAACTATATGTCCTAAGTAAGCTACAGCTTGATTAAATAATACCAAATTACCTAAAACAGCTACGGGAGCCGTTGATTCTGTATTTTCAGCAGAGATTGTTCCTGTGGCATTGACTGATACGGGTATAGTAGCGTTCGTTTGAAGTACTGTATCTGGTAACGCTGACGATGAAGAAGCGGCTATTGAAGAAGAAACGGTAGTAGATACTGCTGAGCTGGATTGGACAGTAGATGAAGAAGTAGATTGAACGGTGGATGTAGTAGATGGTTCTACCCATGTAGATGTAGGTGTAGGTGTTGTAGAAGGTGCTACGTAAGTTGACGTTGGAGGTGTATATGTTGAAGTTGGTGATGGTTTTTCGGAAGTAGTTGTAGGGTCTTGTGATTCATCATTGTACCACCATGTCATGTAGAATACACCTGCTCCTTCAGACTATCAATGTAATTAAGTCAACCATAGCTCTTCTTGTAGGGAAAGACAGACTTTACTCACTGCAAATTGGGTAAACAAGCCCCGAGACATATCCAAACCACCGTAAGGACAAGTAGGACATTCGTCGGCTATTGTAGCTGTTACTTGCTTGCCTCCGTAGCTAATTGTGATACTACGCCCACAATTTGGACCAGGATATCTATTGGATGCACTGCGTAGTCAGCAATCTGTATGCAGAGGAATAAGGAGTGGAGGTTCAAGATGAAATTAGAGAGTATAGAATAGCGAAAAAGCGAAAACAAAAGTAACGATATTGATAGGAGACAGAGACTCACCCTCCACCGTATTGAGCTGAATTCTGAGCAACGATATAATCATTTGCATTATTATACCATCCACAAGCACCTAATCCTACATCATAAAAAGTTGCTCTCGAATTGGCATATTGTTGGCCTCTTTTTTCTATAGAACTGGATTCATTGAAAGAAGCTTCAAAAGAGTGAACTTCTTTTTTAGCATAATGTGCTCTAGCTCTTGATCTTGATAATTCATGAGCTTTTCTATCTGTTAGACCAAATGTGGATGTTGATAAAAGTAATAAAGATAATAATGAAGTTAACATTTTTTATATTGTATTTCAGTTTTAAAAGTATTGAGGGATAAATGTATCGTTGTTCAGATGAGTGTTTTCGTAAAGAATGTAAAGTTGTCAATGAACGTTGTGTTAGCGAATGACTTTTGGTTGAGCTATTAGGAAGACAGATGAAAATGTCAGCATTGTTATAATGATATCCCAAATGTATGTTATTGTCATGGAGCGCTCCTTTGATGATGTTTGCACTCCACAACAAACCGCCTTCCCATGCTTTGATTTCGATGTTTCCCATGATTCGGAAAAGGATGAAAGGAACCACTTACCTTTGATACGAGGATTGTACTTGCCCTTTTATGCTATGTGATTCCAGTCTGGAGAAATGTCCGTAAGGTGCTGCTGGATGAGCTTGAGTGAGAACTATTGTCGAATTGTCGGTTCGGTGTAGGTAAAAACAGACTTAAGGAATGTTGGGATGTACGAGTTAGTAGATAATATGAGATGAATGATGAGCGTAGGTATAGGTTGATCGTTAAAAGAGTGTCTTTGAGGTCAGTTCAGTGTGGTATGGTATGCTGTCCTTGAAATCTAATGTCGGGAATACTCAAATTTGAGGTCCAGACGAAATCCATCTACCCAAGTCGGTCTGTAAGGATTGAAAGGGGTACGGAGAGATAAGATGGGGCGTAAAAAAAATCGTTATAGTAAGCAGGGAAATCGGGGTTCAATATTAAAAAAAAGGGGTAGTAATGATAAAAAGATTAGATTTCATTGTTCAGTAGTATGCATTTCTTCATAAATTTACGATATCTTTTCTTCTCATTTCCCTGTAAACAAAACCTTTAAACAAGATACATAGGTGAAGGAGAAGAGAGTAAAGATTTGAATTGTTCTCAACCGGTATGTCAAGCATCGATATCTAGACAAAAAAAGAAAAAAAGAGGTTTGTTAGAAATAAACCCCAGTCTTACTTAAAATCTTCAATTAAACTATCAACTACAACAAATCAGCCACCATTTTCTTATATAACTTATCTTATGGACAACCCTCGAATGATGATTTCACGTGGATATCCTGAATTTTCAATATAACAGCTGAGTGGCTTGATTGGCACGACGTCAGAGAAAAACCTATCTTCGGGTTATATTTCGGATGATAGGGTAAATCGGGATTTTCAGGTACAGGGTTAAAGGCCCAAATTTTGAGGGGACTCATCGGATGGTATTTCAAAGTCTAGGCTTCCATCCATACAAAAGGCCGCTGACTATGAAAAGTCGGATTCAATTGCAGTTACATACATACGGGATGGCGTCGGTTTCGGACGGACGGAATAATTACACGCGGTACGAAAGTCTCTGCATTTGGCGTAAAGATACGAAGTGTAGATGAAACTCGATCTTTGAGATTGTACATGCGTAAAGCTTAGATGGTGCGTCCAGATAAGTCTGCTTTGTCATTAGCCATGCTTGTGCCTACAGATGATCGTTAGATGTTACGATTTACCCCAGCGATTAGATAAAAAGGAACGAAATTGCTCAAATCGATGACGATTATTATACGGAAAACCTCAATTTCACTGGAAGGTCGGAGTTGACTACCGCTTGGCGGCGGTCAAGATTGTTCGTTTGACCTCGACGTCCTTTATGTGACTTCGGTGACGACAAAGATAAGACCGAGTGCTATGACTCATGACTCGACCTGTCGCTTCTCCTAGGATTTACCGATCAGCCTGGGCTGATGATGTGTCTTCGCTGTGGCGTGGAAATCTGACCTGGCTATTCTAAGTCGCTCTATTCATTGCCAAAGTCGCCTTTTAGCACTCCGCAATTCTCTTCATCGCTATGCACCATCGTCATCCTACGTTGATATGCTGTTTTGCCCGGAGGTTCTTTATTTTCTCATATCCTCCGGTCCTTCTCCAATTTTCTCATACCAATTCATTCAGAAAGGATCGCTCTAAGGTGCAACATCAATCTATGCTAATCGTTATCTAATCTATCATACTGAACACCCGACCAAGAGCTCCATTGTCACCTGGAGAGTTTCATAACTTTTTCGCTCAGCAACTCAGCAACTCAGCATCCTATCAAGTATGATATGATATCAGGGCGTCGGTCAAGTTATAAACAGCTCGGTCGGTGAAAGATATAAATACTGGAAGACAGATCGGTTTTACCTATTCCCTTTTCCGTAATCTAATCAACCAGAAAGCAAATGATATTTCACCCCTTCAATCATAATGCCATTGACATCGTCATCCACATTCTCACCTCATATCTTACTTGCACCTCAAGTAATCTATCCACTCTCATCTAATGAAGATGAATCTGTTTCCCCTCTTCAGCCAGACGAAGACCCTTGGAAACTCACAACATCAAATTGCTCTTCTCATATAGAGGTTCCTCTGCGAAGGGATTGGATGAATAGGTCCAGTAATCCCGCTATCACATCGAAGATTTTACGAGACCTATCGAATCAATCCGAAAAAAGTAACGATACCAAGTCTACCGCACACACAGATGCTTGGAGAGCTTGTGAATCTGATTTGATAAATGAGACTAAACATCAGCTTGAATCTGTTGATGCTCCTGAACTTCACTGTGGTGCTTCGACAGGATATCATTTAGTCGGTATACTTAGTCAAGCTCAAGTGATCAATATACAAAAACACGAGAAAGATAAAAGATCTAGATTTCCACCTTCTTGTTTGTCTTCTGAATATTTAAAAAGATGTATTTTAACACCTCTTGAAGAACGAGGATGCCAATTCACCATCTTCAAGGAGAATGATTGCGAATTCTGTAAATGTTCATTTGCTGGACCAAGCGCTAAAGATGAACAAATAGAACATGGGCAATACCAATCTCCGTATGAGATTACAAGTAGAGGTGCGGTCAGTACTTCGGGTGATCAAGCTGAGAACCGATCCGATAAGGGAGCGATAACATCAGCTGAACTGGAAGAAATGAGCCGAATCTCTTTCGAGATCGCAAATATTGAGTGAAACCGGATTTAGCTATAACATATGAGTCAGTACAGTACAACATCACATGGTATACATATATGCATTCTGCTCTGTGGGTATGTAAACAATTAAGAACTAGATTTGTTCTGTATAACATCTCATCGACCATTCAACTTCAAGGATGCGGCAGATCAAATGCAGACGATTCAATTGAAATGAACGACACTATTCGTGGGGACACGTCAGTTTGTATATCTTAGTGAGGAGTGTTGGCAAAACTCACATAGCTGTCATATCATCTCTCATTTGTCTAGCAGCACTATCTCTCAAACTGAGAACTTGTTGTCTCCATTCTTTATCTGATCCACCCAAAACATTTCTGATCAAATGAGTACCAGCATCTTTATCTCCTTCGAAAGTCCATGAACCTTCACTTCTAGATTCAGTACCGGGTAAATCTTGAACAGGGAATAGTCTTGGCTCTTTAGGAGGAATTAAAGGATATTTCTCAGCTAAGGCTATTTTCGATAAATCACCTTGAGTTGCATTATCTTTAAAAGCAGCTACTAAAAGTACAGCTTCTTCGGATGTTAGTCTTTCCCATACTAAATAAGACATACAACATCAGTGTGAGTTTGAATCATCTTGTAAATTGTAAATGAATAAGATAACTCACCACCATCAGTAGCTAGTATTACGAATTTTAATTCCTCTTCTTCGTTTGAATTGAGATCTCGAATATCGATAGTAGGTTCAGTATCCGTATAAGGCGGAGTAGTTTTCGGGAAAAAGTTGAAAGCTTGTTTAGTTTGATAAACGTTCCAAATCCTATTACCAATTAGAATCAGCTACTTAAAGATTTGTTTTTCATTTTCTGTGAATTACTTACTCATTCTCCTCTTCGTGCGATCGAACACTATAACTTCCCCCAAATTTCCTTACTACATCATTCGTACCTAAAACTCGATTTCCCCAACCTCTATCATAAATGACTTTTCCTGCTTCCTCAATCGGATGTCTCGCCAATCGTCTATCAAATACTCATCATTCAGTCACGCTCGCTAGAATCATAGGAATCGATGGGGATAATATTCACCTTTGACATTCTTTGGGATTATCACCACATTGATCTTCTGTCAAAACATCACATCTCCATTTCTTTTCTTTTTGATTCCACCATCCAGCTACAGCTCTTGAATCTCCAACATTAGCAATATACATCTTATTTACTTGAGTATCAATTATAATACTACATGCAGTACATCCTGAACCTTCTATAGCTCCATATAAAAAGCTAGAAGGGTTAAGAGCAGGTAAGATTGTCGAAGTGTTTTCTCGATGAATTAAACCCTTTAAAGCAGATGGTGCGGCATTTAAGAAATCTTCTTGTAAAGCTACATAAGTTTCGATTAAATTTTTCGTCAAAACATCTTTATCAATTGGATTATGTTCATATTTGTCTTTGAGTTTAGATAAAGTTAAAGCTAGACATCCATGTAAAGTTTTACTGATCATATCGCTAAAAATACTACCTCCCATTCCATCAAAAACAGAAAAGAACATAAGTTGATCACTATCAATTGCCTTATTATCCATATCTTTTTCTGAATTTGTAAAGCTCTTCGTTTGGACAGGGATAATTTTTTTAGCTTCATACCATTCTTTCCAAAATGATCCATCTTTCTTTTCTCCTTTTTGAAGGAGATTAACAAATGAAGAAATAGGAATAATATCAATTTTGTGTTTATCCTCACAAATTGGATTTGAAGGTATAACAATCTCATCCCATCCTCTCACTTTTTGATTGTTAGAATCGATTTCGAATGATCTAGCATTTTGTTTAATGAAATCTTCGATCTCTTCTTTGGGTCTAATGTAAAATATACCTTTCCATTCTCTATTTTTCGAATCGAGTGGACCATTTAATCCCCATACTTTAATAAGTGGACCAGGAAGGATTTGCATATATGCTTCATTACCGTCAGATTGTGTTGTCTTTTTGATAGGGAAAGACTCGGGTTCATTGAGTTCGACAAGATTGAGGTCAACGGGAGACATGTTAGGCCAGATTTGTATGAGGATTTATCGCGTCTGTATGTAGTGAGTTTCTTGTTCTTGAATATAGTGAGTCCTAATGTCTGTCAGTAAAAGATATTGGGTCAGATAAAAAAGTAGCTCATTTCGTACTGAAAACACCCGATGCTTTAGCTTTATATGTCACTCTGGGCAGAGGCAAAATTGGGTTTTCGAGTCGATCTGATGCCTTCGAAGTCATCATACTTGTCCTTCCTTTGCTCAACTTTTTCTCTTCCTTCGATGATCCAGCTCATCAAAGGTCGTTATTTCCTTTCTTTACCTGTGACGGCTTGTATGTTAGCGTTACATCGAAGAAATCCTTGGTGCAAGTCACTGCGTTTCGTGCCTCGAGACGAACGATTTTGCGATTAGCGGTCATCTCCGCATTCGCCCTGTCATAACTCAGAGTTACCGAAGGTGGAGGGCGTTCAAGGACGAACAACATATTTCATCGATAATCGTGTACTTTAGACATTTAATGAAGTGACAATAGGAACAATGAAGGCGATTATACAACGAGTAATTAACGCTTCAGTAGCGGGTAAGAAAGATCCTGCTGAATGATCAATATGTAGCGAATTTTGGCTAATTCTAATGAACGCTAGTTGACGGGCAAATTATCTCTTCTATTGGGAAGGGATTATTGGTGCTAGTAGGGATAGACCGATGTGAGTGGCTATATTGCTTTGTATTAGCGTAGAAGTATTCTGTATGGGATTTGGTCAAATTGTTGCTGATGAATCGACATGACAAAGATGACGAGCCAAATGATGCTACTCAAATAATAAAAAAAGTATTAACAGCCAGATTATTTGATGATGAACAAGGTGGAATGTGGAAAAAAAGTGTAAAAGATATAAATGGTGAAGTATTATGTGGTAAGTTGATCATAAATTATCATCATAAATCTCTAAACATATTCCATAATTGATTTAGTATATTTTTAGTATCGCAATTTACTTTATTAGCGAAATTTAAAGCATCTACCAAACCTGATTTTCATGAATCCATGGTATGTCTCCGCATTCCTACAAACTGAATCATTGTCTAATATATATATTTATATGTTACAAAGTCTACAATACCAGGTAAAGCATATTATACTAACTTTTTAGAAGAGATGGGTAAATCATATAATCCAAATAAAATAAAAGGTATGTTTAAATTAAAAACAAAATACGCAATATACAAACCATTGAAAAACTGATTTATATCATATCAAAAAATAGATGGTCAATTTGGCGCTATGATGCAAGTATCTTTAACAAATGATGTAAATATTACTTTTTTTTACTTTTTTTGATCTTTTTTGGTATTTTAAAAAAAAAAGCTTATTTTGTTGGAATATATATTTAGGGTCCAGTAACGATTATTCTGGATTCAAGATCTTCTTCTTCTTTATCTTCATCTTCATCTTCAGTAAAATCTACTCCAAATATAAGTAGATCAATAACTCCAAATTCAAATTTATCTACCAAAAAATCAAAGAGTAAAAATAAAAATAAAGATAAAGTGGAAGATATAAATACTTTAGAAAAGGATGAGGAAAATTATAATAAATCCTCAATTTCTATTAAACCTTCTGAAAATTGTCCTAATGGTATCATAGATGTTTCTTCTATCTCATCTATAAGTGGTACAATTGCTAATTTAGGATTAGGAACAAATGGAAATTTAGAAAAAGAGAAAAAATTAATTTAAATTTTATAAATATCGAATTTGGTTGAAACGGGAAATGCTTATCGAAAATATTCATTATTCTTCATTGTATTGACACAATATTCAACAAACACGTATCGATCACTAGAATTGTGAGAATTGTAACTACATGAACTTGAAGATATTTTGTTTTGCCTGAAATTAGTTGGTATGAAGACTTAAGAAAATTACGATGCTTTCTCAAGATTTGTCAACGCTTTTATGATTTTGATGCTTTTGTAATTACCGATTACACGATACATATTTCGAATATAAGTGAGATTGTATTTTAATGTATATGACACCGAAACGTTCAACTTTTCTACTATTCATATTCTCTTTATCTTCATTTGTAGTAATCAAAAAAAACCTCGGCTTCATCTAAGTATATTCACCTATTCCATCAAATTTAAACGACGAATCTAATTTATATTTATTCGGATATAACACCAGAATCACCACCTTTAGCAGCTATTCTTTGTCTAGTAGCTTCATGTTCTTCTTCAGGTGTACCAGGTGTTTTATAAAATACTAAATATTGAATTACCAAGATAGCTGTCCAAGCAATTTGGAAATAGAATGATCTTCTACCAACTAATTTCCAATTAGAGATTCCAGCACCTTCAAATGAAGCTTGAACTGCTAATGTAATAGCTCCTGCGATTTGAGCCATTACTTGTGTCCATGCACCTGCTACACCTGCCATTTCAGGTGGACAATAAGATATAAGATTAATCCTACATTGAACCCCGTATATTAGCTTTAATTAAATTTTTTATAACCTAGATCAGACTCACGCAGAAGCAAAGTAAGTAACGACTGCACCTGCACTACCTAAAATGAAAGCTGGGAAACAATACTTCCAATAATCTTTTCCAGCTCCTCCATCTGAGAAGACTTGAAGCAATTCAGCAGCGATGATCACTAAATACGATGATCATATCAGTACAGTTCTTTGTGTTCCGATCGAATATGCATAACAGCTCACATAAACCTCCGATAGCCATTGAATATCTGGGTTTGGTGATTACTTGAGGGACAGCTTGGGTCATACCACCAACTAATAAACCCACAATACCTTGAGGAAGGATTGCAGCCGCGACATGGACTACAATGATCGTTAGCACCAAATCTACTGGCTCAAAAGAACTTTGACGTACTTGGCTTCCATCTGAAGACCTCTTGGAACCAAGTAGCGTAGAGTATTTGCGAAGTAGCCCAGTATGGGACTATGACGAACATCCTTTAGCTGCCGATTACCTGCATTACCACCAAATCAGAGACTCACAAGCAATACCAACAGCCAAACTAGCAATGACAATATTGGTGATTTGCCAAATAGAACTAGGCAGCACTGCAGACTTGGGTGGAATTTTGGATTCTATATAATATCTCAAGAGATCAGACAATCGAACTAGGACTTGCGTAAATATGAACTCACCCCAGAAGAAAAAGGCAATAGCGAGTGGGAAACTCAAAACGAAAGGGGCGATGAAACTTGCTGATCCCCATCCATCGATAGGACCTTGAGTAAGAGCCAAGATGAAAGTGATCAAAGATCCCATCATAATCAATACGCCGATGATGTCAAGTCGTTTCCATCTTGGAGTATTGGGATCAGGCACGTAAGTCGATCCAGTGAATGGGAGGAGGAAGAAACACAAAACGGTGAATAGTACACCTGCACATGGGCGAATTAGCATTGATGTACCTCCATGAAATTTACGCTGAAAACTCACAAAGAATAGCAAGCACTCTGAAAAACCATCTGTAATTGGCTAACATACAGATACCTGCGAGTACACTGAATTGAAAGGAACAGGTCAGTAATGAGCTCATGATTCTAGGAAGAACGTGATGTTGGCTTACAGACCAAGTACATTCCCAATCGCACCTGCCATACCCAATAAAGCGAGTTTACCTTGTTGTTCAGCTGGTTCGGGGAACATATGTACTGTAAGATGACTATTTCTACAGGTCAATTGATTGTCATTGACTAGTATATTATTGAAAACTGAAACTTACTAAGCTGAAGGAATGGCTATTTACAAAATAAGAAAAGCGAATTAGTATGAAAGAACTAGTTGTAAGTGACTATAAGCTTACTCATTGAACCAGCAATACCACCTAAACCTCTTAAAATTAAAAAACCATATTTACTAGAAGTAACAAAAGAAGTAACTAAACTAAGTATACCTAAAATGAAAAAACCAACTTCGAAAATAATTTGAGCAGGAAAAAGATCTGATAATCTACCTGCAAAAAGTAAAAAAGCAGCAAAACATAAAGAATATGAAGTAATTATCCAAACAATTTGAGAAGTATCTAAATGAATATCTTGTGAAATTTGTGCAACAGCAACTGCTACACCTGATACACTAAAATTTGTAATATCAGCAATTTATTTTAAAATATGAAATTATTCAAAAAAAAATAAAAAAAAATAAAAAAAAAACTTACTTGCAAATATCAATAAAAGTAGCAACAGAAAAAATAAATAATAAAAAATTCTTTCTTGCTTGACTTAATTTAGCTAAAGAATTATTATGATTATGATTATTTTGATTTTCTTCTTCATTTAATTGTTTATTTAATGATGATGAATTATTTTTAACAATTTGAGATTCTTCATCAATTATTAAATTTTGTTTTAATTTATCATTATTTGTATTTGTATTTGTATTCGTATTTGTATTATTTAAAATACCACTTTGATTAATAAGTGTAGAATTATCATTATCATTATTATTATTATTGATAATTGGTTTTTCATTCATATTGGATAAAGGTGATTCGGTAAGAGTTGAATGTTCAGACATATTATTTTTATTATAGATTTATACTTTGCCAATTTATATATTTATTATATAAGGAAAGGAAGAAGTATGATTCAAATTCGTTCACATATATATATATCCTACTCATAATCACTTCGGGCTGCCAAGTGAATTCACTCATGCCCGTATTAGAAGTGAATTTTGAATAAGTCATCATCAATTGAATAATAATCTCACACTCACACACATGTAATAGATTGATAAAGCGGGCACAGACCGATATGACCGAATCTTACAATACTCGAGAGGTATGATCTAGATGCCATTTCCCAAAATGATTCATTGCCGGCATTATTACGCGTAATTCATCGAAAACAAGCTTGTGAATTCAGGGTAATTGAAAAGGTACTGACTAATCTGACGGAGATCTGCATAAAGATCTGTACGGGTATTGTCCTTTTTACGATCATATTGTCAATACCCGATTAAAAATCAAACGGAGTTTAACTTTATTCTCCATTTTCATTATTGCATCGGAGTCCGATGCTTTATCATGTAAACAAATAAGCCGAAGGGCAAAAATACAATCTTCACAATCATCTAATCTAGTTGATTTGGATGCTATGAGCTATAATATCTAAAAGTCCCTTTATTCCGTCCGAGTACTCTATGTAATAGTAATACAAGCTGACCAAAAGTACACACGAGTCAGCCAAATATACCATCCAATTCTCCTTTATATCTTGGTTACCCCTCAATTCAACTATTAGTAAATTCGGACCAATTATTACCTGGAGTCGTACCACCTAACATCGGTCCATTACCACTTCCATTCACAGATCCCGTTCCTGAATTATTTAGATTTTGGAACATGGTCATGTTAACATTGTTCATACCTAAATTCTGATTTATACCATGTTGACTCATTCCTTGTTGAACATTATTAAATTGTTGTCCTAAACCATTTATATTCCCTCCTCCTCCTCCGTTTATCAGCATTTGTTGTTGTTGCTGTTGCTGTTGTAAAAATTGAGGATTCATAGATTGTATCATATTACTCAAACCCATTAATTGATTTGAATTTAATCCATTTAATTGTTGTTGATTTAATCCTGTCAATCCACTCAATTGACTTGGGTTCAATCCGCCAAATCCTCCCAAAGTCGACGGGATAGAAGTTTGCGAATTTTGGTTGGAAGAAGAAGATTGGGTTTGTTGCTGTTGTTGTAGATTTGCTTGTTGTTGTTGTTGGAACTGTTGTAAAGAAGCTAAGAAATTCGGATTTACATTTTGACCTCCTTGGCCATGGCCAAGTAATGCACTATTTGATTGATTTTGATTCGATTGAGGTATAGACGACGATGATGATGAAGAAGAATTTTGAGGTAAAGAAGGACGACCCATACCTATTCCTCCGAATAATTGAGAAGGTTGTATATGCGGTGTTGGCGTTTGTCCTGATGGTTGAACTTGAGATGAGATACGTGATTGAGGTGGAAGGTTGATAGAATTGGATTGAGGTGTAGTTGAAGGTAAATCATTTCGATTCGCAGATGGAGTAGGTTGATGATTTTGATGAGGACTTTGTTTAGGTAAAGAATGAGGAATAGTCCCTGGAGTTTGCGATATCGAATTTGATTTTATTCTTTTTCCATTTTCATTTTCATTTTCATGTTCACCCTTATCATCCACTTTATTCATGCTAAGACCATTAGGTTTATCCTTTTCGACTAAACTCAATTTTCGCTTTTTCTTCGGACTACCTCCATCAATCTCGTTTTCCGCGTCCATTTCTTGTTCATCACCTTCACCATCTAGTTCCGCTTTTGTGGACTGCGGTGTTGGCTTTATAGAAGATTGTTGATCTGCTGGACGAGGATCTTTGCCATGATTATAGTACTCTGAAGATGATCTATCATATTGAAATTGCTGTAAAGAATAATCCCATTGTGGTCCTCTTGATTTACGTGCTGATATTAGCAGGGAGTTCCTAATGATTTGGATAATGGTTGTATGAGTATGATATCTTTGATCTTATAAATTCAAGCAACAGAAAAAAAGAGAAACACATATGAGAAGTAATGAACTCACCAATAGCTTGCACTACCTCTTATAACCTCTTTATCTTTATCCGTTAATTCACCTTTCTTTCCTCCTGATTGATTTATCGTGTTTACTTCATCAATTTGATTAAAAAGGGAAGAAGAACTTTCAGGTAATTCACCATTAGCAATCATTTCAGCTTCTTTTGTTAATTCTGCTATACGTTTTGCACGTTGTTTCCAATGTAAATGACTTAAATCAGGTATTTTAATAATTTTTTTAATTGGAGTATTATTATTATTTATGGTTTCAACATTATTTGGTGTACTTGGATTACCATTAATTGGAGTATTTATTTCAATTTCAATTGTAGGTGTACTTGGTCCTGGTGTAACTTCTTCTGATTGTAATTGTTGATTTATAAGAGGTGGAGTAGGAGGTATAATAATAGGTGGTTTAGGTGGTAATTTTAAATATTTTGTACGATATTCTTCTAATTGATCATCATTTAAATAAGCTTCTAAATCAAATTTTTGTCCTTTTTCTAAAGCTATTTTTTTTGCTAAGATTAAAACTTCTAAATCTGGTACAGGTGGTAGTATTATCTTATTTGTAGATTTTGGTAAAGTAGATGAAGAAGCTATTAGAGAAGTAGATGAAGAAGAAGGTGAAGGAAGAAGTAATGTTATTGTTGAAGGTGGATTACGACGCGTCATTATGATTATGATTCAAATGAAAGTGAAAAGTCTTTATTGGAATACCAATTTGAAGCTAGTCGAGTACTAATCCGGTGTTGGCGTATTCTGAATTTGGTGATTTGACGGTTGTACTTTGATCCAAAGGAGGTTTAATCTTGATGAGGACTTTAATCAAGATTCCGGGTCAGATGACTAATCGAACCCGTTTGTTACAAGCCGTGTATACGTTGACGGTATGTATTGTGTCTTATCTGATAAGCTATACCAATCAATACTGATATCAGTCACGAAATCAGACATTGGAAACTCGTTCATTAGATCATAATTGGTAGTACGAGTTCCTCTTGAAACCAAACATGAGCTTGATCCGGGTTAATAAGGGTCAAACCCAGCCTGATAATCATGTGGGTATTACCCTGTTGGAAGAATTTCAGGCTGATATTCCCTTACCTTTGTTACACGCGTTAATGATATAATAGAAAGTTACTCGCACCTGCGAAAATCAGTATCGAATCAATGTCTAAATCTTTCTTACATCGCAAGATCTATTGACGAATCATGACTTCCAATTCGAAAACTCAAGAGCGATTGACGTAATTTCGACTCGACAAAAAATAGTCCAAGCTTCGAAGTATTCGCAACACACCCAGATGATATAGCATTCACGGTTTAAAGACCAGTCTTTTGTCGGCCTCAAAGTAAAATGTCAATCGATCAACCAATATTTCCATATAGAATGAGGCCGAGAGGACGTCGGAAGCGTATCCATTCCACAATATCGTGGCGGACATTCTTCTCACTGGCACTTACATTAACCATTCTTCCTTCCTGTTTGGCTCAAGATACAACTTCCACATCCACTATTTCCTCAAGTGTAACAAGTAGTCGTACAACAATCTCATCAAGTCGAACGACCTCAGTTCGAAACTCTTCAGTATCATCATCAGGCTCTTCAACTCCAACTTCACAAGCAACCAAAACTTACTCAATAGACTCATTACCTACTAGCGTATCTATTCCTGCATTAAACAAAACTTCACCTTTAATTCAAGTAGTTTTACCTATTACAAATTTATTATACTTGACATTCTCATTATGTACCTTAACTTCCAATACAACTTTATTACCTACGATATTACTTTCTACTTCAGATTTACCAACATTTGATATGGGTAACAAACCAATTTCAGATCAAACTTCTGGAGGAACTAAATCAGTAGGATATAATCAAAAAAATAATAAGAATGGTCAAAATTGGAATATAGCTTTAGATAAAGGATTTGGTAATTATACTTTAAACTCTACTGATCAAGTTCCGGTGAATATTCTTTTCGGACTTGGTTTAGAAGATGATGGTTCAACATTAGATGAATTAGATGTTACTGGAGGTATTGTGATCCAGATGGACGCTTCTGAGGATGGTAAATTCCTTCCATCAATGGAGATTTTTGATGACGCTTAAAACAGTATGAATACAGGTCCATTACACTCTATCTCATCCTCTTTACCTTTTCTGGGAGATACAACATCGAATCAAGCTTTAATCTTTTCACCACTTTTATACTCTTATTTTGAACCTGAACCTTCATATCCAAATTATACTTTACCTTCTCCAGATTTACCTGTTGTTCCTTTAAATGACTTATCATCAGATTCAATGATATCGGGGAATTCAACTTTATCAAGTAATTTGACATTATACGTCGTACCTACAAATTCAGATAATTCACCAACTTTGAATCAATTGGAATACTCACAATGCGCTATTTCTTTAGCTGTAAATGCTACTGGATCGATAGCTGAGAAATTGATTATCAAGACTGAAGAACCTCAATGGTCCGCTGTAGATAATGATGAAGGCTATAGGCAGTATTGGGTTATAGGTGATTTACAAGCGAATACAAATTATACAACTTGGTTAAAAGATGTTAATGGAGTTTGGTCAGGTCCAATGTGGTTTAACACCAAAGCAGGTAAACCAATTTTGAATTCTCGCATTCTTCAGTTGGTATATAGCTAATCACATCGTTAAATAGATTCATTTCCTTGCCAACTCGTTTTACCTACAAGTATATGTCCTTCAATAGCATATTCCGCTCCTCTTCCCGTTAATTCCACTTCAACTTCAACATCATCTGGCGATCTGATCTCAGACACTTCACCAGTACAATCTCTACCAGATGAACTAGTCTCAATACTTACTACCAACCTTGAAGCATTTTCAACTTCTTTATTATCTCAAGCATGTGGAAGAGATTTATTTTCACACGTATCAACATGTTCAAATTGTTTTTCATCTTATAGAAATTGGTTATGTCATATAATAATTCCAAGATGTTCAAATCCATCAATTATAAATTCTAATTCAAGTTTAGATTCAGATTCAGATTTAACAATAAATGATTTTCCAAATCCAATTATAATTCATCGAACATTAAATCAATCTAGAAATGATAATTCAGATTTGGTTGAATATGAATATGATGAAATTTTACCTTGTTTATCAATTTGTAATATTGTAGATAGGAAATGTCCTGTAAATTTAGGATTTAGATGTCCAAAAAGAAAACAAAATGCAAATGAAAGTTATGCATTTATAGGTCAAGATGATGAAGAAGGAGATGGAAGTTTAGAAGGTGGATTAAAAAGTTATGATAATTTTGGTAATAGATGGTGTAATGGATAAGAAAAAGAACATGAATTTGAATATCAAGTGAAAATCTTTTTACATTATTATTGTTATTGTAACTTTTATTTCAATTTAGTCAATCAAATCATGCATGAACATCATTATTATTAATTATCATGTATGATATAACTATGATGCCAAGAAATCACTAATTCACGTGATTAAGCCACATCTGATTTAATTATGTAAACAATCAATTACCCATACTCTCTATAGGCTATAATCGGTCATCATCATTATAACACACCGACCGTAGGTAACCTTGGTTACACACTTGTAGTCGTATTAATGTAATCATACGTCTTTGATTCATTTTTAATAAACGTGAAAGGCATCACGAAGCCTATGATTGACAATAACAATAAGATCCTGGAGGTCATACTCGATCAATTAGATACTTCTCAACGTGATTGATACGATATACATTATGATACATTCTTCATCACCTAAGATTAAAACGACTTTTACGCCATTATCTAAATCACCTAAACAACCTTCTTCACCTATCATGCCTTCTTCTGGACCTTCATCACCACGATTAATCTTGAATTCACCTCCTCTTGAACATCACTCTACCAATGGTACGACTGGATCGTATTTTCAACAATCTTCAAATAAGAAAGGTTCATCTTCCAAACATCCTGGACCATTATATCCACCAGTTCACAAAACAAATCCATATCATAACTCACAACCGTTAGCTGGGCCATCTAGCGGGACCAAAGGAGTTCCTAAAGATCAAGGTCAAGGTCGTACACCTGCAGAAGCATATGCTAACTTACACACTCAACAACAATCTAAACGACAATTAGTTGATCATCCTCATCATCATCCTTTCACTTCTTCATCATTTAAAGAAAATCAACCAAACGGATCTCAACAATTAAAAGAAAAGGGGACTAAACCTGTGATATTAGATTGGATATCACGTAAACTAGGTGCAAGACGAGCTACAATATCTGAATCTCCCTCAACATCAAATGCTCAACGTTTAATAGTGGGAGGTTCACCTAAATTGAATAGTGGAGGAAGAAACAGATTACCCTCTATATCCAGGCCAACTACCACTACAATTAGAGGAGGTAGAGGAAGTAAAGGAGGTGAAAATGTAGGAATGATAAATATGAGAAGAGAAAATTCATCAAATTCAACTCAACCTTCTTTATCAATGTATTCAACTAGACTTAGCAATGTTGGAACTTTAGAAAGGGAAAAAAGAAGAGAAGCTAATAATCCTTATCCTTCAATACCCATACCTAAGCTTATAGCTTCAAGCGGTCTTACAGATACAATTAAACGTAGAAATGGAAATGGTAGAACTACCTTTAATCATAATAAACATATTTCGAAACAAGAAGAAGATCAAGAAAATGAAACAAATACAACTGTTTCAATGACTTATTCTTATTCTTACCTTTCACGTAGTCCTAGATCAAGATCATATTCTTTGGATAGTATTCGATCATCAACCAATTCATATGCAAGGAGTTTAGATGATAGTGCTCGACCTGCTAGATTTAGAGGAAGGGCAAATACGAATACAAATAATGAAAGACCAGTTTCAGCTTCAGGTGGATATATTGCTTTCATAGCTGGTGGTGGTGGATTAAGTGTAGGAGCAGATGATGATGCAAGTTTAAGACCTTTTCCACCAAGTCATCCTGCTTCACCTACACATTCAACTTCCGTCTTATCTAGAACTGGATCAAATCAATTCCCTCCACCACAACCTTCTAATAAAATAGATGGAAGTAGATCAAGGACAAATACATTTTATTCTACTTGGTCTGGAGCAGGTCATGCGAGATCAACTACAGGTAGTTTAGATGGAATTTACGGATCAACTTATAGGTATAGCTATGATCAGAGAAGAGAAGATAATGAGGAAGATCAAGATGAAGAAGACGATGGTGAAAGAGGTAGAGAAAGTAGACAAGATTCAACTTCAACAAAACCTACAACTTGTATTTCATTTGATTCTTCACCTGCAATTGCACATATTGCTCAACCGCAATTTTTACCTATAACTCAAAATCAATTTCAAGTTCAATTACCCACCTCCAATCAAACTCAAACTTCACCCCAAACTCAACCTTACACTCCTACTGTACCACAAGGATCATTCGGTTTAGGTGATGTTATAACTTCTTCTCCCGCTTCAGTGCCTTCTCCTTCTCGTCGTGCCAGTTCTGAATCATCTGATCATGTAATACGTGAAACATCATCAGGAGGATCTTCTCCTACTCCACCTTCTCCAACAACTCCAACAAGTCATGCAACTTCTTCACCTACTGGACCGATTTCACAAAATCTAGCTTTACAAGTACATGTTCAAGCACCAAAACATACACCTCATCATCCATTACATAATCCAATCCCAAATGAAATTCCAGATGATAATGCTTCTATGTTGACTTTAGCAAGTTCAACTTTTGACTTATTACCTAATCAAATAGGTAATAATCAAGGGCAGAGTCAAAGTGAATCAATAACACCACAAACTCATATTACATCTGTAATTGAAAATACATCTCAAATGATTAATCCAATTTTACCTAATCCAACTATTATTAATCGTTTAAAAGATACAACAATAACTACAACAACAACGAATACAACAAATCAAATAATAAGACCAAATTCAATTACTTCACCTTCAATTCATTGGGCACCTACACCAAATTTAAGTTCTACAATTGAAGAAAGACCTAATTCAATTTATGATAATAACAACAATAATAATAATTCAATTCATAATTCTAATCATTTAAGTACAACAACTTCAATTAAATCATTTAAACAAAAAGCAGATAGAGATGCATCTGTTAGAGCAATAAGAAGAAAAGGTTCTTGGGAAAGTTATGAATCAGGTTGGTCATGGAGAGGTTATACAAATAATAATAAAAATTTAACTTCTCCAATTGGTGGTATTAGTATTGGAGGAGGAGGAGGAGCAGGAGGAGGAGGAGGAAGTTTTAAAAATAATGGATTTATTGATAAATCAGAAAGTTGGAAATCAAGGAATGATGATAATGATGATAATGATAATGATAATTGTGATGATGTTGATAACGAATCACAATTTATTAATTTATTTGATGAAGAAGTAGAAAAACAAAAATTTAAAGAATTTAGAATTTCAAATAATGATAGTTTTTCAGCTATACAAATTAATTAAAGGTAAAGATTTGTTTGTTTTTTTTATTTTGATATATTTAACTTTCTCATATAAATTGTTGTAATTTTGAAATTATTTTGATTTTTGTATAAAAATTGTAATTGTATTTTCTGAATGTTAATTTATGATCAAACAATCAATCAATCAATCGATAAATCATGTCAAAATTGTTAAATGCCTTTTTACCTACAAACAATCATTTCTTCATGCTCAAACAATCAAACAATCAAATTTTCATTATTTTCTAATTAATTTTAATGATTTAAAATATTGATAGATTAATTTTAAGATGAATTTTAAAATTTTCATATTTATAATATATAATTTACAAACAACAAAAACACAAATATATATATATATATATATATATATATATATATATATATATTTAAACATTCCACCATAAATCAAATACACCTTTTAAATAACCAATAATTTCATTTCCACTTAATTTTGATTCACCATAAATTCTATCAACAAAAGTAATTGGAATTTCACCAATTAAATAATTTAAATTTTTTGATCTAACTATAATTTCCATTTGAAATACATATCCTTTTGAAGTACATTTTGAAATTATATCTTGAATTACATTTTTACGATATAATCTAAAACAAACATTTGGTTTTAGGATTTTCGAATCTCATTTTAACTAGATTAGACTTTTTTTAACTTACCTAAAACTACCTGTTAAATCACTTACACCAGGTCTTAAAATTGTATCTGCTAAATAATTTGCACCTCTACTAACTAATTTTCTTTTTAAATCCCATCCATATACACCACCTGGACCTAATCCTATTAAAGGTGAAGAAGTAGATAATGATTTAGGTGATGGATTAGATGAATATCTTGTTCCTGTTACTATATCTAAATTATGTAATTTTTGTAATCTATCAATGGCATATTAGCTTTGATCAATAATGGAAAGCGATTCGGTACCGGAAAAACGGTAGATAATTGTTTCGAAAATTTTTGAAGAATTACATGGAAGGAAGTTAAAACTTACTTGATCATTTCCGGTATGAATTTAGGCTATAAAAGAAGATTAGTATATAGAAAGTATTATTAAATTTGTATTACCCTATAAACTGTTTTGTAAGGATATTGTATAAACTTACATGATGGGAGAAATCAGCATCCATGATAATTACGAAATTACCAGTGACAAAATTCAATCCGTGAACATAAGCAGTACTATAATTATTATATAACAAAAAAATTGTATAAACGTTTTGATCATCTAAATCAAGTGATCTGGTAAAACTCACCCTAATCCAAGTTTACCAGCACGAGGCTTTAATACCTATTACAATAAAATAAATACAAATCAATGAAATGAAATGAAACGAAACGAATGCATAAAAGTTGAAAGAAATCTTAACCTACCACTTTGTCTTCTCCATATATTCCGGCTAATTGTTTAGCTACTTCCTGTGTTCCATCAGGCGAAGCATCATCAACAACAATGATTTCCCATTGTATTCCACTAAATTATAACATGTACAAATCAGCAAACTTCCAATACAATCAAGTCAGGCATTTCCGATAATTCATGAATATCCATTATTCTCCTTGAAATTGAGAACGATCTCTCGGAAAACTCACTTTGACTCAAATGTCTTTGCTAATAACCAAACTATTACAGGTAAATTCTTTCGCTCGTTATAGGTAGGTAAAATTACAGAGTACTTGTCTGCTCCTGCTGATTTCATTGTCGGTAAGACCGGATGATGTGCAAGCAGATCGTGAATGAAGTGTTGACAGTGAATTACAAAGGGAGTAGTATAGGAGGCAGAGCTCATCAGTATGGATGAACAATTAATTACGTTGAAACGATATGATGGACTAACCTGACGGTGCGGTACTGGCAGCTATAGAAGGCATATCAATTGTGTATGAGCCCATGGACTAGTCGTTTTGCTTAATGTAGGTCGACTCGTCTAATTTCCTGGCAAGATTAACCTTTGCTTCACCAATGTAAATTTCAGAATTGTCTTTGTCTTTCGCCATACCAACCACCAAAACATAGTACAAGAGTAACCGACACGTCGAATGAATCTCGTTGATGTTTGATCGCCACGTGCAAGAAAACAGATATCCACGTGACATGACTCGCTGGCCGCACAATGACGTCTTGCTCTGACAAAGTTATACTCGAATATTTGGTGTGGGTAGTACTCGTATTGATTGTCGTCTCTAGTTTATTTGATCAACGTTAGCTTATCAGCTTATTATTCAAGAAAATCCCTTTTCAATATATACACTTGAAATTCATTGCTTTACAGCCTTGCAACCCGATGTCAGACCCAATCGAACTTCGCCCAATGGGTAAATCGACCGCACCTTTACCTCCTCCTCGCCACCCCGCAACTTCTAGTATTGCAGATGCTTTACCAGGTTCATTAGGTAAAGCATACAAATCTGCTGAAGAAAAAGCTAAAGCTGCTGTACATTTGCAAGAAGGTGGATTGGATGCGATTAGTATTTGGGGACTGGGTCTAGCTGCTTGGTGAGTATTATCCACTCTGTTTTGCGGATTCCGACTCTCACCAGATATCGCATCCAAGTTCAAATTGCTATAGAGTGTCAAATACTTGCTCTAGGTTACAATGTCTTTTCAAAGTGTTCTGAGTTGATATAAATATTCTCATTTAGGTTCGTAATACTCGGTATACCTTTATTACTATTTCCACGTATCCTTTTATTCTTTTCACAAATTCCACCATCAAATCAACAATCAACATTTTCAACATCAACAAATTCTTTAATACGTGAAGAACATTATGATTCTTTATCATCATTAGAATCTTTATTATGTTTAACAATTTCATTAGGTTTATTTAGTGTGTCTTTAATTTCAATTTTTAATTTAGTTCCAGTTTATGAATTACCTATTCAAAATAATCCAAATAGAAAATCACTTTTATGTATTTTAGTTGGTTTATTAACTTTATCTGGATTATTAATTTGGAATACAAAAAATTTAAATGGTTTAAATATTTTTATTGGAGGTGGTAATTTATTAATTTCAATTTGGGGTTGGTGGACAATTGTTTTTGGAAATAGTCAAAATAAATTAAGTAAATCTGGAAATTTAAAAAGTAAAACTCCTGAAAGGTTTAAAAGACTTTAAATCGGATGGAAAGATATATATATATAACAAGGAGAGGAGAGAAGATTTCTCACATCGATGTTATATTCATAATTATTCATAAAAATGTAATGAATACACGAATTAGCGATCAAAAATACGAAATGAGTTTTTCACTTAATCGTTGTGGTCAGAAATCTAGATAATATATAACCAAATTTCGTTTGATTGTAAAAATACAAAAACAAACCGTAGAGGAGAGCAAAGCCTTCAAGCTGATCTTCTCAAGCCCTTATGAAGGAACTGACAAGAGACACTCTTGAAGCTGACAGGAATCGAACCTGCGACCAATAGATAATCCAAACATTATTTCCGAAGAAACTTGAATTGGAATCTACTATTCTACCAATTGAACTACAGCTCCATAAGAAGCACGTGATGCGCACGTGTTTCCACAACTAGAAACTCGTCTTTTTGAATCATCATATCTTCTCTGTAATCGTGTATCAATATCTCGCGACCTTGTATGAGAGCTGAATCAACTCACTGTGTTTGAGACTCCTTGATCTCGTTCAAAAGTGCTGCATACTGCTGAGAAATTGAATTATAAATTCAGAAAAAGTTACGACGATGACAAATGTCTACAATGAACGCTACAACGATTAGGATACATCGGAAGTTTGGATCCACGCTAAATACAACATAAAATAAAAAGGACAACATAGTTTTAGGAAAAAGAACTTAATCACATGAATCGAAACTGTCAAATTAATTATCACCATTGATTTAAACGGCGATCTTCGTTCTTAATGAATGAACGTTAAAGACTTCAGATCTTATCATCCCACCATGTTCTCTTTTCAATATTCAGGCTTTTGAGAAGTTCGGTATTATAATGACCTTTATAATCAAACCAAGGTGTACACTCTTCTAATAACCATACTCTTTGAGTAAGCACATCAGGTGAATGTTTGAATTGTTGTAGAAAGATTGTTTCCCATCGTTCTAAATCTGGTATATTCTTTGCTGGTTCCCTGTATATACCAAAATAAAGTTAGTATTTTACCCAGTCATCAATTGTTACGCTTGTTGACAATGGGAAAAAGGAGTTCCCCATTCGATCAACTCAACACTTACCACGTAGAATCGTATATCTCCCAATCATACCATTTGATCAGGTAAATATAAGTTGCTCCTCCATTATCATTATAATGTAATCTCTTTCGACTGGATTGATGAACCCAAGCAAATCAACCGATATGACAAAAACAAATTTCACAATGACTGACCCAATTATCTTCTCCAAATAAAATTCATTATCATCATCATTCTTCCTTACGATCTTCTTAGCTGTTCTGACATATTCCGACAAGTCATTCATTAACACTCAAATCTGGTTATATATTTCTGATACAATTAACTGTTTGACTCACAAGAAAATACAATCAGGACGGAGGCACTTTTCCTGTTGTGCACGAGGAATAGAGGGTAACCTTCCGTCTTCATCTTCTTCCGCTTCCATTAATATAGTTAAACAATCTGGACAGCTCCATGGTGCTTCTCGCATACTTTTTCCATGATTCAATCCAGCACATGCCCAGTGTACTCTTGACGTGTATACGTCAGCTTGTCAATCATATCCAAGACTAGACCTGTTTGAACAGCTCACCTTCCACCACACTTGGATATTTCCGCTATATTGTCAGCCAAGGCTCGAACTACCCCATAATCACCGCACACTTACCGTATCGCAAATTATCTCTTCCTATATTCAACCATGAGCATAAATGATGACAAACAGGAGAGAAAATGACAACTTACCATTCTAGTCTTGACGGTGTTAATACCATAATTGGGCCATACATTAGCCTTCCCTTTTCTCTTATGCGACGCATGTACTCTTCCGCTTCTTCTTCTTTTTCTCGGTACAGGAGGTTCAGGACTTCCTGGTAGAAGTAATTTATCTTCGACTAACGATGTACCCCGTTTAACAGAAGTAAGGATTGAGTCATCAGTAGAAACGACTGACGAATGGTCAGCAATCGATAAAGCAGTCGGCTCTCGTATGTAATTCAATGGAAAAGGATTCCATGGTTTCGCGATATTTGCCGTCTGATAAGTATGTTGAGTGTTTGGAACGGGTGTATTCGTATTACCTGTATTAGGTAAGGAATCTACTCCTGATGATAAGTTCGAGCTATCTCCTCCCGAATGTGCATGTGCAGCAATCGAAATCTCATCGAGAAAAGACATATCAATCCTGTAATTAACTTTGTCAGAACATCTTTCGATTTTTGGTATGGAATTCTTCATATGTTTCTTATATTTACTTACTTGAAACCGTTGTCGCATCTATTACCTTTCAGCCTTTTCCTAAATATAAATCCAACAGCATCTTCACCCTCTGGTAACACGTGTTTACCATTGAGCAAAGCAAGTTGTCGAGACACCGCTTTGTCCACTAAGGTTTGGTCTAATGAGCATGCCATATTCTCTTCAGGCAAACTTGGTAAGGGGTTTCTTGCAAAATGATGTGCGTCATTTGTAAAGTTGTCTAGATCCATTACGGGCTGAGGTGTGACATCCATAAATTGATTAACGAAATTCTGCACTTCTAATTCAGGACAAGGCGTATCAAACCTGATTAAATCTTCAACTATTGCTTCTGAGGACGGTGTCGTATCGATATCATTTCGAAATGAGCTCATAAGATTCGATTTTCCTTTCGATTTCCCAGTAGGTCCGTTATTTTTGTTACCAATACGTCTTTTCAGGTTCCCACTTTTACACATATAGTCCAGTCGCTTAGTAGATTGATCAACCTTTTCTTTCAGGTAATTCCTCAGATCTGTGAACGAATTTAATTGATCCTGAGTCAATGATCTTACTTTCTCATTGAGTTCGTTAAAGTTCGCTTGCACCTCGTTTTCAGTTATAATTAATTTTTCTTGATTTGTGTTGATCAATTGACTTTGCTGCAGGAGCAAATTTGTTATATTTCCTAGGATATGTGTTATCTTTTGGTCATCTGATTGAAGAGAAGATGATGATCTTGACGACTTGGGTTTCGGTCTATCGATTATACGGTAGCCGTATCCAGTTGGTGCTGTGGATAACGTTGCGGGATGTGTACTTCCGATTTCATATTTCGATTTTTGGCTTGTAGTGGAGGACGGAGTAGTACAGGGATATGTGTTTGAATAATCCGGATGATTCTGTTCGCAGGCCGGTGATGATGACCAATACATATCGTTAGGCAGTACTGGTGTATTGCGAATTTGCATAGATGATATAGCCTGATTCCATGGACCCATTGGGGCGGAGAAAGCAGCTACAGCAGGCATGTTGTACCATTTCACATCCTCCTCTTTTGATGATCTTACAACTCACTCCACCTACAGTCGGGTATAATTTGTCAAAGTTGAGATGTGAGAAAAGAGAAAGAATAAAGTTACACACCGAGCTAAACTAAAAAAGATAGATGGACTACCTCCACCGGATCGAATTCATCGGGTTGGTCCGAATATCAAAATAGTATTTGTATGAGACGAAAGGGGGCCCGAGCGTTACCTCATTATCATAGTCATATGCATGATGGTATAAGTATGACTTTGTACACATGTATTCACATAATTATTGAACCTCAGAATGACGATTAGGAAAAAGATGATTGATACGACTTCAGGTAGCTGACAGCGGGGAATGCCAAAGGTTGATTTATCTGCTGAAAACCTTTTGGTTTCTCATCCAGCGTTGAAGCCCACTCTCCTGTTTCCCTTCTCATCCCAGAACATCTTTGCTTCAGGAAGAAGGACAAACTTTTCTCGAATGTCGATGTTCGCTTCGAGACAGTTTTGGTCGAGATCAATTACCTTCTCTCCAAAATCTGGGATATTTTTAGCCAATTCCCTATCATACGATGTCAGATCGAACTTGTTATAGTCCAATACTATCAAGAGAAAAGAATCACCAAGTTGCTTCAGAAACAGTATGATCGGACCTTTTGACCAGATATCTAACCCTCTTGAGTCCATTAAGTGAAGTACCAACTTGTTTCTTCCTACAAGCCATATGAGTGGTTTTCTGCGATTTCTTCTCGATCACAGGCACTTACCCGATGATTGAGGATGCTTCAGTCTTCTTATATGAAGATATCCCCGCTCTGCCCGCGTTTTTATCCATCATAAATCTGTCGGAGCGGGAGAGGGCCGTGAAGGTCCGCTTCTTTGAGTCACCTGAGCCGGAAGACCTCGACGTTGAGCTAATATTGTTTATAAGAGTTGCTGATCGGCATTCTGTGTTCTTATGTCCCATGGAAACCCTTTCCAACGGTTTGACCTTCTTCATAGAAGCCCTTGGTGTAGGTGAATTGTCACAATTCAATATTTCGACCGGAGAAGCGGAGCGCAATCGTAGATCGTCTTCTTCGTCAATCGTCATATCGATGATATCCGTGGCTTTACGTGTGACGCTGCTCGATTTAGAAGGCCCATCATCGGTTTTTTCTCCTTGAGAAGCACTGCATTTGTTTGCACTACAAGCATTTGAAGGTAAGGCGGAGAGTACCGTCGCTTTCTCTTTCTCTTTCTCTTTCTCCTTAGTGAGCTTAGCAGAGAAGAATGGATAATTGAGTCCTTGTATTTCTCGACTAATCCCCCTGGACTGACTTCTTCTTCTCTTTGAGCTTGATCCACTTTGAGCCGGGGTGTCCCTGTTAGTTGTGTGTATCGAGGGCTCTCCGTTCATGATATTTTGGAAGGCTTTCTCGACAGTCTCGTCAATATATGCCTTGAAATTATTAGAAGTTGCATTGGTTTCTTCTCTCGCTTTATCGATTAATTGGGTTAATTCTTTCAATTTGTCGTTAGTATACTCAACATGTTTCTGCCATCGAGCATTGTTATTTTCAGCAAGTTCGTTTTGTGACTTTAGTATATCTTCGATGATTGTGAGCGTAGTATACAAAGTTAAACCCCCATTTTGTCTTTCCCGGTCAGCGGAGTTGAGTAAAGATGTCATGGTTTCATCAGAGGCTGAGGTTGACGTTGCAGGCGTGTTTGACGAAGAATTCGACAGAGAATCAGTAGACGAAATTGTGATGGATGAGTCTCGATCAAAGGCGACCTTGTGAGACGTGGAGAAGGCATTACCGGGTGATGGACCATTCGGACCGTCCATCTTGAAAGTTTCATTAGCTTCTAAATCAATTCGGGGTGACAGAAGTACAGCTCAGTGTTGCGCAGACACTAAGTCACGGTAAGATAGAAGAAGAGGAGGGATGAAGATGATCAAGCGGAAGGTTAACGAAGTTAGTCGCGCAACAAAGCTCAGGCGGATGTAGTTTATTTGCGTGTTCCATTTAAGTACTCACTCGAGGATCATTCGCTCACTCTTTGCTTCGCTTGTTTTTTCTTTCTTCATCCTATCACACTCTTGTTGTCTTTGTCTGCAATCCATTAATAGTATTAAAGGGACGTTACCATTCACCGCTAACAGTAGGGCCAGAAATAAGATCTGTATTGGACCAGACACTTCAGTTGATACTGGGAACAAGGTAAGTCATTCACATACCTCTTACTCATTCGTACTTCTCTCTCCTATCTCAATTTTCCCGACGAAATGATTATCCAAACAAACTATATAATCTGTCAATCCACGGAATAGACGCTTTTTCCTCCATATCTCGATATGCGAGGAAATCGACAGCCTCAGCCGATAACGTTTGACCATAATGATCGTCAGATCAATTTCTCGAATATTCACTAGCATGATTCGCATAAAAGAGATCCGCAATTGCTAATTGATGCCTTCAGATCCCGCTTTTTCAGTTGCTTCTTCTCAGTCTTTCGGACACTCGTTACGAAGCTCAAAAAGTCGTGGTAATATAAAATGAATCAGCCTAATAGGATAGATAGTTGGTTACTACAGGATGATGAGAAACCGTGAGTCCATATTGGTACTGATTAGTACAAGTAGACCAATTGAGGAAAAGCTAAAATCCGCTCGTAGATTAACTATAACGGAAGATCCAAAAATACCCAATGCAGCTACCGTTTTGCTGAGAAAGCAAGATCATACTCTTGGCAATATGATACGAGCGTAAGTCATGGTCTTTTGACAATTTTCCCTGGACAATTCGATCTCAGATATTAACGTATTTCCTTCATAGTCAACTTCTTCTCGATCCCACAGTCCTTTTCGCAGGCTACAAAGTTCCTCATCCATTAGAAAACGATATAATAATTAAAATACAAACTGATGAGAGATCAAATCCTGCAGATGCTCTTAAACGTGCATGTCATTTATTGATACGTCAAACTGTACATATCAAACAACAATTCATGGATCAAGCTAAAAATATCGAGATGGGTATGGGACCTGATCAAGCTTTAGCAGGAGTTAATAATGGTAATTACGATCCATATAGTGATGGTTTAGGTAGAGAAGGTAATACGATTGTTGGTGGTCAAGTTAGAGATAATAATCAAACGGACGTTTATGATTTCTAAGCTTAATTGGGCGCAAACGAAGTTAAGAAGTATTCTAAGCAAGAAAAGTGTATCAAATTGACTTTCAATCCATGTTGTATCGCATGTAAATATGTATTTTGACAAAACGAATAATCACAAATCGTATCTACTGTATCTCTTCAAGATCAATCGATTTTTGATGTTTACACAAAAGATAATAATTGTTTATCTTGATACAATCTAGCACCGATCAAAGAAATAGTTGATAAAGCAAGCATGTCACCTGCCAAGATGATAGCATATGGGAAACGATCTAATTGATCTTGTATCGATCCAGTACCTAATAAAGCTCCAGCAGCAGGAAGTTAAGTAATTGTGCAAGAGAGCTTATAAGTAAAATATGTATTATAAGTCAACACCATCAAAAAGATAAAGGGATTGAACTAACACATAATCATTCCATCATATCTTCCTGCAAATCTCATATCTTTACATAATTTAGTAGCGCAAGGTGCTTGTAAGGTTACAAAACTAGCGCTTGTTATACCAAAAAAAAGTACTAATTACGAGAGTAGAGATATCGTTGTTGAAATTAATAATAACCAAAGTAATACCGTCATTAAGATATTAGATATTATCGAGATATTATATGGTCCAATCTTATCCGCAATTACTGTGAAAGAGAAATATCAATAAATGTTGAAAATCTCTCAGTTCTTTTAGTGGTATCTTTGCGTATCTGAAAAAGCAACAGTAAAAAAAGTGTTACTATCAGAAGGTATACGAGCAATAGAAGATCCAGCCATAAGTAAAATTCAAATTTCGGAATGAGTCAGTCAACCTTGTTATAAAATTAAAATATCCGGATTGAATTGTAAATCGTTCACTCACAAGAAATAAGGACCAATATCATCCCATCCTCTCAAATGACCATATGTACCAACAAACATATTGAAACAAGAAAAAAGCGAATACATATGACTTTGTGGAAATCAAAGCAAAATAAAAATAAAGTATTAGCTCGAATTGGGAGGATTTTATCAACCGTATAATGAGGAAGAAATAGTATATTCACAAAACAAGCAAAAGCCACTAAACTATATCATATACTTTTAAAAGCTTGTAGGTGAAAAAACGGTCCAGGTGGTTTAGATGGTAATCTAGTTTCTACGAGGAAATATGCTGTTAAACCTAATAAAAAGCATATTAAGGCTATTAATCTCATTGTCCAACCGAAACCAACTGAAAGAATCATTTTAATCAGCCCTTACATTTTTAAGCGATTTACTTCAATAGACAAACATCATAGGAAATTATAAGAGTGTCACTTACTTCGCTGGGGACAGTTTGCCCATATTGTAGGCCATATTATTGCTCCTATCGATGCTCCGGTAGCTAAAAAAGTCGAAACGAAAGTGGATTAGCATGATGACTGATGCCATTTCGTCATAGCCCTTTGCCTGAAAGGCTCACCTATCATTCCACTATCATAATTGAAGGCAATATTTTCTTATCATCAGGAAATGAGAATTGAATAGATAACAAAAATGACACTTACAAAGCTAATCCATGTTTTTCAAAAACCATTGTCCGATAACACCAAGAGGAGCAATAAACCTATGTAATCAAATCGTTTCAAAAAAGAAGATTCCAGAATTCATATGTAATTTCATGATAAGTGATTCAAGACACTTTCAGCCCAAATGATTATCAGTGTCAAATGAAAAGTTGAATAAGTGAAAATCCAAAAGGAATTCCTCATTTCAATACCTCATTACTGCTCACATACATCTATCTTATCGACACCTTTCTCCAATATTAGCAGAGAGAGATAATTCCAGATAATTCAGCTAGAATTGGATATCCCGATTTAAATCATAGAGATAACCGAAACCTTATCGGGTTTGATCGTGATTCGGTCTGCCGAAACCTTAGCCGACATAAGTGAGTAAAACTTACAACAACGGTAAATGCATTCTCATTTTCTGATCGTATATCAAAGTTAACGATATATACAATCAAGCACATGGGTGAGAGTTGAAGAAACCGGATTATGTACATTTTTATTTAAATATAACTACTTTGCACAACCATTCAGGATCAAATTGAATACCCAAAGAAAAGCAAGGGAAGCGAATTTCAATGGAAGAACGGAACTAAAAGACCCAAAATCGAGAAGTCTGACAAAGTGAAAATGTTTATGAACGTGTATGCAGGGAGACCATCGTCGCAAAAGATCGTGAATCATGAAAGAGCGTTGAATCTCCCAGTGCCGGGAAGATAGTATTCGTAAGTTGCGTAATTTACAAGAAGCTTGATGAAAATTGAGATTCGTGAATATACGTAAAATTCGTAAGAACCACTCATACTGAGAAGGCCTTTTAGACAATCGGTCGGATGTGTAATCGCGGGGTGACAGAGGCTGGAGATTCAGTGCTGTAGGGCGACTGTGATGATTGTTATTGTGCTTGTGATTTGACAAACATCTTCACCTTAGAATTCAGGATCGCGGGATATACCATCCTGCAAGAATAGCGGCATCAGCTATTCAAGCTCATATGAAAGCAAGAGCCTACTTACAGTCCACATAAAGCCTGTTCTTCTTCCGCATCGATCAGAGCCTTGATAACCTTGATCCTCTGACTTCTTTTGAGTGTATCACTCTACAGGGCATAATCGATTAGATATGGAAAAACCTGGTATCTCACACGTTATTGAAACTCACCTCTATCAATTTTCCGAGTGCACTAGCAATTTCGATTCCTCTCGCCACCTTATCTTTCTTCATCACTTTGCTGATCCAATCTCTGTTGTTGGTAATTCTTGTAGGCGCAGGTTCAGCGATTCCGAGCAATTCAAGAACTTTATTACCGATTTCGCTTTCGAGATTTAGCAAGATTTGTTTCGAGGGGAGGGATGCCAATAAGTCAAGGTTGAGATCTTCGAGAGAAACAAGACTATTCCCGTTGATGCTCTGTTCCGAGATCTCTTGAGTGTCTACTGCTTGGGGCTCGGGCGCTTTGACCTCCACTTGTTCTGGTACCGATTTGTCGGTTTTCTCGGTATCCTTATCCAATTGCTGTTTAGCAAGACCGTACTTTCTAGCGATTCTATGTTGATCCCAAATGGTCTCCCAATCTTGCTCGGTAAGCATTTCAATAATGATCGGCATAATATCATTGACATTGATTGGGTCCATTTTAATGATCTCTGCTCTGAGATTGACGAGATCCTGATTGGTAGGTCGAATAATTTCAGTCGTAATTTGATCTTTGTCCGATTCTTCCTTAACGGTTTCTGAGCTGAGGTAAACGAATGCCTCTGCGACACGAATATCGAGTTGGGTTTTATCATGTAAAAGGGGTATCAACGAAAGATCTTGCGAGGCTAAAAGCTGAACTGCTTTTTCCACATATTCGTGGGCAATCGATTTTTCACGAGCGTAACTGCTCGCTCTTGGGTGGATTTGCTTAGCCAGAGCTCTTTTGCGGGAAGAGGGGGAGAGCGATCGAATCTCATCGGCAATACGATGATGCTTATCGAGTCGGATGTCAGCTTCGGGTATTATGGACCAATCCAGCTTACGTTTTACAACAGAGGAGGTTTCAACTTACTCGAGGTTCTTCCACAAGTGAATGTCTTCCTCTTCCAGTTCTCGCAGTCCTGTCAGGACTCGTAGATCTTCTTGGCATACTGCAGGATTGACGACCGAAAGTCATGGGTGATCCATATAAAGCTCTCTCAGCAATCTTCTCTGGTCGGAGCTTTCGTGGTTGATGAAGAGCAACTGAGATAATGCGTTGTCCAAGCTTCTGACCATGCATTTCGGCGATAGCGTTCGCAGCTGAGGGGCAAGGATTGTTATCAATGCACTCACGAAACACTCTTGACTTACCTTGCTCCGGAGAATGGAAGCTAACAAAACCATATGATCTTGAACGACCCTGATCATCCCGCATAACTCGAGCACTGACCACTTGTCCAACCTAAAGCAATGATGAGCGGAGCCCGACACCCTACCGGTTTCACCGAGACTATTCGGAACCCACGTTTGAGAATATCTCCGATAAGAAGTGACAATTGATATCAGGGTCCAGATTCTATAGATTTCTCATCAGCTTAGGGCGTTGATTGTGGAAGCCCGAAACTGATCAGAACATACTTTGACAAAGACATTACTGTAGTCGACCAAGCCTGAAACGCTGGTCGATCCGGGAGGCGCAGGGCGAATGTGTTGTCCAGGACCTGAATGCATTAATTTAATCGCTTTCAGCTCAAAATAGCATTTGGGTGAGAAATTCTGTGACTCACCATGCTGAATGAAAGTACCATCATCGGCAATTAGTCCGGTAGGCTTGGTCTGTCCATCAGGACTTTTTTCGATGGTCAGGCTCCAATTCCTACTTCGACCATTCATTCTCGGCATACCACCCATGCTAAGTCTCCTGCCGGTTTTGTCAGGCGTCATAGGGATCATGTTGTCCATGTAAACTTCTGGCAAGGGATTGCCGCTAGCGAACATGTTGTGCTCAGCCCAAGGTTCAACGTAGCTGATCGGTGGTGTAAATTGAGACATTTGATCAACGCTCATAACCGGCAAATGCGAAAAGATTGCACTCGCGGGCGAAGGCTGAATTGAGTCGCCTTGAAGATACATGGAGTCTGGCTGATAAGCTTGGAAAGGCTGTGATGTCGAATCGTTGTAGGGCATCATACAGTGGAACTTGACTGAGTCAATCGTATACATCGAATTGATAGGTGGGAGACTGGTTGGAGGTGGAATGGGATATTCCAGTGGCACTGGCGGAGCAAGATTTATCGGAGCTGCGGGAGAGATAAATCTGCATGACCAGTCGCGTCAGCCCAGATATCAGATAGACTCTGATAGAGAAGGAGTTCACTCACACTTCACAGCCCTTAATAAGACTGGCAGTCTGACCAAAGCCTTGGTCGAAGTGTCTCGCCTCATCTTCATACCAGAATTCCACTGTAGCGGTCCATCCGAGATCTGGATCGTCGTGGGGACACGCGGAGGAGTTCACCCATCGGACGCTACCCCAAGGGCGTACTGCATCGTATACCTCACCTGGAGTCGGGTAATTCGCTTGATATGCTGCTTCTGGTCGCAGATTCGCAGGTAATCCAATGAATTTAGATCTACGAGTGGGACGAATATATCTTATTGCCGTTGGGTAGGCCGGGAAAGGGGTTAGGCAGGCTGGGTATGGTGAGACTCGGACGCCTTGCACTGAGAAATGTGCATAATTGACAAGGATGGCTAAAGCCCGTTCCGCTAAAAGCCAAGCGGGTCAGTTTCGTGCATCCGAACTCCGACATTTTCTCCCAGTGTGATATAACGTACCCAAGGCCTCCGACCAGAATTCAATCGTGCCTATCAAACCGGGGGTAAGCTCTACATACAGTCGTGATGGTGAAATGTGGACTCACCAGTCTTTGGCATCCAGTCGTACCATATGTCTGGTCGAAGTCGCATCTCTGGCGGTACAGGCGTTGTGATATTGATAGCAGTGGGGAGACATCCCCTTACGGCATCGACTATTTCGTTCTCAGACATATTGGCAGGATACGAATGAACGTAAACGAGTTTACCGGTCTATACGCAAGAAACACTTCGTGAGCTAAACAGGCAAACGATAGAAACCTAACTCACGATGTGTGGATGTGGCTTGATGGCCATGCCCAAGGGATTGTGATTGTAAATCATGGAAGTGCTCGGATTGAGGTTGTTTAGCGAGAGAGAGGGTCTATCATTAACGCGAGGTGGCGTTGGTCTGTTTCGTTTGACCTTGTGAGATCGACGTCCCATTGACTCGACAGGAGGTACATGATTGCTATGCGATTGCTCTTGCTTGACCTGCTTTTGATGGAGATTCGAATTCGAATACATTTTGGGATCGAGAGGGTGACCTGGAGTAGGTGTAACTGAAGAAGTAACCAGATGATCGTGGACTTCATGATCGAGCTGCTGAGATTTTGGCGAAGGTGATTGAACGAAGGTGGTAGCTGATGTGGAGGGTGACGAGTCAGATCTAAGAGTGGAAGATTGAGACGACATTGTCTACAGAAGATATAAGCAGAGACAGGACGAGTGAAGATGCCTAACGGACAGGGTAACTTGGGTCAGCATCGTGATGTTAGACGGTTTATAAAAGCTTAGGGTGTGATGGACGATTGACGTACCGAATACTGGTGAGCAAAAGATTGATGCCAATGAGAACTGACTGAAGTGCAAAGATACAACAAGTGGTCAGACTCTGAGCAGCTATTGTGGGGAGAGTTTAGCAATTGAAGAGTATAATCAGATCAAGTGAAAAATATCCAGATGTATGTAGAGAAAAGAGTATGATGAAATAAGAACAGCAGAATATATATTACCAAATAAGAACCCAAAATCAAAAAATCATCGAAATATTTATGATGAGAAAATAAGGTTGACTCACCTCGTGTATTTTTTTAAAAATTACCCTAAGTATGATGGTGATCAAGTTATAATCTGTGTTTATGCTTCCCCTTGTTACAGATCTGAGAGTAATATACGTATGAAGTCAAATATTGACCTTTGGAAGTTAAGGTTCATTAGGGTGATCGTGTTGATTTGTCAATTTGTTGATGGACTGTACCTTGATTTCGATTTGTTTGAAGATGTCTTGATTTCTGATCTTTCTGATTTGGTGTACAGGACTAAGCGGATGGGTTACTCAAAGGAAGTGATTGCCCTATCGGTGTTTCGGTCTGTTCTTCCGATCTGGTTGCGAAAGATTAGAAGGATTTTTGTAGGAGATCAAATAGGTCCTGCTTTACTGTGGTCTATCTCTTCCTAGTTAGGAAGAGATAGTGGTCTTTAGTATAGTCTTGTTCCTGTGGGTAATGCGATTGATTTGATGAGATTGATTGTAGTCTAGGAGTTTTAGCGTCGGATTTGTTCAGCTGGAATGATCGGCTTGCAGAAAGTCGAATATTCTTCAACCGCAAGAATAATCCGAATTGATCAAAGGCATTAGCGGTACGTTGTGATAGACAGAAGAGAAAGATTACTCCTTGTAGTTAAGTTAGCGTCTATAGTTGAATTCTCAGGGGAAAATTTTCGTGAGGTCTGTGCGTCGCACCAATCTCGCTCAAGAGATCAAAGCGTAAGTCAGAATAACCTTTTAAAGTCATCGTAATTGGGTTGAAATCAAGGGGGATTGAGCGTCATCATCTTAAGGCGACTGTGTTCATCTTACGGAAGCCGATGACTTGCATCCGAAATTGGATCAACCCAGTCGAATAGTACACCTATCAATTCGGTTGCTCCTGCTGAATTGGTCATGGGTGTAATCTGATATCTGGTTCAAATCCCATATAATGTCGAGTGTAAGATGTCGCTTCTTTATGCTATTGATCCTTCAGACAAATGTGAAGTGTTAGATGAGCTCTCTGAACGGTGAGTAAGTTAACTTTCGAAAGATGAAGGGTAAGATCGTCGGTCAGGTAAGTCACAACGTGATCCAGGCACATGCTGCCGATACTAACTTTCGCTTTCTCATTCCGTTGTTTACGAATCTGGACCATTAAATTATTTCTTGTAACCTGTCAAAACGCAATCATTTGGTCTTTTCAAATAGCGAGATCAAGCACTCCTCGAGCTGGCATCATGCCACGTCTCAACAAAATTATCCTTGTTGTCTCAGCCCTTATAATCTTTACAATACTTTATGATCATCTTCCACTATCAACACTTACGCAATTTCGACAATCTCGTGGCAATTCTACCTCAACCTCTCAACGGTCAATCCATAGACTGAATGATAGAATAAGTAGACCACCATCATCAGGAGGATGGTCTAGAGAAGTATACGAAGAATCAGGTATATCAATAGATCATAAAGGTTTAGTATATTTGGACAAAGAAGCTGAAAATGATTTACATCCTATTAAAAAGTTAATTGAACGAGGTAAAGAATTAGCAGAAAAACAGAAATCAAAGATAGAAAGTATTCAATCTATAGAAGATGCGGTAGATGATTATGTTGATACATTCAGTATGAAACCTCCTAAAGGTTTTGATCATTGGTATGTCTTAATGTTTCTTACATTTCTGTTCCTCAGGAAAAACAAGCTAAATGCTTGGGATAGGTATAAATTTACACAATCAATTAAACCTAATTCACCTCCTGTCCCATCACTTATTCCTCTAGCACATCAACCATTCTTATCATTCTTGTCTTTACCAGTGGATATATTACGAGAAAGAATTGAGATTGTGCGATCGAAAGGAGCTATATTTACATTCACTTTCGTACCATCAGGACAAGGCGATGAAGGTACAGCTTGTGATTCAGATCAGAACTGGGTTCCGAGTGATTATCATAAACGAGGAAAAGGAAGGATTCAAATTGACGGTGAAGAAGCTTGGGGATGGAGATGCAAGTGAGTTTGAATTCCTTCAATCAATCTCGATACAGAGTGTAGTTTGGAAGTACAGCTGATTTTGGCTGAAATGTTAGCAACACTCTCACACTGCTTCTGCCTATACTACCCCTCCTACCAGATGAGCTCTTCAGTATGAAACCTCCTTTAGAGATAGCTTTCTCGTCAGATGATGGACCTAGAGGAATGGTGCATAATACGTTTAGGGAGAAAGCTGAAAGTCTGGCTAAATCAGGTACAAGTGAGTTTTCGCGGGAAGCTGGAAAATACTGCTCGTCAAACCTGATTGTGGAATGGCAGCTTGGCCTAAAGGGCAGCTTGATAAAGCCGAACAGAGTATGAGATGGACATATGGGTGGTACGTACGCCCCTATGAAAATCAATGAAATCCAGGCTGATGGCATTTGTCTGTATTTAGGGCATGGTCGTGTCCCGATAATTCACCATTGAAAACTCGTGCAACTGATCTGGTATTGAATGATCTTCATCAACCCGATTATCTGACTGGCGGACAAGGTGAGCTATGTCCACCTTGTTAATGGTGGCTATATAAGGGCTTATACTGTACATCTTTAGTGGATAAGTCATTTATAGCGGACTTCGAAAGAAGCGTTGATTATTGCTCAGATCCAGAATTGATGAATTACGTGAGGTGTTTCTGGGCTCTTCATTTGTGATGAATGAACTCACACAAACACTTTTAATCAGCATCATATACTGCTATCGGAACAGCACAGGGCGGCTGTGGAGATGACACCGGTTGTAGCTACTTGCAAGGTGTGTGTGTGTGAAGTGGCTGAAGCTTCATTTGAGAGAAGCGGCTGACACTGATAAATATGATAGACTATGTGGAATAGTGATATTGTCGGTGTACCACTTGATGGTGTTTTCGGTGAGCCAGTAATTTTGCGAAATTCTCAGCTACTTCAGTAGACGCTAACGGATGTACTGAAATAGAGAAAGTGCAATATGTCAAATGGGAGGATAAGACAATCCCTAAAGCGTTTTGGGTATGTTGATCCATCTATGGACCAGAATATATCACTCCTTCGTGACTCAAGTACTCCCGGACAAAGCTGAATTAAATTTGGAAATATAGCGCGGTTCAGCTACTGGTCTTTTTCATTCTCGCAAAACTCCTTGGAGATCATCTCAAAGAGAAAGATTACATTTCTTTGCGAATAACGAAACTGCCTCAGATGAAGAGGTCTCTGTCTTATTACCAAATGGGAAGATAGGCGAATATACGAGAAATCAATTGAACAAGTGGTTAGACGCCGGGCTGAGCGGTGCACCGTCTCAGGTCAGCTATAAATTCTATCCTGCTTCACTCTCCCAAAGGGCTAACAATCTTGAACTGATAGTGCGATCAAGCTGATGGAAGTTGTGATGATATGGCGAGAGAGATCAATTTTATGGGTAGAGTTAGGAAAGAAGATTCGCTAAAGTGAGTCAGCTCTTCTGGCTACGCTTGTTTAAGCTCATTTTGCTTTAGGTATAAATACGTCATTGATGTTGATGGGTGAGCACCATCCGCACTCGGCCAAGGTTGAAACAGGCGGAAGATGCAGAGCACTAACGAATATGGTCATGGGTAGCAACGGTTGGAGTTCGCGTTTCAGAAGGTTATTGAGCAGTAATAATGTTGTGCTGAAAAGTACCCTATTTGTGAGTTCCATAGCTGCTGGTACCTTTCCATGATAGCTGATACTATTTTTGTGATGTCAGCCCGAATGGTTTCATGTTAGTTAAGCTGCATCTCGGGGTACCGAGATTTACTGACCTTTCTTTTTTTCCGTTTTTGCTGACATAGGAAATGTTGATACCTTGGTATCATTATGTGCCGATCAAGCTAGACTATTCAGATATCCAGTAAGTCCTACCGAATCCACCCTCTTGTCTTTGCCCCGGCCTTGACTAAGTAGTAAATCGTATCACAGCGATGTTATGGCCTTCTTTAACGGATCACCGGATGGGATTATTCGCGGCCACGATGAATTGGCCAAAGAGATAGCTAGAAATGGTTTCGATTTTGTCGAAAATCGATGGAGGTGAGCTATCCCAGACACTACCCCCTGTGTCCCAGAAGCTGACTATGAATGTTATGAATTAGGTTACAAGATATGCAATCTTTTATGTTTTTACTGATACTAGAGGTACGTTACTTCCCCATGATCTATCGGTTTCAAATCCCGCGAACATAAGCTGATCGTCCGCAATATAGCACTGGAGGTTGATGTCCGAAGATAGACTAGCAGCATCGTATGACGCATAGAGCCCAATTTGACTGAATATACTGGAATATACTGTTTGTTGTACTATATCATGCATATACATATACCATTGAATTCTCATCATCATACAGCCACTACCACTGCTGTTTTGAGTGGACATGCAAAGTGGAGGTCTGAACGCGTCACAACAACAATTAAATAACCAGTTTATTTCCTAGGACGATTAACCTATAAGTGACTTTGTTCTGTATCGTTGAGACCTTTATATACCTTTAGCTTCCTTGTCTGTTGACCGTTAAGAAGGATAAGCAGCCAAGATGAATTCGTATCCGAATGAGGTAAGCTACTGCATGATTACTTGTTGACTCGACAAGCTGACACCAAAATGTTCAATAGTTCCTAGCTCATCCTCAACCGTTAATGTTTGTAGCTGGACTGAATTCTATAACACGAGATAGAAGTACATCAACGGCATCTACATCAAGTCAGACGACCAGGCGACCTTCTGGAGGAGCTGCAAATTTGATCCCTCCAACTTCAGGGGATATAGCTTTAACAACACCTATCACTTCACCTACACCTCAATTGGATAATCTGCCCAAATTGAACGAGGGCAACGATGAAGATGTTACTCAAGAAAAGACCAAAGAATCACAAGGTGAAGTGACTTCGAAGGACATTGAATTAGATGAGAGAGATAAAGAATTTGAAGAACTAGTATATAATCTTAGAAGTGCATTAACGCCTCTTGGAGGTAAAGGGAAGGTATGGTTAGGTGAAGAAAGTAGAAAAGATTTTAGGATTATTTTGGTTGATAAAGTGAGTTTGTAAAGATATTTCAATAGATTACAAATATCAGCTATAACTACAATAACTTATTTCATCTGTGTAAATAGGGAGTTAGATTACCTATGCGAAAGATTAATCCTTCTTCATCAATAAATTCTCAATCTCAACAATCTATTTCTGATTTACCAATTAATCCTCATTCACCTTTATCACCTCTTATACCTAGTTCTCCATTATATCCAGATGGTTTAATTGCTCCAGTATGGATTAGAAAGCATGCTGAACTGGTTCCATCTGTATTTGTTTTATTTTTAAGATTGTACGAATCTAAACCTTTACCAGAAGGAGATGAACCGGAAGTACAACAAGCTAAAGAAGCTGCTAATAAAGCTATGGAGAAGGATCAAGATGATCAGTTAATCAGAGAAATAGGAGATAGAAGGCGACGTCTAGGTGAGAGAGGAATAAAGTTGACCGTGGTTTTAATGGCTAGTGCAGCTACTCTAGGTCGGTGTTCCAGCTACCATCTTCCTTGATCTACAGGAACTTGTAAGCTGACAGATTACTATTCGGCACGCAGATTCTCCAACTTTAGATCCTAGATTATCGTATTTACGAAGAGCATCTGCCTTGTCAGCTAAAGCATCCCTTTTCGTCTTGACGCCGGTCCCAGCAGATCAATTACCGGATTTTGTTCAATCTCTTCAAGACGCATTATACGATTCAGCAGTAGAATACTATTCAAATCATGCGAAAAGAGTAAAGAGGAAAAGATCAAGATTGCCTCTGAGTCAGAACATACTATCACCCTCGATTACAGGCCAAGGGAGTGGAGGATCCGTTCCGAAAGCTCTTAGTCCGCAAGGATGGGCAGTGAGGTATGATTGGAAAGCTGGTTGGTTTGCTGAAGTCAGAGGAGAATTTGATGTTGCCCGAAGGTATGACTCGTCCTTGACCTGTGTTAAAAATGTCGGTATAGAGTTGACAAGGAATGTGATAGGCATTATGAAGATTGTTGGAATGAATTAGCAAAGATGTTTGCTTCAACTACCACTTTACCTCCTCGGACAAAACGTTGGGCTGAAGCGAAAGTTTTAGCTGATTGTGTTGCTATTCGGGTCAGTACAAATTTTTGCCTTACCGAGATTTTATGTGCTCAAACTAGAAGCCACCGTAGATTTGCAAGCTATTACTATACGACGATCAAGGCCCACGAGTACTAAATCCCTTCTTCGTGCATCTTAAGCGTTTCGGCGATTTATCAAGAGGGTGGGGAATAGGGGAAGAGACATTCGAATTCTGGAGCTGGATTGCCAGACAGTAAATCGTCCTCCTATTGACTGTGTCGAACGATCATAGCTGACTGTAACATTCAGATACCGCATATTCGCTGAATTACTGGAATTGGCTCAACAATCCGGACTTCGAATCGCATCTCTTGCTCCACCACTATTCCCCACTGCACAAGCCGCCTCTGTACCGCCGCAACCCCTAGATCACTATGCTACTCCGATCTCATCTGGAAATCCCCTGCAAGTCTTACAACAGCCAGCCTTCTACTATTACACTGCTGCGAGCTGTTCGATACAGCGACAGGTTAGATATCAAGAAGCTCTAGCCGTGGAGGTAAGCTACACAGAGGAGAGTGGCGCCGAGCGTCTAACTGACAGAACCTTTTCCAGACTGATGCCCTGAACTCGGAAGCTGGATCTGTGTCCGGCTACGTCTCCACTGCTCCAGGATTTGCGAATGAGAAGAAAGTTGATCATGCTGCTCTAGTGATCGAGGTGAGACAGCTCCATATCAGCTAAGTATCTAAGTTGAGAGCGCAGCTGAAAATCATGATAATAGCTATTCACAAAAGCGTACTCGTTATTGAAAGAACAAGATCATGCACAGAATCGAATGGCCCTGTTCGTGGCGTTCAGAATAGCAGAAGTGTATTGTCAATCTGCTCAATATGAGATGGCAATACGGTAAGCTGAGCGACTGTCCGTTTTTCCGCGGACTTCAGCTGACAACGCGACACATTGCCTAGGTTTTTCGATAGGATCTCTCATGGTTTTAAGAGGGAAAGGTGGTCTCCTATAGTCAAGCAAATACGTAGATTGTGGTACGAATGTGCTCAACAGACTGGGAATGTCGAGAGCGCTGCTAGGCTATTGGTAGAAATGATGTCTCCTGGTGAGCCATTTCTCAAGACATAAATAGGTTGGGCTGATATGTTATGGGGCTTACAGATAGTGGTGTTGAAGGCGAAGAAAGAGCAGCATTACAAGGAGATTTGTTATCCCTTCTGACGGTAGGTCAGATACCCCCTTTGTCCGGCAGATTGCTGACTTTGTGATTCTCCAGACGACTTCTCCTGCAAGTTCTGAGCCTATCGTCGTCGAGTTTGACGGACAAAGTAGTCTACGTGAGTGCGAAACCAGCTCTTTCCGAATCTCGAACTAAGCTGAATAGACAACAAAGTAAATGTTCAGGCGGGCTTTTGGCAAGCTGAATCAACAGTTTCGAAATCTATACCCTATCAGATCGTTATGCGCTGTCCCGACAACGTGAATGTAGGCGATATTGATTTCACCTCTTTGAGGATATCCTGGTCGGATGAGAGAGAGGATACAATCATCAGCCACTCGGAGTCTGCCGGGGAGGTACACGAGTCTGTCAGAGTCGAAGAAGGAGAAGAAGCGAAGGCTTCCCTGAACTGGATTGAGGGCAGAGTACTAGTCATCGATGGTAGTATACAAGGAGAAACCGAAGGCGATGTCACGGTGAGTCACCTGGGGAAAGAAGCTGAACCTCAAGCTTTGCAGCTGAACATTCACGGATCTCCAGATATCGAAAATCAAGCTTTTGCTGAAGAAAGGTCCATGGGATTTGGAAATTTATCTTAACCCGAATCAGCTTGCGGAATGGCATACACCGAAAGGGACCGTGACTCCTATCCAGGAATTATCATCTTCTGTCAGGTATGCTTCGCATCTCGACTCGCTATGTGAAGTGGTTGTCAACTGAACATCTCATGTAGCTTTATGCATCAACCGCATAATCTGGATTTACAAATTGACCATGTGCCATCTGCATTTGTTGGCGAGGATGTTGAAGTCATCGTCAAAGCTACCAATCAAGATGATCGAGAGATGGACGTGACGCTATCTGTGTTCTTACAGTCCGGTGAAGGCGATGAAGACGAAGGTATGTCAAGGTTATACACTAGATTTACATCAGCTGACTATGCAAATAACAGGATCAACCTTAACAATTCAAGATGATACCTCATCGTCTTTGCTGAAAGATGTTTCTCTTGGTGCTGTGGCACCCGGATCTACTATCTCCAAAATAATCACACTACGTTCAGCGGTAGAATCGACCAAAATACTCGATATCTCGATACTATCCAGTATAAAAATGTCTCAAATGTCATCATCGTCCAATACGGATGACATACGAACGGAAGAACTTATTCGTACGGCCGTCATACCTATTTTAAGGCCATTCGAAGTCAAGATGGGTATAAAATACTCCGAAAGACTAGAAGATAGTCAAAATGTGGAAGCTATCGTTGGTATTTTGGTTGAAGTTCCCGGACCAAGAGAAATCGAGGTTGAAAAGATTGAGTTGATTCAAGGGGATCAAGCAGATATTCAACTGGTTTCGGATAGTCTGAACAGCTCAAATGGATTTACTCAAAGTAAGCTACATTGCACTATCACATTTGTACGTACGGAATATTGCAAACTGATGAAAACGATTGTTTTAGATTGGGATATAAATACAAGTTATGCTATCTCTGCGAAGTTTATCGTTCAACCTGGTGCTGGATTTGAAGATGTTTCTAAGATTCCTGCTAATTTAATATTCACTTGGAAGAGGTAAATCTCAAAATTCGATTAAATTACGGAAAAGAGAAAAAAAGGCTAATCTCCTATATTTTACCAACATAGTAATAAAAATTCATTAAAATTAATTAAAACTATTCATTCAATTCCAAAATTAATTTATCCTACACCAAAAGATTCATTTATATTACCTATAATTCATTTACCTAAACCTCCAATTATATTTCAAAATAAACCTTTTATTATAAATTTATCAATAATTAATACAAATAAAAATTTTAATTTTAATTCATCATCTTCAAATAATAAATTACAAATAATTTGTGAAACTTTAGAAGGATTCATTTGGTTAGGTTCAAAAAATATTTTAATTAATATTAAAAATGAATTAAAATATTTAAAAGAATTTAAATTACAATTTAAATTTATTTATATTGGAAATGAGAATGAAAATGAAAATTTAATAAAAGAAAAATTTATTAATTTACCTAAAATTTTAATTTATCAATTTGATGAAGAAGATGATAATGATAATGATAATGATAATTATAATGGAAAAGAATTGATTGAAATTAAAGGTAATTATAAGATTTTAGTTAAACCGTAATTATTCTTTAAAAAAAAATGGTATTTAAGGAAATGTAATAACGAACAATGGAAAAAATTATGATGATTTTCTGTCTGATTTTATATAACATTAATAATGCATGATATGATATTATGAATTTTTCAATGCAAATGCAAAATGCAAATTTGTTTATCAATCCCACGTTTATTGCTTATTCCCTACAATCCTTTATTTGAACCATGACCTGATTCTCACTTCGATTTTGTTTTTCTCGTATATGCATATTTGTCTAAATAATTAATCTAATCTTCGCTGACATCTCCAAATCTACGATAATGCAATGATCAATATTTGTCCAGCTTAACAAATCTCATCACAACTCACTCGAAAATCCCTAATCTATCTTTCTTAGCTCCTTCTGTAGCTATAGGAGCCGATACGATTAGCTAAGATCGGATATTTGCACAAAACTGATCACTTACCATCTTCGAGCTTTCTCTTAACTTGTGGGTATGAACCCAAATACCTGACAGATTTATCTACGGTAGCAAGACCTACAAACCCAGTTATGAGATTAGCTTCTTCTAGTTCATATTATAGTGATGTCAACATACCTTCTCTGACCAAGTCCGCATTGATACAAGCGAGCGGATCGTCCGCGGCGTTGGGATCAGATGGATCAATCAATCTCAGGTGTAACAGATTACCCTCTTTTTGATCAATGTTAGCTACTAATTTTCGGTTCTCAGTGAAATAGTTGAATCGCCTTAAAGCTTCTGAACCATATTCTGAAGAGCGAGGTACGAGCTTGATGAATCTGAAAAAAAAAGCGAATCAAGTCAATCCTGATTCACTGAACAAGGGAACGAATGAGACTTACGATAATCTCGCTTCTTTAGCTTGTCCTGGTAATCCCTTGAACTTGCTATCCAATGGTCTAATCCTGCTGAAAGGTAATGTCTCTTCATTTCCGTAGTCGATGAAGTATAGTACAGCTTCCTTCTTAAGTGCAGATGATCGTTTCACTTTGGCTCGATACCTGTGCAAACGTAGTCTGAGCATTCCATACAGATTATAGAGCCAGCTGAGCGAATCCCCGTAGATCGCGATCAATTACTAACCAGTGATTGTCTTCACTAAATTTAGCCGAAACCAGCTCTCCTGTCTTTGGCGAGAAGCCAGCTGGCGCACCCGAGGTGGGCTGTTTGTGGTGTAATGAGAAATCAGACATCAATTTCTCCAATTGCGCTACACCTGGAATATCACCAATCAGCAGGGTTGGTCGCCATCGCTCGATTAATGACGGTTTAGTCTATAAATGTGATCTGGATTACTGTTTACATACTATCTTTTTCCAAAATTTGCACCGAGAATGAAAAAGGATCTTCCTTTACGCTTGAGATGTATACATCGAGATAATCAGGTGCCAATGCACCGGTCTCATCCACTTTCGTTATGGGGGTCTCTTCCTCGGAGTACGTAGACCAGATCTGACATCATGCTTCAGCTTACATTCTTGGCTTGCTGCGATTTCAGCTGAGCTCACGTTTTTCTTAGCTTTTTTAGCTTCTTCTTCGGCAGCAGATAAATCTCTTCCGAAAGGTAATGAGTCCGCAGAGTATTGATGGACCGTGGCGAGACTGAGGATGTATGTTAGCTGGCCGTAGTGGTAAGACCTCGACAGCCAACTCACCCCTCCCGAACCAATTCGACAGCTACATTCGCTCCGCCTGCAGCGTACAGAGCTCCAATAAATCCGCCAGATTTGTCAGTAGTGTCGAAGGCTTCGGGCGGGATCATCAGCTTCCTAATTACACTGGCCGTTGATTTACTCACCGACTTCGACATCTCGTTGCATATATTTGCTAGCGAATCTCAATGATTCGGAACCATATGGCTCAGACTTCTCTGAAGCATTTCTAGCTGTCCTTGGAGCTCGAATCCCTGTCAAATCCTTAGATCAGCTCTTATGCTCGACATCATCAAGTATGCAATTGAACATACCAGCCAAAACAAAAGTGACTTTGGTATTTTCCTTAGGCAGAAAGAGCTTGAATCTCGATCCGGCAGATACGAAATCCACTACCGCTTGATGTCGACCTTGTCGTTTCCATTGCGTGAGATATGATGACGCTCGAGAAGCGCTTTCCGAGGCATCCACAATTCGAGGTAAGGAGACTTCTTTGGCGGAATGGAGACCTTTGGTATCGGCGACAGCACTGATAGAAGAAGCTTGAGCTGTTCTGCCCAATACCCAACGCAAAGGCTAGCTTACGTTTGTTCAGCCACAATCAATTTATCTAATTCCATTGATCGATCTTCATCGTCCCTCTTATGTCGCAGAACAGTCGCCAGACCCTTCTCAATTAGTTGCTCGGCGATGTTGCTACAAGTCGGAGTTAATACCCTTCGTGAGTTCAATGTCAAAAAATTGGCTCACTTGTTGGCATTGCCGTAGGTGATCGTGACACATTCTCGTTCTTCGTATTCTCCGTCTCGAGGTTTGACGTAATCGATATGAACATGGACGGTCTTACCAATCAGACGTTTTCGAAGGAATCTAAGAGAGTAGCGGTAGTAAGCGAGGTGTCTCCAACCTCATGGACAGGACTTACTCTTTAGCTTCATTAGCCCAATACGTAGACTTGGCATCAGATCCCCTATCAAACCGCCTGTCAGCTAATCATCACCTTTGAACCAAGCGACATCAACCCACCTAGGTCCACGGACGGAAGCAAGCTGTAACCTCCTTTCTTTACCATCATCACCCTTTGGCACTACAGTCAATTGATCGGAACTCCAGATCCTGGTAACGATAGCATCGAACTCGGATCCTTTCGTAGTCGAAACGACGGTTGAAGATCCATTTGTAGCGCCGGCAGATTTGGTAGCGGCGAGCGACTCCCACAAGCCTAAGCGCTTGTCTTTGGCAGCCTTTTCTGCTGCTCTGAATCTGTCAAGACCCCCATGTGGAGCCAGGATACCAGCGTGCCACTATAACAGTCGTTAGACGTAGGCTGTTATATGCAGATTGTCATAGCCAGCTGATTACTCACATCAATGACCTTAGCTAAACCTGCTCCGCAAAGGAATTCAGCGATATTTCCATTCGGATGTTTACTAAGGATCATGTTGATATTAGCTGACTTCGCTTTACAACATTCAGCGGCAGCTGAGATCACGTACGCAATACCGATAATTATACTGGCACCGCCGGAACTAGGAGCGGGCAGACCATTTCCATTTGCAGATTTAGCTCCTGCGGGTGTGGGACCAGATTGAAAAGGAGAAGCGCCCAGGGAGACAGGAGCAGACAGTAATCGGACTTTGATGGATCGTTGTAGCATTCTTACTTCAGTGAAGAATTTGGCCTGGAAATCCGCACATTCAGTACGTTTAAGCACAACGTCTACTCGCCGGACCATATGGAACTCATCGAGCGGTGTAGAATCGTTGACTCACCTCTTCTCCCCATGGCTCGGCAGACGAAGTATCGTTCTCCCTCCCTGCAGAGGCTCTAGGCGATTTGGCACCGGCCAGCACCAAATTCACGAATTGATGGTTCCCTTCATCAAGGAGCAATCTGACCCGTAATTGTGTGCCATCTCGCACCTGTTCGACGATAGCTGAAATTAGAACAGAAATGAGCTGAGCGTACAACTAGATCAAGGGAAGGGACTTGTCACTGACCATCGATATCATGATCCTTGTGTTCTGCGACGAAAGCATGTGGATCCGAGGGCATTTGGAAGGAAACGGTTCGTTGCTGCCTGTCGTGTCAGCTGTTCGTCCGACATCTGGATCATAGACTGCTAGCTTACACTTTCGGCTTGATCTGACCACAAACCCAATTCCTCGCTCTTAGCTTGCTGTTCTACAGCCCTGAGTTGTTCTCGCTTCTTAGCTTCTTCTGCACCAAGTCGTCTGCTTTCTGTATGAGCTATACGGTTTCGAGTTGGAATTCGATTCGGAAGCTCACCGTACTGCTTCTTCACCTTCTCCAACTCCATCTCTAAGTTTGGCCCATCCATTAGCTAATACCAAAGAAGCTACATCCTGAGGTGGTTGACCTGGTCCTGCGGGAGCAATCAAAAGCGTTACGAATTCTCGTTCTGGACCCTGTTTATCAAACCTTTGCATCAGCTTACTTGCTCCCGGAGAGGGAATCAAGCTGACTCACAGATCCAGTCAGACTATGTGTGACGTTATAAGCAACTTCCTTTCCCACTAATAAAGCTCTAAGGTATTCTCGAGACGGAAAAGAAAATGGCTATAACAATATGTAAGCTAGTGTGATATATTGTTACATTGTCAGGCTCACTTCGTCCTCTCGACTTGCTGAGCCTAGTCTTGGAGCTTGAATACCAGCTAAATGTAGGAGCCTGTTAGAAACTCAGGTAAGCCTCACATCAGCGTCACGCCGTTCAAACAGATAGCTCACTTCTCTTTCGAAGGTTGACCTTTAGCTGGAGCTTCTTTAGGTCTGATGATGACGGTGTCACCTGAAAGGACAGCTGCATAATTGAGCTGGAGAGTTAGCTGGGATTTCAATTTTGCATGCGCATCATGTCTCCAGCTTACATTTCACGATCTGTCACGGATTATGTTAGCGGTCACCTCAAACAAGTCAGAGCAGAATTTTAGGACGATGTCTGTCTATGACAGATGGAAAAAGCGATGTTTTTTTATTAATGAGACTACGACTCACTGCTCTAGTTGTCATTTTGGCTGAAAATTACTGATGTATGTGCTGCTTTGGGATACTATATTTTCCGATTGTTTGATATAAGGAAAAGAAAGCTATAGATTTTGCCCAAATACAATGGATTTCATCTCATTTCGACACGACGACACATATATACCGACGGTTCGAAGCCAGGCACGTAAGATATAGTTGCCCCGCATGATTACAACGTGGCAAACATGTGCGATGATCGAAATTGATTACGTTTATTCGTTATTCGTTATTTTCCAGCTACTGAATATTCGGAATTCCATCTTACTATTCATCATAGATAACATATTCTGATAACATTTCATCGGCGACTAGCTAGATCCATCATCGATACAACCATCGAGATAACAATGATCCAATTGAAAGTAGAAGATAGATTGATAGATTAAAAACATTTGTTATTGCTTATCACGACATAGCACGCCGGCTTGATTCAAAGGATTATAAGATCACTCAATACCGAACATCCTTTCATTTAACGTTGAGCTGGAATTTCTAAACCACCGATAAATGGTAAATAGGAGAAAAATTCTATCTACATCAAGCTGGAGATAGAAATGTATCAAAGGTATGTACAATCGCGACATTTGACGTCAAAATGATTTGCAAGATGATTGATATACAAACGCATATTTATAGGTAGCATACCTTAATTCTTCATCTTCAGACTTTCTCATTATCCCTGAATCAACGACCTCCTACTATAAACTTATCATAATGTGTCGATTTGTAAGTGACTCCAGAGTCTGATATTTTGAAATTTTATTTGACTTTCATTTGCTGTAGCTTGTTTACAAAGGCACAGAGCCAATACAGCTTTCACACCTTGTTACTCGTCCGAAACATAGTATAATTAATCAAGCTTTCGAGAGTAAATTACGAATGCCAAGTAGTCGACCTATGAATGTGAGTATATCAAGAAAAATCTTAGTGCTCAAATCTGTACTTGAGAGTTATACTTGATTTCTTGCTAATCCAATTTTTGTGGTTTAGGCAGACGGATTCGGTATAGGATGGTATGATCCTCTTCCAGCAGCTGCTTCTCTAACTGTTCCTCGAGCAACGAACATTCCAGCTCCTCCTGAACCTACTGAACCTCTAGAAGGAGCATGTTCCCATTCACATTCAAGAGAATATATACCTACTCCACCCAATGATCCAAGTAGAGATATAAATATTGATCCAAAAGCTGGATTAGATGAAAAATCAAAAGAAATCTTAGAAGCTAGAGAAAGAGAAAGAGAATTAGAAAATGAAAGACCATGTTTATTCAAATCTATACATCCTGTGGGTATCTTCTATCTTCACGTCAATCATTAGCAAACAAGCTTAAAACTGATGGTATATCTAGGCATGGAGTAATGCGAATTTAACGAGATTGGCAGAGAAAATCAGGAGTGCTTTAGTATTGTAAGTGATCCCTATCATGAATCCAAAAGCCTTCGCTGATGATGTTTCGTATCAAGTGCTCATGTACGAGCATCTACAATGGCGGGAGCTCGTGAGTAATCATCTAAACCTGATGAGAATTTGTAAAGCCAAAATGGTTGCTGATATAATTGTCACATAGCTTCCGAGGATAATTGTCATCCATGGATGTTTGATAAATTGATGTGGATGCATAATGGAGAAATTAACGAATTCAAAAAGATTAAAAGAGCTGTTCAACAATCTTTACCTGAAGAATTATTTTTATACCCATCAGGATATACGGGTGAGTTTTCACACAAATGGTTGACCAGCTTTTCACTACCTTGGTAATCCGTGAGAAAGCTGATTTGTGTATTTATGTTTATAGATTCTGAATGGGCATTTATGATTTTCTTATCCAAGGTAAGCTACAATCTTCCTTGCTCTCCAGCAGTGATGGAAGCTAAAGTGACATATTCTCAATGTTAAGTTGAAAGACCCTCATGCTCGTTCATTCAGCCATGTAGAGTTGAGAGACGCCATGATGGAGACTATACGATTTATCAATGAATTATCGAAAAAAGCTGGTATAGTGAGTTAGTCATCTCATTTTTCTTTAAGATATATCAGCTAATAAGTCTTGTATTAAGACTGGACCAAGTTTATTAAATTTCGTAGTTACAGATGGTGAAACAGTAGTAGCTACAAGGTGAATAAAACAATTTTTGTAATAAGCGAGAAATAAGATAATAATAATTAACAATTTACCTTTTCAAATAGATATATATCATCAAAAACTTCTGAAGCTTCTTCTTTATTTTTTTCATCAGGAACTTCTTTTGATGAATATCAAGAAGGTGGTTTATATAGAATGACAAAAGCAGATAAAAGAGAAAATATAATTATGATTGCATCTGAACCTTTAACTTTTGAAAGAAGTGATTGGATGGAAGTTAAAACAAATACAATGATTGTTATTACACCTAAGGTGAGTTTTCTTATAATAAAGCCCAAAAAAAAGGACAAAAAAAAAAAAACAAGATTGTCCTTTTTTTTTTACTAACTTTTCTTTCAAATAGATGAATTTACTTCAAATTCCAATTATTGATGATTATTGGGTAACTCCAAAAGATCCTGCTTCTTTAACTAGATCAAGAGATTTCGCAATTAAAATGGGTTTTGGTTTAGGTTTTGCTTCTGAACAAGCTAGAAAAGATGAATGAATTAATTTTTTATTTTTGATTTTTGGCAAAAATTTCGGATTATTCATTTGTATTATATTGCATTAGTTTTCTTTTCCTATAAGAGAATTACAATTTCATATTCATTATTTTAAATCAATTTCACAATTTGTTTGTATATATTATGCATTTTTATCATAAATTATAATATTTGAATATAAATTCGATTTAATATTAACAATTTTTAAATTACAAAAATTATGATAAGATTTTTAACATTCTATATGTAATTACAAAATTGATTTTAATTGTATTATGATAATTATATTAATAGACAAAACACAAATAGAGATATGATTTACAATATCCAATTTAATTTCTTATAATAAACTCAATGGAAAACAAATTGATCAAATAAGAATAAGTCAAAACATCCATTTATACCCTAAGTGAATTAACAAATTAAATTTTTTACACTTTACCTATTCTCATTTGAATTTCAATTTCATAATAATTTATATTATTTTTATTATTATATTTTTATTTATCATCTTCAATATTCAATTTCTTCCTATTGATTATTCAAATCAATTTTGGTTTTATTTAAATTAACATTTTTCAATTAGGTCCTTCACGTCCAGCTAATAACCAAGCTAAAACTCTATCTTCAGGTTTAATTTCTATTTCTCCTTCTTCTTCTTTTTCAATGAATTTTGGTACACCAAATTGAGTTAAAATAGCATCTAATAATAATTTACATTCTATAACAGTTGTAGCATGATTTAATAATTTACGTAATGGAATTAAATCATTAATTGGTATATTAGATATATTATTATTATTATCATCATCATTAATTAATGATTTATTAGATATAGGTATATTTATATCTTCTTTTGTAGTAGAAGTTGAATTTGAATTCATTAAATTTGTTATTCTTTCACTTGAATTTGTATTTTCAATTTGAATTTGATTTGATGAATTAGGTTCATTAATTATTGTTGTCATTGTACTTGAAGGAGGTGATAAGAATGAATGAGCAGTTTGAAAAGAATTGGCACTTCCTGGTATATTGATTCCTTCTAAATTCGGTCTTTTGAAAGATGATGCAGATGATGAGATTGTTTTACCTAAAATAGGAGGTTCACCTTTTTCTATTGATCCGTTCTCTATCGCTGTTTTCGAAGAAATAGCTCCTATTCCTAGACCAATCATCTTTTTATTCTCAATGATCGGACTATCATTGTCCGTTGTAGATGGATACAAAGGCTGACTGCCTCTTCTTTCATTCACCGTCGGAGTCGTAGCACTTCCCCTTCTTTCCCCTGCTCCAAGCGTACTCTCACTTCCTCTTCGGTCCCCTAAACCAAGAGTAGAAGCAGTCGCACTACCTCTCCTATCTCCAGCAATTATCCCTGCACTTCCCCTTCGACCATTCACATCCACAGCGCTGTTGCGACGTTCAGCATATTTCGCAGCTGCCTCTTTTGCATACTCCGAAGTTCTGCTCGCGTTACTTCCTTTTCGACCTTGAGCATTGTTATAGTCGTCCTCTCTAGCAAAAGGTCTGAAAGCAGTCGGCACTGTAGACAAACTATGAAGGGACTTTTGTTTCTTCGGCATAGTCATTCCTCCATTTTTGCCTAATTGAGGTTGAGAATTTGGATCTTCAAATCCTGCCCACCCTGTAATTTTTGGTCCTTCGGATTTTCCAGTACTTCCATTATGTCGATGTTTACTGATCGCATTTCCACTTTCGGATTTCTTTGTCACGTTTATATCGGATGAAGAGTTTAGCTTTGAATAACTCGCAGATGTACCTAATTGAGGAGACTTTTCTTTCTCTTTTTTAGATGATTTCGTGGCTTTGGATAAAAGCGCACGGAAACCTTTTCCTGGTTTTGCAGTCTGGGGAGGATCACTAAAACCTTCTCCTTGATCGAGGTCTGGCGACTGCGGCTGAGACTTGAAAGTAGGTTCACTTGTTGGAGGCGGAGTATTATTGAAGAAATCAGCTAACTCCTGAGCTTCACTTTTCTTCTTGGTGTTTCTCTGTCCTGGTCCAGGGAAGGTGTAGTCTTCTTCTGCTCCGCCCATTGGAGGAGTTTTCGGTTTCCCGTTCGGACGATTCAAGCTTGATGAGGAGTATTGCGATCTTGTCAAAACAGGTTGAGGGGAGAATGGTGATTGGTCATGGGCATTTGTAGGAGAAGAAATTATATCTGGTTGGTGGATCGCATGGTCACCCGCTTTCGGAGTATCTAGTTCACGATTCGATGGAGAAGAAAAAGTCGATTCTGGAGGTGGAGGAGGTGGTGTACCTAAGACAACGGCTGGAACATTTCGCCTTATTTGGTCTCGATTTGAAGATATCAAACCGCTTTTCTTAGTCGGACTTTGTGATTCCAGTGCACCTTCTGAAGTGAGAAGTTCCATCAAACTCTCCTTCTTTGACATGTCCGCTTTTTCTTCTTCGTCTGCTTTTTCTTCAATCGTCGTTGCCGCTCGAGCTTGTAATCTGCGTTGAGGGGAATCTGCTAGAGGTCGACTAGCTAAAGTTGAAGATGAGAGCTGTGTAGGAGATGAATGAGAGGTAGAATACTGATCACTTTGCCCAATAGTGGTCGAACGAGGTTCAGTGCTTGGGGGACTAGGGAATTGAGATGGGGTTATATTGTCTGATCGAGCTGATCTGGCGGACAATGATGGAACAGGTGACTCCGCTGTACGCCGTCGATTGGCGCCACCCTATACATGATATACATGAGTTAAGCTCTTTTGAACAACTTCATTGGTGTAACTCACCTCGAAATTCTTTAGTCTACTAGGTGTCAAGCTGACTTTCATAGTCTCTCCACTCCTTACAAGCGCATCAAATTCATCCTGTGCTTCCTGGATAGACTGTTCGTCTTCCTCCGTTGCATCAGATTCATGACGATCATGAAAAGCGCCTAACATCGATTTAGTATTATCGCTCAAGACACTTCCAGATCTTTCATGTCCTTGTCCACGTAATAAATGGTGTTTACTTCCCGGTGAATTTGTTGATTTTTTACTAAACTGTGATCCTTTTCTCATGACTCCTCCTGCTATTCCGCCAAATCTGTTGGTTTCGAATGACGATCTATCAGGTTGAGGGGGAGAAGAAGTAATGTTTCTTGTAGCTTCGATTGAGCTGTCTCTATGATGCCCCAGTGATATTTTTGATGCGTGCGGTGAACCTGACATCATAGAAGGAGACGCTCTGCCTCCTGCTGATTGACTTGTAGATGGGCGTGAAGGTGTAGACCGCTTATGTCGAGTTCCAGCTCGGATTACGGCTTCCAATTGATCTTTCACTACAAAGATAGGATTGGTAAATATTGAACCGTTTGTCGCATCGCATGTTGGACCACACTCACCCTTCATCTTCTTGAAAAGTCCCCATATACTCTCATCCTCACATAAGGCAGTATACAACTCTTGAGGTCCAGCTACAATTATTTCTGAATCTCTAGCTACGACACTAGCAAGCTGAGTTAATACATGTTCGCATACATGCCTAAACAGTTAAGTCAATTAGTACTCCCGGTCATCTAGGGAAGAGCTGGTTAAATATACTCACTCAATGATAGCTGTTATCCAAAGAGCAGCAGGTTCTACAGTATCTTCACTAGAATCACCTCCAACATTCTTCCATGCTGTTAAAACCTCTTCTTCTAAAATTTCATTAAGATTATCTTGAGAAGCCAAAGTAGAATAAGAAACACATTTAAATCTCATTAAATTTATAGCTTTTTCATTATTAAAATTTGTTTTATCATTAATCATTCCATTTCCTTGTCCATTTGGTTTAAAACCTTTTATTGAATTTTTACCTTCTAACCAACTTCTTAATTCTAATTCAGCTTCTGCTATTGCTGATCTACCTAATGAACGTAAATTTGTATTTTCTCCTCCTGTACTTCCATTTGAAGATGAAAATACATTTGGTATACCTTCTTTTCTCAAATCTGATGGATTTAATGATTCAGCAGAAATTATAATTGATACAAGTATTTCATCTAAAAATGAATTCAAACATTGAAGAGCAGGTAATGAGAGTGTTGTTGGACGAAGATCTGATATCAAGGCATTTGCTGAGATTTGAGATAGGTATTCTGCTGCTATAGCGATTAAAGTTATTTAAGTATTATGTGAGATTTAGGTCTCCAAGTCAGACAGACAACTTACGAGTTGACATCTTGAAGCATCCAACTGTATACACTCTTCTCAATATTCCAAAGAAAATACAGATATCAAGTAGATCAGGAAGTTGTCGATATCAACGATGAGATCTGAATGACGACGATTGATTAACGAGGAATATCAATGAAAGTCATGGTTAATAAGATGACACTAATTCATCTGATATCAATGTGTAAAAAGCGCATTGACCTACCTATCTAATAATCTACTAGTTATCAATAAAAAGTCCTTTTTGACTTGTTTCAAGTTGACACCACCTATTTACCCTGATCTTCATTCCATAGATATTGAAAAATACATAAGCTGAGGTATGGCGTTTTGTAAATGAAGTATGAATGTTCTGTACAGTTTTAAGACAAGTTTTGTTGATGTACAATAGATCAGTCAAAGAGATCTGAAATCTGAAACACTTCTAGATCATTTATGCCCTGTTTACCATAAAGAGAAGCTTCAGACTCCGGTCAAGTCATCTTATGCTTATGAGAATAGATAACCGGTTTACAACCACGTGCTTCGACATGAAATGAAGTGAAGGATGACGATATGATAACCAAGTTTATGTTATTATTAGTAGTCTAGTAGTCTTTCTTGCTCTATTCGAGTATTCTAATTGTCTCATTCTTTCACTGATAATGATCAAAACGAGCTAGAAATATTAGTAAAATGACAACTCCTTCAATACAGCTTCTTGATCATACGATTCTTTTAGCTCCTTTCACTCTTGACATATTACAAGATCCTTCAAACATAATATCAATAATTTTAGATGTATTACCCAAATCATCTCTTAAATCATTTACAGTAATTTTCACATCTCCTTCATCCTCTACTACCGTACAAGAACAATTATATAAACGATTAAAAGAATCACCAGTATTGAATTTTTCAATATTTCAATCTTTTTTAGGTAAAGTATATGCTGGATTAGCTACTTCTCAACTTTCAATAGGGAAAATATTAATGGATGTTGAAATTCATTTTGATGGTGAAGATGGATCTTGGAATGAAAAAATATTCAGATCAAAAGGAGAATTTCAATTATTATTAATTGATGGAAGTAAGTTTTTCATCATCATCAATCTTCTTAATCATTTGATTTGAAAATTATAGCTTATATTTTTTTTCATTATTTTACGAATTTAGTATCTATACCTTTTGATTTAATTGAAATTCTTTCTCCTTTATCTCAAATCAAATTACCTTTCATTTATCCTACTAAATCAATAACAACCTTAACAACCTTAACTTCAATATTAGATAATGAAGAAAATATTTTACCAGGTCCAAATGTAGTTGCATTAGGAGGAACATTTGATCATTTACATGCAGCTCATAAATTATTATTACAATGTTCTTATTTTTTAACTCAAAAAAAAATTATAGTTGGAATAATGTCAGATAAATTATTAATTACAAAAAAATTTAATAATTTAATTGAAAATTTAAAAATTAGATTAAATAATGTTAAATCATTTTTAAATCGTTTTAATAGTGAAAATAATAAAATTGAATTAGAAATTATTGAAATTTTAGATTTATTTGGTCCAACTAAATTTGAATTTAATATGCAAGCCCTAATAGTTTCAAAAGAAACTTTATCAGGTGGTAAAATTATTAATAATTTAAGAAAAAAAAATGGATTAAATGAATTAAATATATTTATTGTTGATGTAATTTTTAATAAAAATCAAAATCAAAATCAAAATCAAAATCAAATAGAAGAAAAAGATGAAATTGAAATTGAAATTGATGATGAAATGAAATTAAAAGAACTTAAAATGGGTAGTACAGGTATAAGAAAATGGATTTCTGAAAATGGACAACATGACTAAAGAACAAGTTGATATCAAATATTTCAGAATTTGACTAGTAATGTCATTTGCATTTCATATTTATATAATTTTGGGTTTTATTCGTTTTATATAGATATATATACATATATATAACGAAATTTATGATAATTTGATGAATTTATGTTTAAATTTATAGGTATATAATCAACAATTGGATATATTTTTATGCTGGGTATATTTTAATCATTTATTAATTCGTTAAAACAGAGCGCTTTTACTTCATTCTTTCATTTCAATCTTGTCCTAATTCTCTACTTGTTTCATCCGGACTACCAGAATCAAGTATTAAATTCTAAATCGATTTTAAAGCAAAAATAAAAAGGTATTATCAGCTTTCATTTTTCTTTTTACAATATTTTAAACGCTTATTTTTGAATAAAAATATAAAAAACTTTAAACTTACATCAGGTTTAAAAGTCCATTTATCAAAAACATCAACAATTCTTAACCATTCAAAAATTGTTAAATCTCTTATAACTCTATTTCTATTAACAGGTATACCTCTAAAATTATTTTCATTTTCAATATTTTCAATTAAAGTTTCTGCACCAAAATTTAAATTTGGTAAACCATTTTCTAAAGTTAAAGTATCTCTTATAAATAAACGTCTCATTACAAAATCCCATGTATCTTTTTGACTTGATAAAATTGGTGAATTTAATTTTGGAATTAACATTAAACCTAATAAATCAGGTCTATTAATTTGTTTTCCAATTAATCTTTGTGAAGAAGTTTGTGAAGGATAAAAATCTAATGGATATGTTATTGTTCTTTTTTTATTATTATTATTTTCTTTATTAAATGAATTTATTAAAGAATTTTCTAAATTTATTAAAGGAATACCTATAGGTTTATTTTTAGAAATTGGAACATTTGATAAAGGTTTCCAAGGTCGATCTTCTATAAATTGAGATTTTTTATCAACGTTAACTACATGATGATATGGAGGTAAAGGTACAATATCAAATAATGCTTGAGTCAATACAGAAAGTTTACAATGTATAATAGAAGAAGGTGGTGCCATTATACGCTAAAAATAAAAAACCAAGATGAAATTAGTTATTCCAAATTACTTGAACGAATTTAAACGGAAAATCTCGCTCACATCGTATAAACTCTTCCCACATAACAAAGCTAATCTAATTCTACCCCATTCCCAAATCCAAGTTCTTTTTTGTCCTGGATCACCAACAGCAGATCCTATCCATTGAGCAGCAAGTTGTTCACCTATACTTGAATCTGGTAATTGACAAACAATCGTGATAGGAGGTTCAGGATCTTCCCAACTTCTTTTTGTAGCTTCAACTCCTATTAAACTTGGATCATGTATAGGTAATTGTTCAACTACTAAAGGATTCTCAAGAATTTTTGGTAAAGTTGGCCAAACATATGCAGTTGAATGTGAAAGTAATAAATTTGGATGTAAAGGAGTTTGAATTACAGGTATTTCACGTGTATAAGGATCTGATGAAATTGGTTTTCCAATTGAAGAAAGTTCATCTTTTTTTGATGGATAATTAAATGATCTAATTAATAATTCTAATGAACCTTCAGATGCAATTACAACTTTTGGTTTTATTATTTCTTCCTCTCTCGTTTCTGTTTCTCCTTCTACTTCTAATTCTAATTTTGATTCGGATTCTGATTTAGTAGAATTTGAAGAAGGTAAATCTTCTTGCCAAATTGGATATTTTGTTTTCTTAGTTTCACTTTTACTTTTATTTTTATTCGTAGATTTTTGTTCTTTTAAAGATTGATTTTCTAGATTTAATTCATCTAATAAATTTGAATCCCATTTAAAAGATTCTTTAAAAGATTCACCACCACTTAATAAACTTCTTGTTAATCCTCCAACACCTGCATAACCTTCTATTATAACTTCATGAGGTCTAATTTTTAATGATTTTACAAATTCATCACACAATTTTTGATTTGCTAATAATTTCCTACCAATTGATTTTCTGATCATATTTCTATCAGGTGAAACAGGTAATAATTTAGCTGGAAAATGTTTTGACCATGTTTTTGTAGGTGGTAAAGGTGGTATACGATTTATTATCGTCATACTGTTTAGAGAATTCAGCCTTCAGATTAGAAGACAGCCTAATTATATTCCAAGTCAATTATATTATTATGATATACGATCCGTATATACATCTGCCAAAAGTCAATTGTTTTGACATTTATCTTATCCCGGATAACCTTTTGACTTTTACGAAAGATCCGGATATCGGTCATCACCGCTAAAGAGATTCATGAGTCTCGCGTGGTTTAGGATGATTAAAACAGTTTAACATTGCCACTAATTGAACCAACAAAACTCCGACAAACTCCGTTCTCCACTTTTCCAATATTACTCAGCATACAATAATTACGGATCAACTTCCTTTCACCGTAGCGTGGTTTGGTGGGTTTGGTGAGTTTGGTGGTTTCGTTAGGATTACCAATCCATTGAATCGTTAACTTCTTTATAAGTTAATTCGTCACTTTTCCCCTTCTACTTCTTCCTTATCCATCAACAAATAGATAAAGTGAGTATACATTCAGCTTGTCAGCATCAAAGAAGAAAGGAGGAGATAGTACAGGAACACCGATAGAACACTTGATGGAAAATTGATATTCAGGAAAGACGGAAGAAAGCTGAGGATGGCAAATTGGGATGGGTTAGCAAACAATCTGGGAGACATACTTAGCAGCAAGAACGACATGGATGGAAAGGATCGGCTTTGAAGCAAATGTAAGAATCATGCTGATATCGTTTATTGCGCTTTCAGTTAGTCAAAATGGGTAGACGACCAGCTAGATGTTACAGATACTGTAAAAACAAGCCGTGAGTGGATAACATATATTGGAAATGGAATGCCAGATAAAATATGGATGCGAATACTGATCGATGAATGACGATGACTTAGTTTCCCTAAATCTCGATACAACCGAGGTGTACCCGATCCTAAGATTAGAATCTTCGATTTGGGTAGAAAGAGAGCTTCAGTCGATGATTTCCCATTCTGTTGTCATTTAGTCTCTGACGAATATGAACAACTTTCATCTGAAGCTCTTGAAGCTGCACGAATTTGTGCTAACAAGTACATCGTCAAAACTGCTGGTAAAGAAGCTTTCCACATGAGAGTTAGAGTTCACCCTTTCCACGTTATCCGAATCAACAAGATGTTGTCATGTGCCGGTGCGGATAGGTAAGTTGTTTTTGCTTTAAAGAATTCATTCTGAAAATTCATCACTTACACGTTTTTTTCTTAATATCACAGATTGCAACAAGGTATGAGAGGAGCTTGGGGTAAACCATACGGTTCCGTCGCTCGAGTCAACATGTGAGTTTAATTTATGATTTTCAAGAGAAATTTCTAATGACTAATCAATTGTATTATACTCTTAGTGGTCAAGTTTTGATCTCTATCAGATGTAAAGATTCCAACAGAGCCGTTATCATTGAAGCTCTCCGAAGAGCTCGATACAAGTTCCCAGGAAGACAAAAGATCATCGTTTCCAAGAAATGGGGTTTCACTCCTCTTGATAGAGCCGATTACGAAGCTATCAAATCTCAAAAACAAGTTGTTAACGATGGTGCTTACGTACAATTCCTTAAACCAAAGGGTAACCTCCTTCAAAACCTCCGAACTGCTCAAAGAGCTTAAGAAACGAATCTTTTTACTTAGATTTTGTTAGTTAGGTGATGGCTTGAAGGGTATGGAAGTTAAGGGAGTTGTTGTACCTCTGAGAGTTCATGTTATCATGCATCAACTTGATATCATTGGCCATGTTGTGAGGATGGCCTCACGATGATGATCCGTTTACACTTGAATTTAGTCTTCCATCAATGATGATTGAATCAATTTGACTGTGTTTGATAATGAGTATATCAAATTTTTTTAAAGCCCTGTCTCATTGCCAAGTAAAAGGAGGACTATAATAGGAAGGTGTCTATTACGATGAGTGGACTAGGTCGAAGACTGAAAAGTAGTCAAATCCGTCTGAAGACTTTGTAAGTTGGGATCTGAGAATGACAGCTCCTTCCGATGTTCACGTCAGAGAAACGACAGGACCGATTTTCAATCAACAGATTTGTACAACAAACAAAGGTCGATTATACAAAAGTAATCATAACATTCAAAGTCATCATCACCTCTAATGAGAATTACTCGTTTCGAAAAATTACTTCATACGAAAAGTCTACGTTTCTTACATCCATTCATGCCTTGCCTTAAGGAAAATGTAATTTTGTATATTTCGTCCTGAAATTACGAAGTATAGCAGAGTATCGTCATTGGAAAGCTCTGATTGGAGAACTCGATTTGTGGTAACAATCGAACCCTTCGACATTCATTCACTGTTGACGACAATGGTATTTCTTCGAATGGTATTAGAAAACCCTTAACAAATGTATCGTTATCAATCAGCTCCCATCTAGTGCATCCACTTCCCTGCAAATGACGATATCAATCAGTTCCCATCGATGCACCCTCTTCCCTTGCAAATGACGAACACTTAGATATCCATTCATGGCTGTCAAGAAAGGAATTTCCGTTTCTGCTTGAGGTTGGGAAGACCTGGCACAGCAATGTCATCGATGAGTAAAGTCCAGGCCTCATACATTCGTTCATAGTTGTTGAAAAGGAGCTTCGTGTTTCCTAGGTTGAGAAGGCCTAGCACAGCAACGTCATCGTCGAGCACGTCCGGCGATGACGGAGAACTCAGTAATCCATTCACGACATACATCATAGGCTCTTTTGTCTCTTTGTAAGGTTGAGCGCATCAGTATAGGGTTGTGATCGAACAATAAGAACACATATATAGAAGCTGAAATCCTCTTGTCTTGTAGGAATCATCATCACACTAACAATTTCATTACGATACTTAGTTGATCGTTGGAATTTCTTTACTTCACAATAAACGATGGAAGAAGAATCCGATATACTTTACGGTAATGCTGCCGGTCCAAGATTGGAACCTGAAACTGGAGGGGACTTCGCATATCGACTTGAAAATTCATTACAACCTAGGGTTCGCGATCCAGATAGAGGAATTACCGTCAATCCTCACAGTTCATATTATGCAGAAGACGGGTCTTTCCTCTTAAGTACGACTGTGTTCAATCATTTTCGAATTCCATTCTCCAAATGTGAAGAACCTAATAGTGAGGAAATTTCTTTCAATAAGTGGCCAGCAAATCAGAATGAACGTACATTTATTGATCCCGAATCAATCATGTCACTTTATCAACGTTTCGTTAGTCATAAAAATCCGAATTATGAGCTGAGTGAAGTCAGTTGGTCAAGTCTTCGAATCAGCATGATCGCAGCAATGAGGGTTGCTATGGGAACCATCCATAAAGCGGGAACCCGTTCAGATTGTCAGATTGACACCAACTCAGCTGGGTCCGAGCACAGCCTGGCCGTGTTGAGCAGACAAGATGCGGAGACATTAAAATCAATGTTACAACAAATTGATAGTGGAGGTGAGATTCAATGGAACGAGTGGGATAGGGATAGAATTGCATGGTCTTCTCGAGTAGCCTTTCCTTATCGCACTTTGAATGTCGAGAACTTCAGTGTGGTCGATCCTAGCGTTAATTGGGGTGCAACATATCGAATCGACACTACATGGGGCGACTTGACCGAAGAGGCGACGATACAGTTCCGAAATCACAGGGGTATACATCCTGGTCCTATACCCTACTATAGAAGGGGATCAGTATTAGGAAGTCCTGAAGCACCATCTTTGGCTAGCGGAACTATCTTAACCAGTCCAGAAGAATATATGATGTCGAGTCCTGAATCTTTAGTGGACAACAGTGGACAAATTGAGATTGCTGAAAGTCCATATGTTCGATGGCTTTCATTACCCGAAGAAGCTCCTTAGTCGACAATCCCAAATATCACTTGTCGTCTGTAAGGGAACATGTATAAGATGTCTATAGTGGTAAAGAAAAATGTACCTCACCATCGATCCCACTAATTAGAATTGTTGATATTTTTGCCTAGGAATTGTCACGGACGGTTATCGACTTAGCAGATTGTAGTCTAATATCCTCGTGATGAATTCAATTAAGCTCTATAGGGTATGAACAGCATAGAGCATGCTAAGCCGATACATGTACTATAGACGGTGATAACAAACGAAGATCAACGAGGAAACTAAATCTATGAAATGTCCATTTTGTCTTATCTTATATATCTTGTTCTGTCTCCGACTTTCGGCGAAGTTCGCTCTCTATCGTCTAAGTTCTTACTACTTCCGGATGACCATATGGTACAAGTTGCCTACTTTCCTCATCCGTTTTCCAAGCCCTTCGAGTGTCTCTCCGAATGTCTCTGATAGTCCGTTGTTCTCGGATAGATTCATGACAGGAATGTTGCAGCAAAGGATGGATACCGATGGCTATTTGGCATACTCCGATTCCCAAATTGTCTTTCACTTGCCATCCATATCTTCATATCGTTTGATGTTACAAATGTATGAGAATTGTGCATTCCAAATAATTAGTAAACCTTGCCTAAGTACGTCCGCCTCCTTGAAAACACTTTCGCCCTAATAACAAGATAAAGTGCGTGAGGTTTGGATTAGCTTAGATCAATCTTTTATCTGTATCGATCTGCTATCTGTCACTTGATTGCTAATCGAAGCTGACTCATATCAGGTAGCTGGCTCTGATAACCTCTTTTTCGAATATACATGAATAGGCGAACAACATGAACGAAATCATTTTTGCGTTCAATCGAAGATTTCAGCCTGGACGATTATCCTCATCAAGATATGAGCACACTTGTATAGGTGACATGGGCGTCATCGTCGGATGTGATCTGCAACACATGCTTGTACCCTATATGAACGCATGAGCGAAGTTTATAACATCACGAGACCAATAGTCGTGCTCCTCACCATCATATGATTCGTTGGCATCCTGAGCAGAGCATATCGAAGCGGATTTGACCGTACCTTTGTGCGGGGTATGACGTTTGCATTGTGGGGAACAGATCCTCTTTCCACAATCAGATTAACATGGTTTCACTGAGAATAACGTCTAGATAAGTGGATTGTGATGCATAAACTTATATATTCTCGTACTACTTGATCTCAGAGGTTCTTTACATCGATATTCCTCCCATTTTTAGCAATGGCCGGCATCTAGACTGATTCTGAGTAATACACCTGGTACTAGCAATTTCACCCTTCTTACATTTTAGGAGGTCATTCAGTATGGCGTGGATGTCGAGTGGCAAGAGTAATGAGGATGTGAGTGTATAAATCAAATCACATTTCCCATTACATCACTGTGGGAGCTGTCGCTGATTCTCCTCATGTTTTCAGCTGATCGATAAAATGGTTAAGAATGGATTGATCAATTCACCTCAAATAGCAGAGGTCAGTGAAGTTGTGCCATTATGGTCATAGTGGTCTAACGCCGGCTAAGATCAGCCTTGAATGCCATAGGCAATGCGGAAAGTGGACAGGAAGAACTATGTCCCAGACCAGTCTTATGCATATGAGGACTCGCCCCAGTAAGTCAAATACTCATACATGCCGTGCCGAATGTCTCAGGTATAGGTCATGCTTGATGCTGGTCAGGCACTTTAGTGCATAATCAGCTAACGTAGTAACGTACAGACGGATTGGCTTCGGCGCAACTATATCTGCACCACACATGCACGCACATGCATGTGAAAATTTGTTATCTTTTTTGCCTATTGTTAATTCACCTCATACAGGAGCTATCTTAGACGTAGGTAGTGGATCAGGATATCGTATGTCTTGCTATCGAAGGCTCCTGCTCTTCGATCAGATAATAATAGCATCTTGCCGGTAAGCTAAGTGATTGGATGCTTTAGTCACCGCAGTGCTTCATCGTTTAGCACCGACCGCTACTATAGTGGGTATAGATCATATTCAAGGATTAGTAGATCAATCAATAAAGAACCTACAAAAAGATGAAATACCCCTTGCCTCTGACACAGACAAGAGTGGGGTTTTCATGATCTGTGGAGATGGAAGGAAAGGGTCACCTAGACATGCTCCATTCAGTGTGATTCATGTAGGAGCTGCTGCTCCGCAAATACCCGAAGCACTGATCGATCAGGTGAGTCGGCTTACAGGATGGTATCGCCGGGAGACAAAGCTGATCAAAGCATTATGGTAGCTTGCTAAACCAGGTCGAATGTTCATACCTGTCGGCGAAGGTTCTCAAGGTCCGTACTTTGGAATACATTCCCAAGCTCTCAGTATACTGATAATCAGTGATCCTATAGATATTTGGCAGATTGACAAATCGGAATCGGGAGAAGTGCACAAAAAGAAACTGTTCGGCGTGATGGTAAGCTCAGCTTATTGTCAATTACTCTTTTAACAAACAAGCTAATGTTCACGTTTGTGATTTCAGTATGTTCCTCTGACAGACGCGGAAAAGCAATGGAAGACTGAGTTGTAGCCGTTCTGATGATGATACTGAGAAGAACATGAAGACTAGAAGAGAAATGTAGTCTTATTCCTCAACCCCAATTGTAAAAAAGTATGTATTGTACGTATTATTGGACATTTCCTGCTATTGTACAACTATGACGCTCTGTAGCCCTTTAATGATTTCAATATTCATGCGATCGGTATTTATGTGATCCGGTCAATCCTCAGCTTCATGTATAGCTTTCTCGGCGTAATGTCTGCCTAATACCCTTTTAGTGAATTGTCCAAAAGTTTCTCCATCAGGTCCTATGATATCGTCTACATCGGGTCTAATCATTGCTCAGTATCAGCTTTTTCAGTGACGTACTACTGGCTAATCATGCAGCGCTTCATTACTCCATTCTAGATCAGGTACACTTACTGTAAGAAGAATGCAAAAGTCTCCCTTGAGATTGGATCTTTACTCTTCGTTGATCCACTCACGAAGTGAGGAGTGGCTGATAATTTGTTTGAAGTGAGTAAGGATAGTGCTTCTCCTGTCTGGAATGCTATATCCCATCGATATTAGATTAAATCAGCAACATCACCTCATACGTCAAAAGGTGGCTTGATGACATACCCAAACAATTTTCCGGTATTGACACTTTGACAGGATTCTTACTATTTCTAGGATATATCCAAAGTCCCGTTGAATCACTTGGCGAGCTCACGATTTGAGGAGGAGATTCCGGTGAAATCTGGGAAAGGTACATTGCCGAGCCTATTATTGGGGCAGATCATTGATCAGATTAAATTTCGAATCCTTAAATTATGAGCGGAATTTATCGAGATGGCAATTACTCACAAAGTCCCGTCAAGAGAGAATGATCAAGATGAGTACCACATAAAGCATCGTTTTGTACGTCCTGACCATCCGTGTCGCTTGACGACGGAGGTTGAGGATAATAATGCAGTAATCTGGCTTTATTACATTTAGACGACGAGATCAAAGATGCAATTGTACCAGAAGGATTCGACAGTGTAGGTGAAACTGAGTGTAATTTTATTTATTAGCTCAAGAAACACTTTGGTTATTTCGCACTAATTATTACTTACCGAACTTTTCACAAGCTTTCGCTAGAGCTATTCCAACATCGGATATGATCTTACCTAGCCTAAGAATCATTCACTTCCATCAGTCCCGGTATATTCAGTTTTTTGACTCGTTAATGATAGCTTTAATAGAAAATCACTTACGCCTTGAAAGTCTCTTCAAATTCTTCTAAACCTTCTATACCCTTCGGCCAGACATTCCCAGCATAATATTCTGGATAGTCCCGACGTAGAGTTTCTGATACATTTGGAACATCGATCAGAGGATTCGCATAAAACGATCCCTTCTGAGTATCGGGTTTCTGAAGTCAAATCAAAGTGAGCTTTTGAAGATTATAGCTTTTATATCTTTGCGGTCGATTCTTGTTTCCTGGGTAAATGATGGTTCAATTTGTACTTACCCCATTCATGACTTCTTTCCCATGAGACCATCCGAAGCAATATGAAGTTTCGGGTTTGGCAAGGTCCTCTTTGATCGAATCAGGTAGATTGGCGAATTGATGAGATAGTCTGAACAGCTTTTCTCTCAGGGCTATGAACTCGAATGGAAGGTCTATTACATTCCATGCGTTAGTAGGTCAGATCGGCCCGAGATTGGGTAAGAAGGTATTAAAGTACTCGAAGGTATCAAGCTCACCTTGAATTACTATGATGCCCAGACATCCTGGTCCGGATCCTAATGCTGATACTATATTATCATGTAGAGCTTCTGGATCAGATATCAACTGATTGAGAGATATGGTGACTGGTCCAGTAGATTTTGTGGTCATCTCTCGCCAGACATGTATGCTTTAAGATGTCTTATAGCGAGTTCTTCTGGCAATTTTCCTTTGCGAGAGTCGCTGATAATGACGAGGCCAGTTCTGTGATGTTGACCTATACATTAATGTCTCACGATAAGAGTCACATTGTGCATTTATCAAGGTTCCGGTTATTACGGATTGGAGCGGAATCAGAATTCTCGATTGGTTCGCGAGTGATTTTAAGGGTTACCGAAACGAGTATTTCATCATCTCTCGAAACAATTGTCAGCCTTGATTGAGTGATTTTTCGCGCCATGACTCTAGTAGAACGCATCTATCATCTGGCTGACAATCTTTCATAAGTAAATAATCCGATCTGCTGAGACATACTCAATGATATATGCTGTATCCGTCGCCAATCTTTGACACAAGACATGTTTTTAATCTCCCGCCACATTGTCATCCAGGAATACTGAATAGACTGGAGAAGATCCGCTGCATATTTTTGCCATCAAGCTTATCCTTGCATCAACTTTGAAAAGGATATCGGTAATCTTCACCGTCGGTCTTCGGCGGGCAACGTACCGATGGTGCTGTGGATCGTGACATCGAAAGGCTTAGACGTATTATCTCAAGTTAGAAGGCGGATCAGCATGGCTTTACCCGATGCCCGAAAGATGAACTGCAAGTCATTACACACACATATTCTATATTCGTGCTAGCCGAGTCTCATAGTAAGCTCCATCTCGGTAAGGGGCTTACTATCGTCTCGAATGTATTTGCTTCATGAAAGGCACAATCGTGGTCAGAGATGGTTTAGGATCAAGCACAGACTCATCGTAAATCCATAGGGACATACTTTTTATGCTTTTCAAATCCAATTCATGTTTACGCAAGATCGATTCTGATGTTAGAAACTGAAACTTGCTTATTCGGCTAAGTATTGAGATATTGACGGCATCTGATTCCCATTGAAAAGTTCGGACGCCTCTTGCAGTCAATCGAGACACGGAAATGAAAACATGAAGTAAGCCTTCATTCATATCAGTCATCATCTGAATTTGATTGTGGAGTAGTGCAATGGGGCTGCCAAGGAAAAAGTGGAAAATCACGTATTGATCCAAAGGGGTTCAAAGCTTGACACATGCTTGAACTCTATCCCTTGTTTCGAATGAAAAGTCAAATCAGCGATCAGTAACGCTGATTTGATCACGCATAACTTGAAGAAAGCTTAATTATGCATATCCATCGTCTCACTAAAGTCTGAGGGCTTGAGTAGAGAGTAAGCTGCTTCTGAAGCTAGTGTCCTTGCCCCTGACCTTTCCGCTTCTTCTCTTCGCACTTATCCATATACACGAACGGTTTGGGCCGGAACCCTACCTATGAGACCTTTTGAATGGTCAGAGTCTCCCGTCATATTCGATCGTTTACGAAACATGTAGTTAATATTGAAAAGCAACAGAAACGTCATACTCATCATGAATACAAGCAGCAAGATCGGCCAATCAGGGATTGGATCAAATATCGTTCCTAGATTGCTCTATTTATCTCAGGTTGGTGGGCGATTTGTTTGACTGATTGTTATGTTAGATCCTGAGTCAATCATGAGGGACTATCAGACGGCCGCCCTGATCGACTTGAACCGTTACCACTGGTAATACATCTAAGACTACTTCAAACGGGACCGATCATGTACCCTTCGGTTAGCTCATTGATATATCAGCTGCTTCGACATTAATCGATTTTAGCATATATACCTTAAAGTCCAAAACGTCAGGACAATTTCCCAGCTTGATTTCGACAACTACACCTGCTCCACTAAGTCTGACCATACACCTTACTCGACACAATACAATCGACTTCTGGGTTTGACCGGATTACCTCATTCTAAATGGCAAGTTAGAGTTTACAACAAAGAAGCCTATCTAAGTTACGGGTGTTTCTAAGCCCACGTGAACTTGAAAGGAAATCATTCGGACGACTAAATATTCAATTCAAATTATAGCCACATACTGTTCTCTTTAGCGAAACTTTACTAGTTCTAGCTCAAGCATACCCTCATTCCCAATACATTACGGGTCTCTGTACTGGAGTGACTCATCAAGCTTTGCGAAGTGTCTACTCATCATACGAACAACCGGATTTAGTTATTCCTGATTCCCGTTGAAGGGTCATCTCAAGAAACGAGCCCATACAAGGGTTATCCTTGTCTCAAGGCTCCATTGGCCAAACGATATTCGTTTTCACATCAGTTGGGTTACGCTTCGAATCACCTTGGGTGTCTCACTTTGTTCCTAGATTCAGTATCCGCAGGACTGATAGCACATTACAGAGATTGCCTTAGGCCCAATTGTATATTAAGTCAACCGGACAAATCTCTTCGTCTATTCAGAGGAAATTTCAAGCACATTATTCCATCTTCTTAGCTTGACGCTGAAGTTGGATACTGTATCCAAAATGTCTCCTATAAGAGAACAAAAGCGAAAGTCATCACCTTCGATAGGTCAAGCAGTCTTTTATCCAAATTCCCTTCCACCACCTTTAAGGAAAACTTCGAAAGCTCTTCCTGCTTATTCTTCTAGACCAGCTTCACCTACTTCTCCAAGTTTATCAACCAAGTTCAATTATTCGGCTGCCAAATTATCAACCCCACCTTCTCAAGCTCAAAAGAGAGATATACAAGAGGTTCAAAAGGGAAAGATTCAGACTCTTGAAAACTTCGATCATGCATCAGAATTTCCATTTCCTCCTCAACAATTACCACACTTATCACCTACTCGAAAGTTAACTCATCTTTTCGACGGGTTGTCATTCGCCACCCCTCAAACTCATACTCATGAGACGTATAATCATCTGTTATACAGTGCAGGATCGGAACCTGAAAATGATATAACTACTCCGAATGCACTCCCACTATCAGATCTGATCAACGAAGCTCTGATTGAAGATGATGAGATTAATTACGAAGATGAAATGGGGAGCGTTACTCAATTTCATAGTCCAACAGCAAATTTGTTCTCCTCTTCACCTTTCAACACTTCGGACGCTAACCTGTTCAATTCCCAAAATTACAAAACATCGTCTAAACCGACATTCTCGCTTGGGTCTCCTCCTAAATGTCCCTTGCCTAGATTACCCATCACTAGATTGCCATCATGGGGTGAACGACAAAATCTAAACCTGAACCTTAACGTTAGGGAAGGCAACCAACCTTCTTTCGAGCCTCCATCTCCTCTATCAGACCCACCAGCCTTTCCTATGCCGGCAACTTCTCCTTCACCCCACCGACCTTTAGACTACATATTCCCTTGTCAGCCTCAATCTCAATTAGGATTCAACGATGTCTTTTCACCGGAATATCAACTCAACACCCCGGCTCCTAGAGCGGTACAATTGAACAATCAATTATACACTCCGCCATACATTAATGATAATCTACCTGATCCAACAAATGCATTACATTTACATCATCCAATATTATACCCTTCTGCACCAGTTTCTCAATGTCCTACACCATCAATCACACCTCCTCCAGTAGTTACAGAATTACCAAGATCAGAAGTTGCAGCTCATTATTTAGAAGGTAGAAAATTATGTCCTGCTTTTTCAAGAAGATATATTATTAGAGATGAACTTGGTTCAGGTGGTTTCGGATTTGTTTGTTCAGCTATTCAAACTGGATATAAAAATATTAGTGGAATTGAAGTTGCAGTTAAATTCATTTTTAAAGATAGAATTCAAGAATGCGATTATGCAATGTTAGAAGGTGAACCTGTTGAAAGTTTTGTTTTGAGTAGAGTAAGACATCCAAGTATAATTGGATTTAAAGAATTATATGAAGATAATGAATTTTTCTACCTCGTGAGTTTCTTTCAAAATGACTCATATCCCTACTCTTGTCTTAGCTTAACCTTGTATATGTTTTTTTTAGGTACAAGAACTTCATGGTGATCCTTGGGAGCCTGGACATACACTCGTAGCTCCAGATACTTTACAAAATCCTTTACCAACTGCCACACCTTCTTTACCAATGATTATACCTACAATTCTTCCACCTCAAACACCAGGATCAGCTTTACTTTTTTCTCCTGTACATTCTGTTGATTGGTCTAAACTTAATCCGATGAACAATGAAGAAAGTAAAAATGGTTCAAGACCAAATATGGCAAGAAGAGCATCATATGATTTATTTGAATGTGTTGAACATCAAAGATTTACAGAAGATCAAGCTAGAATCATATTTAGACAAATTGTAGATGCTGTTGGTTATTTACATAGAAGAGGTATATATCATAGAGATCTAAAAGATGAAAATATCGTAATTGATAGAAATTTATGTGTAAGTTTTTGTATTTTATTTGAGAAATACTTATACTGTATTAAGCTAATGACAATCATTTAGGTTAAAATTATTGATTTTGGATCAGCAGTAATTGAAGATCCTAATGCAAAACCAATTTTGTATGATCATTTCAGAGGAACAATGTCATACGCTTCAGCAGAAGTATTAAATGGTAGACATTATCATGCTGCTCCAGCAGATATTTGGTCAATTGGAATTATTTTAGGTATACTACTCTCAGGTGAAAGTCCATTTCCAAATACGACTTGGGCAGCAGATGGCAGAATTAAAATCAAAAGAAGTATTCCACCTGGCGCATATGATTTATTAGTTAGATGTTTACATACTGATCCAAGACGAAGAGCTACAATTCAAGAAGTTGAAAGACATCCTTGGTTAAGAGGTATGTTAGCTCATAGAGGTAGTATCTGTTAGTTTTCGTATCCCAGATGGAATTGTTTCAGTGGTATGGACATTATTGTATTGTATTATACGACTGGCTAGTCATTTATCGTATGAACTCGGTATGTAAAATAACTGTAATATATACATAGCATGGTTCGTTTCTTTATGCATTTTCGGAATTGCGAACTTTTCCCGCTTAATCTGAGTTTTTCAACTTCTTTTATTGCCCTGATATTGTACTCTATATGATTCGTACATAGCCAATGATTCGTTTCGTGTCGTGGTTTATCTTTTATACAAATTGATATTGAAAAACAATATCATATACCTACACTGTATCAAAACATCCTAATACCAAAGAAGCTTCTTCCTTTTTGCTCAGGTGTTTGTTCTCCTACTTCACCTTGAGCTTCGTCAGAGATAACAGGCCTGTCTGTATCTTCCAATTCGTCCACCAATTCATCTTCCCCTTCTTGGCCGTCATTATCTTCTGTGACGATTCTTTCCCCTTGCGTTGCTTCGTCATCCGCTTTGCCCTGAGACCGCAAACCCCCTACCTCTTCGTTACTATTTTGCGATTGCAACTGCTGATCCTCTTGATCATCGTCCAACTCGTCGATCTCTTCATCTTCTTCATTCTGCTCTAAACCTGGGGGATCAGGCGCTTTGTCATCCCCCTTCTGTTCCGTCAAAAGTATCGGATCATCCGCAGTAACCCTGTCGTAGCTGATCTGGCTCATAGCTTTCTCGGGGCTGTCTTGGGTTATATTGTCCGATTCGTCAATTGGATCCCGATGGTCGACATTAAGCTCATCGGTGCCCGATGACTCTTCTTGCAAAATCTGGGCAACAGGTTCGCCAGTGTTCTCATCCCAATACTTCCTAGCTTCGGGCAGAATGCAGACTCTCGCTTTTGTATTGCTCTTTGTTCGTTTTGCAGCTATATCAAATTCCGCCAAAAGTCTGTCGATATGATGTTCCAGATGGGCGGGTGGTTCCCTGCACCTCAACCATTATCCGATAAGTCTCGGTCCAGTTGAGAGAGATGTGAGAGATCTAGCGTGAATTCGACTCACCACGTACAGTCATTCAATTCGTACCCATCCCATTTGACTAGATAGAGGAAGACTCGCTTTTGAGAATCGGGTTCTCTTGCAATTGCCTGTCTTCCAACAATTTTTTCAACAAAGTATCGCTCTTCCTCACCTTCCTGATGCTCAATGGCTCGTTTTTCACTAGAGGGATCAGTAGATAATCAGTTGAATTGCTTGGTCAGGAAAACGACGCATTTCAACCACTCACCGGAGGATACAATTATATCTGATGCACTTCAGCTGTTGCGTACTCTCAATCAGGATTCGAGGTGTGTCTGGTATTTATTTTCCCTCATCAGCTACTCCTCTTATGACCTGACCCGTATTCAGGACGGATCGTATTTTCTTCGTAAGATATGAATTTTATGCTGGGGAGCTTCACTCACCTTCAACTTCAATCCGATACGCGCAGTCTGGACAGATCCAATTCTCACTAGACATATCTTTATCTTCGGGTATACCAGAACAAGACCAATGACATCTTCCTTTACATGCATCACAAATTATCTCTTCTAATCTTCCCCTGGCAGTATTTGGACCTTTATCAGGCCAAGTAGCTTCTGATAATCTACTCCCATCGGAAGGTGCAAGACATTTTATAGCTAATCTCACTTGACCTTTGAATTTCCTGATTCTAGCTGTACCTGCTTTTGTATATTTGCTATAATCATGCGGTTTCTTTTCATCCTTTACCACGTTTGATTTCAACATACTCTTTCTCCTCTTCTTTTTCCTCGGAGTGAAATCTTCGTCGTCAATTTCCTGCACAGAGCCAGACGATTTCGAATCTACTGATATCGGACGATTGTGCGATTTACCACCTTTCGTTTGGCTGAGGCTGATTCTCGGTCTCCCCCTTTTTCTAGTCTGAGTAGATGGTGACGACACTGGCTCTCCTCGGGGTGGAAAGGGTAACCTTGGAGGTGGTTTCGAAGAAGACCCTGATTCCTGGTGGTCATCGACCTGAAAGATGGTCGAAGATGATGCATGCGATAAATGTGGGGAACCTATCGGTGGATGTAAGCTTGACTTCCTGCGGGAACGGGTCTGGTAGCTGGGTGACGGAATTTCTTGCAATGGAGCGTCATTGAGATCGTCGACCGGAGAAAGATGCCTGCCGATATTGTCAACAAAAATCTCATCAGTATAAGCAAGTAGTGCGATGGAGACATGGAGCAGCTCACACTGTATTCGCAAGCTCATTTTCCCTAGCAATGACCGCGGCAACCTTCTGTCTGATGCTCTTTTCCTGCTGTCCGCCATCAGCTTGATATGTATGATTCTTGGCGTTGCTAGATAATCCTTGAGACGGAGACCGCATTATTTCTTGTGGATCAACACCGATTTCAATGTCGGGAGCGTGTAACTCATTAATCATATCAGGAGTGTGCGATTTGTTATTCATATCAGGAGTTTGCGATTCGTTATTCATATCAGGAGGTTGAAAATCATCATCCATTTCCATAGACAGATCTAGATCATTTGCCTCGTCTACACCGTCATTTCCGCTATTGTCGTCAATAAAAGTATCAAAGTTTGATTGATCATCCGCCCTTCGATGTCCGAAAGTATTTGACGTCTTGTCAATTCGAAGTCCACTCATGTCAGGTTGGACTGGTAATTGATTGATAGAAGACGATTGTTCCCTTGTATGACTCCTACTTCTACCAACTTGAATTCCTCTGGAAGTCCCATTTTCAAGAAAACTTTGACTTCTACTAATTGATCTACACATTCTCTCAATATTCTCTATTCTTCCATTCAAAATTTCAACTGAATTTTTCAATTCTACTTTAGAAATCTCGCCTTCTTCTAATAAGTTCTTTATACCATCTAAAGTACTTTCAAATGATTTTAATTTATTTCCTAATAAATCTTCTAAATTTTCTAATTTAAATTCAGTTTCTTTAACTGATTTTCTTGTATCTGAGTCTAAAGAAAGTAAAAGTTGTGTAATTCTAAACAATTCTTGTGTAAATGATTGACTTGGTTGAGGTGTAGGTGTAGGTGAATTTATTCCTCGCCTTCTTATAGACGTAGAAGAATTTGTTGATTGTCTTTCATTTTGATAATTCGTTATACCATTATATGAAACTGAAGATGTTGGTGTAGGTAATTGAACCCCATCGGCAATGCCAGAAAATTCAGGAGGAGGCATACTGAGTGCTTTCGATGACGATGATGACTTTGAAGTTGAAGCGTGAGCTTCAGGGGATGTTGAAGTGAGGAAAGCCAACATTGATGTCATTCTCGTCAGCTATCGCTGTCAAAATTCGATATTCCCATGGAAGACAAGTTGAATACACTGTGTAGTGGAACCTCGACAATCTATATATGGTGTTTGATACAAGGCTCCATCTGTTCTTCTTCAAAGATGGCTGTTATGACTGAAGTCTCGTAAGGAGGGTTTGAATACAGATAAGGTGAATTGATGCGAGAGAAGGAAAATAAGTGATCAACCTTTCGTACTATCAAAGTGGAGGTGATGAATGTCAGATCACGTGTGAGATATGATGACGATAAAGATATCATGATAACGATAACATGACAATGATTATTGCTTCATGAAGAATTGCTCATACATTATGCATCTCATGGTTTTTCAAATGAAATAAACATGCTGAGTATCATTATCGCCAACATTCAACTCTTCTTCTTAATATAGCTTGTAATTCTTCTTTGTTTAGATTTACACCTAATCTATCATTGAATACTTTCAATCCCTCTTCTCCTGCCCAAGCTGAAGCCATAGCTTGAGCAAAAGTAACAGTCTCTTTTGCATCTCCGGTAGGAAGTACAAGTATCTTAGAAATATCTTCTAATTTCTGCCAAGGTACATCGATAGATACTATTGATCTTAAAACAGTCGAGGTTGAAGAAGAAAGAAGGGAAGTCGAGGAGACTTCTTTCCATTCTTTGATTTCTAGTTGCAAATCTATTCCCCCGTGTTCAGTAAATTTTGACCATCCTGCATATACGCCTCTCTGAAGTATATGATTTGAGATATGTTCTACTACTTTTCTGTATATCTTCGAGACTGTTAAGGGAGGTAATGTATCTGAGATTGCTGATAGGTGAGACGAATAGGTAGTCAAGGCTGACAAGAGGTAGGAGGATGGATTTGTCGGTTCGGCGGAAGGCGGGCGATCCCATTTCCTTGTGAGATGCTGTTTCAGGTCGTTCTCTGTCTCTACCGTGATAACCTTCACCATCATATCCTCAGCTCTTGATGTTAAATGATCATAACGTTCCAGCACAACATCGAAAACTGTTGTCGAAGGATTGACATCTGTGGCTGACCCCTTCAAAAGAGAAGGCAGAAGGGTATCAGATGAATATCTGTACTTTAATGCTTGGGAAGCAGCCAAGTCCGATGCAATCTCCACGAAAAACTAAGGGGCTCTTATCAGCTTCGGATTGTAGCTGAGCAAATCAGGAAGCCGTGACTCACCAAGTCATCAGCCCACCTTCGCATTCCTTCCTCAACCCATTTCGAAGATAACCAAGCCTTCATCAATCTTTCCAGGCCATTCTTGCCCGAAGTCAGTTTGGCTTGATCAATATGTACACCGCTACGCGTATTACCGGCTAAAGCACCAGGTACAGCTCGCACAAAGGCTGAAGAGAGTGTCTCGAAAGCGTCAAGTGATCCAGATATGCGGGAAAGATAGTTCTGAAGTATCGGTAATTGGGTTGAAAGGAGGAAAGGAAGCTTGTATGCCAAGTCGGGTAGAGGTGCGTAGCGGTCTACAAGTAAACAATCGACATATGAATTGACTGCTCATTCGTCATGCTATGCCCACTTACCTGTGATTTGCTCGACTAGCGCCTTTACTTGTCTAGCGCTAGTGGTAGCTTTCAATCCTAAGGACTGACCTTCCTCTTCTTCACTGATCTCATCGCTGATAGTCCAAGCTTCAGGAGATGAGATAATCTCGTTCAATTGCCCGTCGGCGACTGCGTTGTTATTCATATCAGTTTGCACACACTTCATCGCTTGTCGAAGGACGGGAGGTGAACTAACATTTCTTTTCACCTTGTAGCCATCTTTCGAACCAGTCTTTCTCTCTTAGTATTACTCCACTGAGACCTTCCCAAGGTGCAGTCTCTCTATCTTCGAACAAGGATGTTGAATCTAGTTGAAAACCACCTTCTTTGACAGCTTCGTCAAAGACAACAGTCTGGTAGATCGTATGTGCCAGTAAAGCTGGATGATCAAGTAAATACGGTATTCGAGATTTAAGCAAGGAGAGGAGTATAGGGAAGAGCAACAAGGTGAATTCAGATTTGATATCGATATCTTCATATCCTGATAGCGAAGCGAGACGCTGAACATAAGAAGATAGAAATGATTGATGTTCATATATCTGATCTAGAATATTTGCGAACGCCCATTCAGGCTGTAGATCAACGGATCATCCATGAGCTTGACCATATCACTGGGGAGAAGAAGGACCTACCTTGTCTACTCTGTTCGTGCCTTTTTGGCCCATGAAATGATATTTGAACCTCAGTTCTATAGGTTTGATCATCGCTTGTATAGGGTACAATCCTTTTCCTACAGACCAATGTGACGGTCGGTCTTCTCCATGTAACTCCTCGCCTCTGTGAAATGACCGACATGTTAGCTGATACCTCGAAATGGATCGCCTTAGGATACAGCTTACTCTGCTTGCAAATATAGTAAATCCTTGAAAGCATTTTCGAAAGTCCTCCTATCTTCTGTAGAGATATTTTCGTACAACACTTTTTTGGGCCAGCCAAGGGATTCACAAGCGTCCATGAGATTTCTGAGACTCAAAACGTCAGCTTGGATCCTTTGTTCACCTGGCCCGCGAAGTTCTACTCACTGAGACATAAGATCTTTCAATGCTTGCCAAGTCCGTTCTTTCACTTCAATGGCAACTTTGACTAAAGCCATCTCAGGAGGTAATGACCCCAGTAATCTATTTATTAGATCATTAAGCTGACGATAATACGGCAAAGCAGCAAGTGGAGATGGTTTATGAGATGTTGGATTCAAAGTTTTCTCGCTATAAACAGCTTCAATTTCAGCTTACTTCGCTATATATATATATTACAGCTCGATGTAGCTGACCTGAGATTGATGACCTCTTCCAAGATTTTTGCCCACTGTAATCCAGCTTCCAGTCTACTTAATTCATTTTGTAAAATTTCAAGTTGATTCAATATACTTTGTCCATTTGATTGATTTTCACCGGTTGTAGATATTTCAGAAACTAAATTAGCGAGTTTATCCGCTATAGAATATCTTTGAATTGATAATTCTTGAGCTGAACTCAATAGAACTTGTAATTTTTCTTGTGTGACTTCAATTTGTTTAGGAAGGGCTTCAGTAGTTTCTTCAAGCTATAATACAAATAAAAATCAGATTATCATTAACAACGATGAATTAAGGGGGAGAGCTCGCTAACCTCTTTCGAAGCTTGTCTTTCTTTCTCTTCCCAATATTTGATTTCCTCTTCCGAATTCCTCTTTCTTCGTTTACTTGGTCCAGCTATGGGATAAAGTAAAGCATCTAAATCAAAGAATTGTGAGTCTATATGTGATCTAACTTGATCATATTGGAGAGACGTAGAAGGGGTTTGTGAGATTGTACGGATTTGTGATATTAGTTGATTCGACATTGTGATTGTTCTTATATCATCCCTGACAAAGTCGCTATATGTGAGTTTCACTTGAGAAAGTAGGAGTTATTGGTTTGAGTATATCGGACTCTTTCATTATTTATCTATAAGAAATTCAGCGTTTAGCGTCATCATTCTCCAATTCCAGATCATCAACACGCTCGAAGTTATAGTTGCAAGAAATGATGATATCATCATATCGACTTATCAATGATTTTCATCTTCTTGCTATTTTGCCACTATACAAAGCCCAATCCAGATATCCTCGTAATTTACAGTATAACACAATTTTGCATTCAATCCTCATCAAATCCTCAATTTAACACAGAAAAACATAGTTAAAATGGTACAAGCTTCTTCATCTAATAAGAATCTATGGGTAGCTGCAAGTGATGGTGATTTAGCAAGGGTACAAGTGAGCTTTTCTTGTTGGCCAAATCAATTGCACACCAAGATAATAGCTGATTATAAATTGACGCATTCCTAGTATTTGATTGAAAATGAAGGAATGTCACCAAATGATAAAGATTCGAATTCCTATACTCCAATGTGAGTTTTCTTTGCTATATTGCAAGCAAGACCAACCTTCAATGCGCTATTTGATTTTGATGAATGATTTGGAATTTATGGATTATATTTTGATAATAATTTTACTGATTCTTTCTCATTTTTTAAATAGGCATGCAGCATCATCTTATGCTCATATTGAATTATTATCTTATTTAATTTCAAAAGGAGGTAATATAAATATAACAGATGATGATGGAGAAACACCTTTATTCGTTGTTGAAAATTTAGAAACAGCTAAATTTTTAATTGATAATGGTGCTGAAATAACATTAAAAAATGAAGAAGGTTTAACAGTAAGTATTTCCAAAACATTTTAAATTGACAAAAAGTTAAAATTTAATTTAATGAATTTTATAGGCAGCAAATCAATTAGAAGAAGATCATCCTTCAATTTCATCTTATCTTAATTCTTTAATTCCAGAAAATCAACAAGAACAATTAAATAGTAATCAACAAGATCAAGTAGAAGAAGAATCAGAAGAAGGAATAAATCAATTAGCTTTAGAAAATTTTACAACTGAACAAAGTGATTTATTAATGATTGAAGCTGAAAAAATTATGAAAGAATGTCAAGAAACTGGTGAAGAACCTGATGAAAGATTGAAAGAATTAGTTGAAGGAATAGTTAAAAATGGTTTAAATTTTGGTAAACAAGTACAAGAGCAAGTTACTACGAATGGAAATGGAAATCAAAATGATGAAGATAATAAGAGGATAAGAGAGGAATGAGATCGTTTTTTATTTCCATAGTCAAACCCATCGCAATCTCTTACTTCAAACCTTATTATGTTATCTGTACTACTACTGAACCAGAAACAATGTATACATGCAATTTGACCCATGAGTTTAACCTTATATCAAAGTTTGATTTTTACTTTTTTTCGTAATGAGTGAATACCAAAAAACCACATCTATTCTATTCTCTTCTTCGAAATGCTCATGTCAAAAGATCAACCCTACTCTAAAATACTTTCTAAAGCATCAACCACTTCTTCAGGACAAGTAACGTGCCATCCTGCCAAAGTTTTCTTAGCTGGTGGTCCAACAGTTGTAGCGAAAATCTCATCAGGTCTAATATGTAATTCAACATCTTTCAATTCCGCTACTTCTTCTGGATCTAATGTTGATGTGACAGCTACAGGTGGTTTCATTATTATTGGTTCAGAACCTTGAACTCCTCCTGGTGGGAAAACTGTTCTTAACGATCTGAACATATCTTCATCGGTCTATCAATCGTATTCACATTTAGCTCTTTGTATCTCTAATCTCACCGTAATCCATCAATCAACAATGAGGAACCTACCTTATCATCACCCGCACAGAATATCAAATCAGCATCAGGGTTCTCATACATCAATCTCTTGACTATTTCTCCTTTGTTTACAGCTAAAGGTCGAACTTCAAGATTCTTCTTTCCCACAAGGACTGACGTTACAATGTCAGCTGCACATCTCATACACACGAGTGAATTAGCTGACTCACTTTCAATAGGTCGACGAGGTGCTAAAGAACTCTCGAGCAGATCCAAACATTGTTTACATTGGAATTCCCTGCGCAGTCATAATCAGCTCCATTCTCTAGAGCAATAACCTGGTAGCCGCTGACTCACCCGAAATCAGGATCCGCATTTCTGTAATGCCAAGTGATAGAAGCTTTCTTGACTTCAATAGTTGCACCAGTCGTTCTCTATTTTGCAAGGTATAAGAACTTTCTCCTCAACCTGTTAAATAGAAAAAAGCCCACTCACCTCAGTGTAGTACTTAAAGATTTCCTCAACTTCACTCATCCAGCTCATATCCAAAGCTTCTGTCATGTTTGTGAAATCTTCATCTCCAGGTTGTTTGACGAAAGAACCATGTTCAGCTGACATTCCCAAGTTCGCCACATGTCCCCAATGCTCTTCTAAGAAATCACCATCTCGCCCAGATATCAGATAAACTACGTTCTTTGGATCTTGAGCTAAAGTGGAGATAGCGTTCAATGTTCGCTCAGTGGGGACGGCGTGAGCTGGGACTTTGACTATCGGTGTCAGTGTACCCTATCCGACCAGGAATGTTAGTACCGCAGCCTGATCTTCGAGGATTATCCCCGTTTGACAGGGAAAAGGAGGATGAACTCACATCATAATCGAACAACAACAATCTTTTCTTGGAACTCTTGTATGCTTGACTAAATTTACCTACATCCAAAGCGGGAGTTTGATGAGCAGTATGTTCACCTCCCACGTTTTCAAGTAATTGCTTGAGGATCGTGGCAGCCCATGTATAAGAGGTATGACCAACAACAGAGTTGAGCAAGGAGGTATGTCTTTCTTCTTTTTCAGCCTCAGGCATAGTCAGTCCTTTGTTTATCGCATGAGCTACACCAAGGAGATCGTGAGGGTTGATTTGAAGAGCAGACTGGAATGAAGCGACTGTTCCCATAAACTCAGATAACACCAAAGGTGATTTGTTGGTCTTATCTTGACATAAGATGAATTCCATTGAGGTAGTGTTCATACCGTCTCGTAAGGATGTAATGAGTGCTAAATCTGCAACGGAGAGTAATCCGAAATATTCATCCTTTTCCAATGCTTGGTGGCTAAATTCGCGATCCATCAGCCAAGACATCCAGACTTTGACAGAGTACAGGTAGGCACGAAAGGTTCAGACAACTCACTAATGGTGAACGGGGGTGAAATCCAAACTTCCATAAGTACCATTTATATGACTGACCAACTCCGCGGTCATTCTTTCCAATTTAGGTGATTCAGACAAAGCAGGAGTTGTGACTTGGATAAGTACAACTTTGCCTCTCCACTCGGGGTACACTTGTAAGAACTTTTCGAATGCTTGAAGCTTGTTGTACACACCCTTGGCGACATCTAACTTCTCTCGACCAACGATAATCTTCTTGTCCTTGTATAATTGCCTGAGAGCCTCCATCTTAGGAATGACACCAGGTAACTCCCTATCATGAATGACTCGCTTAACGTCTAAACCAATTGGACAATATCCTACAGCCGTCACTTGTCCGTTGGCATCTACTCCTCCGGGGGTAGATTCGTAACCGCAAACTCTAATACAGGTTGACACGAAATGTCGAGAATAAGAATACGTCTGGAAAGACACTAAATTGGCTCCGAGCATACCATCGAGGATTTCTCGTCGAGCTACGATTCATTCTGTCAGCTGACGTCCGGGGTTGGAATTGGATCCTCAGCTTACTCGGTAAACATCTGAAGATCTCCGAACTTGGCCAAGGGGTATGCATAAACATTCCAATCATCACTTCCACGGGTGCTCCTGCAGGTTCCCCACCTACACTAAGATGTTGGCCAAGTGCAGAACCGACATTTGAAAGGAATCCACCCAATTTTTGACCGTTGGATTTTTCATTTGCATTTGTAGGTGTGGCTTGTTGAGATTGGCTTTGATCCCAGTCGAATCTTTTGTTGGCATGATGAGCAGCTGGAGAGGGGTGAGCTGTACCCCATCCTGCGTTGGGGTGGAATACTTGTCCAAGAGCTTCCCGGATCATCTTGGGAGCAAGGAGTAGGTGGTAATCATGACAAATGATCAAATCACCAGGTTTGTAGACTTCGGCGACTCTTTGAGCGAACATCTGGTTGGTTTTGTGGTACGCTAGCCATGAGGGATCAGGAGAAGGGACAGTCGCGGTAGAGTCGAGCCAAAGGAGATAGTGGAATAATGGCCAAAGAGCTACCCCAGAGTCCGTTAGTACCCCTTCCATATATCGATATACGTGCTCGTACTCACTCTTCTTACAGAACCCTTCGTAATGACCTTTACTGACATCAGGCGGTAAGAATACAGGCAAATATTTCAATCTTGAACCTTCCTCGTATTTCTGTTCAACCTCTGAAAAACGCTGTAATTCCTTCTCGACATCCTTCTTTTCCTGTTCATTAAATTCACCTCCGAAAACCATCAAGGGCGATTCATCAGGGGGACTAGGCATACTTGGCGTAGTTGGCGAAGGGGTAGGGTTTTCTTGGAAGGGTGCAAGGAGGTTTTGTGCAATGGAAGGGAAAGTAGCTTGAGAAGGTTGTTGAGGTGAAGCATTTGTATCCGGTTGTAAAAGTACTTCTCCTGTCCAAGCTACCAAGATTTGATCATGTGTATCACTCAATGATTTTATTCCTGATACTAAAGCTGGGTGAGCTGTTCTAGAGTGGATTCTCCACTTAGCATCTGCTGATTCTACCGTAGCTTCTACATCTTCAGGTTTAAATTCAGGTGTCATAGGTGGACTCAACATTCCTCCTGCTTCCAAAGATTCGGCTGGGACGATTCTAACGATCTCCACTGGAAGATGGTGCATGACATGAATGATTCGACCAGAAAGAGGTAGACCCTTGGCTTTGTGTGAAGCTTCTAGTCGGTCGACTTGTGCCTTGATGTCCGCCAATGAAGGGGGAGGTGCTGGTGCTGGGTCAGGATGCATGGAATCCATCTTGGCAGGTATTCACTTTTTGAAGAGGTGCGATGAGAGGTCACTAGGGGAGTGTCCGTTTGAAGTGAAAGTATTTATATCTGACAATACCGAGAGCACGTTTGATATGAAAGGAGATCAAAGGGTGAATGAGAGTTGAGCTATTAGAGGGTTATTCTGCCTGTTAGCTTCTTTTCTCCATTTAAGCTCTGGGAATCAATGAGCGGTAGACGAAGGAAATCAAAAGCTTGCATAAGCGGCCGGAACGAATAGGAAGGCTGGAACAAAGGACAATGGGTATTTTGGTGGACAAACCTTTCTTCCAGCTGAACAGCCAGCTAGAATTGGGAAGAAGGGAAAGCGGTTCGCAATCAAGATAGGGTCACTCACATTGAAGTACAGGTAAGGATATCCTAGTGAGCTCGTACGGATAGGTAGAGATGAAGCTCTGGTGTATCTGAGCAATTATGACTTGCTTGAGAGAAGAATAAAGGATGTTACTCTTTTATTTTGTCTGTATCTCTATGCTGTTTGACGTGAATGTGTGAAATACGTTAAGTCTGGAATCTACTCGTCCGTAAGATAAAACTTTCCCTGATTATTCAAAACGTCATATTACCAATTATAGCAATATTCACCCCTAAATCAAGGCACTGGATGAAAACCAAACTAAAGGGAAAATGACGTATGTAAGAGATTAACAGCTTGTGGACACCCGTGGGAAACTCTTCGTGGCACCGAACTGCGTTTATACGGAAACAAAACGAACCGATACTCAAATCAGTCACGCTCAAAGCCCTTTCAACGTGAACGAGTTGGAAAGCGGACATGGTCGAGTGTCTTTCGAGAATGACTGTAATTGTGACCAGTACACTCTGCTTGAAACTCCATCGTAGTCATCACAAGCCGCTCACGAATTATAATCTCCTGCAGTGATGGTACAATTTATTCTTTGATTCAGCTAAGACGACCTAGTTCTGACTCTAAAGGGATATTCATCGAAATTAATAGATTAGAATCGCATTGGGAAGACATGAATCTACGATGGATGTTTCACTTCCCCTTCCGGATGATAGCAGCATGTCAAAGGAAGGATACCGTTGATGAAAGGAAGGTATGTATGTGGTTTACCCTGATTTTACAATGATCACCTTGAAACGACTGAGAAAAGCATGGATCACCGTGTATACACATGGGATTCGTCATTACATAACATATACTGACGTTCTTGACAATACTGACAAACTACGAGTGACAACTTAAGAATGAAACGGATACCTAAAGAGTATATCTCATCAGATCTCTTTGTTCTTCTTACTGATCTCTTCATTCCGTATAGTCTTTTGTAGTGACAGTAAAATCGATAAAGGTAACAATAAAGCAATTAAACCACAATCTGTACCTTCTTGACTTCTTGTTGTGTGGATTCCCTTTGTTCTTATCCGGCACCTTCTTGTAGATTATCCCTTTGTTCTGATAACAGAATAGAAATCATTAGAACAATGATACCTATATCCCGATCAGAAACAGGGTTGAATATCCCTAATCATTTCGAACAATACATTCTATACCATGATCAAGATCTACTAGATTACTTTAACCGTGAAATAGATCAAAACAATCGATTTATATACCCTAATGCAAGAACAATAATACCAAATGAACAGAACTCTAACTCAATAATTTCTGAAGAAGACAGTAAAACTACAAACGAAATAGAAGACTTGTTGTTTCCTAAAACTCATCCATTCGCAAAGATTCCGATCAATACAAAAAGAACTAAAATGCAGAATTCTGATCCGACAAATGAATTCATGTATCAAGTTCCAACCGGAATGGGGATGGGGATGGGAGGAATGGGAAATTACAACAATAAGAGTGTTAGTGAAGGTGGTTTTGGTATTGAAAATTCTCAAAGAGCTAGTAAACCCTTAGAGTGAGTTGCTTTTTGTCTAGTCTTTCGGCTTGTCTCGGGTGGCGAAAAAAGGAACCAAGGGGAAACGAATAGTCCTGTAAAGGTCATGTCGATTCACAAGTACTAATGACGCTCGGATCCAATGATGGTCAACTTCATCTTACCACATTGTTGTCTTATTGTTCATGATTCGTCATCTTATCATCACTTTTCATCGTCCCCCATAACTGAATCCCTTCATACTGCTCTTCCGTCCCTCCAATTCCCGCACATCACTTGTGTTATCATACACATACAAATAAACATGTTCACCTTTGTAGTGAAATGAATTTAAAGCTAATCTGGAATATCCCGTTCATCATAGCCTAAAAGCACTGAACGAGCGACTTCAGACACTTGGATTAGGTGGTCCATCGATTGATTCGTTGAACACTTCAATACCTCGTCAACCCCAACCTACGACCACAACCTTAAATCTCCCTTCCGCGTCACAACCTCAACCTACGCATCACCCAAACATACAACCTACCTCCTACCCACTTTCTCCTTATACACCAGCTAACGCATCACCACAATCTCAACTTGATACGGGATTTCATACCAATCATTTTCTTTCGCCGGATTCAGCATTTCATCAACATACTCAAGCATTTCCCTCAGTCACTGAGCTTGCACCAGGCGATTCCATAAGCATGTACAAACCAACCCGTGCACCTTCCATGGCCGCTCGTAGTCAACGAAAGGGTGGTACCAATGTTGATCCAGGTGAAGGCGGAGTGACTTACACCCCGTCGCCTGAAGAAGCGTACGAGCATCCTCCGGGCGATGGAGCGAGTTTTTGGTCTCAAGATGATATTACCGCTAGGACTCCCAGAACGATTGCGGGAGGGTTGGAAGATGAGATGACCATTGGTCCGACTAGTATATGGACGAGAAGCGATATGTAAGTGTCTTGTTCCAGCTCCGCAATCATCCTTTCTCACATCCATCGATCCTTTCTGACTCATCCAGCACCCTTTCCATATATTGTCATCATCCCTTGACCTTCAATCTTTTCACTAGACATTCAGCTGATTTTGTTTATTAACACAGGGGAAGAGATATGTACGATCATCGAGATAGACTACTCCGACAGGAATCGAATCGAAATCAAGAGCAGATGCAGGAGCTTCAAAGGCAGATCCGGGAGGCTCATAGTCTAGCTACTACAGCTACTAAGCTCGAAGCTGCAGAAAAGCAATTAAGAGAGCTTCAAGCGAGATTGATAGCTGAACAAGTCGCTAGAACTCAGATAGAGCAGGAAGCTGGACTTAAAGAGGAAGAAATGAAGAATTATCAAAACGAATGGGCTAGTGCTGTGCGAGCGCTCAGAAGAGCAAGAGATGAGGGAAAGAAGAGTGATGAGGAGAAGAGAAGGATACAAAGGTGTTTCGAAGAGGCTAGAGATAAGTAAGCGGTCTTTTAGTGTTATCGCCGAAAATTAGCACAAACAGCTGATGATTCATTCAGATTATGGAAATACCATGAAGCTCTGAGAGTGCGTGAAGCAAGGGCCCAAGGTAAAGAGGAGGGTAAAGCAGAGGTCGGTTAGCTGTTTCACCATGAGCGACAACACCAGCTAACTGTATCTCTACAGGCATGGCAAGAAGCCGAGCGATGGATGGGTAATTCGCCTCCCATACCAGGTATCGATCCCGTTCAAAACGTTCCAGGTGCAGTGTTGCACCAAACTCCAATGATGCAAACTCAAACCCCGATGTTCTTGCAGTCACCAACCAATCAGTACTTCCAGCAGCAGGCTCAACAGGGCCAACAGTCTCAACAGCCTGAACAACAACAATACCAACAACAGCCTCAGCATCAGTGGCAACAGCCTGTGCCGAACTCCCCTGGAGCTACTGCCCAAATGCAAAGCATCGCTCAGATGATGGAATACTTCGCCCAAAATCCCGGTACATTCCCTCAATTTCAGCAACAGGGTCAACAACAAGTCACGCCTCCTCAGCAGGCCACCCATGCTCAACCTCAAGTCGCACCTCAACAACCACCTCCTCAGCAAATGCCTCAGCTCCCTCCTCACCAGCCACCCACTCTCCCGATGCAACAAATGCCGACAATGCAAACGCCAGGTCAGTTGGTCGCCCCTATGTTGCACCAAAGTTCAAGTCAATTTACCCCCGCAACTCAACCACAACAGACTGGTGCTGCTGACATTTACATGACTGGCTATACTGGTCAGACCATTATTCCTCAGCATACAGGCCAACAATCAATGGCCCCTATGATGCCTCAACAGACTGGTCCGGCAATGATCTCACAGCATACTGGAGTGACTACTGCTAAACAGCCAAGTCCTCCGCACGCTGTACCTATACCACAGCCAATGATGGTACCGGTAATGGTCCCAATCGCTCAACCACCTGTGCCAATCAGTGCCAGTCAGCTACCGCCAAATCCCCCTCAGCCGTCTCATTCAACCGCACCAGCCTACGCTCAACCTACTGTACCTGATCAACCCCCAGTCATATCCCAGAGAACTCCTCGAGCACCGACTGCGGGCATTCATACGACTCCCGGAAGATCTCATGCTCCCATGTCAAACCGGATTCAGGCTACCAGACCACCACCTGCTAATCGGACGGGAGTCTCCACAGCACCTCATATGCCTCAGCCAGAATCGATTGTCCAGCCTCATGCAGCAGAAAGCTATCTTGAGCGTGTAGACCATGATCAATCTCTGAAGAGGATGATGGGGGGTGCAAGATCAAAAACCATTCACTCTTCAGCGGTGCCCCCAACTGATTACTCCAAAGCTCCTACTAGATCTCACACTGCGGCTAGGTCAGCATTCGATGATGGATCCTCAAACGTGGATAAGCCTTTGCCCGACCCGTTCCCACCTTCTCAAGTGTTGGGCAGAAGTCGAACTCACAGAACGCCGTCTACGATCAGGCCAAATCAAAGTCAGAATAACAGCCAGAAAATGAACCGAAGAATGAGCCTTTCTGATGGCCTACACAATTCTCATGCAGCGAGATACAGTCAGATACCGGATGGCGATAGGTATCCTGCCTTCCCGATCAAAACGCATTCAAGGAATACGAGTTATGGTTCGGTAGACCCTGCTGGCATTCATTTGCCCTCGTGAGTACCTTACTAAATCGACTGCCTCGTCGCTTACCCTGCAAAGAGATATGCTGATGTGTAACGGATGATCAGATCGCGAGATGCGTCCAATGTTCATTCTCCCGTCTCACAGCATGGGGGACGATCTGCTAGGCAGACTCCTGCTCGTAGTGGTCGAACCTCGGCGCGAAGTAGAGTAGCGGGAGCACTAAGAAACGATATGGAGTTGGACAGTGAGTTGCCTGGTATACAGGAGGATGAGGAGGAAGAGACGCACAGACATCCTCAAGCGCAAGTAAGTCATAATACTCGTCCAGCTCTGAAGAACATGCGGCAGCTGACAGTCGCCTTCAGGTTCCGCCGCCAATGTCGTCGCACAACCGGATGTCCCAGGCTCACATGATGAGGCAACAGCCCTTGCAAAATAATAGTGGTCCTGGTCCTCGTCCACCACCCAGTATGCCTAATATGAGACCACGCCCCAATGTAAGTCTGGCACTTCATCGTGCTTGTTTCAGGATGAACACAACTGATATGGGTGAAAACAGGTTGTGATGCCTCAGCCTCTAGGAGGCGGTCCACCACCGGTCACTGGGCCTAACAAGACTTTTTCAGAGCCTCATCCAGGTCGAACCGAAAAAGGTCATAAAGCACGACACAGCTTCTCTTCGTTGTTTCACCATCGAGATCCAGCAGGAGCAAGGTCGGAGTACCTTCCTGAACCTGAATCAGCCTATCATCCCCCTAGAACACATGATTTGTTTGTACCTCCCCAGCTAGCTCCGATGGCGGTCAGTGGAGGCGTTGAGGATGTCCAAGGACCGAGGACAAGTGCATTGGGGTTGAGTGGGGTAGAAAGTGATAACGGACGGATGCGTGCTCCTACTGTACGTAATACCAAAAGATCTAGCTGGTATGGATAGATTAGCTCACATGGAGCTTCATTTTGCATGCATACCTTATCTCACATTGCTTCGAACCCCCTTGATTCAACTAACCTGCTCGCGATCGTCTCGACTCGTACGATCATTGTAATCAACGCTCATCCGCATCGCGATTATTGTGACATCATCTTTCGGTCTGGCTGGTTGTGTCAATCGCCAACTTACAGATTACAATTCAACCTCCCGTACGTCCTCATTCAAGAAGTGTACGCCAAGTATGAAGACAGAAAGAACGCAAGCTTACCAGAATTTTTCTCTTTGCTTCCCCCTTGTAAAATGTTATCATCCGTTATTTCCGCAACCTCAGTCTTCGCGCTCAAGATCGAATCATCCACCTTCAGCTTACTTCCCAGATACACCCAAGACCCCTCACACACAGCACGCTCCGCCAAATGCACCTCGTTCTCCCTCTCGAACCGAGATCACTCAAGTGCACAATAAGGGTGGAAGACAACCTATCAATCTCGATTCCCCTCCTGCTCCAGGAACAACGCGTCAAACTGTTATTATCACCGAGAAGACGGATCCTCGACCTGATGAGATTCCATTACCCAATCCGAGAAGTACAGCACCTACTGCTTATACAGGTTTTAGTCCTGAACAATTTGGACCCCAAGATCCACGGGAAGTACCTCTACCGCCCTCAAAAGCCCATGACCCGAGCGAATATACACATATGGGTAATCTTGAACCCACTCAACATCCGAAAGGGCACCCATCGAATGCTCCTACAGCTTATACCGGAGCCCATGGGAAACAACCTTTCCAATTCCCATTACCAACTTCCAAAACTGATGCTCCGACAGCTTATACCACCTTGAACAGGGATGAGACCCATAAAACCCCTCGTCAAGTCCCTTTACCCCCTCCAAAGAGCATAGCTCCTACAGCGTACACTACCAGTCCACCTGAACTTCCAAGTCAGCCCAACCCGAACGTACCCCCTCAAGTACGGTCTATTGACTTTGCAAATGTACCTTTACCTCGAGGTGGAGGAACAATTTATGACATGAGGACAGTAGTCGATGTGAGTGCTGTCTCCTATCCGGAAAAATGGCATTTTATATTCTTTAGTGAATACAGCAGGTGTAAAAAAGCTGATAAATTGGATCTGCAACTAGTCTGAGCCAGATGTTGATGAACCTCGAGGACCTCCTAGATCGACATATCACACATCGCCGCCGTCCAAAGTCCTTTCGACAAAGAAATCATATAGGAAACCAGTACCTAACAATGGCCATTCCATTGGGAACGGAAATACAAATGGTAACGGAATCGATCCTAGGATGTATCCTCTTCCTGCCAGTAGAGCTCCAACCAGAACAAATAGGGCCAGTAGTAAGTAAAGTATCAAATTTGCATAATTATGTGGTAACTCCTACCCTAATCCTATTAGCTTACGCCGCTTCAGTACCTCCTATCGAAGAAGTGACTGAACCTGAAAGTGGAAGGGAAAATATCATCACGAGCAGACCAAAGGTTTTCTAGCTTGATTGATGCCCGATCTGATTCAAGGTTTGCTGGTCATATATACTATCCGACGTCATACATCACTCGGGGTTAAGATCTATGTCTGTTTGAATTAGATTGTTTTGGCCGTCGGGCGCGCAATTCCAAAAATGGATTCGCAAATGGTGTAACATACTTGTGATTTATGTACATAGAATGAAAAGGATATGCTCGAGATTGATTGTTTTTAACCAATATAAAGTACATTCAAGTTGAACAATACAACACATCGTTATCGGATATTTATTTTATTATTACGGAAGCTTCTATTTGTGGTTATTATACTACTGACAATCGAATACGAATGAAATGGAATATGTTCATCAAATAAAGTTTGATAACATTTGAATGACTAAATCCAAATAGGTTGTTGATTATTATGTCCATCTAAAATAGGAGAAGTTAAAGGAGTATTATTAATTTGATTTTGACCTTGATTATTAGTTGAAGTTGAAAATCTAGAATGTGTTGAAATTGCAGGTGATTTTAAATTATCTAATCTCCATTCTGATCTAATTCTACCATAAATTGCTTTAAAAGAAGATAACGCTCCTTTTTCTTGTATCATTGTAATATTTGTTGTTGTTGTTGTTCTAGAATTACTAGAATTAAATCCAATTAAATTTGGACTTCCAGGTATAGGTGAATTAAATCCATTATTATTATTAATTGTATTTGGTAAAAATTCTATTCTAAATTTAACAGATTTTGGAATTATTATACCTGTTACATCTATTCAAATTACATCATATTAACAAATTTAAAACTCAAGTAATATTATACAATATAACTCACCTCTAATTTCATCAATTCTACATTTTAATATTCCCCATCCATCTGCATCTTCAAGTATAACGCTAGCTCCAAAAGATTCTAATAATTTAATACATTCTGAACGTGATGAAGCGCAATCATCTGCTGAAATTAAAGTGAAAGTCTAATTAAAATATCAAAAATATTAGTATGCATTTTATGTATATATGAGGGTTTTTCTTTTCCAAAAAAAATTACTTACAGCAGGTTTCCAACTGAATAAATTTGAAAACCAAGAAGTTTTGATTTCACCTGAAGTTCCAATTAATAAAGGAGAAGATGGAGTTGGACTACCTAATGGAGGAGTAGATAACCATGGAGAACCTTTTGGTGAAAGTAATTCAGAACCGATTTTAGGTGATAAATCAAGTGGAGCGGCTATAAAATATCATAATTTAAAACATGTTAACCATGATATTACTATATTAAAATTAACTTACGTTTAGATTTCCTTTTCTTTTCACTTCCATTTGAAATTTTTCTTACTTTTTCATTAAAACCTGTTGAAAATCTTTGAGGTTGAATATTAATTTGATTATTTTCACGTTGAGTTGAATCACCTAAATATGATCTTCTTTTTGTAATTTCAGGTTTAGGTGCAGTATTTGGTATAGGTTGTTCAGTCATACTTCTTCTTTGATTTGGTCTATTCATGGCAATAGGATGAGGTGGTGGTGGTACACTTATATTTGGTGTAGTTGGTGTAATTATTTTTTCTTCTTGTGATAATGCAGGACTTGGTAAAGCTGAAATTACAGGTGAAGAAGAAGGATTATTTTGAACAATAATTGAAGATCTTGGTGAAGCTGATCCAATTAATTGTAATTGTTCAGCAATATCATGGAAAAACTTTTGTAATGCAGCATCTTGAACTTGAGGAACATTTATATTTCCTAAACCTTGTCCTTGTATTTGTGGTAACATATTCATACCTAATCCTACCGCCGTAGGTGAAATAGGTGAAGGAGAAGGTGAAGGAGGTGCTGAATATGTATTTCCAATTTTAGGTGAAGGTGGAATAATAATATTTAAATTTAATCCTAATCCTGTACCTGCTGACGTACCATTTGAATTTGGTGTAGGTTTTTGTAACGTTATTTTAGGTAATTTAGGATCAATAGGTGTTACAGTTGAAGGATTTTCAATTATTTTTTCAAGATGAGCTGGAGTTTTAGGACTAGATACATTATTAACTTTATTATTAAGACGATCTTGAAGATCTGCTGAAATCGGTCTTGGTCCAGCTACTCTGGATGTAGGTGTAATAGGCGATTTACCGACAATAACAGCTGGATTGGGTACAGGTGCTGGTCTTGTGGCAGTAGTGACATTGGGATTGTTATTTTCCTTATCTGCAGACATGGAAGATCTTTGACGATCCCTTTCTTCTCTAGGTACAGCCTTTCTGACTGAACTTTGAGCTGAAGTGACACTAGCCGTAGCAGAAGTTGTAGAACGCGTCGATCTTCGATGAGTCGAAGCAGAAGATGGTTCTGGCTTTCTACGACGATCTATACCAAAGCGAGCATCGTAAGCTGAGGAAAAGTTGGTTCCATTCTTGCCTAAATTTAACACGACTCACCTGTAGAGATTCTTCTAGACTCAGGCTCAGGATTGAAATTCTCTAAATGTTTATTTCTGTATTGTAAAAGTAAGAAATAAAATGCTTTCTCCCAAGTCTTCCTACAAAGATTGATTGGTCAGCGTGAAGTCTATACGCACCTTGAGAATATGTGGATATTCATGATATCACTTACTCATTCGACAATAGAGAAATAACAATTTCCTTTTCCGAAGTTCCATTCCACAAAGTCCTCAAATTTCGTAAAATATCCTTATCAATCTCTCTTTCTGATCTTACAGGTCTGGCAATCTCCTCTAAGCGAGGAGGTTCAACGAGATTAATTCGTCTACCTGAATCAGTATCTTGTTTACGTTGACAAAAGGGATGTCTCATGATCTCAGCCATCTATCAATATTCGAAACAGATCATACCGATTCGTTAGCTATCATCCTATACAGGCAGTTTTGAGTTAAAGGTCTTACGGCAATACGTTTCTCAGGATCAACAACTAACATCCTCGTTATCAAATCTTTTGCATCTATTGGTAAATCCGCAGGAACAACAAATCTACCATTTTTAACTTTTTGTAAAAGTACTCTAATATTTTCATCATCGAATGGTAATCTACCTGTCAATAAAGCGAAAAGTATAACACCACAAGACCAAATATCAGATGCAGCACCATGATATGACATTCCCTATTATCCAGGGGTCTTAGCTTATAGCAATGTAATGGTTAATTTTTAGTTGGACTTACAGCAACAATTTCAGGACTAGCATAATGTGGACTTCCACAACTAGTTTCTAATAATTTATCACTAGGTTCTAAAGCTGCCATACCAAAATCAGCAATTTTAATATTTTTTTCTGCATCTAATAATAAATTTTCAGGTTTAAGATCACGATGACAAATATTAAATCTATGACAATAATCTACACCTGCTATTATTTGTTGAAAATATCTTGAAGCTTCATCAGGTGGTAATCTACCTTGAGATACTAGATAATCAAATAATTCACCACCTTCAACATATTCTAAAACGAGATATCTATTGATTTCAATTAAATCAGCTCCACCCTTCTATATTCAGTTGTTCCGATGAGGTTTATAGCCGGAAAAGATTTGATCACCTACAATTCTTTAGCTGTCTCCCATACATCATAAAGAGACATAACGTTTGGATGATCAATCAATTTCATTATAACAATTTCCCTTTCTATACCTAAAACAGCTTTATCGTGCTTTGCACCTGCATCCGCCATTGACATACGTGAAGTCATTAACAAAGCATGTTTAGGTACGATTTTGATGGCTGCGTATTGACCTGTTTTCTGATGTTTGGCTATTTTTACACGACCTAATCATGATACATTTCATCAATATGATTAAAATATATCGTGTTTGATCATATTATATGGTTATTCGTACTCACCACTTGCACCTTTACCTATTGTTCTTCCGATCCTCCAAGGACCGATTACTTTCGGATCACCAGGTAAATCAGCTGAAGATTTACCACCAGTTGCAGCTGATTCTTTCTCGAATCGCGTTTGACCTTTTCTTTGAGAATGCCTCACGCGAGGCGGTGAGGGTGTAGGTGGATGGGGAGAATCAGACATCGTCGAAGTCGAAGAGGGGAATAGTGAGGGTAAGCCCCAAGTGAATTTTTACTTGTCAAGCAAGGGAGATATGAAGTTCTATGCAGATGTTTGATGAGGTTGTCGAACAATGTAGCTACTAGCTATTTTAGACAGAATAGAATTTGACAAAATGGATTATAAATGCACAATGTATACGACGAAGAGAAATAGTCAGTATTATTAGTGGGTGTTATACAATCGGTTCATCCTTATGTTATTTCTTCCGTCAATTGTATGGATTTCCCAAGCATACATGAGCATGTGAAAGACTTTCAGAGTAGCTTGAGCTTGCACATCGGTAAGATCTAAAAGACGAGGCGAGTCTGTATATTGTCAGCCTGGTTAGATATGTCAATGTGATATATAGTTGAAGCGAGGTGATTGTTTTTAATTCAAGGAAAAAAGATTGAATTGGAAGGCTGAATTGATCACGGACCAAATATCAATTGATTTCGTATTTTTTGTAAGCTTGCCATCTGGTTATCTTTTTCACGTGTACTTTGTGTCTCGCCGTCTTTCGCTGACTTTCGTATTGTGTGTGATTGATTTTTAGGGAAGTCATGATGTTGTCCCATTTTAAGCTGTAAAAATGCTTGCCGAACGTAACCTGCAAAATACCTTATCGATCGGGCTTTGCATAATCTATCTAAGCTTTTGATTGTCACTTATCCTGCCGAGTTCTATGCCGAAGGTAATCAATCTATTTACGGATAGCCTGATTGTGCTTGTAGATGGATAAACGCCTGTGATCGAGCATGACGAACAAGCAGCAATAACAGGTTCGAAATCTGTGGAAGTACGCGTATGGATGAGGTTTCGATCGATTCATTCGCTCAAGAACCAGTACATATCCATGAAAGAGATCAAAAAGCTTCGTACTTGGGCGGATACTGGGGATTGAACCCAGGACTTCGTCCAGAGGTATAAAATCGCGATGCGATCGGGATTGTTAAAGCCCGAAGGACGCGTGCTACCACTACACTATATCCGCCTCGACGAAATGTCAAACAAGTTCCTGAGATTTTTGGATACAATATATACCGACGTCGGCGATCAGTATAGATCCAGTCGACCGCAACCCGATGCAACAAGCTGGGCTTCTGGGTCCACCAGGAGGTCTATCAAAAGTCACTAGGTCATTGTGCTTTGTCATTCTAGGACAAGATAGCTCGAAAAAGTGAGTCGATCGGACGTATAAATCTGTCAAAGCCCCACCGTGTTCTTCTAACGTAAACAAATCAAGCCTAAAGCCTTACCACTGTTTAATCAAGTCATGTTGGTCTAGATCAATTCCAAACACCGAATCTGTTTTAGTTGAATTTCAAGTTGTAATTTATAATTAGAAGGTGGACGTAGGCACTTTCGGTGGTACGGTGAAGATAGGTATTACGCACGTATATCTATGTATAAATTCGGAATCGTATGAGCGAATAGGAAGAAAAGGAAAGCGGGATAGTCATTTGTACTGAGATATTCAGGGTCAGATGTTTTGGAAAAAAAAAAATGCGTAAAATTGATTTACTTTAGCACATGAATTAGTGACGTCGGTTATAAACAATTTACATTTCGGTCTACGCCTATACACTACTGATGATGTAAAAATCCCAATTATAATTATCTGGTCTTATATCCTCTAGCAATCATACGTCGTTACTCATCGTTGACATTCTCCTTGATACTGCGAGATAAGTACGTCTCATCATATATAATCTTATCAAAATTGATGGATACCATCAGTAAATGTGTGGAGAAGATTCGGTTCATGGAAGTTATATATAGAAGCGTTTTGACTTGAAACATCCGGTATTTGTTGTTAGAGAAGCATCGGTCGTTCGACAAGGCACATTTAGATCCAACCTAAAGTTTTCATGATCGTAGGCTCGGTTCACCTGCAAACCTTCCAGTAAGCCTGTGCATTCCTGTGCTTTCGCCACCAGATTTATCATCGTTCCGCTCGTCAAGAACAAGACAATACGAAATCGTTCTTCTAATTTCTGTCATTTTAGAAAACTGAAGAGAAAGCCCCTCCACCTCTTGGTTTGGTGAACGGCGATCACGGGGATCTACGTACCAATAGCATACATCTCTCTCCCAGCATCTTCAGATTACTGTTTGATTGACTGGTCAAGTATTCACGAATTAGCAACGTCTCAACGACACTTGTGCCGGTTATTTAGCTTTTATATCGACTATTTATCTTAAAGGAATAGCAAAAGAAAGGAAGGGACCCTGTATAGTATAGAATATAAAGCAGGACAAACACGGCTTATAGGTGAGTAAACGATTTCATTTTACATACAATTGATCAAAGGGACGAACCGTCATCCAGGTCATTTCCTCTTTTCTCGGAAACTTCGGTCTCATTCTCAACTGCCCCCACAGCCTTCTTTTGCGTGATACGGCAACCGTGCATCTGTGACTCATGCTTATCCAATGCTCAACTATCTTTAGGAGACTCCATATTCCGTTTGATTCGCATCGCATTACATTTTTCTAAATATCTCTCATAATGCCATCGATCTTCACGCGGCATCGCCGTGCATCTGATGCCCTGCCGCCTTCAATCGGCAACGATGAAACACCGACCCGTAAACAACGACTGTCGATCGATCTCACCCATACCAATGGATTGAATGGCTCGCCGCCTCCCTCGTCTGGAAAGATCAAGACCTTTTTCGGTGTTGGAGGCTCGCCTGATCCTGAGGCGAAGAACGCTTCTCTTAGGAAGAAGTTGACATCACCTTCATCATTCTTCAAATCATCGGTCGACGTTTCCTCCCCAAAGAACCCACCGGTAGCTACCATTATTACTCCCCCAGATGAATTACCAGCAGATCCGATTCTGGCCAGATATACAGATCTTTCACCTCGGTCTAACGGCGTGCAAAGTAACGAAAGATTCGCATCCCCAATTTTAGCACCTGAGGCTTTCACTTTGGCTTCAACCAGCTCGCCAGAAGGGGCACCAGGTCAAAGTAAAGATGGAAGAAGAGGATCGATAACATGGCAACCTTCTTATCCACTGATAGTACCGGATGATGAATACGTCAACATACCTCCAGATGGTCAAGTCGCACCTAATGGTCTCTCACCAGCAGCAAACATAGTTTCACCCATTTCCGACGAGAATAGTAAGAGGAGGTCGTTAGACCTAGGGAACAGCCTATCCAGCTGGCCGGCAATACAGCCTGTCACTAAACCTGTGACTCCACCAATATCTACAGCTCAGACACCCATCACACCTCCTACAACACAATTCCCACTACCCACTCCACCACTGTCAGCTAGCTCAGATCTTAAAAGAATCGACTCTGCTGGTTTACATGCTCCTGAACAACCCGGCGGCAGGAGAAGACCATCACTCAGTATAGACATTTCAGACGTAGCTATACCAGGTTCAACAGCAGCTTTAGCTGCTGCACAGAAAGAGCAGGCAGCGACTTTGACTAGTTCTGAAACACCTCAATCAGCCATAAATCCTAGATTGACTTCGATCGCGGGATACAGCCGTGTGCCTCTCAACGATACAGCTTCAAGAACAAGTTCAGCGTCTGAACCCTCATCCCCCTTGAACAGTACAAAACAACGCCCTATGCCTCCATCGAGAAAATCCACCTTGATTCAAAGTCCGCCTATGCCTCAACCAATTAAAAATTTACCAACTCTGCAAGGATGGTCAGGATACCCAAAGGAGAGCAGTGGAAGTGTAACACCGGGGTGGGGATCGTTAGCTAGAGAGGGTGGACCAAAGACACCCGGCGGGCTGCTTGGTACACCTAGTGGCCAAAGAACTCCCGGCCTTAGCGGTTTCCCATTTTCCCTACCGCCTGTGCAGACACCTTCCGGGAAGGGCAAAGAGAGGGGTATATTAACGGAGCAAGAAGTACGAAAAGCCAAACGACATATGGTGAGTTGCTCATTTCCCTGCCCTCCTTGCTATTCCCATCACTCCTCCGGAAACAAGACACCATGTGTTTGCTGCATTATGCTGTGTTGTCACAATTATTCTGACACCTGATAACATCAATTCATCTCTTCCGCCTTCTCTTCTGTCTTCCTCCTGCCTCCTGCCTCTTGCGAGTGCGGCCGCTTTCTACTCGTGCTGATAATTTACCCTCTCAGCCGGTCATGCTGCGTCAACCGTCAACGAAGCCGGTACAAGAGGATGAGGGAGGAGACGCCGGAGATGATGACGATGAGAGTGATGAAGAATCGGAAATCGAGATAGAAGGTGGACGATCTGACGAGTCGGAGGGAGAGACCGAAACTGAACGCCGTGCGTCTGGATCAAAAGGGGCACTGGGTCTGGCAGGTCGTTTTGCGAAGAAGAATAAAGGCAAAGGCAAAGCCTCGTCAAATGTCTCTCCGATGGCCAAGTCTGTTATGAGAGAGGAAGAAGGTAAGCTATGGCTCTTATTTGACTTTTTCTGCTGGATGATTGCCGAAGCTCACAACAAACTTGCAGACTCTATACCGACCCCGAAGACTCAGCCCGAACAATCACTAGCCGATCGAAGGCAATACAATCTTGCTCGCATACAACAAAGTCAAGCAATGGGCTCACCTTCTATAATCATACCTAAAGCCAATGGTAAATCGGTATGGTCACTTGCCACACCGTCTGAAAAGCGACCGACATCGAATTGGGCACAATTTGGTGCTTCCTCACCACGAACTACACCAGGGCCAGTCCCACCCACCCCTGGGGGAAGAGCTTCTTTGATTCGCAACGAGTCATCGTATGCGTCCACCGCAACCACGTCCGAGGAAGGCTACTTCGATTCCGCTCCCACATCGACGCATAATAGCACTGGACCAACGTCCACGCCGAATCGCGTAGATGAAGAGCCGACTCTAGCGAAAGGTTCCGGAACAACAGAACTCGTCGACAGCGCTGCGGTTAATCTGCAACTCGGACACCCTACCGTGCTTGTGCCTGCCGGACAGGAGGAAGACAACGATCATGCATTCGCGGAGGACGGTAGTGACGACGATTCCGATGTCGGAACCAATGAGGGCACGAACGAAGACCCCGCTGAATCCCCTCCAATCCCCACTCACGATGAACAACCCGCCAAGCTCGCTGTCTTCAAACCAATGGAAAGACCAACAAGCTCAAGGCAGTCATCCATATACAACCACGTCTCAAGATCAATGGTCAACCTTCCCTCGAAACCGGCGATTCCCGAAGATCAACCGGCACCGGCAGAGAAGTTGTCTGTCAAACCGAAGTTAGAGACCGTACGATCGGGCGAGCAGATACCGACGCACATCGACATTCCACCTCGAATACCCGAAGGAAAAGCTCTATCTAATCCTCCAGACCCAGCAACCCCAGCTACAGAATGGGCCAAACCACCACCTACTCCTGCTGCGGGTTTGAGCTCTTTCAATTTCTGGTCTGGTGGAGATAAGAAACAACCGGGACTGAAGAGACGTCGATCTGCTGATGATCTCATGAAACAACCTCCAAAGTATGAACCTCCTTTCCCTGGAACATACATCCCTAGACCCCGTGACGAAGAAGGTAAAGAGAAATTACCCACTTATTGGTGCTCTGTAAGCAATTTTCACTCCAGGCGACCAGATGCATAGTAAGCTGATATTCGCCTTGCCTAGGTCCATATCGAAGGGATGTTACCTAGAAAGATGGAATTTTCCGCACCGGGAATGCAGTCACGAGATCGATCTTGGAAGAAACTATACTTTATAATCCACGGAACCAGTTTCTACGTCTATAAATTCGATCCTCACCGGTTCCCGCTCAAAGTCGACGCACCTGTACCTACAATAACGGAAGACGAAGTTGATGATAGTTTACATGTACATTTCCCCCACCAAAGTGAAAGGCGGCCATCACTTGGATCAGCTACATCGAATAGCACACGAAGAGGATCGATCTCAGCCGTGAACGGTGCAACGGAACAGAGGAGGGGTAGTGTGCCAGACAATATTCATTCACCACCAACCGCAAGAAGAGGATCAAATGCTAGCATCACAAGCTCTGGTACTGGCTTAGGCGGTCCGAACGGTGTCAGGAGAGTATCTGATTCCGCATCTTCGGTACCTCGTCGAAGCTCATTATCGATAGTCACCAACGCGTCTGATGGTCCTTCCGAAGGCGATATCAAAGATCCAAAGCTTTTCCCAGGCAGTAACAATTCGACTGGACCTAGAAGAGGATCGATGTCTGCTGCTAGTACGACATCGTCATCTATAGGTACGAGTGGAGGATCAAGCTTGGCATCTCATTTCCAACATAATTCACTTGTCAAACAATATTCTTTACAAAATGCCGAGTCTGGTTTGGCCGCAGATTATCATAAGAGGAGAAACGTTGTACGAGTCAGAGTTAATGGTGAACAATTCTTACTTCAGACTGCTGATAATAGGGAAGTAGTGTCTTGGATTGAGGTGAGCAAGCGTCTTTTTATGCCAAATGATTATACTGATATTTATTTGGTTATTTAGGCTTTCCAAGCTGCTACAAACGTTTCATTGGATTTGGATGTACGACCAATGCCGAAAATCATAACTTTACCAAGAAGACGTAGAAGAAGAGCAGCAGGAGCAGCAGGAGCAGCAGGAGCTAGAACAACAGAAAATGCTAATGGAACTGGAACATCAGATACTCCAGCTGGAAATGTAGCTGCTGTTTCTGCCGCAGATGCTGCAGAACGTGAAAGAGAAAGAATGTTGGTTGAAGATCAACAAGCTGAAAGTATTGGATAGGCTTAAATTGTCAAAGAATTTAGCAGAAATTGTAAAAGGATTGTAATTGTTTTTTTTTTTTCTAATTTATTAAAAAACACAAAACAAAGGGATATTTTCGGATTTTTAAGTTCTTGAAATGTAGCATTTACGTTCAGTTCAATACATGATAAAACATATTTGTAAAACTCTATAATTCAGTATTAACTTTTTTTCCATTTCATCAAAATCACGTTATAGTTATAAGTTTCTCTAAGCATGAATGTATTATTGCATTATAATCTTACTCATGATCAGCTCGAATACCAGGGGTTAAAATGTTCATATCATTTTCGTGAGATTGATTGAATTAAAGCAACGTAGAGAGAATGATCAAAGTGTGATCACATAATGCTGTATATCGTCAGATTTCCGACGTATGCTCGTTTCTATGAGATTCAAGTTCCCGATTCTATTGATCTCAACCCCTTTTCTTTCTACATAATCAACAATTTCAATCTTTCTTTCGAGATATCCCGTTCAACTCATTTAATATCTCCCACTTCCTCTCATTGGTGGTGGACCACCATACCTTCTATCGGCTATATTCGAGAATAAAGTCAATTTAGCTCTTTCACTCTAAAACAAATTACATTGTTAAAATTGACACTTACGTTCTGAGTATCCACCTCTTCCACCAATTGGTAATGGTGGACCACCTTGACCTACTGATCCAGGTACACCTAAACCTGTAGGTGCAATATTATTGAATAATCCAACAATATCATCTGGTCTAAATATTGGACCTAATCATAATAAAAAAACATATTATCAGTTTTTACTTTCTTTTACTTCCCATGCGAAATGAATGATATTATTTAGGCTAAAACGACGATTAAAATCCAACTAACCATCAAAAGCCCTAGCAGTAGGTAAATTACCTATAAACCAAACTAATGGTTTACCAATTCCACTTCTATCTCTATCTAAAGCTGCAGGTGGTATACCTGAATTATTAATTGGTGGTATTGGTATTGGTATTGATGGAGAACCATATCCAGGAGGAGGACCTCTAGATTGTGATACAATTGGTGGAGGTGGAATAGAATTAAAAGGTGATCTACTATCTCTACCATTTTGAGGTTGATTAAATCTTCCACTTGATCCTCTTTCTCTTGGTGGTGGAATTTCTCTTTCTCTTTCTCCTCTTTCAGGATATCTTCTTGGTGGAGGAGGTGGTGAATGTGCTTTATACCTTTTTGGTGATCTATCTAATGATTCTCTTCTTCTTTGTTGTGGAGATTCTGAATCTGGTAATGGTCTTTTAAAACCTATTGGTGAATTAGATGATCCAAATCCACCATTTCCATTAAATGTCGGAGGAGGTATACCTTGAGATTGTAATTGAATATTAGATTGAACAATAGATTGTGGTCTATAGGTAATTGAAAATCCTAAATCTCTTGCAGCGATTTGATCAATACCATTATAAGTGTATCTTTGAGCAAATCGTTTTAATGGTGAATCATTTGGAAATACTTCAGCAAATCTAGTTTCGAGTTTATGAACTGCAGATAAATCTCCATAAAGGTATTCGTAACGTGCCCATATATCCCATAATGATCTTGAGGAAAAAGGTGGAATTTTGATGGCAGATCGTTCGAATAAAGCTCTTGCGTCTATATCACATTATCATTAGCTCATATAGAACAAACAAAGACGAATGTGTGAAATAAAAAACCAAGAAACTCACTTGTATCGTCATTAACACTAAGCAGGAATTGTAAGTATTTGATAACATATTCGACTTCTTCGCTAAACAATTTCAAACCAAGCTCAAAGATACGTATAGCCACAGCTGAATCCTTATTTGAGTGGTATTCCATCATAGCTAATCAGTCTTCATCAGCTAACGAACGAATTGAGTAAAGGGATATATTGACTAACCTGAAGCTTCAAAGACATGCCATGTTAAATAAGGTGACTTTCTAGCTTTTCCAAATATAGCTCTAGCAGCTTTGATACCTTCTGAACGTCTAGCAAATCTCATATACATAATCCAACCAACATTTACACCTTTCATTAGATCTTCAACTTCTTTCCCTCTTCTCTCTTCAACTAATTTACCTCTATTTTCACGCTCTTCAACCATTTTTTGATGCTCTGATATACCATCTCCATCCATATTAACATCGTTACCTACAGCAGGAGGTATTTCGGGTCCTTTAGCAATTTCCACTTCTCTTTCGATCGTTTTCTTCAGATCATCTATTTCAGGTGTAAGAGATGTTAAGAAACTTTGATATAAATCATGAACGGCTGATAATTGAGAAAGATCTTCAAGAAGCTCAGCTAGAGCAAAGGTTATCAAATAGCTGAAAAATCAAAGGAAGTTAGAATGACTACTTGTCTTCGGAAGGACCAGCTTACCTCTTTGGACAAGCTTGTACTCCCGCTTTGAGAATTTCTGAAGCATCTTCCTTCTTATCTTGTTTGAGGTAATACATAGCTGCATAATGCCTATGAGAAAGGATTCACAGTAAGAGTACGATCTAACGAGTATCACCTGAATGTATTCGAAGGCTAACTCACCATAATTCTGGGAAATGCCTCATCTCACTTAAACATTTCCTAAGTGCATAAGCTATCCTAGCTTTTAAAGCAGATTCATCATCAATGACGAGCGGATTAGCTTCTTCCCATTTTAAGTAATTTTTCCAACCTAATACAGCTTGACGATCAGATTCACTAAAAGTTGGCGTTGGTGGTAAAATTGGTTTAGGTAATCCTTCTGTTAAACCTTTCAACTCTCGTAAGGCAGTTCGAGCTGTCATATATGCTGGTGATTTTTCCGCTAAGAATTTCTTAGAAGTTGCTTTATTAACACCTGATTCAAAAGCATCATAGGCTTTCCATAATGCTTCCAAGTTATTTAAGGGGATACAAATTGCACGTTGATATAATTTACGAAGATTATCTTGTAAAGCTTGAGTTTCCCATTGATTTTTCGCCTATTATTGAAATACTCAGCGAGATTGCACAGATGAAAATGAAATAAGGATGTAAGATGATGACTGCAGACTTACTGAGCCTTCTGAAACGAATTTGATGTATTCTTCCCATATTTCACCACTCTCTCTATCATATCCACACTCCTTCAACGCAAATTCATACGCTTTGATAATTGTCCCTCGAGTTGTCTCAACATCAGGTGCGCTTTCAATTACCGGATTCTGTCTTCGGATGTAGTGTAAGTATGCCCCTTTCATAAGTTATCTATCAGTGCTGACGTCCCTCCGATAACTTTCGAAAAAGGGTAGTACTCACTCCATATGCTGACATCAGCTGCAGCTGTTATACCACCAGAAGGACCCTTGAGTGCTCTAGCGAAAAGACCTTCGACTTGAGGAAAATTGGATAAGGCTAATTCAAGGTTGATCAAAGCTAATAGCGGTTCGACCTGAAAGAAATCTGTAAGTCGATGAATTGTTTATTTGAGAAATTTCGACTTACTGCTGTAGGATTATCGACTGCCAAGACATTATACCAAGCTCTGGCATCAACAATTTCGGTTTTTTGTACAGCCCAATTGAAAAGAGCGAGGATGGTTAGAGAATTCTCGGGATCTATTTGGGACAAAATCATAAGCATATGAACTTGTTTCCTCAAATCATGAATTGCTTATTCACCTTGATACCAAGCATGCACCAAGTTTGCGTTATTAACGACACTAGGTGAAGATACAGTTAATCCTTCAGGAAGAGGTACATCTGATTGAGGTACGAAGGGCTCCTGGGGGGCAAGTGGTGCTACAGAAGTTGATTCGACTGGATCCGACTTGATCCGAGGATCAGAAGATATTGAGACGGCTATTGGTGCTGATGTGGGAGTTGGAGCAGGAGGTATACTTCCTCCTACTTCGGATGCCGTTCCAGCATTTTCAGGATTTGTGGCTGCTTCAACGACGTTCTCGATTGTTGGGTTTTCGATATCAATCTGGATATTCCCAGTATCTTCCTCATTATTCGTCTCAAGGGCAGTATCGTGAGCAGGTGGAACAAGAGTTTCAGGCAAGACAGGATTATTCAGATCTGCTTCGATCGCATTCAATAATTGATTTGCTTCATGTGCTATCCCGTCTGTCTGGTCAGCTTTTACAGAAGCCTCTGGAGGTATTTCGTCGGTGTTGATTGGAGTAGATTCAGCTTGGGTCTGTTCGGGAATAGCAGTAGGGATAGGTGCAGGTGGTATTGATTCTTCTAAAACATCTTCAATCGCTTCCGCATTCTCTAACAAAGCATCGACATCATCTCCTTCAGTTGCATTCTGTGCTTCCGCTATTATGCTGACTCCTGCATCTGTTTCTTGTTCTATTACTACTGGCTCTACAGCTTGAGGTTTTTCAATTTGTTCTTCTTCTCCTTCTTTTGATTGAAATTCAGCGGACGATTTAGAATCTTGCTCGATTACTGCTAATGCTGTATCTGCTAAATCTCCTTCAATATCTGTAAGAGTCTGCAGCTGCTCCACTATGGCTGTCGTGTCGGAAGAAGCAATGACAGTAGGATCGGACATTTTACAAAATCAGGAATAAAGAAAGACCAAATAACCTTTTCGGTCTTTTTTGGTAAATCTGGTTTTGTGTACAGCTTTAAAATGAATGAAAGTCAGATAATAACTTGAATTGCTTGATTGTATTGCGTGATTGGCCTGAGAATGAAAGTGACACAGTACCCATTCACTTCTGATGCCTGATATGTGAATGTTAAATGCGAGAGAAAGATGAAGAAGGAGAATCAGAAACACCATCTCTCATGTTTAAACATGTTCCAAGAACGGTGAATACCGAATAGTGATAACCAAATGATCAAAGGAGAGCCAGGCTTTAATATGGAATATGAAAATGACACGTCATGATTTTCAATTATCCTTTATTGTTATCTTATTATCCATGATTTATTACGTCATTTGTTATGTTTTTATGTTTTGTTCTGTTAATATGGAGACTCCGCAGCGGGCCGATCGTCACGGCATACGATGAGCGATGGCCATAAATTTGTTTACTCTCCAGAGCTTTATATGGTATATAGTCGATGCCTGATAGAATATTAGACTTCGATCAAGAAGCTCAATCAACAGCCCATTGAAACGAATAGGCATCATCACTGTGGACCTATTCGTGAAAGGTCCAAAGTTAATCGCTTTCACAAAATGGTATCATCAGCTGCACCTACTCGGTCGATCCTCGATACCTCTCACTCATATTTTCTGCAACCTTCTCCAAATCCTGGAGAGTCTCCTATCGCATTGCTGTTAAGAGGAGTGAACATCTCATCAACATCCAAGTACCCTACTTTACCAAATTCCTTATCGGAATATTCGAGTCTCGAAGGAACTAGTAGATCAGATAGAGATAGGAAAAGGAGGATCTTAGCTGGACAAGAGAGTCATTTGGGTGAAGATGAAGTTGGTCTATATAGTGAAGCAGAGCAAGGCGGTGGAGATGGATGGTTTGTTGGGCGACCATTTCCGATTGAAGAAGTGGATGTGAGCTATCACCACTTTGAATTCTGGATTTAGCTGATTCGTTACCATAGGTGCACTTACTCCGATTGAAAGCTTGGGGATTTACTACAATTCGTTATCTGATAGTTTGGGAAGCTTTAGAACATGCAGGACCGTAAGTCATCTATAACGTCAAGTCAAGTGATCAGAATCAAGTTCGGTGTTGACTCGTCTGTAGAGGCAAATACGATGAGGATTTCATAGATTATACCATTGCGATACTTCGAAAATGTCGTGAACACGGGATGAGAGTATTCATTTCGCCTCATCAAGATGTATTTTCAAGATTTATTTCTGGGTCAGGTGCACCTTATTGGGTTTTAGTAGCTCTAGGTTTGAATCCAAAGAGAATACATCAAACTGGTTCTGCGGTTGTACATCAGTGTTGGTCAACTCAAGGGTATGGGGGCGAAGAAGGTATACAATCTGTAAAAGAAGGAAAATTGGATGATTGGCCTGATAGTCAGTTGTTCACAGCCTTTTTTTCTCAACATACCAATGATATATGCCAGGCTGATGACAATTTCATATCATCAGTGATATGGAATACCAATTTACATAGATTGGCTGCCAGACATTGCTTCACGATGTTCTGGGCAAGCGATTACTTCGCACCGAAATGCAAAATTGATGGTTTACCCGTTTCAGATTGGGTTCAGAACCGATTCATTGCTGCTTATGGACAGTGAGTGTTGCTCTTGCCATTGACGGATACTTAAAGGCTAAGAATTCCATATAGTCTTGCCAATCGACTGAAGAATGCTGGAGATATACTGGATGATTGCTTGATAGGTTGGGATAGCATGAATGAACCTCAAGAAGGACTGATTGGTATACCAGACCTGAACAAGTGTCCACCGGCGCAAAGCTTCAAGTAAATCTTTGATGATCTCTATTCCCTGCATATTTTGCTTACTTGTTGACTATTCGTTGTTCGCTTACAGGAAAGGACCAAGTCCAACACCTCTCCAAGGCTTTATTTTAGGAAATGGGCAGCCGGTTGACGATGTAGAGATGGGTGATTTCACATCAACAGGTCAGAAGTCGAAGGGGACTATCTCTATAACTCCTCCTGAAGGCAAAGCGGTATGGCTCACAAGAGAAGAAGCTAAGCAAGCTGAGACTAAATGGGGCTGGAAATGGGATGAGGAATGGGACTTTTGGGATGAAAACGGCAATGGAGGTTGTATATGGGCGGGCCATGGAGTGTGAGTCAACCTTGCGTACCGCACCCCTTCTGTCAGGATTGGAGAGGATTGGGATGTTGACGATCTTTTACATACAGGTGGGACCCAGCACACAAGTCGATATTGAGAACTCAATACTTCAAGCCCCCTGGAAAAGGTCCGACCGACTTTATTGAAGCATTCTGGAAGCGTAAGCAAACTCATCTCTGCATTCCAGGTATAAGTCTTGCTGATCAATGTTCGGTATCATCCAGCGCATTATACTAAATTCATCAAACGAATCAGGGAGTCTCATCCCAATGCTATTTCGTTCGTGAACCCACCTGTATTTGAAGAACCGCCTGATCTATCAGAAGAAGTGAAGAAAGGCAGGATGGCTTTGAGTTCGCATTTTTATGACGGTCTGACCTTACTTAACAAGCGTGAGCCCGCTATGTACGAATATCATTGGTGTCAAGCTCAAGCTGACAATTGAAAATAGGACGACACGTTTTCAATGCAGTATATATGCTTTTCGTGCCCTTGTATGCGATAAATAGCCGTCGAAGCTGATGATGCTTCATCCAGGATGCTGTCGGTTTGCAGAGAGGTCTCACCAATATGATATCTGCCATTCGGTTTGGCGAAAAATCTGTCAAGTCCGTTATGCGAGGTCAACTGGGCGAGCTGAAATCTGATGCGAACAAGTCTGAGGGTATAGCGGGAGAGAACGATGATAAGAATTATCCCAGTGAGCTCTTTTGACCTTTTTGAAGCATGACATAGCTGACATGGAATTTGAACGTAGCTTTAATAGGTGAAATTGGGACACCTTGGGATATGAAAACAACCAAGTTGTTCGGGCTGGCGAAAGGTAAAGCCGACAGAAAGGATTACAAGGAACCTGCTAAAGCCATGGATCAAGTAATGAACGCTTGTGGTGAGTATTTCAATAAAGCATCTGATCGAAATGTTGATGTTTTCATGACAGATGGTCATAATGCTCTTTCATATACTCTTTGGGTATACGAACCGTTATCGACTCATGCTCATGGAGACGGATGGAATGGTGAAGATCTATCTTTAATATCTTATGATGAAATTCCAAATGAAGGCGAAGAAGCAAACGATGATTTATTAATGTTGAATCCCCCTGATCTTAAGAATTTGATAAATCTTGGAACAAGAGGAATACAATCTTGGTGTAGACCTTATCCAATTGAAAGTAGTTCAAAAATTGAAAAATTCAGTTTTGATATGAAAAGTGGTAATTTTAATCTAGTAATTACTATTAAAGGATTAGAATATAAACCAATCATAAATGATAAAAGTAATGATAATATTATAAATAATCAAGAAGAAGAAAAAGAAGAAATTTCAATAAATCAAAAAGGATATACTAAATTGTATTTACCATATGTACATTATTTATTTAATTCTTCAATATCACCTAATACTGAAATTAAATCTATAACGGATAAAGAAAAAACTAGAATTATAGGTAAACCTGATAATAATAATGAAGAATGGGTTAAAGGTAATGGACCTGCTACAATTGATATAGAAATTTTAGATTTGAGTGAAGGTTCTTTAGAAGTTATTGGACAATGGGGTTGGTGGAGATATAATATTGGTAATGAAGGTGAAAGGGAAGGTAGATTAAGAATACGGCCTTGGAAGGGATAGAATTGTACTTATAACGCATTTATGCAATTTTTGGAGGAATATTTGCTTGTTTATGATTAGTATACTCGGATCAATGTCATGCTTTTTTTTATAATTATGAATGTCGTATATTACATGCATACATAAAATTGCCCAAAAAACCAAAGGCAATCATCTTAAAAGTCAAATCAACCAGTCTGAATTATTGATAAAAGAGCACGAATGAAAAAAAAAACCAGAAATTCATCTATCGCTTTTTGTTGGCTTTCTTAATTCGTTTCAATGCTCGAACCTAAGAAAGTCAAAGGAAAAAAAGAGTTAACAAATGAATTAATCTTGAATAAAAAAAAAAGAAGTAAAAAATTTAAACTAACCTCTTTTCTCATTCTTGAATCTACAATTTTATATTTACCTTTAACACCTTTTGGTCTACCTTTTACACCTCTATTAACACCTTTTGCAACAACAATTTTCTTTTCAGCAGCTTTTTGTTTACCTCTTGTAGCTTTTGCTAACATTCTTCTAACTTGTCTTGCTTTTTCACCATCACCTAATTCTTCTGATCCCATAACATCATCTGCTTTTTTCTTTGCTTTTTCAATTCTTTGTACTGCTTTGAATTTTTTACGTTGTTTTGCTTCTGCTACTTTTTTAATTGGTCTTGCATCTAATTCTCTTTGTCTTGCTTTTAATTGTTCAACTGCTTCTTTTGTAATTGGTATATTTGGTTTATAATATTTTGATTCATCATCTAAAAACCAAGAAGGTAAACCATCTTTATTAAATGAAGATAATTTATTAAATCCTTGATCAATTAATTGTGATGCTGTAATTTCTCTATTGACTAAAGATGTTGCTAATGTAACTGCTTCTGCTGTAAGAAGACCTTTATCTGATTATGTCGAAAATAAATTATTAGTGTGAACATGATTGATGATATGTCAAGTCATGACTCACCTTTGATTATCTTCTTTTTGACCTCATCTTGATCTTCATCATCAACATCCCATCCTGTACCATCATCATCCTCATCTTGTGGTACAAGCTCGAAATCATCCTCATCCTAAAAGTATTACAAGTGTTATTAGGTCATTTAACATATGTGAACGAAAATTCAACTACTCACCTCATCATCCTGTAATGTTGAGCTTCCCTCATCTTCAGACTCCATTTCAACATCCTCTTCCTCGTCTTCTTCGCTCTCACTCTCACTCACGTCCTCATCGTGATCTTCCTCCTCATCCTCCTCTTCTACCTCTTCCTCTACCTCCACTTCATCTTCGTCATCACCATCAAGAGCAGCCAAGTCATCCATTCCTTTGAAGACAGACTGATCGAACCATAGTTGAGCTTGTCTACTCATTTGAGCTCTCTTTTCAGGTTCTTGCAAACTAGTCACAAGTGATGTATTTTTCCTAGATTGAGGTTGTTCAAACGCAACATTCTTCTTAATCTTCTCCATTTTTGGCTTTTTTACTATTTCATCTTCATCATCTTTCATCTCAGCATCAGAATCTGTATCAGTATCTGAATCTTGATCATCTGCTTTTTTATTTTGTAATAAATCCCAACCACCTTCTTCATCATCTTCATCTTCATTATTATCATTTTCTTCACCTTCATCATCAGAATTTTCTTTTATACCATGCCAAGCATCATAATTTTTATCTTTATTCCTTTCATTTTTAACTTTCCATTTCGCATCTCTTTCTTGCATTCTTTCTTTATACGTTTCATATAATCCATCCAATTCACCTTCTAGCATTGCTGTTTTTCTTTCTCTTTCTTCATCACTATCCAGAATTTCATCATCCTCATCTTCTCCCTCTGATTCAGACTCTTCAGACTCGTCCATTCCATCTGCATCTTGTACTATATCTCTTAAAGACCGTTTAGTAGATTTCCCTTGTCGTTGAGCTTCCATTTCTCCTTCTTCAAGGTCAAATATCTCTTCTTCACCTTTCAAAGCTAAATCATTCGTATCTAGATCTTCGGGAGCAGTCATATTCAATTGTAATTTGAGCAATTCTTTAGCTTTCTTCTCGTTGGCTCGCTTTCGTTCCCGTTTCGATTTAGCTGATTTTGTTTCTTGTAATCGTTTGAGCTGGCAGAAACGGAAGAAGAATAATCAGTAATTGCTATTCTGAATCAAAAGTGCAGTATAATCGAATGAACTCACGTCTTCTGTTATTTGTTCTTCCTCATCTATGGGCTCTACCACGACTTCTTCAGTCGCATCCGCTGTGGGATCTGCCTTGACATCCAGACCAACTTCCAATCGAATAGCTAATCTCCACTTCATTAATGCTTTGAAATCACCTTTACCTAATACTTTCAAATCACTACAATTTGCTACAATATCCGAAGTGGTATGGCGGGATTTAAGCCATCTGACAATCATGACGATCAGCTCACTCTTTCTGACACGAGGTTCCCTTGAGGAGTTACTCACTGTTTCTCTTCATCCGTATCGAAAGTGATTTTATTCATACCACCCAATAATAAAACAGGATCCATACCCTTGATGAAATCCGTGGCACTTGCAGTGTGGAATAAAGTGTAATCTCCATCGGCATAACCATCTCTATGCCTCCTTTTCTTCTCCGGAGCAAACACGTTGGAATGGGCATGAGAATTGGCTGCTAATCTAGCTGCTGCTGCTGCGGCTGCCGACGTGGATGCTTGGGTCGCGGATACACCGGGTTCGCCGGTAGTAGTTGGAGCGGCTGTTATGGAGACTGGGAGTGGTGCGAGGTCTTTGAATACGTGTTTTGGGTCTAAGAATTTAGGATCGATATGTTTCGGTGCCAAGAAATCTCGACAAACTACGAATATTTCTGCTGATACGTTTCTACAAGGATCGTATATCATCAGCACCATTATGAGCGATATAGGCAAGGCGCGATCCAAATTTGAAAATCGAGCAGATGGAAGATTCGATTGATTAACCCGGTAATTATAACTCACCTCGAAGAAGGGGGTTTAGTAGCTTCTACACTCTTGAACAATTGTCCAAACACCCACATCAAAGAATTATAATCTTGAGATCTAAAAACTTTGGTAACAAAATTACCTCCTTTGGTTAAAAATTCTGTAGCTAATTTTAAAGATTGTAACACTAATTCATTTTGAGTGAAAGCATCTTGTACCCATGCTGAACCAACATTAGGAGCACCATCATGCATTACTAAATCAGCTTTCCAATCGTGCATATGTTGTTTTAACATTTGTCGACAATGAGGTGTAGTAATATCTGATACGAATGTCGTTACATGTGGTAAAGGTTTAATAGGATTTAAATCAACACCAATAATTAATGAACCTTTTGGCATATATTTTTCAGCTACTTGAAGCCAACCTCCTGGAGCTGCACATAAATCTATTACACATTTTGATTTTGATAATAAATCATATTTTCTATTCAAGTGTACTAACTTGCTATTATATCATCGCAATATCAATTTAGTAAATATTCTTTCTTTCGTATTTTGGCTAGAATAAAGAATGAGCTTACAAAGCGGAACGAGCTCTATAACCTTGTTCTTTAGCAAGTCGGTAGAACTTATCTAAACGACCTTTACCTGTTTTCTTATCGTGTTTACCCATCTTGAAGAATCCTTCAAAGCTTTCCGAGGGATTATAGGTTATTGACTCTGATAAGAAATCAAGAAGTCAAAAATCCTTCTTGATTTGTGTACAACCAGTAGTTGGTGGCAATCGCTGAAAATTCAGAAAATAATCAACGGAGATATTTATCTTGTCCGAGAAACCGATGTGCCTGAATTTTGTATATTACGTAATATGGCACGAAACAGGTTCTTTACGCGTCAAAAGTCAAAAACAAAGTGAAACATTTACAGACAACAATGATGACTGTGTATTTTACGCATTGACATTATCATCATTTATCATTGACTGGAACATCAAAAGACATGGACAATATGTTAACCTCTTGCTAATCTTTCTCTCTTCACCATCTGATTATCAGATCTGAAGCAATGACAAGCGAATTTGGGTCAACGACAATAACGACAGCATCAAGATAATCAATACACGACAACTAAACAACGACTCAACCATCATAATGTCCGGAAAGTCGGATCAGCCTACCGAGGTATCGCCACCTCGCTCATCATCAGGCTTAGGTAGATCACCAAGTATATTTTCATACCAGACTAGGATACTCAACAATAGGACACCTACAAGTGATAGACATGTCGCAGGTGGATTACGACACACGCCCAACTCCCTGTCTGCTTCAACAGCTTATACATCTTTAGCTTCGATAGTAGATGATGACAGACCGACCTCACCGCCATCAACACCGATTCGAAGAGCAGTAGCTAAGATGGTAGTGGATAACGGTTCTCCGCCTACCGCAGGAGATGAAATGGGAAAGGCAAGATTAGGCTCAGGCAGAGGTGTGGGATTAGGACTTGGGATGGGCGGAAGACCAGGACACGCCAAGTCAAGCAAATCTGTTGATCTAGTCAGAAATCAATGGCAAGCGAAGATCGATCAAATTAACAATACCGGGGAAGAGTCCACTCCACATACCCCTCGTTCTGTTAAAAGTTCCACTTTTTCTCCGCCTCTCCCTGCTTCTCCTACATTATCTTCATCGGGAAATACACCTTCCGCAGCACGAACATTCTCACAAGCTTCCAGTGCTTCCATTGTACCAGATCAGACCGGCTCGTCGGTGGTGACTACAGCGACGAACGACACAACCGACACTGGTATTTCCAAGTACAGGAGTGCTTATATGGCACAAAGAGCAGCCAAGAGAAATACCGTTTACGGCGCAAGCAACTTTGATTCTGCTAGAACCCCGTCAATCACCTCCAATCGATCCGCCTCTTCAGCTCCAACGCCCTCTATAGTCTCAGGTACAAACGATCGCCCGAACTCACCCGCAGTTTCTTCTTACGCTTCAATGATTTCGCCCAATCCCACTGGCGAGAGTTCTGCGCCATCTGTAAGAGGTCAAACAGTAGAGGAGAGGCTGGCCATAGCTAAAGCCAATGCACTTAGACGGAGAGATGCTAGAGAAAAAGCAAAAGCAGGTACTAACCAAGCTCCTGCGGAACCACGAAAGGTAGATAATTCGGTGGTATCATCAGAATTTGGCGGAACTTCCACGAGCAAACCTTCATCATCCGCGGATGTGTTTAGTCCCCCAGTCGATAATGCCGACGCAAGTATGCTCTCCAACTCTTCAAAGACAATGGCTTTTGCTACTGCACCTCCGACAGCGGATCATACGGGTAATTCAACTATGTCTCGTTCGGCATACCGATCAATCGTCACAGCTCCGACAGCAACATTATCATCTCGATATATCCCATCAGGCCTCTCGGCATCGACATCCGCACCTCCAAAAGAGGATGGTCTCGATCTACCCGCTGCACCAGGTAAAGACAAATACGGATCAATTAGCAAGACGGATAGAAGGAGATTGGGTAGGCATTTGCCCAGAATCGCATCAGGAGGCGAGGAAAGTCACACTAAGCTTTCATCGGAAGGTAGAAGAGTTCCGTCCACTCTTGGCAAAAGCTCTGAGATACCGAAATTCGAAGAAGAAGAAAACACGCCGCCAACACCAGTTCAGGATAGAAAGGCAGAACTCAAAAGCCCTTCAACTCCAGGCGGTACAATGCGAAATAAGAAATCTTTAGAAATCCTTGTCCCGTCTACTTCGCAAAATCAGCTTCCCACTCGGCCCTCTGTACCTTCTACACCGAACACGAAGAGGCGATCAGCATATATGCCATATACACCGAAATCGACTATCGGTAATTCAATTGGGCCAACATCGCCTCGCCCCGAACTGACCGGCGCAGAAATGAAAGGTTTGATGAGTGCTGTAGGCAGTTTACCAGCCAGAGGTATGAACAATGATGAGGAAGATGGAGTTACCGGTACGTCAGCCTCGAGAGAGTTTCAGAGGACAGAGTATAAACTGATGTTCACCAAACAGGTATGTCGAATAGGTTGCGGTTGACCAAATCCCGTCTCCCGCCTTCCGCATCCTCAGCATCCGTAGCACCCGCTCCGCTACCTTCACGACGATTGGCCCAGACTAATTGGATGGATAAGCACCGACATGCTATAGCTGCATACGAGTACTTGTGTCACGTCGGTGAAGCGCAACAGTGGATAGAAGGCTGTCTCGAAGAGGAATTGCCCTTTGGTGTGACTGAGATGGAAGAAGGTTTGAGAGATGGTGTAGTCCTGGCTAAGCTAGCTAGAGTATACGAAGGCGAAGCCGTTGTGAGAAAGATATGGACCGTTAGTCGTTTCTTTGCGCAACATTTCCAGCATCCAGTCTCGCTGAATATTTGTGTCGAGCATAGGAATCGAAGCATCGTTACAAACAATCGGATAATATCAATTATTTCCTCAACTTCGTCAGAAATGTTAGCATGCCAGAGGTAAGCTGAACATTCACCCTGCCTCATAAGCCAGACATGCGACTTATCAGCCAAACCTTACAGACGTTCATTTTCGAGTTGACTGATTTGTATAACAAGAAGAACATACCCAAGGTAATCTTCTGTATTCATATCTTGTCCCATTTGCTCGCCAGGCTTGGTAAGGCCCAAAGGATAGGTAATTTGGTTGGACAATTCGAGTTCACTAGTGAGTCAGCTGTACATTTAATTCCAAGTGTGGTTTCAGGTTCTGACGTGTTTCTCAGCCGATCAACTGGCTGCTACCCAGAAAGGTCTTCAAGGCGTGGCTATGCCTAACTTCGGCGATGCAAGTAATTCTTTGGCCAAAGAGTCAAGCTGGGAGCCTGAGGAACCGACAGAAACCGAAGATGAGCGTGAGTTCGATTCGTTTCCGGGCTATCCGCAAATTGGCTGATTCGCGATTAGGACGAGATCGGGAACTGCTCGAATGTGAAACCTCGATCATCGATCTCCATCGACATATGCGAGGTCGACTTGCTCGTATGCATGTCTCTAGGACACACGCCCAATTGGAGCTCGCTGAACCGATTATTGTCCGCTTTCAAGCGCGAGCGCGAGCCGCTCTCATACGTCAAGATCTGAAAGCTGAGCGACAAGAACGAAGCCAGCTACAAGGTTTTGCGAGAGCCATCCAGGCTGTAGCCCGGGGCCATACAACCAGGAGAAGATGGACGGCGAAGCTCAACGCCATTCACAGTTCTGATCAAGCTGTCATCGGTGTTCAAGCCCAAGCAAGAGGAATGATCGCTCGGATTAGACGGTCTTTGGAGCAGAACAGGCTCGACAAATCGATTAGAAGTATCGTTGGTGTTCAAGCTCAATCGAGAGGTCATCTTGCTCGAAGAGGTCGAAAATCTTATCGACAAGTCCTTGCTGGACCCGAAGTCATCCAGTCTGTTTCGACCCTTCAAGCTGTGTTACGTGGTCGCCTACAACGTCAGGTAGCAGCAAAACAACAACACAAGATTCACAGTCAAGTAGCTACCTTCACATCACTTCAAAGCCAACTAAGAGGTGCGCTAGTAAGACGACGGATACAAGCCCAAGAGCAAAAGATGGACGATGCGACCGACTATGTTGTTGCTATTCAGGCTGTGTGTCGAGGTGTTCTGGCTCGTCAAAAGAAGCGATCTTTCACATCGACTCTGCAACAAGTTGCACCCGCTATCTCATCCTTACAAGCCATCGCTCGCGGTAGATTAGCAAAACAAGCTCACAAAAATATGCAAAAAGCTTTAGCCAAAGTAGAAGTGGCAGGATCAGTCGGTGGACTTCAAGCGTTCCTCAGAACCAGATTAGCGAAGAAACAAAATACTGAACAGAAGAAAAAGCTTGAATTTGTACAACCAGACGTTATTGGTTTCCAGGCTGTTGCTAGAGGATATTTGGCACGACAAGAGTACCGTGAATGGAGGGACTATTTACATGAGCCTCGAACCCTGGGAGCTTTAGTCTTCCTACAATCACTTGTAAGGGGCTTCTTGGCCCGAAGAAGATTATATATCCATTCAAGTTATATTCATCGGAATGTTGATAAGATTGTCAAAATTCAAGCATTGTGGCGAGGAAGAGTACAAAGGCAAATGTACGAAAAACTAGTCACAGGTTATGATGTGGATGTGCCGACGGTCCAGAACTACATGCACCTTTTAGATGACACGGAGAGTGATTTTGCGGATCAAGTTCGTATAGAAGCTCTTCGTGGTCAAGTCGTCGATCTAATCAGAGAGAACCAAGGTCTAGAAACGGAGGTGAAAGATTTAGACACCAAAATAGCTTTGATCATAAACAATAAGATGAGTTTCCAGGAATTAGCAAGGGCAAAACATCGATCGGCAAATGACGGCTCAGTCAGCTTCACAACGGGAAACAATGATCCTTTTGGTAATGCAGGTGGGATACATCTTGATAGAGTAACTCAAAGGAAATTGGAACTTTTCGAACAGCTTTTCTTCATGCTTCAAACCAGACCTGAATATATTTCAAGATTACTGCGACATCTGACAAGTCTCGACGAAGCTGGGGAGAAAGAGAAGAGGTTGTTGGAAGGAGTTACCATGATACTTTTCGGCTTTGGTCACGAGAGAAGAGAGGAGTATCTTTTCCATAAATTACTTCAGGTAAATTCCGTATCTTCTTATCTGGGCTGATAATACGACCTCTAATGCTGCTTTGACTGTGATAATAGCTCTCCGTTCACGAGGAGGTCCTTTTGGCCCCGACATTACATGATCTGGCCCACTCTCGATTCCCTATCATCTCCGTTGCCGCGCAATACATCAAGCCTACTTTAACACCTTATATTCAAGATGTTTTGTATGATCATATCATGAGAATCGTCGGTGCGCCGGAACTTGATCTCTGTACGGACCCCGTCAAAGTAAGCTTCCTGATGCGATTTCGTTTTCTTCACCAAAAGGATGTCGCTGATCGGCCTTCGCAGATCTACCAAAACATCATCAATGCTGAAGAGACTGCCACTGGTGTTCCGTCACAGTTACCCAGAGACCGCAATGCCGATCAAATACTACAGGAGAATGCTACAGCTCGAGCCATTTTTATAAGGAGTATGTGTTTCGATTGTGTTCTTCGGTTTAAGAAAGCTGATACATAGTAATAACCCAGATCTTCAGGAGTTGAGAGCTTTGACGGAGTTCTTAATAACTGGCCTGCTTGAAACGCACGCACGATTACCTTATACGATTAGACTGCTGGCTAGAGAAGCGTTACTTGCACTACAGGTATGCTAATCTGCGAAGCTATTGCATAGGCAGCATAGAAGCTGACTCCGCGACTTGTTCAGACTAAATTCCCCGAAGCCCCGGATGAAGAGCTTGTACCTGTCGTAGCTAGAACAGTCGTATTACCATTCATCTTACCTGCTATCATGTGAGCTCATGAGCAATTTTATCGCTTCATGGAGCTGACAGGGCCTATAGTGCTCCTGAACAATATGGATTAGCGCCCGACGGCGTTGGACCTCAAGAGAGGCGCAACCTCGCTGAGATCGCTAATTTGGTCACTCATGTGGCTGGCCAACAATATACAGATACTCCTGAACAAAGATTGGTCCGAACGCCGCTAGAAGCGTTCATTAGCGCTTCTGCGATGCCATTCAGGGAGTGGATATTAGATGGTTAGCTATATTCGCCTTCATTCTGAGAGCGGTACAAGCTGACGTCAATGATGTACTAGTGGCCGATGTCGAACATGCCGAAGGACAATTCCATGCTCATGAGTTGTTTGAGTCTACTATTGAAGCGAAACCTATCAAGATCACCCGTAATGATATATATGGAACGTTGAGCGCGCTCATACATAATGTAGCCGTCATTGTGAGTAGACTGGATCAATCAATCTGCATTCTGAATAAGTTTTAGCTGATGAGCATTTCTGTTTCCCATAGACTGCCGGCACCAAGAATGATCCCATCTCTGCCATTTTACGTGAACTCGAAGGTGCACCCATCGATTACGATAGGAGTAAGAATACCGTGACTCTGAGGTTGACTAACCGGCTTGGTGGTCCGCAATGTAAGTTGGCTTCAGCTGTCGTACATAATGTCGAAATTGGTCTTTACGAATAAGCTGATAATGACTTTGGGCTATAGCGGGAGATCCAGATGCAGTGGAGAAGGCAGATTGGGTTCAAGCAAAGCGACATGTATTAGCTGTATTACGAGTGCAAACTGGCAAAACCCTGTACGATGTACTTGTAACTAGACCAGAAGAGATACACGAGCAAATGTGGATCGAAGAAGTACATCGGGATATAGCGCTTGAGAATGCTAGATTAGCTAAACATGGATTACCGCCTACACCGGCTGAGCAAATGTATCAGATCGAAAGCATCCGATCGTGAGTGGAATGAACTCTGTTAGCTGAAGTATCACTTTGTATCTGGCTTACTAGGTCTTTTTATGCAGTTTACCATTCCATGAAGTTAAATCGCGAGCTATTGAATTCTGCATGAAACTAGAAAGGTCAGGTAAATTATCCAGAGAAGATGATTTACAAGGATTATTAGTTTCGATATCTTCTGATATTCGACAAAAGCATCATTTGAGGAAAATGAGAAAAGATAATTTGGCTGGAATGATCAAAGCTTACGAAGATATGAGTAAGAAAAAACTAGATCACGAGAGTCAAATCAAGACTTATCATGATTATATTGATGGAGCTATGGCTGAGTTACAAGCTAAGGGGTGAGTGGGCGAATGATTATGGAGCTCGGGACATGACTTGCGATATTTGTGCTGATTTTCACTTTGAACCTCTTTTAGTAAAAAGAAACCTATGTTTATGAGTAAACAATATCGACATCAGAAGAGTCAACAAAGACAAGGTAAACAAGCCAAATTTGGAAGTTATAAATATACAGCAGCGGAATTATACGAAAAACGTGAGTTCCATTTTCCTATTGTGTTTTAGCTGTAACTCACGTACATGGGTTTTAGGTATTTTACTGTCGGTTAATCAATTCTCACCTCGTCAATTCGATAAATTATTTATAGTTATAGGATCAAATGAAGTAGGAGTATTCAAATTTGAATTATCCTGTCCTTCATCAGTTTCAGGTGGAGGTGGTATCATGGGAGAAGATGAAATTAGAATGGAAGATTTACTTGGTGCTCAATATGAAAATAAAGAAAGATTAGATATGTTTGAAGGTCAAGCTGCTTTCAGTTTAAATATGTTGATTCATCAAATAAACAAAAGTGAGCGGTTATGCTTGGCTACTTAAGGATAAGGTGTTTATGCTGATGCTGATTGATTTGATTGGTTATAGAATTCTATGCTTCTTAGTTGAATGAGCGATCGATCAATAGAATAAGTAAGATGGATTTTGGTCTTAATTTTTTATATTGAAAATGGACAATAAAATAAATAAAACTTTGGGCGTTTCATAGATGTGGATTCATGATATACCATTATAGGTTACTTATCTTATGACATTTTTAGGTATGATGCATGAGATTTGACTATGCAATAATTCATGGGTATCCGATGAGCTGAATATGCTATGCGATTCTATTTATGTTGCGTTTTGCAATATGTAATTATACTGTACAATGAAAGTTAATGGTTGATTATAATAGCAAACCGATATCCTTCTATTTATTCTAAATTGTAAGTTAAACAGGTGTATATTTTGATTTTTTTATTTCTTATCGTGATGTCTCTTGCAATTTAGCTTGTTTTTCAATTTCAACATTTGCTAATTCCTTCTCCCTTTCTTGAGCAGAAATACTCTTTCCTAATCCTTCACCCATACCATCACCCGTTACAGTTGGAGGTTTATTTATTTCTTCAGATTGATTAGGAGCATCACCATTTTCAATTATATTTAATTGATCATTTATATTTTCAGATTTACCTTCTTTTCTCCTTCTTCTTCTTGCAATTGGATTAAGTATTATAGCTAATAATATAACTATACTATCTAAAACAACAACAAGAGCGTATGATACCTATTTTCCAAGATTAAAAAAAAACACATCAATGTCAGCTCGTTTTTTTTTTTAATTCAATTTGACTAAACTAAAAAGAAAGAAACTCATTTCAAAACATGAGATAGAAGTTGAATTAAATCACAATGAAACTCACCAATCCTGCAATATCTAATTTTGATCTACAAAATAAACTTGATAAACTAAATACACCACCTAAAGTATCAACAATTAAAAAAGTCATTGAAATTCCTAAAACTTCTTTAAATTTATAAATTTCATAATATTGTGGACTTTTAAAACCCAATTGATAAAATAATTGTAAGCAATTTTTAAATTTTTATTATATTTATTTTTCTTTTGATATATAATAATATTTAATACTCACGCTAAAGCTATTGCAAGTAATACAGCTGCAATATATCCATACATTTGAATTGGCCATTCAATTCCATGATCTTGACCGGCCTATATCAACAACAACAAAAAAATAGTAAATATAAAAAGTTTCGATATCAAATTAAAAGAATAGAAATAAAACAAAACAAACATTACTTACCCAAAGTGCAAATACACTACCAGTTTCAAAACCTGCAAAAAATAAATTAAAACTTATGAGAAATAAAATTGTTTTTCTCTTTGACCAATTATGTGAATAATATAAAATTTGAGCAGTTGAAATTGAAGCTAATACACCAAAAGCTTGAGGTTGAATTTGTAATGGAATTGATAATTTTTGAGCAACAAGATATGATCCTAAAAATATTGAAGCTAATGCCCAAATACTATAAATTATACTTTAGCTTTCATTTAATTTCTTACTACTAAAAATACAGAGATAATGAAATCATAATAATCAATGATTCAAAAAACAAAAAATTTACTCACAACATTAATCCAGCTGATAAACCTGTTGTTGATTTTGATCTATGAGATTTTATAATTTGAGGTATAATTTGAATCATCCAAAATACAGCTCCAATAGTAGCTAAAGCATTTTCAACACCTGGTCGTTCTTTCATTGTATCTACTATTCTCACTCAAGATATTGTGATTTGATCGACTTTTTAATTCCTATAAACAGGTTATGTGACCTTCAATGACTTGAGTATTTGTTCAATTTTAGTTGATAGATAATTCACCTTTGTCGGTTTCCGAGTCGAGGGAGAAATGATTATTCAAACACAGGTGCGATTGGGCGTCTTCTCCTGCTGAGAGATGGAGTATATATACAAGGAATGTTCTACATGAACGAATACAAATATAATATAACATGAGTTGAGATATCAACTTAAACCTCAATGAGTCGAGGAAACTCGTATCTATCGTGTGATCGGTCATTGAAAAAATAAGAATTTTGTCATTACCTGGCATATTTTGGCGATTTAACCGAGCCTAAATTAGCTTTTAACAGTCCGTCATCATTTGCCAAGGATCTATTGTTCTATTTTCATCGCTTGATTTCAAGCTTTTCCGTCGCAAAGCTAATTATACCTAGATGAAATTCGCGAAGGTACCAAATTGTACTCATGCATAAATACTACCGCTATACCAGGATATCCAAATCCACCCGGATGGTTCAGCAGGAACATGAGAGGGAAAATGAAAGAGGTCTTATCCACAATCGCACTCTTACTATGTATTCTAAATAATAAGTATTGTGTCATAATTCGTCTCCTACTAAGGGCTGGCCTTTAACTCAAGAGTCATGAAGAACAATAATGTTTGATCACACGTAATTTCAAAAAGGTGATTCGCATTGTACTTATATTATCGGCTAATTCACCTTCCAAATGGTACTCTTCATCAATCAATATATTCCTGCTTTTAGAAAGGCAAAGCAGAATATTGAAATTGACAAGCTTGATCAGAGCTTGTACATGTAAAGTGACTTGCTTTAAATGCAATTGATGATCAATCAAATATCATGTTCGTCCATGATTGAACTTCAACTAACGGTAGTCGAATTTTCGTCCTATCATATATTCACAGAATCACAGTGATTCTGAAACAAATGTAATGATACCGCTAAGTCAGCCCATTCTGGGATGCATCCTTAAAGTAGAAGCGCTCTGAAATGGAATATATACCTTAAAAGAGGTCCATGCTGAATATATGAAGGGTATGTATAGTACAGTACAGTGAATCTATGAACACGGGGGGCTCGCGTGGTAATCACACGTGGTCAAATTGTATTCTGTTTTATTGTTTTATTTGGTTTTTATGGGACGATGAAAGTGTCTGTTAAATCAGGGTCCTATTTGTAAACAAAAAAGTCAAAGCGCGTAACAGAAAAGGAAACCATCCCATCCATCGTTCGATAGAATAGCCTTTTGATAGGTCTTATAACATATCATCAACTACATTCTTTAATCTGTTAACTCTCTTTCTTATCGCCTTACTTCAACAGTACTACTCAAAGTGAGATATATTGCTCTTTCCAGACAAAAGTCGCAGACTAACTTACCATTGCTCAGATGCCTGCCGACGCTCGTTCCGCTGACCGTGTTTCAAACTACAACAAATTCTGGGAACAGAAATCTGCCAATGATAACGAGTCCCACAGAGCCAACCGATTAGACCAATATACAGAGGTTGTCAATGGTTAGTAGTCGTCTCTCAGTATAATCTGGTTTATCGATTGACACTGGCATTAGGATATTACGATGGTGCTACCGAGCTTTACGAGTATGGATGGGGTAAGTTAGCTGTAAAGATATATATTCATTTTGTGGTAGCTGACAATGATCTGTTTAGCTGAGTCTTTCCACTTTTGTCGATTTTATAAGGGAGAAGGTTTCCTTCAAGCTGTAAGTAGATGATGTCGCTCTGTCAGGCGCATGAACGGAAACTTAATTATGAACGTTTCAGCTTGCCCGACACGAACACTACCTTGCGTCAATGATGCACCTCAAACCTGGTATGAGAGTATTAGATGTAGGATGTGGTATCGGTGGACCAGCTAGAGAAATTTCAAGATTCTCTGACGCTACCATTGTTGGATTGAACAATAATGATTTCCAAATTGGTCGAGCTACCAATAAAACTAAAAAAGCAGGTTTGAGTGATAAAGTCTCTTTCGTCAAAGGTGATTTCATGAAATTGAGTGAACAATTTGGCGAGAACTCTTTCGATGCTGGTAAGTCATACATCTTATCCTTGATCCTGCGCAAAACAGAGGATGTGCGTTAACGGCGTAAACCTGAACAGTTTACGCTATTGAAGCTACTTGTCACGCACCTAATTTCGAGGGTATATACGGAGAGATTTTCAAAGTGCTCAAGCCAGGAGGTGTTGTGAGTATCAGCTGCCAGCTTGACATGATGGAGCGCTTAGCTGATGTAACGCATCTGCAGTTCGGTGTCTACGAATGGTGTATGACCGACGAATGGGACCCATCGAACCCTAAGCATAAGGAAATTGCCCATGGTATTGAGGTGAGCTAGAATCGTCGAATTGCCGCTGGGAAGGAAGGATTAACGTATATGTGCAGGTCGGAGATGGTATCCCAGAAATGAGAAACTTGACCGCTGCTAGAAACGCCTTGAAGACTGTTGGATTCGAAATTGAACACGAGGAGGATCTTGCCGACCGTGAGTTTGTACCATAAAGTGGAAATACTTTTCCGCTGACCGAATACTCATCACGCGATAGGAGGAGACGTTGTACCATGGTACTACCCTCTAGAGGGTGACATCTGGAAAGCTCAAACTGTCTGGGATAGTGAGTATCTTCTGCTTGGACAATCAATTCAGTACTGATTAGCGCCTTAGTGTTCACCTGTTGGAGAACCAGTAAGATGGGTATCTTTGTCACTCAAAATGCTGTATGGGCGCTTGAGAAAGTCGGATTCGTACCAAAAGGTACACATAGTGTCGGAGAGTCACTCGTTGTTGCTGCCAATGCTCTTGTCGCTGGTGGAAGAACCAAGCTCTTCACGTGAGTACAGCCGCATGATCATTCTCGTCTCTCATAGCTGACTGAGCAATAATTCTAAGTCCAATGGCTTTGTGGATTTCTCGAAAACCTGCCAACTAGATGGGCTGTATAGAATAATACATTACATTTCGCTATTTCGTGTGGATCATCCGGAGTCTGGGGGACATTTTCGTACACATACGCATCTACCTTCATTTCGTTAAATCATGCATCATACCCCTAGACATCAAATCCGACTAACATTACGATTTATATTGATTTACTACAACGTTCTCACGCTAAACGTACAGATGGGCTGTGGCTTGATCTGCAAGTTACAATGCTGGCTGGACGCGAAAAATGATTGATAATCAGAAATATCTGAATGGACTCGATCAAATAAGTGAGACAACCGAACTAGGAGGCTGATAGTCATACAATTGAATTACATCAACAACCAATTTAATGTCGGTAAACCAGAGGTAAGATTCAGATTCGCAAGGAGATCTAACAAGATACATACATACTAATCACGCTAAAACATTTCGATTATTTATTTTTCGTCTTTTCGCTTTGGTTTACATGTTGTATCTCTTTGTTTACTCCAGATTTAATTTATTGACTGTCTTTTTTTCTTTATTTTGTGGGAGTTGGAGTTGAAACGTTTGACGACATGTCCAATTACAACGATTCTTCTATCACCATAAACAATTTGATACAAAATCGAGCCAACGCAATTTCTTCTATACCATTTTCACAAACTATTACAACATTTACAAATAATAACACATTTTATAATCAAGAATTTAGTTCTCCATCTTCATTAATACCTCCTTCAAATATGGAAATATCACCTACAACTTCTTCACCTTCTTTATATTCTAGAACAGGTCACAATCAATTTTCACCTAGAAATCAAATGATAAATTCGTCAAAAAAATTACAAATTTTATCTGAAACAAATGATATTTATTATAATTATATTGGGAAAAATAATAATATAAATAAAGGTAATATATATTCTAGAATTTCTGAAAATGAAAATGATCAAGATGATAATTTAGAAGATGATATAGAAGAAGAAGAAGAAGAAGATCCAAGAAGAATGTCAATGGTTGGTGGACCAAAAGTTAGAAAATATACAAAAGTACCATGGGAAGAAGAAGATAATACTAAATGGGAAATGATTCATCAAAGAATACCTTCAAATAATACATCTCAATGTACAATAAAAAGTTCAAATCTTAATTTAAATTTAGGTGCAACTATAGTTGGATCAGCAGATATGTTTAGTGGATTTAGTAAACATGCTAATAAAGTAATTAATGCTGTTTCTCAATCTACTAATAATTCAATTTCCAAATCAAGAGATCGAGATCGAGATCAAAGAAATGATATCAATACAAATATGAATATATTAGATCAAGATATATCATATACAAAACGTAATTTAGCTCAAATATTAGGTGTTTCACCTTTTTCAAATGTTAATGTCAATACAAATACAAATGAAAAATATCTTATACCTTCTAATTCTGGAATAAATTTATCAAGTAATCCAATTTCATCATCATCATCATCGTGTACTACATCATCGTCATCATCATCAAATTCTTCAACAATTTCAGAAGATAGAAATTTACCTTTAACTCCTAGATTGAAGAGTAATTCTTCTTATTCAAAAAATAATAATTCTCCTACATTAACTTTTCAAACTTTTACAAATTCTCAAATTCGAGAAGGATCTGTACATAATAATCGTATAGAAACATATCATGAAACTGAAGAATATTTATTTTCAAAAACCTCAATTGGGAAATCAAATTCACCATCAAATACAATTAAAAATACATGTTTAACACCTAATAATTTGATAAATAAAAATGATAGACCACTTATAAATTCAGGTTCACCAGGATTTGGTTTAATCACTTTAGAAGCAGCTCAAGAAAGAGAAAGACTTAAATACAAATCACAACAACAAAGTATGAATTTAACTCGATCTATATCTGGTATTATTATTGAAAATAAAAGACCTTTAACTCAAATTTCAATTCCACCTATTCCTGATGAAATACCAATTAATCAATTAAGACCTATTACATCATGTAGTATTTCTTCTTCTTCACCTTTATATTTAAATGAAAATAGAAATGGAAATGGAAATAAAATAAAAAGTAAAAAATCAGGTATAATGCGTTTATTCAATAACAACAATAATTCAAATACGAATAAATTAGAAAAATCAAATATTAATATACCTCCTTTACCTATTGGAATGATAACTCCATCAAATTTAAAAAATAAAGAAATTGGTAGATCTTCAATTTGGTCTAATACGAATGAAAATAATAATTTAAATAGTGAAAGTGCTGTTTGGCCAACTCCATCTGGATTAAAATTTTCAACATCTTTTAAAAAACTTAATAACAATAGTAACAATAATAAATTAAATAACAATATCGAAGATTCTTTGAATGATTTAAGACAAGATGAAAATGAAAAATTAGAAATTAAACATAAATTAGAATTAAGACCAATTAGTATGAATTTTTCAAGTAGATTACCCGTTGATTATTTAGTAACTTGTTCAGGTAAACCAAATTTATTAAATATCAAAAATCAAAATGATTCTGAATTTTTAATTGAAAATAATCAAACAATTATAAATAATTCAATAAACAAAACTTTAATAAATCATGAAATTTCAATAAACCAAAATCAAAATCACAATCAAAATCAAAATCAAAATCAAAATCAAAATCAAAATCAAGATTTTAAAGAAGAACAATTAATAAATGAAAAATTAAAAGAAAAATTGAAAAATAATCAAAAAATTTGGAAAATAAAACAAAGTGAATTTGAATCACAAATACGTGAATTGAAAGATCAATTAATTCAATTAAATTCAAAATCTTCTTCTTCTTCTTCTTCTTCTTCAAATTTTATTGATAATGAATGTGAAAAATGTGGATGTAAATGTAAAATTGATAATAATAATTTTTTAATTCCTAATAAAGATGGAAATGGTAAAAAACTTATTGATAGAGCTAGAGTAAAAACTGCAGGTGCTAGGGTGTATTTGGTTCAGGAAGTCTATATGAATGGGAATAGAATTTCTTTTTTAGTATAAATGCGATATATTCCAATATTATTCGTGCGGAAATTGTAAAAATATACATATAAGATTGTTATTCATGTATAAAGTAAATTACATTCTAACGAACCTTAACCTCTACCTGCACGTTTTCTCTCTCTTTGTTTTTCCCTAAATTATTAACCAAAAAATCAATTTCTCATCACATGTTACTTATATTAATGTAAAAGTATAACTCACCTTTCCATTTCTTTTTCTTCAGCTCTTTCAACATTCAAACTACCTTCAACTTTTTTCATTCTATTATTATATTCTTTATCTTTTTCAGCTTGTTCACGAGCTTTTTCACCTGCCAAAAATCTATTATCTTTTCTAAGTTCTCTAATTGCACCTTTTCTTTCTTTCTTATATAATGCTTTTAATTTTGATGTAGCATTTCTTTCAACATCTGGATCATATCTTTTATCAGGTGCAAAGTTTTCTTCGAATTTAGGTGCATAAGATGCAATTGGAATTGGTTTATGTGATTGTAATGTTAAAGGTCTTCTAGATGCTTTTGAATGTTTTAATGAACGTATCAAAGAATTATAGGTTGATGCGTGTATTGTCTATGATTCCAAAATCAGCTCCCGACCACATGGTAACTTACGTTGATATGCATGATATTACTCACCTTTAGCTCTTGAGATAATTTGGCCACTCGTGATCCCTCAATGACTTTAGTGAGAGGTTCGATAATTTCGATAAAAGCTTCTAATGAGGAGTATAGCGTAGCAAAAGTTTGAGATAGCTTGAAAGCTACCACGAGTAGGTCTACCTTGGTTTGTTCTACTTGCTCCGATGATAGGTCGGCATGAGCGGAATTAATCGCTTCAGGGAGATTGACTGGTTGTTTTGGTACAGCAGTCGCACTAGAATCAACATATAAATTGACATCGTTGGCTTTCGAATCTGGGTATGTGGTGTTTACTTCAAAACCTTTTCGTCTGGGTAAGAGGGAGAGAATGGATGATGCAACGAAATTAACCGCTTCAGGCAAAATTCGATTTGATAGCGATTCGTACTGGAGCGACAGTTAGCTGGATGCTCGCAATCAGCACTCAATAACTTACCTGGGATAAGATTGAGCATAAAAATAAACCAGAAGCCAAATCTGAAGTAGATCTTATCCTACTTTGACCCAAATACTGACCCATAAGAAGTACAGCCGGAGCGACGACAGGATGCGAGAAATCACTGGTAGACCAGATTGATCCGATCAGACGAAGCAGAACAAGTTCAGGACAGCCTGGAAATGTTTTTGAAGTTTTTTGTGAGGGACCTTTCGCCAATCCTCTTGTCAGATTCTTTTGCATGAGTTTCAGCTTGTCAACAAAGTGACTTGCAGCTGTGATCGCGTTAAGTTTGACCAGGGCGACGACATGAGGAGTGAGAGCAGAAATGAGCTCAAATGGAGGAACAGGTCGAGAAGCAAGTATGAGTATGTAGTCCATTAGAACACCAAGGAATTCCTAAGTAGGCAGTGTCAATAGAATGTCTGACCACCATGAGAGAAAGACCTTGAGCTCACCTGCAGTTTCTCCTTGTTTCCCGCAGCCAGACTAGGATGATGCAAAGCCCGTATACGTTGTACCACAATGGGCAGAGCAGAATCCTCAAGATCTTCCATTATATCTTCAAATTCTTCTATGCTGGTTGGGCACGGGAAGGTGAACGGTATTTCTTTGGTCTTTTCGCCTCGCGCTGCTTTCTTGCCCTTGCTTTTCTTGACTATGACTTCTTCGAGCTCGTCATCACCGGCCTCGACAAGTTCCGGTATATCTTCGTCATCAAGATCTTCAATATCTGATCCCATTTCACTATCTTCGTCATCTTCCATTTCGTCGTCGTCTTCATCTTCGCCGTCTTCGTCCTCTTCATGTTCCTCTTCGCTGTCGTCCTCTTCGACATCATCATCAGCCTCTTGATCTGAGGGGACAGACAATTTTTCGATATCTTCCAGAGTTACACCCGGACCAAGCAGATCATCTTCCACATAATCATCTCCCAAATCATCCGCATCAGGCTTTTTACCATCTGTCTTTCTCTTCTTCCTAGAGCCTTCACCGTCTTCATCATCGCTAACACTCTCTCCCCTCATTCGTCTTAATCGCTTAGCTTCAGCTTTTTCCAATATTTCTTTCTCTTCCAAAGCTAACTCTTCTTCCGTCTTTGTGCGATTTTTGGGTTTGGCTCTAGAGTCAAAAGCCAAACTTCTAACCACTTGATCATAGTCTACATCTTCCTCTGGGATCGCAGCTTTAGCAGCGGAAGCGGATTGTCGAGAGGTACTGGCAAAATTTGAGGCTGCTGGACCCGCAGGTGCACTTTCTTCTAATAATGCTCGAAGATCATCAAGATCATCATCAAGAGCATCTCGCAACTCATCGTCGGCTTCTTTCTCTTGTTGCCTTTCATACTATCACAAGGAGCCGAGATCAGCTGAGTAGGAGATTACGAAGAGGATTGACTGACCTTGTGAGCTTTACTCTTTGCGATAATCTCATTCATGACTTCCGCTTTACTCTTCTTCCTCTCATGCTATGCGATACATCAGCCAGCTGCATACAGTAATGTAGAGTCTGATACTCACCAATTCTTCCTCGTCTTCTTCACCGTCAAATCCACCGAAATGAACTTTATTGACGGTCCGCCTATCCACTCGTCCCTTGTCATTATCATCGTCATCATCGTTCTCACCAAACCCTTGAGCATCGAAATCATCTCCTGGTAAGTCCATTACGCTTCTTCCTCCATGTGTGAGTCCACCAAGAGCAAAACCCTCATCAAATCCATCAAGACCATTATCTTCATCTTCAATGTTGAACAGACCCTTCTTTCCTTGTCCCCTTTGTCTTTCTCTTGTATATCTTTCTAACATTCGATCTTCAAGTGATAAAGATGGATCATTTTCACCGAATCTTCGGTCTCGGAATGTACCTGTATGATCACGCAGTTGATGTTCCGGTAACAAACTTTTCTTTCGCTGCAATTACGTTTCAGCGATGGTATTTTGGAGACTCTGAACAGCCGACTTACCTGTTCCAAACCAGCTTGTTTACTTGAACTTGGTCGCCCGGTAACACCTTTGAGATTCCTTCCCCCAACATCATGTTTAACCTTTCACTAGGCTCAGCTAAAGTCTACTCTCACTCTTCAACGCTGACTCACTTTGGTCTCTCGCTCATCGAACTTATTCAGACTCCTCCTGATCTCTTCCAATCTATCATTCTTCTTGGCTCGATCAATCTCCCTAGCACCCCCTTTCTTATATGCTTTTTTGTCCTTTTTAGAATAGCTCTTATTGTTGAGCCCAGCTGTACTCAGAGCAGCTTTCAGCTGCGATAATTGTGATGGTGCCATCTTGCGGAATTGCGATATGGAATTTTCCGCTCAAGCTATTTCGATAGAGAGAGATATAGCATCTAAAAGCTGTAAGAACCAAATTAACCTACAACTCTTCTGCTTTCAACTTTTGTACCGGAGATACGAGACTACTCCGCGTCTCCCTTGATTAGTCGGAGATAGCCGCTTCCTAGTTCAATGTTGACGTATTACACAAGGTGAGTGGTTTGTTGCGAATATACATGTACTGACTACTCCTTGATACCTTTACTTCTCAACAGTCCGACATACCTTCGCCAAGAGTCATAGATAATCATGTATCTGGGGGAGCGAACGAGTCTATGAATGAGAGAACCGGAATCATAGAAGCAGCAGAATATGCAAGTAGATTCCTCAAGGGATAAGGATTATTCCTTTGCGAGATTATGTGATCTCAAATCACACGTAACGTTAAAAATGTGAGCATAGCATGCGTATCGAGACTTCATCAGCTAAATCGTCCACACAGCACGTCACTCGAGGGCAATATCCCCCGAAGATCATACACCGACTCGCTGAAAGACTCTGATTTGCTACATGCAGGCTTACAACATGAGTAAGCTATCCCTTCTCCTGGCTACGCCTCACCAAAATTCACTGCTGAACCTCGAATCAGCGGACCCTCCGACCTCTATATCACATGTCAGCTGTGGGCGAATGGTATTCAATACACTCTTCCTTTTCGTACATCATGGAAGGACTTCCCCAGAGGCTACACGTAAGTCTTATACAGTCCGCTCAAGACCGAACTAACGGCTTAACGTATGTTGAGTATAGCTGGAACCAAACCATTATCTTACCAATAACATATCCCTCTTTACTCATAAACTCCCAATTAGCATTCACAATATGGGACTGTCATGGTGCTGGAAAACCTGTCCCTGTCGGAGGAACTACAATGAGCCTTTTCACGACAAAGCGGTAAATTCAACCCTATCTAGCTGTTTGCTCTGAGGCTGATCGTTTCTCTTTCTCAGAACGCTAAAGCGCGGACAGCAACGTTTGTATGTGCATCGAGGTGTAGAAGCGGACGCTAAGGCAAATACAAGTACGCCTAGTGAACTGATTGGTGAACCAGAGGATGAAATGGGTCGATTGGAACGAGTAAGATCCATTCGTGCATCATAGAGCAATTTGCAGCAGTAAGCTGATTCATAAGTCTAGTTGGTCAAAGACTTCGATCGCGGTGATATCGTCAAAATAGACTGGCTAGACAGAATAGCATTCAGACAGATAGAGAAGGCGCACGCTGTAAGCTGTACGGGATCCGATGCCGAGGTGATAGAGCAGCTGACCAGGAACGCATGTAGGCTGAATCAAGCAAGTCAGACAAGCTATATCTGTATGTTGACCTGCCGAAATTCGACTTTCCGGTTGTTTACTCAGAACAAGTAAGCCGTTCCGATAAAATGATAGTCCTGTGCTTGACTAATGAGCTGCCATCACAGGAAAGCTCCATTCCCCTACCTCCCGCTCCCATGCCTCACCCAGCTCCGCAAACCCAGCAACAACTCTCTGGTGTGCCCCCTCATTTGCTCTCATCCGATCCGTATCTATGGCGTACGTATGATCCTGATGCATGGAGGGAGAACCCGGTGGAGATCAAACATAGGAAATTGTTGCGTAGTCAAAGGCTGGGCGACGAAGGGAGAGATCTCAAACCTGGACCAGCGGAACGTGATCGATTAAATGTGAGGGAAGCTGTTCCCTTTTCTATCTTGCATCTGATTTTTCTTCTATCGCAGGAGATATTCCGACTACCACCAACTGCATCTCTATCTGCGCTCGACAAAGACTTATTATGGAAATTCCGCTTCTCTCTCTTCCGATCACCTCGGTCACTCACCAAATTCTTGAAATGCGTTACATGGACCGATCCCGTGGAAGCAAAACAAGCGGTTGAAAAACTTCTACCATTATGGGGACAGGAAGTGGGCATGGATGATGCGCTGGAACTGCTCGGACCAGGATTCACGGATAAGAGAGTCAGAGCTTTCGCTGTGAAAAGGCTCGAGAGAGCAGATGACGAGGTGAGGTTGTGCCCATAATACAAGTGGACATGTCAGCTGACCCTCTGATAGGAACTCTTGTTATATCTATTGCAACTGGTGCAAGCTCTCAAATTTGACTTGATGACCTCAATGGCAGAGTCGATGAGAGGAACTCGTCATAGGAAGCGAGATGCTACCGCCAAATCAGATGAAGGAGATAGCGGTCTATCGAAATTCCTGATTGACCGGAGCACTGCCAATCCCGTGCTGGGAACTAGCTTTCATTGGTACCTCATGATCGAATGCGATGCCAGTCAGCCTGCAGGCAAGATGTATGCCAAAGTCGCATTTACCTTCCAAACGAGATTATCGGAGGTGAGTCAAGGGAGTGTCAATCAAGCATTTGAGCTGACATGTATTCAGACACCGGAGGGAATTGCTCAGCGCGATATCCTGAAACGGCAAGGTCAGCTTGTCGAAGCTTTGTCCGCCAGATCCAAGGAGATCCGAAGTTCGAAAGATTCCCGTTCAAAGAAGATTGAGAAGCTAAAAACGTTTCTTGGCGACCCAAAGCATAATTTATCACCTCTTCCTCTAGCACTCCCATTACCTCTGAATGCTAGAGTTTCTGTCACATCGGTCACGGCTGACAAGTCATCAGTATTCAAGTCAAACCTACTGCCATTGCTCATATGGTTCGAAACGACAGATTTTACTCGGCAAACCGATGACGAGTCGCCGGAAACTCCCATCAGTATCACGCCAGATTATCCTATCATTTTCAAAAACGGAGATGACCTCAGACAAGATCAATTGGTCATACAGCTTTTCACCCTGATGGATAGGTTATTGAGAAAGGAGAATCTGGATCTGAAACTTAGTCCATACAGCGTTTTGGCCACCTCAAAGGTAGAAGGTATGGTCCAATTTGTACCTTCCAAGAGCCTGGCAGCGATCATGGCGGAATTTGGAAGTTTGCAGAATTATCTGAGACAAGAACATGCGGATGATGGGGCTTTGGGTAGTTATGGGATCGAGACAGGAGTTATGGATACGTTTGTCAGAAGTTGTGGTGGGTCTTTTTCGGACTGTCCATTGGCAGCTTGTTAATCTGTGGTTCCCATGATGGCAGCTGGATACTCGGTACTTACTTATGTGCTCGGAGTCGGCGATAGACATCTGGACAATCTCATGTTAGCGCCGGATGGGCACTTCTTCCACGGTCAGTCACTTTGTGATTTGCCATCTGTGAAGGCAGCTGACATATATTGTTTACCCCGCAGTCGACTTTGGCTACATACTCGGACGTGATCCAAAGCCGTACCCTCCACCAGTCAAAGTATGCAAAGAAATGGTGGACGCAATGGGTGGAACCCAATCTGCACATTATGCTAGATTTCAAAGTCTTTGCTATACTGCTTTCATAGGATTAAGGAAAAACGCCAATTTGATACTGAATTTAGTAGCTTTGATGGTTGATGCTGGGATTCAAGATATACAGTCAGAACCGGACAAAGCTGTATGGAAGGTGAGCTGCCGAATCGTGAGCCGACCTAGGTGAAGTAGCTCATATACCGCCATTTGACAGGTTCAAGAAAAGTTTATGCTTGACCTTTCCGAAGAAGATGCTATAAAGCAATTCGAAGCTTTGCTAAATGACACTTCATATCTCACTATGATGTTTGATAGAATACATGATCTGTCAGTCGCTGTCAAATTATGGCTGAGTGGACACAAAGAAGCTGACAGCTACAAAATTATAGGGCGCAATATCTTCGTGATTGATTCAGTCAAAATCGCTCGAGGGCGATACAGAGATTAGCTTACAATTATATCCTGCATGACGAGATACCCATATTTCTACTCCTTCGCCTCGCGTATTATCACGGTTTTCACTTTGTACTACGAATGCATATGAAGGGGCGATGTATATTATGCAGTGATGCCGATTTGGTTTTAGTTCGTTCGGCACGATTTTTGTTTTTACCCCATGAAAGTCAGGCACGATAACATCTCAAAAAAAAAGTTGGGGGAACGCTTTGAGCAGTTACAACAAACGTTCATTTGCTTTGTCTGTCATTTGCAGCCAAACATTGTATTTTCACCACAATTTTGTGATTTTGTCAGCCAGGAGTAGGACAGAGGCTTGTTGGTCGAAAACGGGAGTGATCAAATTGAAGCACCGAGAGATCTTGGCATAGTTGTCCAGGCAACAAAAGAAACAACAATGGCTCGACCAGCTACTTTCGCTTCTGCATTAACTTTATCAACTATCGCTTTAGCTTCTCGGGCATATCTAAGGTTGACAACTAAGAAATACGAAGTGAATGGATTACCAATTTTGTTAGATGCTTTGAGGATACCACATGATGGGAAAGGTAAAGGAAAAGCTATAGAAGGTTTAGAAATCGATGGAGATACTTCACAATTAAGTAGGAGAGGAATCGTTACCTGTAAGTTGGATTCGATCCTCCATAAATGTATAGAATCAAGTCAAACCACATGTGTTAAGAAAGGGTATCTTAGACCTCTATTGTCCAAGCTAAAGCTGATGTTACAACTTGACTATAGTGTGTAATCATAATTCAGTATGCGATGATCCAATGGTAAGTCAGCTGAAATATCGCTCCCTGAAATATTAAGCTCATAGTGTAATACGATATTCGTTCAGATGTGGTCACTTATGCCTTTATCAAATTATTTTCCATTTGCTACCCCTTCTCATACGTGCAGGAATTCTAGGTGGACATTAGGAGGTAAGATATTCTTCATGTTCTCCAGCCTACTCTAACATATAATCTACTATTGACTCAACTTCTCACTGCCTACTTGCATCTTGTTTTCTCTCGTGCTCGAAAATTCATAGCTGATAACTATTTCCATCATATAGCATCAGATGTACTATTCACAAAACCATTACATTCCAAATTCTTCGATTTAGGTCAAGTGATAGAAACGCATCGAGGTGGAGGCATATTTCAACCTGCAGTAGATCGTGCTGTCAAACTGTTACAAGATGGTAGTTGGGTAAGTCCAATCGTATCGTTTTGTCAATGAGTTTTCGTCGTTTGACGACATTGACATTGTTTGATATCTGTAGATACATATATTTCCAGAAGGAAAGGTAAATCAAGAACCGACTAATCCGAAAGGGGGTTTATTCAGATTTAAATGGGGTATAGGTAGAATTATAATGGATTCAAAAGTTATGCCCGAGATAATACCAATATGGATTTCTGGTAAATACACATTTGCATTTCTTACTCAATTTCATTAATTAGGGCTGATTAATATGTATATTAGGTTTTGATCAATTATTAGACGAAAGGAGAGGTTGGCCTAAACCTGTACCTCGACCTGGAGCGAAAATCAGTATAACAGTTGGAAAACCTTTAACATCTCGAATAGAACCTTTAGTCAAAGCATGGCGAGAAATGGCAGAAAAAGAAGTTGGAACAGTTGGTATTGGTGGAGAATGGAATCAAGAAATTGAAAAGAATGATTCAAAATTGCTAGGAAATGTTGGAAATGTACAAAGAGAAATTAGGAGTAAAGGTGATCTATCTGAAGGAAAAGAGAGAGATGTAAGAATCAAGATTACTGATACTTTACAAGCTGGATTGGCTGAATTGGGAAGGATGATTGAAGAGAAAGAAGGTAGATTTGAGCAAGGTTTATGGTCTCAATCAACCCCAGTTCTTAAATCGGAATAGAGCGATTACTCATATAGACATAGATCAATAATCTAGTATAATTAGCATTATTATACCCCAGTCATGATACAAATGGCATATCTGCAAAATTATGTCTCGTCACGGAAAACCTCACTCTGCACTGCAGGCTTTCGTTTTCGAAGCATTCAGGGATCACTGAGTCTATCATACATGGGGTTTTTGGTCATAGGATATACAATGTCTGTGCCGTTATGCGAGAATAGGAGGGGTTGAGTGAGGTAAGGAGGATGAGATGAGCTTAACGACCGTATTTTTGGAGCTCCCATTGTCGGCTATGCGGTAAGAAGGTCAGCTGGCTACATTGCGCTCTAAGGGCGAGGAAACTTCATCTAGCTCACTTATCAAGAGGACAAACTGGAACGAAGCGGAAAACGCATCAGCTACGCACTGAATGACCAAGCGAAAGCCAAACCTACCATGTCGTGTTTTCAGCCATCGAGAAATGCAGTGGAAGTGGAAAGCGTGCTAAAATCAGAATTGGTCAGATGTTATTCTTGAGTATTATATTGAAGAATACGAACATTACAAATACCCCACGCAACCGTACAGCCTGTAAAAACTCGTGATGTCAGCTCGAATTCATCGAGATTCACTCAGAGATAGCGTACCTTCGTTATCCGCCCCTTGATTCGCTTGACATTCGATACCTTTTAGGTTGAAACGTTAGCTCGGCGCTCCGGCATCGGTACCGATTGAGAATGGTAGTTATGAGAACTATATTTAAAACTTACAAAGATCCATAATATGGTTTCTACAGATTGCACAATTGTCGACGACAATGTCTGATTGCAATTGTTAGTTACAGCAGTGATGTCAGTGTAATAAGCTTAGCTTACCCCATGCCCATAATGCTACAGCATTCCACTTGATGATATGCACGTCAGCCTATGGTCAAGATCTGACTACATCAAACAGCTGCCTCACCTTCTTGACTTCAAATCTCGGTTTCTTGTCGTCGCCCTTAACGACTGCAGTTGCGGGCGTCGGTGTATCTACGTCCATCTTGGCAATCTTCTCTTCGCCGTTTCTTCTTTCGACTATTGCAACAAATAAGCTGAGCTGAATAAAAGGCAGAAGGAATATGCAATTGAATATCAAATAAGAGTAAGTACCTCGAAGGTTGCGTTTCGGTCATGCATTGTTCATCCATCGGATGGATGGACATCCTCAAGCGGACCCCTCCACCATAAAATGAGCCATGCTCGCGACACGTTGTCAATTAAGTGGCAAAGTGGCAACGCTTATCTTCCTCCACCTTTCTCGTTCGCTCGTGCGCGTCCGCGGTAAATTACTATGCTAGCGATCTCTTAACGACTGATCACGGAGGACAAATTAAGTTTATGATATACTTACTCATACGCAACAGAAAAGAAAGCTACTCCACACAAGTCGTCCAAGAATGGTCATGGGAATGTTAGACGTAAGTCGGCTTCTTCTGAAAATCAAGTGACAACCAAAACCTAAACCATAGAACTATGTAAAAAGAGATTCAGCTTTCCAAAGTCACATTACTACTCAGTCACACTCCGGCATCGTATGGATGGTTCCCGTGATATTTAATTCTATCGTTCGCTTGTTACTTTGATTGCCGAAATCTTCTTGTGCCCGCGTTGGGCGCGAAAGTACGTCTCATCCGCCTTCCCGTTTCGTATTGGATTGATCATGAATTCGGACCGACCCGCCGGCAAGTCATTATAGGAGGAAGTTGCATTAACATTACTGCTTTTGCTTGATGTATCAATCTGGACTCTTAAACCCTACTTACATTTGCTTCGTTGGTACGGTACGGAGCATATCTGTGAATTAGCAACGAGTGAAGCATAAAGGGTATTAAGGGGACTGATGATCGGCAGGAACGAGCCGGTATGACTTTTCCCTTAATTCCTAAAACAACAATTTCAGTTATCGACTAAAAATTGTGTTTTAGCGAGTTGTCCGTGTGATATACGCCCTGCGTAAAGGACTGTTTGTAAGAATCGAAGGGACCAAAAGGTCTGATTCGCGAGAATGCAAATACCTCTTACTCGAAGTCAAAACATATCGCTTACAGGTAACGGCTATTACTCGCTTCTTGTCGAGCAAATGAGCGTGCCACACATGAGCTGCCTTTCAATGTATACTTTTCGCAGCCTCAAGCTGAATTCCATCGGGTCTTCATGCTGGTCTGCTCCCTTCTTAGCATCATCTGCAGTATCTTTCCATTTGGGCAATAACAAATTTTATCGACTAAAAATCCATCGGTCAAATCCTACGAGGCAAATAACAAGCTTAAACGCGTTGTGAAGCTGATTCCAACGCTTTTTGAAGAAGATTTACGGTATTCGAATATTTCCCTTAAAATCTCAGGCCAAGGCTAGATTTTTAGGAATGACCGTCCTGATTGACATTTGATTTTCCCTCAATCAATAGGTCAGCCCCACTATTGTTGTCAGAAAATCACCGCGAGTAAATCCGACCTGCTGTCAGGATCTGGACCTTGTGCATATGATCCTTAGAAGAAAATTGGAAAGGTAAGCAAGCACGTAATTAGTCACATTCAGTCTCCGCTGAATTTCGGTATAGCCGGAACGATAGGAACCGATGATTTCCGTTTTTCTGGACTCTCAATCGACGAGCTGAATTCACTCTGACGCAAAAATGGATCTCATATAGTATATAAGTAAGATTAATCACAAGTCGTAAGAAGTGCAGTCCCCTCGACAAATATGTTCATATCCACTACAGAGCTTGAGGATCCTCATTATATCCGGTGATTAACGAGATGCACGAAAACAAATCACTCGAAAATGCTTTCGCGACTGTTGGAGCTGTACTTTGGACTGTACAAGTGAGTCTTTTCACATCGCATACATCACTCCAGGAGCTGAATTGATTCCCATTTATGAGTAAGAATGACTAAAGAAGATTTTCCCACAGGCTTTCCCCCAATTATATAAATCCTTTCGAACTAAATCCACAAAAGGCGTATCACCACAACTGATGATGTGCGTATATGGATCTGCTATGTTTGAGAATGTCTGTTGATGAGAATCGTCATGCGATAGTATCTGGGCTCTCTCTTCTTTATTCTTTTGCGTGTACACCGTAGTCCGGAAATTGGCTATACCAGCAATTGTTCAAATACACTTCTCTCTAATAGTATTCTCCTCTTCATGGGTGCAATGCTTGTACTATGGAAGCGGATACTCGCTTATGAGATCTCTCTTGTTTGGTACCCTTTGGGCTATTATTTGTATTGGATTTGAGGCAGCAAGTATTATTGGGCTCCTCGTGAGTGATTCAAACAAGTGAAGAACCGAAAAGACCGAGATCTTAAGCTCATATCCTATTCAGGTAGCTCAAAGACATGACATCACGATTCCAGCTCAGGTCTACGGCTACATGTCTTCAATAACTTGTGTAATCGGTTTGTTGTAAGTCGGCACAGCCGTTGTCTATTTCAGTCGCTTATCCCTCTTCATGAACAGACCCCAATATTATGAAATCTACAAGGAAAAAGAAGTAACCGGTCTATCTTATCCTTTTGTTTGCACTAACGCAATGGGCGGTATATTCTACATGATCAGTCTATTCTTTAGACCCTCATTGGATATCTCAGCTATGGTGAGTTAATCCTTTCGATGCAGCCGACTCTTGCTTATTCAAGCCGTTTCTGCAGGTTATCTATGTCTTGTCAGCGGTCATGATGCTCCTCGTCGTCATTCTAGCTTTGATACTCAATCCTCGAGCAGCTAAGAAGAGAAAGCTGGAAAGAATCACTACCACAACTACAGCTACAATTGACCCTCAATCGATACTACCAAGCAATTTCGATCTCGAGGAAATACGTTTCAAATCACCAATACGAAATCATGATCCAGATTACTTTTCCGATTCCGAATGTGAAAGTGGTCCTTGCACTCCGACTGGTCTGTTGCCTCATCACGAGGTGCCTATTCTAGACTACGGTGCGAAAATTACAGCAGATTTAGAATTACAGCAAGAAGTTCCGTTTTCAGGATATGACGCTAAACCAGAAGAAGAAGTATAAACGAGTCATAAATCATAGTAACATTTCTCTCTCCAACGATATACGATAATCGCCTTATAATCAGATCTCATCGCTATTTTCTCCGCTTTATGTTACACGAACAAATCTCCGCCCTCTCATTTGACATTCTATTTGCAACCCTGTCGCAGTTTGAGCCTTCCAATTACCCATAGACACCTGTTCCCGAAAATATAGTCTCATCGCATTCATTCATGTTGACTTTTGATCAATTCTTACCGAAAAATCAATCTGTCCTACGGCATACGCTCAATGGCCCAATTTGTACATATGCTCATAAGGCAAATAATGTCAACGGATATCCAATAGCAATCGATTGTATGCCGTTCAGTAGGTGACCGATCGCAGGATTTGACAATTGTGTGCTTACTTGATTTCCCCGGAAAATTTGTTTGATGATGCCAAATATGCTTACGGACCTAATGATGTGCCTCAGATCAAAAGGAATGGAGACGCAGGTTTTAGTGACAGCTGACGCTTGATCAGCGGACTACCCCTTGAGTTTGGGATTTGATTAAATGATTTACTTCTCACGATTCGGCTAAACGGGACTCAAAGGAATGGATGTGATCGGCTGACTAAGCGATATGTACTCATGTTAGAAGAAAAAATGAAATTATGCCACACAAGTATTTGGAATACTTAGATTTACCAAGGAAGCTGGATTGGTAATACCTGATAGAACTTACTGTAATTGGTGTATAAATACCTTTCAGGATTCTCATCAATGGAATGATAGGAATACCTTTGCAGCAAGAGCGCAATTGAATAGCATGAATGACCGGCGGAAAGCCAATGTCCACCATTGCACTCCAAGATCTAGAATTGAGCTATTCCCAAAAAGAATCAGGCGGTCCAGATTTATCAGAATAACTGATCGGAGCTTTAAGCAAGAAGAAAGCTCAGAAAGTATGCTTCTTTGGTGTACATAAGGTGAATGCTGAGCTATCGTCAATGTACCAAGAGGTCACCGTACACAACGGGAATCGGAGATTTGTAATATTAGTATGAATTACCAAGAACGTCGACTTGATCGTTTATACTGCTTCTTATGTCGGATCATCATCCGGTCTATCTCAGTGGTCGTACGTAGACTTTGTTTTGAAATTACATATAAGTAGCATTGGTCGAGAAAATCTACTGAAGCCTCTTGAATAGACTAATACCAGAATCATTCCCATTACGATATTAACGCAAGATGAAAGAAAACAAAGCTGCGGAGAATGTACTTGCCACTATCGGTGCCGCTCTCTGGGCATTACAGGTAAGTTGATCACCATCCGAGTTGCTCTGCTACGCGTACATTGACCAACTTGACCTTCGCCACTAAGGCTATTCCCCAAGTGTACAAATCATATAGAACCAAATCTACTAGAGGTCTTTCTCCTCTCATGATGTGGTGAGTGAATGATTACCCTTTCACGCCCTCTGGGTTGTAAAATTGACGTTTTGAGAAAAGTATATGGGCAGCCTCATCTTTATTTTTTTGCGTTTACGTATCATCTCGCCACCTTGCTATACCAATGGTTATTCAACCGCATTTGACCTTGATTTTCTTGTCGATTGCCTGGGCTCAGTGTTTATATTATTCCTATGATTATTCCTTCTTGAAAAGTCTCTTGTATTGGGTTATTTGGATGACTTTAGCTGCTGTTTTTGAAGTTGGTAGCATATTCGGTCTTTTGGTCAGTATCTTTCTATTTAAATCTCCTTGTGATATTTTGATGCGGATGCTTATTGCCACATATCTTTACAGGCTGCGAAAAGGAAAGGTACGGAGGTACCTATGGTCGTTTATGGGTATACTTCATCCGCTTTATCTTTTATCGGACTGTTGTAAGCTTTCGATTCTCCTTCAACAATAATGCCGATGCCGCAATTGATATAAACTGTATTGTAGACCTCAATATTACGAAATATATCGTTCAAAGGAAGTTACCGGTTTATCATTAACATTCGTTTTCACCGATATCATTGGAGCAATATTCTATATCCTAAGCTTATTCTTCAGGACGAGGTTGGACATCTCAGCTTTTGTAAGTTTGATTCTGCGGGGACATCAAATCAAGTTTGACTCCTTGTGCAGCTGAATGACAATGTTGAAACTGGGTTCCAGGTCATGTACGCTGTCACTGCTGTGATGGTTATCATTCTGGTCATTCTGGCGCTAATTCTCAACCCTCGAGCCGCCAAACAAAAAAGAGTTCAAGCCTCGATTTCCCCTACTATGCCGCCACTGCCAACCTCAAACGAAACAGGTGATATCGTAGTAGAGGAAAAGCCTGAATGCAACCAATCTGATCAGACTCGTAACCCAGAACCTGTAACCGGATTAGAATACTTCGTACAGGAGAATGCAACACATTCGTACCCTGCCATGCCTGGATCTACTTTGGTCTGACCCTTACACAAGTCTTGCGGGGTCGAAATCTTTTCACCCGGACATCTTTTAACAAAGCTATCATATCTAGATTTTCAATACACGCTTCACTACCAGCTTGATACACGATCGCGTCACTCCTGCTTTAGGATGGGATGGTAAAAATCGAAGGAAAATACATGATATGTCTATAAGCTTCATCCGGTTCTATTAAAGAAGGATTCCCCCTTCTTCCTTCTTGGGTATACTTTTAATATGCCACTTTTATGCAGTTTCCTCTTTGTGAATTTCAATACCTGGTCTAGCACCCATAGCAGACTTAATCCAGCCGTACATGATGAATTGTGAACTGACAAGACCGGCAGTCATGACTACAATGATAAGGTCAGCATTTCAATTCACCTTCGCCGCCTAAAGGTAATCGAATAAGGGAGTTGCGAATGCGTGACTTACTCATTCTTGGACCGAGACCAGCGAATAAGCCCTTTACTCCAGCCTCTTTACCTAACGTGATCAATCTGTAAACCATTGATCCTTTTGGACCGTGACCTTTGTTGATTTGGGATAAAAGGGTATCAGCGGGCTAAAGGAAACAAGGAGACGTCAGCTCTTCCAATAATGGGATAATCTCCAAACATTGATCGACTTACGTGACTGAGAATAGCCGCCGCGAAACCTGCTACAACACCAGAACCAAGAGTTATACCGAATTGAGATGTCGAAGATAAGTTTGCCTTTGTCTCAGGGGTCATCGAATTGTAGATGAATTCGGTGCATCGCTCATTCACGGTGAATTGGCCTGAAATCGCGAGAAGGCGAGTCTCAGTTGACACTCTTACACTTCACAAGGACAAGAAAAATCCTGCGGGAAGGTTCGAGCTGACTCACCAATAGCATATGGCACTTGCTTTGCCAAAATAGGGATGAAACCTGCATATAAACTACTGAAACCCTCGGTAGAAGCGATTTTGGTCAAACCCGAGACGAGACCGGTGGCATACTAAAGAGAAAACCGCGATCAGCTATGCGCTGCAAATGGCCAGTACGACTTCAATATAGCTGCTCACTTTGGGGTCGGATACCAATCGAATTCTGGTAGCTTCTAGGGGTGTCAAGAGGATATCGGCGAAGAATCTATGAATAGCTGATTAGCAATGTACGAACGAAGTCTGTAATAAGGAAGAAGCAGGAAGGACTGCTGGACTCACTCAGCGATAGCGGCACCTCCCAGATAGATAGCTGTTCTGTTCTTTATAGCGTTCTCCTTACTACCGGAAAGTTCCACTAGGTATTTTTTCTACGTGATTATAAGCGGATCATCATGACATGGCTGGATCCCGTCACTCACAGCAGCTTCATACCCTGCGAATTTAGCACCTCCCTGGAAAAGGTATCCAACGGCAGTTGGTCCAAAACCAGTCAACAGTCCCTTTGTACCTTCTGCAGCGACTATACTTCGGCCTCCCGCTAGTAACGAGTATCCCTTCAATGCGGGGTCAATCTGGATACGTGTCTTGACGACATCAATGGCTATAAGTTAGATTGGACTATCAGTGCGGTTCTGGTGTACGAAGAACTAGAAGATCCGGTACTTACGGGTCATAGCTCCATGTGATCTAACAATCATCCTATGTTAGCAACATTCCTTATCTCCACAGGTGACAAAAGCAAGCTTACAAAGTACAGCATAATGCACCGGCAAGGAAGAATGAGCTGTAATCTTTAGGTGTGAAAGAGGGTGTGAGGGGTTCGTCGACCACATTTTTAGCTACACTCTTGGCTTTTTCAGCTGCCATCTTGTTTTATCGTCGAATGGATAAGTATATTCTAAAATTAGCTTTCCAAGATCTTCTGAATTTTTGGTCTAAATGGACTCTTATCGATAGTAACGTTCAAACTGAAAGATCGCGATTATCTGGATACAAGCAAGTGGACCTGTTCAAAGTAGTGATATGTTTGCCTATATATGTACAGAAACTAACAGAGGATGTGCAAAACAGTACACTGATATGTTTATTTTTCATAGGTTGAACGACGTCAGCGATAATGCGAACGGCCGCGGTAACATCCTTGATATCTCGCATGATGACGTAGTTGACTAGATGTCCTTGCTCTACGCAAACAACACGAATCAGATATTGTAAAAACTCCAAACCTGTTTTAGCGTCTAAGCCTTCTTAGTTCAGTGGTTTAGAATTTGTCACTAGTAGTCTTTGATGCTATGACAGGGTCACTCGTTCGATTCGGGTAGAAGGCATTTTTTGCCTTGCATGAAAAGGGAAATTCGCGCAAATAGCAAGTAACCGAGATTTTCGATTGCAACACCTTTTTATGTCCGGATGCTCTTCGACTACCGCTTATCATCTTGTCTGCCTTACTTGCTTTCAGATCATCCTCTCTCGAAACCACATCGCCGTCCATGAGGCAGCATCACTTTCACTATTAAGTGCAGGATGATCCACCAATGTCTCGAGCACATCGATGCAGATTTCATAAGTCACATTTGTCACTGCATAGTTCAAATTCCATGGTCTTCATGCTTCCCATCATCAAACTTTAGGAACAGACCTAAGTCACCAGACTTGGAAGCGCAAGAGGGTGAATTGGAAACTTTACTATCAGGATCAAACGCGGGATGGGATGATTCTGATATGTTTTCACTTTCAACTCCAAGAGCTGTCAAAGAGCGTCAAGCGAAAGGTCTAGATCCTTCAAAACCAATGATCAATCCTTTCAAATCCCATTCAACAAAAGCTGATCCACCCGCATACGAATCTCACTTAAATCCTTCATATTCATACTCAAACCCATCATCATATCCGCAACGACCTGTATCTGGTTATTCAGAGTTTGAAATTGAGATAGATGAAGATGCGAAATCACTATCGATAAATCCTACTAAATTGGCTGAGATAGCTAAGCAATTCGAACCTACTTTGACATTAGATGATATACGGAGAGAAGAAGAAGAACAAGCTGAAAGAGATAGAGAAGCTGAAAGAGTAAACGGACCGAGTATGCGAAAAGACTACGCCCGAACGGGAAGCTGCAGCAGAATTGGACGGATAAATCAGGATCAGGATGAAGAGTTCGGCGAATTCGAGGAAGGCAAGAGCAATGATGCGGAGTCTGAAAGTAGATGACTAGCTGAAGCATGTGTAACTTGATGGAGATGAAGATTGTGTATAGGAAGGCGATGCCTGCAGGAGAAGTACACCAGATTGTACCTTCTTACCCTCAATTAATGATTTCACGTAACATAATGACAATAAAGACTTTAGATGTATTCACGATACCTATTCTAAGAAACAGGCTAGCCAAGTCTACTAAACAAATGATTCCTCAATTCAGACTGCTCTCCCTAGCAACTTGGTCCACAGGCATGACCTTTCTACGGGACCCATTCTACCTAATTCAGGATCACCTAGTATCGAGGAACAACCTCTCGTGTGGTTCGCTTGTAATGATAGTAACCGTTGTTTGGGATCTGAGGAACACCTCTAGCACCGGTACCGCCATTAGCTCGAGTTGTGGTGCCATCCCATGCTTCAGTGGGCCATCGAAGTAGGAAGATGCTGCCATTATCGTCAGCTTACAACAGCAACCAACGAGTATGGTGTAACACGATGTATAGAAGTCCACATGAGGCGGGCGATTTCGGGCGATTTAGATTAATGATAAGAGGGAGTTGCAAGGAAGGAGTGAACCAAAGATTGGAGGGACTCACACAAGCATACATAAAGTAGCTGCCAAGCCCATCCACATCTGAAACAAAAATTCGTGAGCTCGTTAGAAGAATGTACTGTTCCCAAGGTGGACTTACGGCGGGACCAAATGAAACTTCGATATCGGCTAACTCGAATGCTCTGTGGGCGATACTCCAGCCGAAGATGGAGTACAACCAAGCAAGAGTAACGAGGAGGGTAGCCAAACCCTGCAAGAGGGTCATCAAGGAGCTTTAAGATCAGCCGTCCATAACAAGAGGGGAAAGAGCCCTATAAGAAGATACAAATGGCACTCACCATGGTGTAGATGAAAAAAGTTCTATTGCCAACCGTTCTCAGAGCCTTGGATTCATGAACGAACAGGAGAGGAAGGATAGCAAGGACGGTGAAGAAGACGAAGATGACGGCTGATGTTCAAGACAAATCGATGCGATAGTCAGGAAGTCCCACGCAGTAATCGATATTCGCAGGACCAATAGAAGACTCACAAATCGCCCATAACATCATACCACCAGTCAAAGCCTTGTTCACGTATGGTTCATACCTGTGTCAAAGGGTGCCATTGAATATAACACCATATGACAATGCGATCCTAAAGTACTTACTCGTAGGCCACTTGATTCGGGAGACAGAAGGTGGACGAACACCAGCCAAACGAGCCGAAGTTTGTGTCGCCATCTGTTCCGGGAAGGTGTAAGAACCCGATTGATGAGATGAAAGGTGACGAGAAGGTATTGAGAATGCTAGAAGATAATATGGTGATGGGTCGAATTAGCTTCTGGATAATGTAGATTGACCTTTATGGCTTATGTATGGAATATATGTCAGAACTCACACCAGGATTAAAGCAGCAAACGACAATGTGAAAAGTATAATGACATGAGCACCGTAGGGGATTTTTTCTCTCCAACCCATTTTAAGGTAATTTCAAAGTAATAGGCTAACTCTTCAAATTTCGAGGGGTGAGGAGATCAAATGTGTCTGTGCGGATGGTGATTATGCAAAATAGGTTGAATGATATTTAATGGAGAAGAAATGCAAAGTTGATCAAGTTCTATAGTACCTTTTTGTAGCTTTCTGAAATCGTTGACTTGGCAGTCCAGTCAACTTTATTCAGGGGAGGTATAGTATATCTTATCACTATTGAAAGCCGCAATCGTCGAACAATGAAGCTTATGTCTTCGCCGAAAACATGGAAGGAAAAGAACAACTCTTTTAGCAGGTAAAAGAAGTATTGTTCATTAGGGACATTGAAGGGGACAAGGTTGAATGATGGTGTATGTTTCATCCACGAAACGACCTCTTTTATGTTTATCATCTCCGGAATTAATTAGCAAACGTGAGTTCAATAAATTGGATACACAATATCCTATTGTACTTGTACCCTATTATCAAAATTGCGCACGGTTATCTCTGTGTGTTTTCGTGTGTATATCAAAGGAGGGGTAAAAGGTACCATCAACATTGTTTTTCGCCATTTCCTTCAACCCATTAGGGGTTGCATATCTCTGGGAATGTAATTGATATCAGGACCTCATCTGCATTGCACTACATGTACAAGTCGTACATCGTTGCGTTAGGTTTGGGCGGTCAAGGTCAAAAGTACAACAGTGGCACTTTCTTCCTTTGAAAAAGCGTCGCAACTCTTCGATACTGCTGCGTCCTTCTTGTATTCGTACGTTACTCGTAAGATAGAATGCATCGATTCGTCAACCTAAACTTAATTCGAAGTCGCTCATATATACGCCCCAAAAAGTTTCAATGAAATGAAATCTTTTGATTTCTATATAATCCTCTGCTTCTTTATCCTCTTTTTATTGCTGGATATTTGTTGAACTGTCGCTTAAGCATCATGTTTGATTCAAATATTATTATCAATGACTCAACAGTGATAATCACATCCACTGAGCCCGATTATGGATTCACACTTTTCAGTCTCATCGGTATCATTCTTATAATTTTGCACCTCTGTCCTTGGCTCAGACGAAAATTAGTTGGTGCAAAATCTTTTAGTAAGCTCGTATGAAATTACAACATCAACGCAAAATTAGCTGATTTCATGTTCTGGTAGGTGCAACATATCATGAGCAGACCTTTGAACACGAAACAAATAGGCCAGCGTTCCACAATAGGCATAATCGCTTTCCAATCAATGTCACTTTTGACCACGAGGTCCATCAAACGCCCGTAGACATCAACGCCCAGCCACCTGTTTATGGTGCAATTGGAGGTCCTGTATGGGATTTGACTGATGATCCCGCTCGAGATATACCTGACAACATCGAATATGATGGAACCAGTGGCAGTGATAATGATGAAAGTGATGATGAGAAGGATTTCGACAGTGTGAGTTGTCAAACCCTTGGAATATCTGAATCGTCAGATTGATGTGCACTGCATCACCCATTGCTCGTACCTAAGTCGTCACGAAGAAACCACTGACATTAGTAGTAGCATTCGACAGCATCTTCGGATACCTTGGTCAACGGGGATGAGGAATTTACAGTTAACTCCCGTCAACTAATGAAAATTACCTCACTTTACCGGGGGCAGAGACCTGGAGACTTACATATTCAAATTCCAACAGCTGATGATCTCCCTCAAATCCTCGATCAACCTTTGGTCATTTCCCCAGAATCCGACAGAGATGAGGTCGAAGACGTCGAAACCGATGGTAATGAGTCCGAAGAGACTGCAGTCGAGAGGCCGATTTTTACACCCTCGCCAACGTTATCCAATCGGTATAAGCCATTTACCCATTTCATTCGAAGAGAAAGATCATCCTCGACTAATACCACCTTGGTCAACTCAAGCTCTTCCAACCCAAGAGGGAGATCAAGGTGGTCCACACTTGAGACTCCGATTAGATCTCATAGTGATCATGAATTATCAGTTGATGAGAATAGAGGTAGGAGCAGAAGCAGGAGTGTGGGTGAGAATAGAAGTAAAAGCAATGATAACATAAAGAGCAGGAGTGGTAGTAGAAGCAAAGGCAAGGGTAAATGCAAAGGTAATAGCGAAAGTAGAACTAGAACTAGAACCACAAGTGGAAGTGGAAGTGGAAGTGAAAGTAGGAACAGAGAGAGAAGTGATGGTGGAAATTCAAATATTCTATCCGAACTTCATAGATCAGAAAGTCCAGAAGAAATAGAAGATCTTGAAGAAGATTATTTATTTGGTGAAGAATTAGGATCAATTAAAAAAAGAAAAAGAAAAAGAAATGAAAGAAATATCAAAAGATTGATAAATAATGAAAATCAAGAATATTTAATAGATAGACAAATTTCAAATATTTATAAAGGTGAAGAAACAATAAAATGGAGATGGTGGTGTCGCCCCTCACATGAACAATTATTATCTGAATTAAAATTACAAGAACAAATTTTAGCTTATCGTGGATTTGCTTATTTGATTGATTTTGATACTGAAAATACTTAGAACTCTAAATAAAATTGATTTAGAATAGATAAAGATTGATGTTTCATATAATTCGTATTTTTTGATGAAGACACCATAATGACTTCAGAGTATATGCCATTGAGATAAATGTAACCCCATATTCTTGTAATCGCTCAACAGAATACCAAATTCCACCTTATTCACATGACCTCTTTTTCAAGCCTTCATACCATATTAGATCATATCATATGTGATGCATAATTTAACGTTAAGAAGATTCAAGTCTAGTACAACTATGTGCTCACAACTCTCTGACTAGATCACCCAGATTGAAGGTCTTACAATGAATGCGGTATTTCCAGCTAAAACTTTTACTGGAATCTCACATTCAACTAATTCGGTGTTCATTTCTTCCCATTTCTCTGCAAATTTTTCCCTATTGTTTTCCTGTAAATTTAAATCCGTTGATCCATTAGATTTCGAATGTTCGGACGAATGAAGTAGTGGAGTCAGGTTTGTCGAAGCTGTGTAAAATTGATTATCGTTGTCGTTATTGTTGAGTGAGCTGGGCAACAAGCTAATTATATCGTATTTTCCTATTTTCGAAGTATTAGATTTTTCACCTCTTATACCACTTTCAGATCTTCTATGACCATTTGACTGATGCTGTAAATGGTGTTGATGATAATGCGGAACAGCTACAACAAATTGCAATTTTACTTTCCATTCCAAACCACCTTTATTCCCTTCTTCACCTGCCATCAAGCTGAATCCTGGTGTTGCGTCAGAAGGGATATCAAGAGAAAAAGCAATTCTTGAAGAAGAAATGACATAGGAAGATCGATGTTCAGCATGTAATCTTGCTAACGTCGGCTGCGAGTCACCTGGAGGAGGTAAAAGAGTCTGAGGTATGAGTTCACGGGATTCTAAAAAGGCTGAGAACTAAGTCATTTCACATCAGTCAGGTTTGCTTGAAAAGGTTTAAGTCCTCAGCTCACTTTGAGAACCCTGCGCGAAGTATTTCCTTGGTTGAACGACACTACTCCAAGAACGGTCTCTCCTAGTCGATAAGTGGTCTTGATGAGAGTGAGTACCGCTACGAGGTCCCCATCTTTGGCAATATCGTATGAAGCTGGATTGAGGAAGTTAGCGACCAGTTGGCTGAGATAAGAAATAATAGTGACTCACCCTTCGAAGAATGCCTACTTAGGATTTCAACAGCCTCGCCGCAGCCTGTCTCAGCACTTTCTTCGACCAACTCATCATCCCTTTCCAGGAAGCTCGCTTGTCTCAACTTTTGTTTGAATGCCTTACCGAGCCCTTCTCGAGGTACGTCAAGGAGTGACTCGGATGTCCGTCCTGAAGGGTTACCATTCCTTTCGGGTAATGGAGGAATATCGAATGTCGAAGATGATGGACTGACGACTTGAGATCGAGGTGTTCTTGGTCTCGATCTAACAGGGCTCAATGGGGGAAGTTTGGGTGAAATCTGATCAGAAGTACAGGGGCTTGAAGGTAGTTTTACCGTGTCTAATAAATAGTGGGCATAGGCTTTGAGGGATTCTTCAGTGTCACCGGTCTTCCTTCGATGTCTATCAGATGCACTAGATCGCCGACGCATATCTACGCTTGTAACAGGGTACAGACTCGATTGATCTGCCTGTATCTCAGTTTCTGTCTCTTGTATGGAGCCCTCGTCTTTGGTTTGTATGACAGGTCTAAGAACATCATAAGTCTGAAAGGGTTGAGACACTATTTATCCTGTCAGTAGAGTATCGAGATACAGTTGATATCGCTCACCTGATACATTGGTCCATACACGAATCGGTATACTGATATCCTTGGATTTTTGCCTTCCTCCACCGCCGGGCAAAGCGACGTTCAGTGAGACTATCAGATCATACGAGAATCGAAAAGCCTTTCCCCGATGTGCTGGAGGCAAGGTTGTAGGGAGCGGTAGCGAATAAGTATCTGTGTACATTGTAAGCGTTTATCCGACATGATATGGGATACACTTACATTCTCTACTTTCCCCTTCCTTCAATTTCACATCCACACCCAGTAAACTCCTGGTCGTTTCCAGCACAGGCAGGTCTTTCATATTCCATACCCGTTTGCGCTCTTCCTCTAGACTTCCTCCGCCTCCTCCCAACACCAAATCTTTTGCGAGACCAAACAAGCTGCCCGTCAAACTCGGTTGAGTTGCATTACCAATGGTACCTGTACCGAAGCTTAACTGCCATCTAGATGATGCACCAGCATTCGAAGCAGTAGGGGTCATGGCGGGTGTAGAATTTAGTGAACCCGAACCTACTGGTTGGTGGAGTAACATAGACCGAAGGGGTAGTAAAGGATCTGGCGGTATATAGGTATTGGAAGGATGGAAATGGGCCACCAATCTCGTATATGCCCAAAGGATCGTTGTTGTGCCCCTGTCCGCCGGTATGCGTTCACGAATGTACGGATGAGTAGGAGGAGGAAGAGGCGGTGGAGTACCGAATCCTAAGTAAGATGCGCCGTATGCATTGTGGTACGATGGAGTCCTACCGTGACCTAATGGTGAAGGAGTAGGCCGAGACTTGTGTCGGGTCAAAGCTTCGTTCGAAATGAAAGTTTCGTCATCTCCACTTGTACCCATCGAACTAGTTGAACTGGCTCCTCTGTTCAACGGTGGCCGCGAGGTTCCAGCACTTGGGGAAGTGATTTGTCGTTCTATTACTGGTTGTAAGGACGGGGACAGAGTCTGGTTGATGGACTCATCTGAGGGCGGTGATAATGGGAAATTGGTGACGGATATTTTTCGTGAATGAGGGTGATGCGAAGGTATAGCTGCGGATTGCGGCCGTCGGGAAGGAAGTGGTGGTGCAGCTGTTATCAGATTGAGTCAGAGATATCTCGCTAGCTTGCAATCTTGAAGCCAGGCGTGACTCACTTAGCTGCCCTCCTAAAGCCCACACTAGCTCTTGCGGGCTCATAGTCCCTTGTCCCAGCGCTAAACTCCTCGTTCTCCTACCATGCCCGCTTTCTCTACCTTTACCATTATGGTTATTAGTCCATCCATCTGGACTTCTAAAATTCATTGGCTTCTCTCGTGTAGGCGAAGTAGGTCCTCCTCCATTTCCTGACCATCCCGGAGCTCTATAAGCAGGATTCGCTCCTGGACTGTACGGGTAACCTAGTTCAGTCGCAGGTGGACCAGGTGTTGAGTTGACGGATAAAGGCGTGGTGATACGCGATGGACCAGCTTCTGCATTCGTACCATTATGCGATAGTGGTAGAGTAGGAAGATTGACTCCTATTTGACCTTTCCTTGTCGGAAAGTCTTGTATTGGTAAATCGTTTCCGCATTGACCTAATGAAGGTAATTGCCTAGCAGATGATGAAGCACTCTTGATATCCGCTGTAGGGGGAACTGATATCGGTGTCTTAGGATAAGTAGCATCAATGGGAGGCGTACGTGTATTGGTGAAGGTGATAGTGACTGAGAAAGTCTCCCCAGCATAGTAAGCTGAAGCCGAGGGTGTTATGGTGACTTGTAAATGAGGATCATCGAGATTGACACTGTTGGTCGGTTGAGGAAGGGACTTTGATGAGGAGGAGAAGGGAAAGTAGGAGGACATTTCAATCTAATGGGTATACATACTCGTATCTGTCGATAAGTATATCTAACGTCGCTATCTTGAGCTTGCTAAGTCAATGGTATGAAAAGGCAAGATATTATGATGTTTTCTTTATAAATTATCTAATGGACGTGTTCTCTTATGATGTTGTTCAATCTATTCATATTGGGCCCCGTCGGCGACCGCCACATTCCCACCTTTATGTTATTATATATTCCCACGCACGAAAATAATTTGATTAACCCTGTTTGACGACGTGTTTATTGTCTCGCAATTATCGTTAAAAACATCAACAACATTGTTCAATCCGCTGTTTATCTTTGACGATATATCAGAATCTCCAACCTCAACGACTCTCCATTAGCATCAGAATCTCAGCTCCCGAATCGGGTTTCAACCGTCCCCGAAATCTGTCTGTAGCTCGAGATATCGTAGGCGGCGCTAGAGCTTCCTCATGGCCCCTTCTACTCCTTCTACTCCTCATAGGGCGGGCAGTGAGGGTGGCTCACCCGCTCCTACTGTTGCTGCTCCTGGCTCATATAACCTAGAGGTGAGTTTGGATTGTATATAGGCTGTCATATATTAGGCCTCATCACGAAAGCGATCCGTGCTAAGAGCTTTGTTTATCGGCTAGGATGTGATACCCGGAGTCAAAATATTTGTTCGAAAACCTTTACCAAATGGTCAAGAAGAACAACGAAAGGCGGAAGTTTTATCAACACGTCCCAAACCTAAACCATCAGCATTTGCCCCACCACCACCTCCAGATGCGCCTCCTACAGATCCAAAAGACGATACTGAATATTATGTGCATTATGTCGAATTTAATAAAAGGTTGGATGAATGGGTTGGCGGAAGTAGGTTGATAACTGATAAAGAAATGGAATGGCCAAAACCAAAAGATGAAGATAAGAAAAAGAGAGAAAAAGTTGGAAAAGCTACACCAGGTTCTGCAACTCCTACAAAAGGTACTGCTTCACCAAGACCTTCAGGTAGTTTATTGAAAAAAGCAGCTACGAAAGCTGCTTCCGCTGTTGGTAAAGCACATCCTTTAGCTAAAAGTACTCCGAAAGGGAAAGTACCGCAAAAGAGAAAAGGAAAAGATCAACCTGGATTAGATGATGAAGATGAAGATGGTGAAGGAGAAGATGATAATGCTTCAGTTGATGCTGATGGAGATATCAGTATGACAGGATCACAAGATGGCGAGGGAGATGTAGATGCAGATGGAGAAATAGATTTATCTGGTCCAATAAATCCTCAAGCTGCACCTAAAGTATTTTCAAAAAAGCAAGAAATTGAAAAACTAAGAACATCAGGTTCAATGACACAATCACATTCCGAAGTTAGTCGAGTTAAAAATTTAGATAAATTACAAATGGGTAAACATGAAGTTGAAACTTGGTACTTTTCACCATATCCAATAGAATACGCACATTTACCTGTATTGTATATTTGCGAATTTTGTTTACTTTATTATCCATCATTTACTCAACTGAAACGACATCGAACAAAATGTACATTATTACATCCACCAGGAAATGAAATTTACCGACATGATAATATTTCTTTTTTCGAAATTGATGGAAGACGTCAAAGAACATGGTGTAGGAATTTATGTTTAATATCAAAATGTTTTTTAGATCATAAAACGCTTTATTACGATGTTGATCCATTCATGTATTATTGCATGACAATAAAAGATGAATATGGTTGTCATTTAATAGGATATTTTTCAAAAGAAAAAGAATCACCGGAAGGTTATAATGTAGCTTGTATTTTAACTTTACCTCAATATCAAAGAAAAGGTTATGGAAGAGTTTTAATTGAATTCTCTTATGAATTATCAAAAGTTGAAGGTAAATTAGGTAGTCCTGAAAAACCATTATCGGATTTAGGTCTTTTAGGTTATAGAGCATATTGGCAAGAGAAAATTGTTGAATTATTGGTTAATAGTGATGATGAAATTAGTTTAGAAGAAATAGCTTTGAAAACTTCTATCACTCATGGCGATATAATGCACACGTAAGTTTGCCTTTCATAATTGAAATCAAAAACATAAGAGTTTGGCTTATTGGGATCTTGTAAATAGCTGTCAAGCCTTGCAAATGATAAAATATTATAAGGGTGGTCATATTATACATTTAACAGACGCTGTGCTAGAACAACATCGTAAGACAATGTTGAAAAGTAGACGGAGTATTGATCCTAAAGCTCTTAAATGGAAACCACCAGTATTCTCTAGAGCTCAACTAGCATTTGGGTTTTAAGCAGTTTAAGCTTTCATCTTGTAATATGGGTTATAATATTGTATTTATAAACAAAAGTTGTATCTGTAGATCAAAATATCATGCATACATGGTGTTCATACAATTGTTGTTGTGTCTTTGGATGTAATATTATTGGCTTGATCTCGCCATGTTGTTAAAGAATTATTTGCGTAAACTTCAGGAGCTGGTCCAGCAAATATCTTCAAACGTTCTAATCTTCGATCACGGAAAGTATTCTTAGGTAACATTCCAGATACTGCTCGCCGTATGATCTGTGATAGAACGTAATCAATAAGCTGAAGAAAGACCTTGAATGATAGATGAAAGATTAAACGACTCACCTCATCTGGACGTCGTTCTTTCATCCTCGTTATTGGGACAGCTTTCAATCCACCCATATAACCAGTATGCGAATAATAAATTTTATCTGTACCTTTCTTTCCTGTCAAATGTACATTAGAAGCATTTGAAACTACAACATAATCTCCCGCATCAACTACACTTAGATTGTCAGCTTATATATCATGCTAAGATATTTATTTTAGAGATCATTTACCTGCTGGATCATATGTTGGCTTATGTTTTCCCATTAATACCCATGCTATCCTACTTGCGAGATTACCTAAAACTCTATTTTGCGCGTCGGCGTGATGCCATACTCGAGTGAGAGCAAGAGATGTCTAAATAAATCTATCAGTCAATATATAATTGCTAAAGCTGGTAATGGATTACTCACCTTTCCCTTGATTGCTGACATTGATGTTTTGCGATATTACTGATTTAACGGAATTGTTTGGTATTTTGTCGTAATCCAGTAAGCCAAGTCGTGTCAAGGTTTCGTATTGTTTGTATGCGGGTTTGTCTTCCTTACACTCCTATTGCGATTTTTTTTGGTTTGTATGCTAATTGATGAGGTCAGAATCACTAATCATATGAAAGCTATATCTTTGTATTCAACTTTTTATTTTCGTTAAGATGCGAGGATGAAGGATAATAATCTACCATCTTTTAAATGGTAAGCTTACATAACTAGTTAGTTTGAAAAGTATATATGGAACCTAATTGCCACATGGGATGAAACACCGATCAATATATATCAATCTCTACGAGTATTTGTTATTGTATTGAATTGTATAGCATACATATAACACGATCACTGCTTCTCTTCTCAAGCATAGCAATATTGATACATATGCTTTATAGACATATATGCGCGTTTGAATCTTCAACTATTCACTCTACTCAAGTATTCGAATGTCGAGTAGCAACGATAATATACTGTCCTAAACAGCTTGAATGCAAGTTTAAAAAAGGTTATAAACAACGAATTTGGTTATACGCGTCAATTAGATAATAAGCAATATTATTATTAATCTTAGAATAATCTTTACTGGACCTTGCGCGTTTGATTCCCTCATTACGGGTACGACTATCAGAACATTACATCGATTTCCAGATAATATCAACATTACTTGCCCTGGAAACCCGAAACCATCTTTACGCGTCGATAGCTGAGGACATATCCTACTGCACGTCCCGGTAAAATGGCTCCGCGTTCAACAAGAGCTTCTGCTACTGCTATCGCGACCGCTCAGGATGCAGGTATGTCATCATCCGCGAGTCAAAAACGAGCATACTTACTAATAGTCCGACCTTTGTAGAGATAGAAACACCCGGAAGCAAGCGAAAACGTCGATCTTCACAAGATTCACCCCTAAAAGTGGTCCTTCCGTCACCTTCTGCTATAGCCAAGGCGAATCCATCTACACCCACATCCACAATCACATCCATCTCTACTGAAAAAGTCAATGGTGAAACCGATCATGATTCGAAGAGGCAAAAGCTCTCGTTGAAGATACATCTGCATGCAGCGGAGAAGCCGCGAGAAGAAGTCAAGGTAGAAGAGGACATTCCGGGTGCATTGAGTAAGGAGATCAGAGAAGGGTTATCAGTCGTCATCGCTAGGTAGGTCTTTGTCACGATAAGCATTCCGCTAACGTTTTCAGAATGGCTGTCAACCTTCCGCAACCATGCAACAACATCTTGGCTCTCTGGCTTCCACCCTCCTTTGACAAGAAGGAAGAAAATACATTAGGATATGTCCTGAAGCAACCGTCACTTACATGGGAAAAGCTAGTGGTGAGTGATGACTTATCATGAATTTCGCTGACATGTAGGATATAATACATCTTTTTTCGGAAAACTTGCTTGCTCCGGTTTTATATCCAAATCCTGTTCCAGCAAGAGCTCAATTTCACCTCCCGGTACCTCCTCTACCTTCTCACTTTCCTTCGCACTCGATATACAACTTCTGTGCTTCGCTATATTCGCTTTTACTCGAAGTCGAGCCACAAGGTAGTGGAGAAGGACTATCCGCGGAAAGATGGGCTTTGATACAAAAGACCCCTCAAGCTGGTGAATGGTTTACAGGTGCGGCCGATGCAAGGGAAGTGCAAAAGAGGAAGGCGAAAGAAGCCTCTGGGAATTTGCTGGAAAAATTAGCAGAGAATGGAGATGCTTTCGGTGAGTCTTTGAGAATGATTTCAGAGCTGACTCGGTAGCCAATGCATCCGCTATGTCGCTGCAATCGACTTTTGGTGGACACTCATCTAGCCAAACGCATACTCTGTCTGATTCGCTTATCCGACGAGCGAGTCTCAAGATGAATAGGTGGAAGGAGAGAAGGGCACAAAGAGGATTCGGAGGGTTTGGCAGTGTTACAAGAGGAGGTGAGTTTATATTTCGATATTTCAGGCTAAACCGTTTCCTAGTTACGATCCCTCATATCACAGAAGCTCCCTTCACTCCTTCCTTTGGCCCCAATCTTGACTCTTACCATGCCACTGGAGGTGAAGGCTACTACTCTACCTTGGAAGGAATGCATGAGCGTGCAAGACATAGAGAATGGTCAAAGAGAGTGTTACGAAGAACAAAGAATATCGAAGAAGGCGGTTATCATGGTGTCTTCGACAGCGGTAAAGGGAAGGAGAAAGCAACGGTTGATGACGTTTTAGCGGAGAATGGTGGGCTCATTGAGGAGCTGCAAGCCTGGCAAGAGGTGAGAATCAGGAAGGGAGTCTCGGCTGTTACGGAAAGGGAACATGAAGTCGGTTAGTACAGCTCCTCGCGCTGTATAAGTCCATTCGCTGACATGTTAGGTAGCCGAGGAACTGCTCACCTCGCTCACAAAGCTCACTGGTAACCTTTCGCCCGCCCATATGCTCACAGAAGCAACGACATCCAAAGTTGGCCTCGCTCACGAACTCGCTCGACGTTTCTTGCCTGTCTCATCACCCTCGATAAGGGGTACTCTTGATCCACGACGACCTCATGCACTTCACGATAATATCACTGTCAAGCCGCGAACGATGACAGCACAGGCGCTGGGAGGTCTGTCCAAACTTCCATCAGCTTCGCCTCACGCTCCGCCGCCAATGAAGGTGAATGTGATGCCCCCACCACCCATACCACAGTACAACGCTCCACCTCCTCATACTCTTCCGGCGGGCGGCAGACAGAATAATGGCGATCATCGATCGGTCTCCGCTCTACCTCGTACTGGATATTCATACACAACTTCACCTGCTACAAGCAATGTGGGCTACAACAATCGACCTACGGGATCGCCAACACCGTCCACTCCAGGAATCTCTTCGGGACAGTATCCGAGATCCGCAGTCGGACCGGGGCCATCCAATCTTCGTCAAAGTTTTGCACCTGGGACACCTGGAACACCTGGGTACAATGCAAATGCCTATGGCAGTCATGGAGTAGGAGTAGGGAATATCGTATTACCGAGTGCATCAAGGTGATGGAACCAGTAGGGTTTTTCATGTATGCGCATGTATAATTTTTTCAATACATTGGTATACGTCGGATCCGAGGGGGAGCAGATAGAATAGGTACAGTACAAGTTACGAGAACATACAGGGTAATCAGTAATCAAGTGGGGGAAATCGGGGAATTTGCATCAAGGCATAAAGGCGGAAACCAAGGATGATTAGTTACTTATTCATATATACGTTAATTACAGTTAATTACCCTTTGATAGGCGATGATTATATTCGTTTATAGCACAGCCCCCGGTCAAATGTCATATGGATCTTAAAGGGATAATCATCTCTATAACATAGCTTTTGACTAAATATCCGCATATTACTCTCCGCTAGTCAAAATAAAGTACAGCTATTAACGACTTTTTGTTTAATGCAATTAAGCTCGCCGAGATCTAATAAAATCAAGGCCGACTTTCCCGGTACATCTCGGCATATCAGGTTGGATTTAGCAGATCAACTCAAGGAATCTTTGTAGATTCACGAATAGGCGATTGGGTAATTGGACAATTGATGATTTATTGGTACAAAGCTGTACATCAAGAAGATTCTCACATTGACTTTATAATCAAGGTGAAAAATAATGATAACACAGCTTTGTTATAGTCTAAGAAAGATATCCTTTTTCACCAACTTCTGCGAGTAGATAGGAGGACCCTTACCATTCATTCGGCTCCGTTACCGGTTTAAAAGAATAGCGGTAAAGTTCAAGATCAGGTAATAGTTAGAGTATTGGTCAAAGCTCCTATCCTTATCCGCGCGTTGATGATTTTTTTCTTAAACACTTGCGCCCGGTACCTGTAACTCAACGTCTAATAATTCACAATATCTAGTTGATTCCGATAAAATATAGGAAATGGCCGAATATAACGTTGATGGAATGTTTCGAGCTTCTCCTCAATCATCACTTCGAAATATAGATTCAGATAATGAAATGGGTGATTCAACACAGAAAAGAAAAAGGTTATCATTACAAGAAGGATTATTAGGAGGTACTAGTAGTAGTGGTTCATCAAATTCGATAGATAAAGGGAAGCAAAGATCAGTCACCATGGGACCACTTAGAGCAAGTCCAGAGCATGATAGTAGTGGAGAAAATAGTAAAAAGGGGAAAGGAAAAGGAAAAGTTTCAGCAACTGGTCTTGCTGGATTCACAAGTACGTCCGACTTAAATTTCTTATATCTGAAAATTGTGAAGGATTGACTGATTCTCAGTATAGGTTGTGAAGCGTGTAGAAGGGGAAAGTGAGTTGGAAAGACTTATGAGCTTAAACTGATATTGTAGACGTCGTTGTGAACCATCACCACTTGTACCACCCGACCACCCAGATGCTGCCCGACTTCCATGCGCTAGATGTAGGCGATTTGCGATAGAATGTATAAGAGTCAAAGCAGTGCGAAGGAAAGGACCAGCACCAGTGTAAGTGGAGATAAAGCAGAACAAATAAAGCTGATATAGTAGTGATCTAAGGCAGGTCTCATTTACTCCTACAGTTCAATCTATACTGACCAATAAAATAGCGCTGTATCTGATGCCGTACATGGCTATAACCATGATTCATCACTAATAACGTCTGATACAGCTAGGAGATCCTCAGCGTTATCTGATATAGGAGGTCCAGATTTTGAGCGGAAATTATCAGCATCGTGAGCTGTGTACAGAACATTTCGGATGAGCAAGTAGACTGACCGATTTGCCGGAAAGCTCCAATCATTCACCGAGTTATCCTTTGGCGTCGCCTGCTCTTTCAATCAATAATTTGCCCGACGGGATAGATCAGGTCGTCCCCGGACCAACAATAGATAGTATCCTAAATCTGTTTTTCGACTACGTGAGTTCGTTCAATCTGATCTGGCTTAAATTGAGTTAACCTATCACTCTTCAATCAGGTATATCCTTTGACCCCATGTTTGCATCGTCCGACATTTGTAGCGGATCTAACGGCAAGGCGAGATCGAACTGATCCAGTTTTCTTCGCTCTGGCCATGTCAGTAATCGCTTCGACGCTGGTACAAATACCACGAAGTCTCGTCAACCTTGATAAGAACGAAGTGGAAAATTTAGCGAGAAAATGTATACAGGTTTCGAGGGCGAAAATGGGGCATATGTGGGAGGATGCTACACCAATCACTAGCTCAATGGGTGAGTCTCTCTTCATAATTGAAAGCTCAACATCAAGCTGACTTTCTTTAGTCGTCATATCGTATTTGTGAGAGTGCCGAAATTTTCAACAAGCGAATTTAGCTGAAACTTCCGTGCAGGGAAGGAATTGTGTATCTCTTTCTCGGTAATAACACCGCTCATGTAGTTGCGACCGCACAAGCCAATCAATTGGCTCTAGCTTTACGTTTGAATGAGGAGAGCGTAAGTCAATCCGCGATTTGGATAAATCGCTGATTTCTTGCAGAGTTACGAAGGTCTTGATATGATTGAGAGGGAGATACGACGAAGGATCTATTGGGTGAGTTCAGATTGAAAGTGGCATCGCTGACATTCAGCTTCTTTTCCAAGCGGATAAGAGCACGGCTTGTTTGGTGGGTTCACTATTGATCGAGTGGAGCTGACGATCAGCGAGCGCGATCTATCTGCCTTCCTCTTGAAGACGCACATGACCTGATGCTGCCGGCCGAAGTCGACGATGATATGATCACTCCTGAAGGTATCCTACCTCAACCTCCTGGAACCACTCCTCTCATCACAGGATTCAATGTGAACACCCATCTTTTCCGGATTTTGAATGATGCTATTTTGATTCAACGGCGTAAATCAGCTCGTTCGATGGAAGAAATCCTGACGGATCTTCAACGCCTACAAGATCTGCGCAATAGAACGATACAAACTTTTTTGACTGTGCCCGATCCACTCAGAATGCGTAACGCATACGACACCCGATCCGCCAGGTAAGTTGATCAGGGTTTGGACACCGGCTGATACTGTCTAGCCCTGCTGTTGATTGGGAGAACAAATTACGGGCTCAATTTGTCGACTTCTTTCGCTCTGCGGGTGACAGAAGTCACGCTTTGAATAGCTTCCTCGTGATGCAGGTAATTGGTGCAGTGATCTACCAGGGACAGTGACTGACTGTTGGATGGTTAGGGGAATATTCTCGTTACACAGCATGTGGTACGCTTGGTCCTTCTACAAACTCACCAAGCGCTCTTAGCTATGCTAGCGGTGATGACTCCGATCTTACCGCCGCCGATCGGAGCGGAAGAGACACCAGAGAACATTGCGTGCGAACTGCTAGATGGACTTAACAGGTAAGTCTATCAACAAGCAAACGAAAAGCTTACAAGTAGTCTCCCTGTGGAATGTGTTGCCACCAATGGGCCTTCTCTCGTACAAAAAGGTGAGTGAACTCGCTTGGAATTGATTGACAAATGCTGATGTTGTTTATCAGTTCGATTTGTTGGTATACATCTGATGGAAGCTACAAATGATCCGACTGGAACACAATCACACTCGTGAGGACCCTGATACCTGGATGTTTAATGGTGATAGCTGACCGTCCGATCAGGCAAAAATTGTTGATGCAATTCCTCTCGGTACTGAGTGTAATTGAAGGAATGTATACTTTCGGGCGAGACATTTCGGCAGAATAACCGTTCGTATACTACTACTTACTACATGAATTTCATAGCATTAGCATAAGACATTGCATTTCTTTGTCTAAATTATCATAGTATTGAATCTGCACGTATACTTGTGGATCATGTATAAGCTGTTCATATAATCATAATTCCAGTGACATGTAGAGCAAGCCTTTTGGTTTGATTTGATCGGAGAAAGAACGGTGATCAGGACAGGCACCGCCCAATTGAATTATTTTTAGTCCGCATCTCCTGACATCGCAATTAAGACCACCGTACAGCAAAAACATACTATACGAGTACAAGTCAATTACGATATAATCGCGTTTTTACCTTTTCAGGAATGCCCGATTAGACAGGTTGGTCTCTAACCTGGAATTAAACCCTCCCCCACTGGGGATCCGGAGACATCTGATCAGGCGCGTGAAATACCCTGCGATTTTGAATTGATATTAATTTTGACACTCGAGTATCAATTTCAATAGCATCGCATACAAGACCAAGATCGTACAGCTTCACCAATTGACCTGATCCAACCTTTCACTTTCAGCTTGATAGGATACTGCATCTCAGCGGATCACTGAGACGGATTATACCTGCATCGGTATCGTTCAGGGCGATGTACTGTCGACAAAGAGGAGGGAGGTATCTATAGAATTCAGATAAAAGTTAGGTTTATCGTTCCATTCCCAAAGAAAATCCAATCTCATTTAAGAGTGCATCGAGAGTATGACGTGAGTGAAGTCTCCACATATGAGTGGAGATTGATAGCTAACTACTGATCAGCGATAATATTCTTCTGTCTCCACCTGGAATGCCATCCAGATCCAGTTCATCCGATAAAAATGCTCACATTCAGCAAGATACACTTGAACATACCGTTGGATTAGCTTTTCAACCGAATGATAACACTCTGGCAATCGCTGCGAAGGAGGAGAAAGCAGTCGGGACTTTCGAGGCTATTAAGATATACAGATATGCCTTTTTATGGTGCTTGTAAGTTTAAATAACATAAGATCAGTAGTTGTACGATACTTAACAGTAGCTATAGGTTTTGTGGTCTCGGAGCAATACTTTGGGGATACGATGTTCAAATCAGTGGTGGATTGCTATCCGCACCACTTTTTCGACATGATTTTGGATATGAGTATAACGGGGAAGATGTCATTCCTGCTCGATGGCAAAGTGCGTTTAACTCGGTCGGATCGATCGGTGGAATGTTCGGAGGTATTACAGTTGGTTGGATCGCAGATAGTATTGGGTGAGTCGAAGAGGGGAATACTACAGAATGACCTCATTCTGATGCTTAAAAATATAGCCGACGAGGATCTATAGCTATGGCATCTATTATTTCAATAACCGCTATTTTCATTCAATTCTTCTGTCCACCTCATTACAACGCTCTGATGCTTGTAGGGAAGCTTATCAATGGAATTGCATTGGGAATGTATATTTCTTCGGCTTCTGCATATGGTTCAGAGATCTCACCAGTCGCTCTTAGAGGAATTACTACAGGAACAGTCAATTTGTGGATAGTATGTGAGTTGACATATCATACAAGCCAAGCTGATAATTAGTCGGTCAATTTCTCGCGAATTGCGTCATACAAGGATTAGGATCAAGAAATGACAGAACGGCTTATCGCATACCATTGTAAGTTTCAATAGTTGGTATGGAAGCTGACGATTTCAGTGCGATTCAATGGATCTTCCCTGTTATCATCTTGATTGGTCTACCTTTCACTCCTGAGTCTCCTTGGTATCTCGCGCGTAAAGGTCTCATTGAAAGAGCAAGAAGAGTTTTGTTTAGACTAGGATTTCAAGATGTAGATCTTCACCTTCGACAAATTCAAGAGACCATCGCTCTTGAAAACCATTATGACAAAGAAACGACATATTGGCAATGTTTCAAAGATAATAATCGAAGACGAACAATCATAGCATTGATGGTATTCGTATTGCAACAAATCGTAGGGGTAATTTTCGTACTTGGTTACAGTACATACTTTTTCCAACTTGCCGGATTCCGAACTTCGGATTCGTTCAAATTGGGTGTAGGAGTAACAGCAATTGGGCTAGTAGGGAATCTTACTGCATTGTATAGCGTTAATAAATTTGGTAGAAGACCTTTGTTTTTATGGGGAATGATTGGTTGTACAGCTGTCAATCTCGGTATTGGCTTCTCTTCCCTTTCGAAAACCAAAGCTGCAAGATGGTCAGAAGCTATTTTTGTAAGTCGTTCCTATTCATGAGCTGTGGTTCATAAAGCTGATCCTTTTTTTTCCATAGACTTTAATTTTTGGGTTAATTTATCAAGGAAGTATCGGACCATTAGGATATGTTATTTTTTCAGAAATTAGTTCCGCAAAGTTACGATCCAAAACAGTTGGTATCGGTATATGCGTCAATTCATTATGCGGAATGTTAGCAAATATCATCATACCGTAAGTTTACGTCGTTGTTGAACGCTGCTAATAATGTTAGATATCTTGTTAACCCAGATGAAGCGAATTTGAAAGGAAAAGTGGGTTACATTTTCGGTGGCTTAGGATTACTTGGTTGTATCTGGACTTTCTTTTTCATTCCTGAAACGAAGAATAGGACTGTAGATGAGTGAGTATCACCTTCTCAGAAGTCATCATCATGACATGGCTGATTTATTGTATCAGACTTGACGCACTATTCGAGGCGAAGGTATCGTCACGAAAATTCGGCAAAACCACTGTGGATCGATAATTTGATGAAAATTGCTGTTCCTCACCAAGGGTAAAGTAAAGCTTACAAGAAGGACACCGCTTCATTTGTATATATTCACGATTACCATGTATGTTTGTATGATTTATGGTGTATTGTATGCATATGGGTATAGTCGGTTACCACTTCAGCGGAGAGCAGTATTCTATCTATCTATGCCAGATACGCGGGGATCTGCCACACTGACTATTCGCCGGTCAACGCCGCCGCGTAGATTGCTCTCAAGTCAAAGGTGCTCATTATTTATCGCTTTCTCAAGTCAAATAGCTAATTGTTGTCATCAAGCTATCAACCTGCATCGCAAACTCAACACCATCCGCATAAATTTTCTGGTACAAGGACTGAGCCGACCGAGATCATCGATTTCAACCTCATATATTTGGATAACTGTAAAGCAAAATGAGGTGTGTCTTTGCTATTTTAAGAGGATTAATGTGAACTGTGAACTGACGATTTTTGATCTATGTACCTCACTCGAATTACTTGCTAGTCAATACGCCCACGTACCTAAATCAGAATTGGACGAAGCACAAATAAAGGAGTTGGAAGAATACGAGATTTCTCAAGGACCTTTATCAGTATTACAACAAGCTGTTCGAAATTCATCTCAAGTTTTGATATCGTTACGAAATAACAAGAAATTATTAGCTAGAGTAAAAGCATTCGATAGGCATTGTAATATGGTTTTAGAGAACGTCAAGGAGGTGAGTGCAGAGTTGATCATTGATGATGGAATGAGGGTGAATAACAAGGAAAGGACGATGCTCACGTTTTCATGTTTAGATGTGGACAGAAACACCGAAAGGAAAGGGCAAGAAACCAGTGAACAAGGATAGATTCATTTCGTAAGTGAAGCGTCTTACACCTGTGACGAACTCATTGGTGGTCAAGGGAATGAATCAGAGCTGATTGTCTCCCGGGTCGCAACAGTAAAATGTTCCTTCGTGGTGATTCAGTTATCCTTGGTGAGCCTATCTCTTTCACATAAATACGTGTGTTAGCGCAAAATCAGCACTGATATCATACATGTTCCCGCAGTTCTCAGAAACGCTGCATAAAGCAGTCATAAAGGCAGTGAACCAGGTTCGGAGGAGAGGAGGCATAAAGCAGTATCAGATGCTGAAGACGTTTATACCCAAAAGACCGAAAATTTGGAAACGGTCGGCATTTCAGTCATATATTCTACATGATGCATCATAACATTGTATTCTTATTCGCATCGACGACGAGTATCAGTGCTACTTGGATTTATATTGTACATACATTGTGGGCCGTATCACCTCGTCTCTCAATTATACGAGAACACCCTGGCCCTTACCGGAATGAGCGAATTCCACCACGGCGTTAACGGCTTTCATGTCTATGACACGAATCAGATCTCAGCTAAGAAGTCTGCAAAAGGACAACGGCGATCCAACGAGAACATACCAACGTTACTGCCTAACTCGATATACGTATGAGCTTTGATGGTGAGGTCATCCTTGACAGCGCCAATGATTTCAACGTATCCGTCTCCTATGTGCATATCCTAACAAAAAGTCACCGTCAACCCTGGAAGCATTAGGTCATGTTATCATGCAGCTTACACGGGAAAGGTGGACGCCAAGCTGTAGGCAAAAGCGATCGTCAGCATCAATTGCAAGAGGAAAGGTTTTCCGCTCACAGTATTGCCATCACTGGTTTCTACAGTAGCGGTATCTCCTGAAAGCTTGATCACCTTCGCTGTCAATCGTACGGTCTCTCCTCGATGTTGAGTGAGGTATTTCGAGTTGATTCGAGCTGAACGTAACGAGATTTATTAGCTTGAACAAGGCCTGGGTGAGGATACATCTCACGTTCTGGGCCGAGACGAGACATGGCGGTATATGGTAGATCAGTCAAATAAAGTGGTGATTGGTACGGCAGGCTATGTGATTCGTGATCTGTGCGAGAGTGAATTTGTTGTGACTGGTACGGGAAAGAAGAAGGATGACTTGAACAGATAGGTTGAATACAGCCAGTAGATGTAATTAGAAGTATGTATAATTTTATGAATAGTTGACTAAACTACTACCATAAGAGACGCGTCGATGTAAAGTAAAACATTAAGCAATCATCAGCGGCGATGACCGATCTTGACATCCCATCTCAGGAACGTGTTCAAAATTCAAAATAAAAAATGTTGAGATATTATTTTAGATCTCTAGTTGGAGAGATGTCAACTACATAAGTACATTTGTAATCCTACTTATCTCAGACGTTGCTGTTTGTCACATTTACTTGATTGCTCTCAATTATCTCCATCATGGTGTCTTTCCAGTGAGTTGTTCCCTTTTTCCTGTTACTCTTGACAATGCTAAACTCTGTCACTCAGATGCGATGCCTGCGCCGATACCGTTAAGAAGCCAAAATTAGACCAACATAGGAATCGATGTCGTGCTTCATTCACTTGCTTGGGTAGGTTTTGGCTATCAAAAGGATGAGTCCCAGAGATATGGCTGACCCTCCTACGGCGAAATTTGTAGATTGCTCCACTACATTCAACAGTCCAGGGGAATACAAGTGAGCCAACTCTGAAGTGTTTGCGGATGTACAAGCGGCTAATCTTCTCTAATAATCGCAGAAGTCATACATCTTGTGTCACTGAAGCTGAAAAGTATCAAGGAGCTTTGTACAAAGGACCTAAAAAGGTGAGATTACCATCCACACAAGTCGTCGTGTCAAGGTAAAAAGCTCACCTTGCGTGCTCAGAACGGTCAACCTCAACCGTCTTCTAATACTTCCGCTGCTCCTTCCCCCGCTCCTACCCCTGCCATCACAGAAGACTCCGCACCCGCCGCCACGACCTCATCAATACATCCTTCCCGACTGAATCAACTCAATGCTCCTGAACGAGAGTTCCCTCAGCGAGGTGGACCACCTGGCCGTGGTGGTCGTGGTGGATTCCAAAGAGGAGGATTTCAACGTGGGGGATACGGAGGAGTAGTAGAAAGATCTTACGCTACTGATATGAATAAGTTGGGACCTCAAACAGGGATGAGGTCATGGGGATCACCAGCTGCGTCAGCTGAAAATACCCCCAAGCCAGAAGAAATACCCTCAAAATCCGTCGTATCGTCAAAAGATGGGGATTCCAACGGGGACAAGAAGAAAAAGAAGAATAAAAAGGGTGATAAAGGTGGAACTGGATCTAAGGCCAATTCAAAACATCCCAAACCGGAGGAAGCCTCAGAGGAACCTCTAAGTAAGAAACGAAAATTTGAAGAATCAGAATCCACTTCCGCCGCAGGCGCCGAATCAACGGAAGTATCCTCGAAGATCGTCAAAAGGCTAAAAAAACGGGTCGATAAGATGGAAGAGAAAGATCTGTCTCTAAAAGAGTGGATAGATGTCCTTGGGAAAGATAAGGAGAAGAACGTGGATGCTTCAGAGATCTTGAAGGCTGTCAGAGTGTCGAAGAAGGATGGTCAATTCGTTATAAGTATTTAAGTCACTTAGCATTAGACTCATACGTATATCTCACTGCTATCAGGAATTAGAAACCTGTAATACCATTCACTTCAATCCGTTTCAAGCCATGCATGTATATTGGCAACAAATTTTGGGATCAGAAAGGTACAGAGTTCGATGTGATGAGTTTGAGCACATTCCTTGTATTGGTATCATGAAGCAGAAGGAGATAGACACAAAAATCGTTATGTATACAAGAATCGGGACGCATCCCCGGGAGAGAGAGGTTCGAATAGAATTCCGTTATTCCGTCGGCAGGGGAGGCAAGGGCTTCTCGTCGGTAAAGGTCACAGGTGTTGAGGCTGACTCATCCCCCGTGTCCGTGTCCAGCTTGAGAAGCCCGATCTGCTTCGCAAGAGGGGAGGTGGACTCCGATACTTCTTGAACCGAAGGGAGAGCTTTGGTAAGTTCCGGATTAGTGGTGGATTCAGTCAAAGGTGGAGGATTGGGAGGGGCCAAAGGAAGGGTTGATGGGGTTATACCTTCCGTAGGCTCAGGTGTGGGAACTTGAATTTGCACTTGAGGTGCAGCGGGTGCTGGTGTAGGCGATCGCGTAGCTTTTCGTTCAATACGAAGTCTGCTGGCAAGGGATTTGGCAGCGGCTTGCGGCCCTAGAGTGAAGCCTTTCTTCATCTCGCTTGCTTCTTTGGGATCTGATGACTTCCATCGCCTCCATCCGTCAAAGTCGATTAAAGCCTATTCCAGTCAGCTATGTATGTGCACTATACGCTTACTCACCTGCATACAACCCCATTCTACGATCTTCTTGTCAAGCCATTTCAGCGATACAGGTTTGGTGAGGAAGTCGTTGCACCCTGCAGCCAGCGCTGCAACTCGATCAGACTGTAAGGAGGAGGCGGTGAGGGCAACAATAATTACTGAAGATCGGAAGGGCGAGGCGGGCATCGGTCCTTCCGGGCTTAATGTTTTAACATGCTCGATGCTGGGTGTCGACGGGAACACCCCGATATTGTTGGTCCTTTCCATTTTCCTAATCTCTTTGGTAGCTTCAATACCGTCCATGACGGGCAATTGAATATCCATCTGACCGTATGTTTAGCCTGATGTTTTGCAGGATGGTAGAAGAGGAGAGCTCACTAGAATCAAGTGGAAACCTCCAGTACGCCATTTCTCTACAGCTTCCTGACCATCTTTCGCGGATTGATGTTTTATCTTTTTCTTCCGCAAGAACATACTCAAAATGTTTTGATTGATGGGGTTATCTGTCAATCTTGTTCAGCTATGTAATTTGGACAACAGTATCACTCACCTTCTACAATCAGTACGTTGATAGGAGGGACCACGACATCGTTCTTATCGACCTTCTTCGCTGGTCGCGGCGAAGAGACTTTCTTGGTCTCCTGCTCAGTAACTTCCATTGCCGCGGCGGCAGGCACAGGCCCTTTTTTCAGCTGTCGAGCAGGCGTTGGGAAACCGCTTTGATCGGACCGAGGAGAAGGTATGACAGGTGAATGTCCAGGGGTCGCCTTCCGTGAGTCGCGGGTTACGGTCGCTGATCGATCACGGCCAACAGCAACGATCGGCGCCTCCGAAACAGGCAAAGTCCGTCGTCGAGAGTTGACACGGGCATGACCAGGTCTTTCTGAAATCCCAACAGTTGACCCCCGTTTGTCGTCACCGGGACCACTAATATTTGAGGCACTTGATACCCTTCTTGATGTATTCGGCGAGATTGCGGGAGACGCAGTACCTTCTTCACCACCAGCTGAAGTTCGTCGGCTAGTAGATTTGCGCCTGAGGGAGTCGGAGGGAATCCTGTGAGCAGATGCTCTGCGTTCATTGTTTCTGATGGGTGGCTCAAAGAACATGCCGTACGGTCGACCATCGGGACTTTGCATGACCACTCCCGATGCACCAGATCCGAGCGGTGTCGCTTTCGAGGCGCTTGAGAAGTACTCGTTTGCAGGAGTAGCGAGGATTTCTCCGGGTGTTGGCAGTGATAAGTGTAAACCTTGATCTGTTCTGACGATCTGAGCCGCGGAAGGTGGGTGTTCCCCCAACGGCGATCTTGGCTTCTGTGATCCTCCTCCAATATGCTCCTCCGTAGATTCCTCTGCGACCGAATCGAAAAAACCGGTGTCCCTTTCCTTATCAGTAGGCGTACGAGCGCCGCCACCGCCGAAATAGCCGCCTCCAGGTGATCGAGGGGAAGTCGCGATTGGGGAGAAGAACGGATCGACGATCGGTTGATTGACAGCGGTATGCAGAGCAGTGAGGAATCGTCGAGGTCCCACCGGTTTTGGTATGACCATGACCTCGGGCTGAACATACGCACCCGACCCTGTAGACCAAGGTGCACCAACAAAACTTGAAACCACATCTCGGACTTGATTATACTTCGCTAGTGATGTAAAATGAATGAGAATAGCACTTTGGACAGGACGATGTTGCGGAACTTGTCGCACATGTGGGGTCGATCGTGTTCTGGACGACAGCGATGGGCGCTTGTTCAGCCTAGGTTTGAGAGATAAAGGGTGAAGCTCTGCTCGAATCCTGAACAGTTCCTTCCGGAGGACAGTGATATCGTCGTCAATGATGATAAATCGGCCTTGATCTCTGAATGAAGGGGCTAGTGACATTGGGATATCTCCAGCCGGTGTAGATCCGGCTGTTGAGCCTCCATATCCAGAGTCATGCCTGCCTGTAGGCAACAACGCTTTCGCTTTATCGATTTCGTCGCCATCGATGGGGATGTGGGATATATCCATACCCCATGCAGCCAAGTAACTAGTTAAGTGCCGAGCAAATACACTGCTGAGGTTTGCGTGTATGGCGACTTTCTTCGTTCTCAGCGATTCTGCGAAGTCCGACAATTCGTTGAGAGTCGGTTCTCGAGCTAAGCGCACCGAAGAGAATGGCTGTCTAACGGCTTCTTCCTCAGTCGATAAAGGTGTTGGCTCTACTATTGGGCGTCCTCGGGGTAACAGGATTGATAGCTCGTATGCCCTCCTTGGCATTCCAGTACCCGACGGAGATGAAGGCTGCACATCAACACGTAATGAGGCATTTTGGGCTTGTAACAACCTGCGACACAGCGTCGTATTGAAATTGGGCTTCACTGATTCTGCTGCTTCGGCAAGCTTGGTGAAAGGGTTGAGCTCTGCTTTAGGAGTGACATGTGTGGAATCAATGCTTTGAAAGATGTTATGTACGATCTCGAAAACGCAGAGAAGGGGTCCTTCATTTGGTCCAGGAGGCTGTAGCGAGGTGCGGCCAGGTGAATTTGACCTGGAACCCGAAGCGGATTTTGTCCCGCGATGTTTATCTATTTCTGCATCGGTCAAGGGTTGTCCAATTCGAGGTGTAAGAGATGGACTCTGGGGAATGACTTGAAGACCCAATTCGATAGTGTCTGATTGGTGTGCGACGAGCAGGATTTGGCGTATCACCTAAGAGGTTCTTTAGCTTCAGAAGGAGATGGCCAGTCATATGGCAATGTAAGTGGACTCACGTGGCTCAGAGTATAGCTCAGCCCTTCCCCATCGCCAGTAACGCTAACATGCTTGATTCCTACGTCTCCGTGGAAGAGCACAAAGTCTACCGCTTGCTGCGAAGCCTGTCCGCTTAACATATCCGCAACGTTTTGTAGTAATTCGCCTATATCGAAATCATCCCCTTTCCGCATTTGTGGGCCTTGATCTGGACCTTCGACAAGTTGCTCCGCATGTGCCGACAGGAAATTGAGACCTCGCATTGATGTAAGAAGGGCGGAAAGCGAAGTTGCCGGTACTTGCACTGTACACCCAGAATACTGCTCTTTGGCATTGTCGAGCAAATGAGGCGGCGAGAGGTGTAGTAGAGTTTGGATAGCGGATTGAAGTGAATCAGCAAATTCTAAGGAGACGGAATGAAGAGCTGTCGGCGCAGGCTTTGCCGTCAGAGGAGGTTTGGTGAACGATGTGATGGGAGGTGGTGCTGGTGTAATGGATGCGGGAGATAAAGGGTGACGTAGATAACCCAGACGCTGTGGTAAAGGAGAAGAAAACGTTCGATTGAAAGCGGGAGGTGGGTCAAAGTTATAGCTATCCATTGGCGGACCTATTATGAATTCTGGATCTATTGGTTGGTCATCATGCAGGAGCGGATCTGTTGTCGAGCGGAATGTCGAACCCCTCCGGGTTTCGAGGGGATATGCGTTGACATCGTCTTCTGAGCTGGAGCTGTGAGGTTCGAATGTATCTGAGGGATGATTTCCCAGGCGATTGAGGTTGCTGTAAGCACTGGGCTGAGAGCTGCGGCTGGGCCATTCAAATATGGGCTGTGATGAAGAAGATGAAGAGGAAGCGGACATCTGATATAACACGTCAGTCTCTGTTGACACCCGAGGAACTGGATGACCGCTTACTGGGATTGGTGGTTCTATGTCTCCTTTAAAAAGATCGTTGTCTATACTCGTACCTTCGTGCATCGATGATTCACGGCTGTTGTTCCAGTCAATGGGATAGGAAATGATAGCTGATTGTGGAGTACCGCCGTGAGGAGAATTAGAAATACTGGTTGTTGGAGATCTGGAAGATGAACCGGGAATGTAGAGCGGAGTCACTGGAGGATTTGACGAGGATGACATTGTAGCATCGGTCAGGGCTATTCGAAGCTGACCGCTGCATGGGTGAAGTCGATATTACGGATATGAGTGCGAACGACTACGTCAACAAGATTAGGGGATAAATGAAAGGATGAATATAGTAAGATGAGCGATGAGCGATGGTCAAATTGCGGTTATGCCGTGATTCCAGCAAAAAGGATTTATAGTTAGTTGTACGGTTACATCCACTCGAAATTCCTGGTAGTGGCAATGATATCGCTAAACACTCTTCTCCTCATATTGTAAAGGTGTACGGTACAACTACAGCTCAATCTGCTGTCTTTTTTGGCATACCATATCCATGCAAGCTGTGAGGATCAGATCTATGCATGTACGACTGACACTGCTTTTGGCTTGACCGGCCTTCGAGGTCTCGCGAGAGTTTCACCAAATAGTTGCCATTCATACTCTCCTATAAACAGTCTGCCTCTATCTTGTGTCATACCTGGATAGCTTTACATGCCTTCTTGCTCCACGAGCTACCTGACAGTATTTCCTTCATGGATCCAACTCACCACTTTGATCAGAACTCAATCAGGCTTCACGAGCACTCGAGGTTGACTGAGCGAAACTCGCTCGTGCTCTTGAATAGCAAGGCGAAGCTCTGCAACGAAAATGGGTAACAGATATGATGTGCAAAAGTTGTATCAGTGCAAAGAACCGACGTAGGCGGCCATTAGGCTTCTTTAATTCCACTTGACAATCGACTGAACTGGGACTAAGGTGAATTAGGGGTTGGGCGGAGAGCAAAGTATTGCTGATAGAGTGATGAAGGACTGTGAAGGTATACTATCGGCTCTTGACGATGCAGCAGCTTTCGCATGAGTCTGGTACGGACATACGAGTTCTCTGCCAACGAGGCGAATATGCTACGGTCTGTATACAAGTTGGCGTTTGAGAACATGGACAATTCATGCGTATTCATGGTGGTAATACAAAATGGATACACCTTAAAATCATTACCTAGAAGGTGACTGAAGAAGCCTACTTAAACACAGTGGAGTCAGCTGTGGATTTTCCAATCGATGCTACAATATTTTAGACCGGATTGTGGAAATAATCTCAGAGAACCTGGAAACAGCATTGCACAGAACTACCAACGTAGAACGAGCAAATCAGATGGCACTTCCTATATAATAAACTCAGGATGGGTTCGTCATGCGTAAAGATGAGGGGCGGTTTGGACAAAGGTATGTAGGGCGAATAGAAATTTGAGGGGAAGTGATTTATTAATCTGGAATGAAGAAAAAGGGGATGCAGATTGGAAGAGAAACGCTTGTCACACGATTTGGAGATCTACTCACCTGCAGTACAGCCTCGGCTCATCAACCTTCGCGTCCGAGGCTCTTGAGAGGACCACTGAAATAATCGCTATAAGGATGAGAACGTTGACGAGCAGAAAGATGCTGAACTGTAGAGATGCGAAAGTGAGTGAGTATATTGGCACGAAGAGAACAATTTGGGATTATCAATTCGCGTTAAACTTTGTCAAGTAAATCCACGTCATTATATTACTACAGTCAATCCCCTTACATCAGTGATTTCTTCAATCTGTCAATTGAAGATACAGATCAGCTACACTTGCTCTTGGATGGAAGCTCGAGCCAATAGCCAGAAGCTTTGATGCTTGGTTGTGAGGGTACTCTCGTGACCCTCTCGACAGTATCTGGTGGTCACCGGGATACCGACCCTTTTACTACTCACGGTTCAGTTGATCTAGCAATTGGCAACCCAATACTACTGACGAGACTCGTTAGTTGCTATATACTCTTGTGATGACCTGGCAGTATGATGCATTATCACCCCAATGTCCAATTCGTTCTACTGCCTGATTTGGAGCACAATCATACCTCTCATATATCATGTCGACAAGCAATACGACCTGTATAGGTCAGTCAATGACATGGGCCGCAAACCACCTAGGAGAAACGCCATGTAAGTGATATCCGATGGTCCCGCGTTCTAACAGCTTGTAGGCAAAGTGTATGAGTACTTGATCACCGCTTGTCAAACTTTTGAGATGTTTGACACTCAGCTACCGCCCGCGGTATTTGCATGCACGACGAGCAACCCGAACAGTTGCTGCTGTTCCAGCGTTGCTTTTGCTCTTTTCCAGGCCTGCATTGCGTAGGTCCAAAAAGTCAATTTAAGATTGTGCTGATACCTGACTAGGTGTCAATGGTGATTTTGAGTTCCCCTTAAACATGAGGAATCTGCTGAATCAACTCAAAGGGATATAACCTCGATACCTCTCGCTCAGAATTTCTCTTCATGGTTGGACGGCTGCCAGAATCCGACGATAGGCAGGTATGTAAGTTCTTGCCTCTGTTCGACACTGATTCCTGTCCCAGTCTGCCGACCAATTTTGCTTCATACAAGAACATATCGGTCCCACAATGGGCATTAGTGTCACCCAGTAATGCGAGTGATATTTGGTAAGTTTGAAGGGTAGAGATTTTGAGCTTTCTCAGCCATATATGATTAGGGACTATCGTATCGCCTCGGCTAATGCCACAACCTCAACTGTAATGGTGCCTTCGCGATCTGCTATATCTACACTAAAACATAGAGACAACTTCGGCAACTACTACTAGCATCCCTGAGTCGCCAGCCATATTCAAGTCCAGCTTCGTCAGCTCACCCGTTCCAACAACAACATTCCTCGCAGTCACATCGACTACCTCTCCTGACTTTGTTCAACCTGTGCAGACTTTCAGTGAGGCCGGACAGGAATTAAGGGCGGTCAAGCAGGCGGGAAGGACAACAGGCGCTCTAGTGAGTATTTTCCGGTGCAAGCGTATCTAACGAATGATCGCAGGTAGGTGCAGTTGCGGCACTTGTGACTTTCTCGTCAATTCTGGTGTACTTGTACAGGCAAAAAAGGTAGGTCACAGATCAGCCAGCTGAGCTGACCACCTCACTCTAGACCAAAACTACGGGCATCCCAGGTCGACGCATCAGGAATTATATGACATGAGTAATTATACGAATCATAATGTTAGATTATAAACAACGAAAGAGTTCTCATACTCTCCTTTCGAACTACGATATACCCTGTATGCGTATGTTGAATGTACGAAATGACTCGATCCCAGGGCCCAAAATGCGATTATATTGCGCTACCAACGTCTTTACCATCATGCTGCATTACTGGACCGCTAAAGAGCATGAATTAGCGAGATAGCTGAACTGTATTGCGAGCAATATAACTCACGATGACTGCCTCAACGGCGTCGGTTGATTCAGTGTATTCGAGCGTTGCTCAAGACTATCTTGCCTTCCGTCCAACTGCGAGGATACTCGAAGCCCCCGACCACCAAGATTTGCCATACCACCTCCGTCCAGAATTTGCGCTTCCACATCCAATCCGGTCTTACTTATCACCCCAGTCCTATCGCTCGGTGTACCAGGACGAGATACTTCGGCCACTTTTGCAGAGAGATGGGAGGAAACGGCTGTTGCAGTGGTCCCGCTTGACGTTGTATGATTGGCACCAGCGGTTCCGGATGCTGTAGGATGATAGTACGATCGCCGTTGGGTTTTGGTGTAGTCGAACACCTTGAAGCTACGCACACGAGTCAACGGAAGCTGAGGTCCAGATGTAGGTGACTCACTGCTCCTCCATCATCCTCATCTCGGGTGTCATCATTTCCAGATCTTGCCCTTCCTTACGCTTCCTTGCTTTCAAGGGATTCTCTTCCAGTAGCAATTCCTCAAGCTCATGCGTTGCATCGAAGTTGGCTCGCTTGGACTGCGACACAATCAGCTTGGACACGCACATGAGGCCCAGACTACCACTCACATCCGGTTCGAAAGGCGGGACCACTTCCTTCTTGTACAACTGATCCCAATCTATATTCCTGAACCACGCATGGGCTTTGATATCTTCGAATCCGCCTCCTCCCGGTCTGTATCCCAGTCTCTTGTTCGGGTCTCGATCCAAGAACTGCATGATCGAAGATCAGCACAGACGAATTTCGATACCCAATAGTACTCACACTCTTGATAGCATGCATACCGTCCGACGAACATTTTCCTGGTGCGTCATCTGGCCACAGCAAGTGTTCATTCAAAATTGAATTTGTTAAAGCCGTGTTTGTCCTTCCTCTGAAGGGACGTTTACCGAACAGCAGCTCGTACCTGCAGAAATGGTTCAGTCATGATAGTTAGAACCCCTCATTGAGACTCACGCTAGTATACCCAATGACCAGAAATCCACAGGTGCCGAATATCCTCGTTTAGTGAGAACCTCCGGTGCTGCAGATCGCCGTCAACACACATCATGTAGATGGCAGATTCGATAGACTCACCCATATAGGCCATACTTCCAGCCACACCCGTCAACAATCTTCGCTCTGAAAAGTGAACAGCAATATTGAAATCCGTTATATGGGCGTGACCTTTTTCGTCAAGCAAGATATTGTCGGGTTTCAGATCCCTAGCATGTAGTGTCAGCCAGCTATCTTCCCACATCACGATATAGGGACCCACCTATGCACTATTCGCTTGGAATGCAAGTAGTCTATCGCCATCGCAATTTCGGCAACATAGAATCGAACTACCTCCTCACTCATTGCTCCAGCACGGTCAAGGTGGACTGCGAAGCGTCAGCGAGGGGACAGGGTCAATCCTGGAGCTGACTTACAACGTAGATCTCCCCCTAACATCAAGTCCAACACGAAGAAGCAGTTCTCATCATCCTGAAATGCATGCCTCAAATTGACAACAAATGGGTGGTCAATCTGCACGTCAGCGAAATCTCAGTATAATTTAGACTCACCTCTTCCAGCAATCGCCTTTCCTGTATTATGTTTGCTACAGCCTTCATCTTCACACATTTCGGCTTATTTATATATTTGAGTGCATACAGCGTCTTCGAATGCTTATGTTGTACGACTCGAACCTGGAAGTCGAGGTCAGCGGGCTTCTCAGGGATGTCGTAAGAGATCTACTCACTTTACCAAAAGCACCTTTACCAACACTTCTCAGGAGGTAAAAGTGGAATAGATTCACCTCCCCTTCAAAATCAATCGCCTGGTAATAAACGTCAATTTCATATCTTCCTTGGGCCGAGCCAGTGTGCACATACCTCTGGCTTGCAGCATGCTGCACCCATCCTGAAAGCAAAGCCCCACCTTTACCGGCTAACGTAGTCTACTGTTTTGATGAAGGATCGTGACTCGAGGATGATGTGGGCGTTGAAGGGTTATGGGCGAGACTGAGAAGAAGGCGGTTGATACCAGGAATGATGTGCAATAACTCGGAGATGGATTCTGGATGGGTGACGACGGGATATGATGTAGATGACTCTATATCAGGATATTCAAGCGTGAGCGTTATTTCCTGCTGATATGTATGTATGACTCCAAACAAAAGAAGCTAGATGGATTTTCATGTTCTGCAACAACCAGACGCCCAGACAGAAACAAGAGTAGCTTGAAATGATGATCCAAACGCTACTCCATCTACACCACAATTCCTCATAAAATCCCTTGATACCCAAAGTGCACATCGGAAATCTTTGCAGGGGAAGATCCTATGGCACTCACTGTTTTCTTGATATCTACGCACTGTGCGCCTGCTAATGACTTTCAACAACGGTGACAATAATCCGTTGACAATAGCTATGAAAGTCGGTTGCGTTGAATGATTGCGCTGATGAGCAGGTCGACTGCCGCTTAAGAGCTCAATGTATCAGCTTGTACCCATATATATTCATTCAGCAGATATACAGTCGATGAACGAACGGACAAAGAGACAGGCTTGGATGAGAGTGGATGATGCTGAAGGTGAAACATGAACAATAGGTCAAAACACCTAAACCGTCTTAAGGCACAGAAACACAAAAACCAGGCAAGATAATCATTTCTTTTCTTTTCTGAAACTCACCTCGGTATTGATGCTATGAGATGCTATATCGTGAGAGATGGTGATACGGACTACTGATGATCTACTTTATTGTGTATGCAATGAATACTATAGAGGATCTTGTATATCTACCTATAGCTAATACTGCTTTCTCTGCTATAGATGATGTTGAAATGATATGTCAGGGTGAATGGGGTTGTGATGTTCATATTCAGGGAAATCCAAGCCATTTCCCTACATATCAGTCTAATTGTAGAGCTTAAAAACAACAACCCTCAACATGCAATGCCGTACCGTATAGAGATCTGAGGGGCATGCATAAGGGATCATGTGGATGTCTCAGCACACCGTCGCAAGTGAAGTCTGGATATGTATCCAGACCCATCCGATAGAGCTATTCATCTATGCATCTAGTAGTATCTCTATTCTAGCAAAGCGGCAATCTGCTTGACGGCTTCTTGACATTCTTCTTCGGTTCCTACCGTTATTCTCAGACACCCCTCACACCCTCGTTCACTACCACGAAACCGTACCACAACCCCTCTCGATTCTGCCATCGTTTTGTAGACTTCCACCGCCTTCTTGTTACTGGGCTTGCCGTCTTCGTCTAGAATCTCACAGAGAACAAAATTGGCGTGATTGCCTCCTAGCACACGACCAACACTCTTGACTTTAGACAATGATTCGATCAAAGCTTTTCGATTCTGGTTAAGAGTCGCTACTGAAAGAGACATCGCTGCGAGCCCTTCGATCGAGAGCGCGGATAGAGCGATGGAAGCGGTAGGTAAAGATACGTTGTAAGGGGCTTTGGTGTTTGTCAGGATTTGAATAAGAGGGGGTGGGGCGAGCAAGTAACCAAGTCTACATGATCAGCTTAAGTGCGTTCAATGATGACTCACCTTATCGCCGCAAGACCGAAACTTTTACTCAATGTCTGAGTCACACAAACGTTGGCATATTCATTGACCAAGCTGGCAGCACTGTGTTCTTCCGGGGCAAAATCGATATAAGCCTCGTCTACCACAACGACTCCCTTAAACAAGGGGTTCTCGAGTACTCTCTTGATCGCATCAAGTGGGATGAGGGTTCCAGTAGGATTTCCTGGTGAGCAGATGAAAAGGATTTTGAGATCGGGGTTGGCTTCAAATGCGGAGTTCATCTAGTGTTCGGGATCAGATAACGCTTATACACGGAAGAGAAGCTGACTCACTGCCTCCTCGTCGAGTTGATATGCCCCTCCTTCGGTAATCAATGGTACTTCTAGCACTCCAACATCGTTGACATTGGCTGTGACTTTGTACATGCCGTATGTTGGAGGGCATGTCATAACTCGATCCTTTCCAGGCACACAGAGCACTCTATACAACATATCGATGACTTCGTCACTTCCAACACCTAAAAAGACCCATTCCTCATTCGGTACACCCCTGAATTTTGCGATAGCTCTCTTTAATTCATCGTGAGTGGGCGAAGGGTATCGATTTAGGCTAGCGATTTCTTCGTCCGAAAGTAGAGAAAGGGTTTGAGTGGTGACCGTAGCAGATTCGTCATCTGAGCTTTTTTTGGCAAGGGATGGCAGCGAAGGACCCATGGCGTTCTCGTTGGCATCCAAGAGAACCCCAACTGAATAATCATCACGAGCACATCGATAGGGCTGGAGGGCAAGTATATTAGGACGTATGAGGGGCTCGAGGGAGAAGTGGGAAGGATTGGATGGACCGGCGGACTTGAGACCGAGGATAGGCATTGCGTCGATGGATATAGGAAAGATATGACCAGAGATGACCAGAGATGATAAGACTTGAAGAAAGAGAATGTATTTATATAGTAATATAACAATAAGTCGATAATACAATTGATATTTATGTCATATTTCATCAAAACTATTTAAATGACCGACTCGAGCCCGATCGAGCTTCTGCCACGTGGGTAAATGATAACATTTTTACCCAGAACTGCGTTCGTGATAGTCCCCGGTCAAGCTCATGTGCATGTACTAGACATTCCCCATAGCTGTTGTGATACGTTGATTGATGCATATTATGTACAATATGGTGCGACCCGATGGGAAACTACGCCGAAACTACCTGTTGTTTATTCACGCTTCCGATGATCTCCTTACCCTCCCAGAATCTAGGTAACTCGTTACCGGGTATGAAATGTCTCTCGACTTTGTCCTTAGTGATGACGCACATCCTGATGCATCCTCCGGAAGAGCCGTCTCTGGACATGGCAAGGGCGAGGGCTAAAAGCAAAGGTAAGAAGGAGGACGGTTTTGACATCAGCTTCCAACCGTTACACATCTAAGATTGTATTACCACTCACTGTTCTTAACAAACTCCACGGTCTCTTGCTCGTTCCATCCTTCTCTATATGTTGCGTCACAGTATCCATACACATAGGTAGATCCAGAACCTGTGAGTAAATAATAATTCAGCTGTCTGTAAGAAATTCGCGCTATGCCGTTCGAGCTTAGACTTACCTCCAATTGCCCATGGCTGTTGGAACATACCTCCACCTAGCGGAATGTTGTATACGGACCCTCCGGACTCCTTGTCCCATCCTGCTACAATGATACCCGCTGATAATTGGTCCTTGTTGTCATAGCACATCTTCTCAAATAAAGCAGCAGCCGTCGAGACGGTAGGAGGAGCTCCATAGACCGCGGTATACACCTGTGCATGTTGGTGAACGACATCGGCGACGGCTTGGGTGTCAGCGGCGGAACCGGATCGACAGCAGTATATTCGGTCATGTATGTGGGTGAGTTTGTCAGTAACTCGGTTGGCCTATTGGAAGGTTGAATAAGCTCGGAATAGATATAGAATAGCAGCGCAGACGTACAATGTATGCACCAGTCGTGGTTCTACTGTCAGCTCCTATCACTACTCCACCATCAAATTGTACCGCCATGATAGATGTCTGACGCAGAAAAGACAATTAGTGACTAGACTCCGAGCAGGAAGGCAGCGACTTACACCTAAATTGACCTCCCCGTTCTTCAGACGAGTAATATCAACGGTATGAATATTGGCCATTATGAAAGCAGCCGGACTGATAAAGGGCCTGTGTTTGATTAAATGAGAGACTTATAGTGATCAAGATGATAACAATGACAATGACATGACAATAATGACACTTGCGTTGGTGGACATGTATATACGCGTAATTGAGGTCGATTCAATGCTCGTGGTTGACATGCTTTGACCACGTGCAACTGGCTGTGATTTCAATCGTTATATGAGCTTGAAATAGACGGTGTTTACCTTGTGGCACCTTTCTTTGTTTTGTTGTGTCGTCACATGTATGGGATGTTTCAGGTTTAACAGATGAGGTTGAATTGAGTTGATTAATTGAAGAAAACTGAATGACAAGCTTGCTTTTTTACGACAAGCTCATTTCAGTGATCAAACACGACTTAGTATAGAACACATCATCGAAATTCATTCGCCAAGCATATCAAGAGCTGTGAAGGAGATTAACTCTCTATCACCTGAACGCGTCATAAACTCGACCCAAACTATCAGAAGGCTAATCCTTACACCAATACACATATCAGTGATGTCGCTCTGAACAACAACGCTAGCAAAGCTATCAAACAGTGGAACGAACAAAGACGTGTCACAAGACATACGTACATCTTCTGTTTAGATCTTTAATCCATAAATCCATGATGCCATCTGTCCTTCCTAATTCTTCCAAATCTTATGCCCCGCTGTCTGATGAAGTCAACCCTTCGTTCGGTAACGTGGCTCCAGTTCCAAGAGTCACGCGGAATGGTACAATAGTTTACGAGAACCAAACCTCATCAACCATGAGTAGTACGTCTTCAGCTGATTCAGAAGACTTGGAACGTGCCGGCACACGATTGCACAACGGATCAGAGGAAACGCTTTCGCCGAGTTTCAGCAGAAAAGGGAAGAGTAGAGCTCTGGAAGGGCAAGAGGTGCTTGAAGAGTTGGGTGATATAGGTCGGACTCGTCGTGTGGCATCGCTGAAGGGGAAAGAAAGAGCTTGGGATGTGGAACAGGGCCGAGAGGAGTCATTCACCGTACCGGATGGAGCGTATCCTCCAACGAATGAAGTGGAAGAAGAGGAGCGGAAAGTGCAGCAAGTAAGTAGAAGACTACGTCGAGACGACAATTTGCTGAACAGTGGTCCAGAATCTTGCTCGCTTCGCCGCCAAAGACATGGCCCGAAGACGAGCCGCCAGAGAATCACGGCAAATCCCTTCAACCTCAATCCCTGCGTCTCCCAGATCCTCTTCCTCGACAACGTCTTTCTCTCGTCGTCCGTTCTCGGTGATTAGTACCAAACCGAATCGGAATAGCATCATGGGTCTGATGGAAGGCATATGGCCTGCTTCACCGAAGAAAAATGAAGGATGGGTCGAGGGAGAGGTGAGCGAATCGACACCTTGTAAGGGGTCGAGCCTAACGTTGCCTATAGCTTCCCATGACTCAATCATCTACAACCCATGAACAGACTTATCACAATCCATACGATACCCAACCAACCTTCTCTCCTGCACCAAAAATGGTCATTTCACCTACTTCCCCTCACAACCCCTCACCTTTTGCAGATCCGGTCTCCCCGACCCCTGGAGCAGCATCTTCCTCCCACCATCGCCGGCCGTCGCTAGTATCAGGAGCAAGTGTCGGCTCAACTCAATCACCCTTGACATCGCCAACAGATGGTGTCGGTTTCGCTTATGGGGGACCCACTTGGCGTGGCGGTCAAGCAGTCCAGCAGCAAGAGGAGGAGCTACCGAAAGCGGACAAATGGTGGCATGCTCTTTGCGCATGGGGATCTGACTTAGATGGAGGGCATGAGTCGAATCAGCAAGGCGGACAGGTCGGACGAACGAATCCATTCGAGTAAGGTATCAATACGAGCAGACACGATTATACATATTATTCAATCTAACGACATGTATAGCAATTTACAACGGCTTAGTCTATATAACGTGAATGATTTCCCTCACAGCTAATGCCAGCATGGCAACTCCGCAAGGAAGCATGATTGTCAGAATCGCGCTTTCAATTCGGGATTTTTCTCTGTACATTGGGCGATCGAACAGGATGGATACAAAGTGCTGAAGTCTTGAGCGAGCGACCTTGTGCTGCAGCAGATCTTGAACCGGGAGTGGTGACGCCAGAGCCCGTTGATTTTTGATCACTGAGGCGGGAACGAAAACTCCGTGCAGGCTATGGCAAGAGTCAGCAAGTTGATGGACATTGAATTTATACTCACCCATAAGGCACCCTCTGCGGGAGCTTTATCCTTGCTTTAACTGCTGACATGCCCTTGGCAAGATGTTTCGCGTGGATGATCCACAATTCGGACCCACTACCTACGGCGGTAGAGGGTATGCCATTTGCTTGGAGATATGACTCATCATAGACTAGGGCTTCGTCAGCTCAACTAACGGCAGACAAACCTACCGTATGTCATCAGATATCCATCATCTTCGCTATCCGCTGCTTCTCGCGGCACGAAACGAGGCTCTTGCGCGTACCACCCAGGCGGCATTGTAAATAGCTCGATTGGTCCCACGATGCCTCGTTCCCAATCTTGTACGATCTGGGCAGATGACCGGCTGTCCACCGGCTGATCATTCTTCCCCGCCCCGCGACGTTGCCCTTTCCGTATGAGGTCGAGCACGTCAATCTTAGCGATGCAGTCGACTTTAGCAGCCCCTCCAAGGCGCTCGTCAAACGACCCAGATTGCATCGTACAGCCGTACACGTATCTCGCCGCAGTCATCCCCAGGTGTGTCGGCAGAGTTGGAAATTCGAAAGGTATGGCGGTGAGTGGGAAATTGTGCGTGATACGTTGAGCTGACTGACATACTCCACCATTATATCCGACCATGTCAAATCGGTAGTATTGCAAACGGACCACGTCGTTCTCTCCGAATGTTTTCTCGACGATTGGCACGTCAACTGCGCCCGCCGCATAGACCAATTTGGCCGATCGGAACCTACATCCAAGCATGTTGATCGCGATGAGGTCATCTTGGTCATCGTGCTCATCCCACGCATTCGCGGTGTGGAATATCAAGCTTGGCTCGGGGTCCTGAAAGCGAAGCGGTCGGTGAGAGGGCTGCAGAAGTCGGGGAAATATTACAAACTCGGATGGCAAGTTACGGTCAAAGTGTATAAGCGGGACAGGATGGGTGGAAAAGAGGTTGTGTGGGGCAAGCGTCAGAGGAAGATTGAGCAGAATGGTGTGCGACCGTGTGGCGGCGAAGTCATGCATCCTGATTGTTAGCGCATTCAATGCAAGATAGACTCACATCTTCGCTCGCCCAACGTCCACGCCCTGCTTCCATACGACGTGTCGACCTGTTCTGTCAATGACTGAGTATCTGACATGCGGAGCATCGAACATCTGAGTTGAGTAGAAGATCAACGATCCGTCGATTGGATCGATACGAGGGTGTGCTGTCATCCAGTCCTAGGAAAGAGTAAGCGATGACAGCCAAAGAGCCTACTTACCTCTTGAACCCGACTGAGGCCGAACCGTTTCCACCATTCCCATCGACCCCTCCTATCTGACAGGCTTTCTCCTTGATCGTTCAGCCTGTCCCAGCCGACAGTTTGTAGCTCTGGTAACCGCACTTCCAGCGGCGGTCCAGACTCGCAAGTGGCCAGCAGGCGCTGATCCGGCGGCTCTAAAATCGCTTCTACCTCGTCTTCGTCATCGATCAAGCCTAAACCTCTTCCCCACCAAATAACGCTTGTGTTGGCCACACTAAGTACTCCCATACGCGCTCTCACAGCAATCAAGAATGCTTGGATAATGGCGGTGATGATTCGGTGGAGGGAAGACAACGGAGAAATGAGCAAAGCGATCGAGGGCAGAGGCGAGCGCAGTAACAACAACGTCATCGATAGAAGCGGCGTCGCCAGATGTCGGTTAGTATACCGCGGTTCATCACCAAAGTGAACTCCATGTAGCATACCGTCTCCGTCAAACCTAGCTGTCAGCACGATCTACGCAGAGTTGACTCACCAATGATAATGCCGTCCTTGCTCCGGCGGGTAGACGGGGTTCCCGCCGTTCCGGATATACTGTCCGCCCAGTACTTCCACGGGTATCTCGCCTTGTACAATCTCGCAGGGGTGTGAGATATATTCTTCAGTCACCGGGGCGAAATTACCCTTGAGGAAAGGATGGATGTGGTCCACGGTCATGTTGCGACGGCGAGTTGACGTAGAAACAGATGAGAAAAACAATTCAGAAAGACTTTTGTAAATTATCTATTCTTACAGTGACGAAACCACTCGTTCCTGAGCGGATTATGCCGATCTAGATCTGGTCAATCCCATTCAGATCGACACGTGCGTTTTGACAAGATAAGTTACGTCACATGGAAAATTGATTCCGTAAAGATAGCTTAAAAGCTTGGCATGGTCGAAACGAAACGGGGTATTTAGCGTCATTCCCATTTTAATGATTAACAATATAAACCAACCTTCAACACCGCCTTACGTTCTTCTCTCCCCTTTGTCAATCTTACTTTCCCGCTCTCATATACCGGACAACATGCCTACTCAAGAGACCACTCCTCTGCTAGGCTCAAATCGAGGTCATGATGCCTCGTCCGCACCGCCGTTCAACCCGCTCAAGTCTACTCGATACCTCCTGCTTGGCTCATGGATGAACCTCCTGCTCGTTGCGGTGCCCTTATCTTTCATCGGTAAGCAAACCCGGCGATGAAGGTCGTATACTTGCTGACAACTAAGTAGCGGACCTGTTACACTGGCCCGCGGCCGCCCGTTTCGCTACCTCCTTCTTGGCCATCGTGCCACTTGCAAAGGTAAGCTAACGCAATCTGTCGATCTCGCTAATCTCTGTAGCTGCTAGGAGATAGCACTGAGCAACTCTCCATGAAACTCGGTCAGACACTTGGTGGTCTCCTCAATGCTACTTTCGGCAATGCTGTGGAGCTCATCGTCGCTATCGCTGCGCTTGTGCAAAGTGAGTCGTATTTTAGAAAAAGCTTGCTACGATCTGACGCCATTAAACAGATGAGCTTCGATTGGTCCAAACCTCTCTTCTTGGAAGTGTTCTGTCAAACCTACTCTTAGTCCTGGGAATGAGCTTTTTTGCGTGAGTTCAGTATTACCGAGTACTCCGCTAACTTCGCAGTTCCGGATTCTTCTACTCCGAATCAACGTTCCAGGTCACCGCGGCCCAAGCAAGTTCGTCTCTCATGACCCTGGCTTGCATCACCTTGATCTTGCCCGCAGCATGTGAGTCTACTTCAGATCACCAACCGGGCTGACCATTTACAGATCACGCATCAAGTACTGAGGAGGCTCAAAACATTGTCAAGACTCTGCTTGACGATGGCGCTCCTGATCCCGCTGATGCTTCACTCCGAGGCCTTCTGATCCTTTCTCGGGGCACCTCAATCATTTTGCTGCTCACCTACGTCGGCTACCTCTACTTCCAGCTCCGAACCCACGCTCAGCTCTTCGAAGCTGAGGAAGTGGAGAACGAGGAGGCTGAAGTCGCTTCGATGGATCAATGGAGTGCTGCCGGCTGGCTCGTTATCATCACAGTGATTACCGCCTTCTGTGCCGATATTCTTGTCGGTAGTATCGACGAGACCGCCCAACAGTGGCACATCCCCAAGAGGTGAGCCGAATTGCCTTGTGATACCGCTGACAATCAGATTCATCGGTCTTATCCTGCTCCCGCTCGTCGGCAATGCTGCCGAACACGTCACCTCCGTCTGGATGGCCTGTAAGGGTAAAATGGAGCTCACGATTGGTGTCAGTGTGGGGTCCAGTATCCAGATTGCAGCGGGGATGATTCCTCTCCTCGTCATAATCGCTTGGCCCTTGCACAAAAACCTGACACTCTTCTTCGTGAGATGACTCTCTTCCCATCTGATTTTGCTCCAGCTGACTGGTCCATAGGCAAACTTTGAAACCATCGTTTTATTTGTGTCCGTCATGCTCGTCAACCTGCTTCTTCAAGACGGTAAGTTCAATTAGCCTCCCCCTACCAGATCGCTGACCTGCCCTCGAACTTCAGGTCGAACAAACTACATGGAAGGTGTCATGTGTGAGTCGCGATGCCTTCCGCCATACTCCCCTGCTGACGTTCGCCTTTCAGTGATGTCCCTCTACTTGGTCATTGCTCTAAGTTACCTCGTTTGATTGATGGTCTTCTCTGTTTGAACTGCACTTGGCTCTGCTTAGGTCATAGTCTGTCCTCTGCCTCTCTACCTCTCCATCTCTCTCCCGGTAGCTCTCCCCCTTCTCAGCCCTTCTCCCGTGGCTCCTTTCTACCTGACTCGTTAGATATCTGCTGCAACATACACGCCTGGAATTAAAATGTATCTGCTTGAGTTGCTTTGCACAGCGAATGCCCAAGGCGCAAAACATGTATGCGTGCTGTTGCTGCTGCCCGATTTCGTTCTCTTCTGCATTTTGCTTGCATTGAGTGCAGTTCAACCGTCACCCTTCCAGGTGTTTGTAGCTTGCCATGCTCAGTACACTGCATCCAGAAATACCATTATTCACATAGGGTGTATAGTAGGTATTTGAGTGATTCACACGATGACTTGGTCCATTACAAATCGCTAGCTCGCCACGATTCATTGCATCTATCTGAATGACTCAATCTTCAGCCATCAACCATCTGTCCACCTCAAATTGCGACCTCTTTCATTCCGGACAACGGTTCTGATGATATACCGTCGTAATTCCTACATCTACAGCGAATGGTACGATGCGTCCAACACTTGGTAATGTTGGAAAGCTGGAGGTCCGTTGCAGGTTGAAATCAGGGGACAGATGATGTTGTTGTTGGACAGTAAGTACAACTCAGATGGATCCATCAAAGCTGTGGTACGCTATGGATTGGTGGTCTGTTGCTCAATCAGGCAGGCTTTATTGAGTGATGATCAATCATTTGCTAAAAGGCTATGGGCTTGTTGGCAACTTTTGTGACTATACTTTTGATAAGTTAATCCATGGAGGGAAAGGGTGAATGCCCTCCCTCTTTAAGTTGTTCTGAAAGTCTCCTAAGATATCCGGCCATGTTACTCGATGCGGACCAGGAGATCACAACGAGCTTAGACGCCTTCTCTATACAATTTTGGAGCTTCTTGTCACATGATCGACAATGGTGCCAGCTTTTCTGAGGTGTCAAACATGCAATAGCCGATTTTCGAAGGTGTCAAAATTGGAGAAGGTACTAGAATGAATGTTGCTATAGCACTCAAAAGCGTCCTAAACGTCCCAGATTTGGTATGTAATCTGATTGCCGTCAATAAATTTCCCTCCAATTTTGACTGGTCATTCAACTGCTTCAATGGATTATTTAAAAACACCAAAACATACGAAATTCTTGCTACAGCACCCTTCAAACATGGTCTTTATACTCTTAAGGCAAGTCAATTCAACAATAGCAGCGCTTAGCAAGCTTCCACTGACTCTCTCAATACATGGCACACTAGATCAGGCCACTTGAATGTTAGAGATGGAAACTTAGATCTCAAAAATGAACTTGTAAATATCTCACCAGATGAACTGAATGCATTCCAATGTGAATCTGTGTCAAGGGCAAGACTGCAGCAAGCTGCAGGTAATACTAGAGCAACTGAACCACTTGAATTATTCCATCTAATCTCTGGGGGCCATCCAGAACACCTTCTAGACATGGTAGTCACTACTGCTTGACTGTTTATGATGACTTGACAAGAAGAAGAATTCATTTGACACTACTCACACAGAAGTTGGAAGCGTTTTGGGCACTTAAAAACTACATAGAATGGCGAAAGGTCAACCACAACTCACTCTGAAACCGTTGAGATCTGATCCAGGGGGAGAGTTCATGTCAAACTTGGCAAAGCAATACTTCTTAGATGCAGGTATCATTCTTACAACAGTTGCTCCGGGTGCTAATGCTCAAAATAGAACAAGCTCATTTGATGATACCCATGGTGTTACAACTTTATCAGCTGAAACAAATCTTCCAGCAACATTTTGGGCTTAAGCAGCAATTTTTACAGCAATTTCTAGTGATTGTGCTCCAACTGGAGAAAGATAAGGCAATCCTCTTTGAAAGATGGTTTAGCAAGAAGCTCAAATTTCACAGACTTGGGAGTCGTGGAGACAAAATATACTTCAGAGATCATTGAAACACAAAGAATTTAGAAGCTAGGATAAAGAAGTCGAATTCATGGGTTATGCCAATGATCACAGTACATCTGACTATGGAATATTTAGATGAAGTGTCAAATGTGCCAAAGGTGTCAAATCGAATTCAACAACAACATCCAAACTCTCCTTGCCAGTTACTTAGGTTATTTGTTACGATCCGTCCTGGATCGAACCCTTGGTATACAAGACGGATAGAAAGTGAACTTGAGGATTCACCTCGTGGGACTTGTGATGTGGTTGGACAGTGATAAACAACTCAGATGGATCCGATGAGTTGCGGTGGGTTGAAGATGATATGATGGATTGATGATAAGTAGTTAATCAAGCAGGGTTCATTGAGTAGTTATTGAGTATCTACTACAAGGCTATGGAACTTATGATTATAACTTATGGTTATAACTACTTTTGTGTAACTATTGATAATTTGATCCATGGAGGGAAAGGTCGGATACCCCCCTGAAGGGGGGTATTTATACCTTTTGCTGGGACCAGATTTTCTCATGGAAAAGTTCTAAGAAGCTTCTCAGAGGACAGTCTGAGATGCGTCTCAGAATCAGCTCTGAGATACGTCTCCGAGATTCCTCTTAGATGCATCTTAGGGATTATTCTGAGATTTGTCTGAGAAGTTATTCTCAGAGTCTTCTAAGATAGTCGGTCAAATTAGATGACGTTGGTCAGGTCATAACATTATTACCAAGAGTTGAAATTCAAAATCGCTCAAATTCACCTGATCCTGTTGATCTTACTGACACAAGTCAAGAACAAAATACAATTGAACAAGTTGACATTATTAGTCAAGAATCAATAGACCCATTAGCTATCACAGATGATGCTGATACTTGGGGTAATCATGCTATCGCCATGGCAGCCATGTTGACTTTAGCCCCTCAAACTAATGAAGAAGCTTTATCATCTGGTGATCAGCAACATTGGAGCTTAGCAATGAAAGATGAGTTAGAAAAGATGAGCAAGTACAAAGTGTGGGAAGTTGTCCAATAGAACTGATAAAATGCGTACACTTGGAGCAAAATCTTCTAGAAAAGTTCATGGAGAAACTGGTCAACCTTCAAAATATAGAGCTAGATGGGTTGCTAAAGGTTTTGCTCAAATTGCTGGTTTAGATTATGATGGATTATATGCTGGTGTAGCGCATAAAGATTCACATAAAGTATTTTTATCATTAGTTAATCATTCGGACTTAGATTGTGATCAAGTTGATCCAATTACAGCCTTTCTCTGTCGGAATGAGTGATCTATCGCCACATATGTTTGTACCACACTCCGCTTAATCCCAAGGCGCGTCTCACTTGTACGTTATCACTTGTACTAAAGCTTAATTGTGTTATCTATTTTGTTCTTTCTCTTCTATACTTTGTACATGCATTATATATACATCTCATATTCCATCAGACACCAACTAGAGCTGACTCCTGCTTATATGTAAGACGGCGAGAGAGGGAGTTGCTCATGTCATTTGTTCATGTGGATGATCAACTTATTGCTTGTAACTCAAGATCAGCCTTAGATAAAATTAAAAAGGACTTACACAACAAGTTTGAATGTTCTGACTCTGGTCCTGCCAAACACTTTCTTGGTTTTAACATCCACAAAGATAGAAAAGAAAAGAACCTTCACATCTCTCAAGAACATTATTTGGAAGCATTATTAGATAGATTTGACATGTCACACTGCGATCCATCCAAGAATCCCCTTCCTCCAACATTCAAACCCATTCCTGCAACAGATGAAGAACATGAACAAGCACACCATCTTCCATATCCTTAATTATTTGTTTCAATATTGTGTGTCTCAACAATTCCAAGACCAGACTTATCTCATGCAGCAACTGGCTTATCAAATGGAATACTCCTCATTACCAAGCTGCAAAACATTGCTTAAGATATATTAGAGGTCCTTCAGAGATAACTTTGACCTTTAATTCAAACTCAAGTAAAAGAGTTGCACTTGGATATGAGGATGCAGATTGGGGTAGAGACTTAAATACAAGAAGATCTACAACTGCTTACAACTTCAGAGTTCTGGTGGTGTAGTTGCTGGGAAATCTAGAAGACAACCAACTGAGGCATTATCAACAGCTGAAGCTGAATATATGGCATCAGCAGATGTAGCAAGACAAGCAATTTGGTCAAGATTATTACTTGAAGATCTTCAAGTTGGACCCGGTCAAGATACATTTCCACTTTACAATGACAATATTGTTGCCATCTCACGTGCCAAAAATCCTGTAAGTTATGATAAGACCAAACACATTGCCATGCAACATCACTTTGTCAGAGAGAAGGTAAATGACAAAATTATCTCAATCACCCATGTACCTTCAGAACAGATCTTAGCGGATTTGTTAACAAAATTCCTACCTCCAGATTCATTAGAAAGGCTTAGAGGTTTACTTGGTATTGAATGGCAATGGGATCAAGGGGGAGTTTGGCAATCCTGATCTATCAGCACATTTGGATAACACCGCTATCGCTATTGCGACGCAAGTCTTGTTTGTATCCCTGACACTGGATTGATTAATTCAATTGGTATTTACTCTTGCATTTACTTACTTCTCTTTCATCATGCATCGAATAATTAATATGACAACCAAGGTATCTGCTAAGTCGCGCTTGAGAAAGCTTGTTAACCATTGTTCTGAGAGAGGTGGCTCACATAGGGGATGGTTGTAATTGAACAGGCAATCGTTTGGCAGCAATCCTGCTGTTCTCGATTGCTATGAGGCTCCCGACCAGTATTTACCCCATGCACTGTATGAAACACGTTCATTGCTCTGCAGTCACTCAATCCAAGTGTGATGGTGTGATGTTCGTTTAAACTCAAGCAGGAAAGACAGCGAGTAACGCATTTCTATGCAATGAGGGATCCTTTTTGGAGAGCTAGCGTGCGACATCTTATATTTATATATATACATATATATGTACAGACGTATTTGTAGGAGTATGACGTGCAAGTAGAAATAATGACAGAAGATCCCGTTCAAATTTGTAGAGCGAAGACCGATTTGCTGGATAGGGACTGCTCAACACGAATGAAATGATAAGGATGTGAGTCGTGAATGTCCGGAAAAGTTTGGCTTCATCGATTATGCTTCGTCAGAGGATATAGAGGTTGCCGCGAAGATTGAGTTGAAGGAGAGTGCCCTCCTGCGTCACTAGCAGTCGTCTGAGCGTTGAGCTGTCGCACGCGGTCTTGCACCGAAGTGACCTTCTTCATATCGGGAGGGCTTTGCAAATCTCTGTTGAAACCTAATAATTGTTCCGTTTGCCGATCGGCATTTGGTAGTGCCATTTGAGGCCGGGTCGGGCTCATGATCTTACAGGGTCGAAGATCAACCGTACCTGAGTATCATTGGCTGTTCAGCTTTGCGTGACAACCGCTGAAGTGATTGGGACATGCCAGTAAAGGGCAGCGCGTTCAAGATGTCAGGATTAGAAGGAAGTACGCAAAGTTACAGTCCCACATAATTGGCAGGGTAACGAGTTGTAGATGGCTCACCTTGTGCAGCCGAGTTGACATCCTGCATCGTCCCAGGCAGCATCAGGCGTTTTAACTCCTGAGCCGTTTCTGCTGGGCGTGGAGGCAATCGAGAGCCTTGTAGCAGTTGACCAGGACGGGCGTACTTGTTTGTCGTGGTCACTACACCAGGGGAAATATCTTTTGAGCTGGAATACCGACCGTTGGTGGAGAAGTACACATCGTAGCATCCTTCGCATGCCGGTTTCGCGCTCGGAAGGAGCAGAGGTTGGGTTTGACGACTGGGCGGTTTGCCACACACTGTAATTGGTCAGCGCATGTCATTCAGGCATACTGTTGACCTACACGAGCATGCAAAGCATTTCCCGTGCCATTTGAGACCTCTGGCACCAATGTGTCGCCCGCCTAGACCTTCTTCCCTCTCCCCGATGATCGGACGCTTGCAATCATGACACGCGCCGATAGAGAAGGAGGAGGTGTAGCAAGGTTTGCAAAGCGTATCGCCCGCAACAAGCGGGGCCGCATCATTTCTAATAATCAGCGTTCAGCCTGAAACAATGCGACTTACCGAGCAAGGTAGATTTTCATGCCCGAACGGATATCTGTACCGCACTTCATACACTGAGGATGCTGGATCCCTTGTTCAAGAACCGACCCATAGACTGCAGAAACTCAGCAAATTTACTTGAATCCAAAGCTCACCTCGCGCTAATTCTGCGTCTGACTCTGCCGTGAGCGCGACATCAAACGTTTCTTTTCTCGACAGTCCCGGACGGGACGCTGTAGCCCGGTGCTCGGTGGTTGCTGCTCGATTATTAGATAGTGGCGAGGAGGTCAGAGCGGCGTGGGTCGTGGACTTGGTATACCTGAATGATCGATGTAAGCTTTGAAGGCGTGATGCAAATGCTGTTCACACACTTACTTGTCTGCCCAGCGATCAGGGCTGCCTCGTTTCTGAGGGGAGGACAAGAGGGCTTTGACCGGGTTTGGTCTTTCTGTAGAATAAGGTTAGAGATTCACGTCGGTTGCGAGGGCACTGATCTTGGCTCACCAATTGCCCTACCGTAGCATTTCGTACAGCGAGAACCTAGATCCAAAACAGAATCCCCGCACAAGTTGCAGACGATCATTGACGATGTATGTGCTGATGGAGGCCGTAGAGGGATAGACGGTTCTGGTTGGTTGGTAAAATATCGCTGGGAGTGAGAGGACGAATGTATGTAGAATGATAGATCGTTATGATGGTTTCAGTATGTTGTATGAATGTATGGCTTCCTATCGACTGTCGATCAACTGTTGAACTTGTTGAATGATAATATATCTCGGTTAATCGGGTAAATTCCTTTTTACGTAAACGATCAATCAATCAAGAGACCGTGGGGAAAGTGCTTCTTATAAGCTTGCTAACTAGCAGTCCAACAAGCAAAATATCTAATAGTGTTAATGAGTACTCGAGTAAATCATGACATTTATCATTATTGTCTATACTCTATCTGACTCATCCTTATTCGTACGACCGTCTACGTACGTCTGATTTGAATGCAACCTAAAATCTCATGTCTTGACCTGGCCGATTATCTACCTAGACTTCCTTCGAACCCTAGACTTCCGCTCTCTCACGTTGTCTTCGATCATACAGCATGCAAAGTTGTGAGTGGTTACCGAGATGAAACCATCAATCGTTGACAAGAAAATAGTCCTCGACGGGCTGCGCTCCTTGCCGGAAGACACATCAATACTCGATCCCCCTAATGTTACCCAGGAGCAGGCTTCGTATTTCACGAGAGAGCTTTTGGCTTTCGTAGAAGAAAGGCAGTCGCAAGCAGCAAGACATACCGTCTTACAAGCCGCCAGTAATTTGTCACCGGAACCTGTGTGGGAGAATACGGCTTTACAATGGTCCCAAAATGCTGATAGAACGGGGGCTGGCAACGACAGAATCATCACATATATCATCAAGGGGTTCAAGGAAGGTGTTTTTCAACCGGAATTATGGCTTCAGGGCTTGGAGAATGAGACGAAGGATAACGAGGTTTCGAAAGAGATCTTGGTTGCTTGGGGAAAGGATAATTTCGACGTGAGTGTAGCGTTTAAAGGGGGCTGGCTGACAAACAGACACTCTTGGAAAGATGTACAGGGCTTTACACGCGTTCGTCCATGCGAATGCCTATCGCTACTTTACTCATAAAATCCGTTGTCGAATATCCTTACCACCCCTCCGACGTTTCTTCGGCAACTTACATGGCTCGGGTAGCGAACAGTACTTTCGTTGATATCCTACTGCAAAGTCTCATCCTGGACACTGGTAATCAGCTGTTCAGTATCAATCTTCGACTCCTCCTAGCCATCCTGCCATATGCACCTCTTATTCTCACATCCAAGGTACCTCTCATGGCCATCGTTTTAGGACGTGCAATATCATGGCGGGATCGTCCTTTCATCGATCATACTCCGATTGCTCGAGACGGAGTCACTCAGACTCAGATACCCGACCCGTCCCTCAACTGGGATGTTGCTACGTCCGCTACAGAGATAGAAATTGATATGCCAGATCACCTCAAGCCTCGTCGGATCGCCCAGATGTTTATCATCGCCATGTACGGAGCGTGGCCCTCAAACGTCATCGCTTTTGTGAGAGATCCTGTGTCGTACATCCGAGGCAAGAATGTGCAGCCAATATATGCGGTGGATTGGGATAGAGTCTGGTCTCCAGGGGTTTTGGCAACAAGGTTGGAACCGTTGATTCGAGATTTTAGGCTACATCCTTCGCTTGTCGTCTTCACTTCGACGGCCGAACTCGCTGATGCCAAACGATGGGAGAAAATTGATGCTTCGGAATTTATCGCTCGTTCTCAAGCACTGTCCAATTCCGATCAACAAGCGATATCGCATGCGGGACTTTTCGATGAAGAGGAACAGTTGGTGAACGTGGTTCAGTCAATGGACTCTGGCAATCTGGGAAAGGAGAATGAGCTGTTACGGCTGGAGGCGAAATATACAGCTCGCGTGAGGAAGCAGTATCTCTACCGTAAGTCGACGGAAATCCTTCTTCCAAACCCTTGAGCTCACCGCGTGCAGACATTGGGCGGTTACACCGAACTTCCTTACGATTGAACAACGATGAAGCGGAAATACATAGCTTTGTGAGTTCACGGTATATGTTTCGTAAATGAAGCTGATGCACCAAAATTACAGGTGAATAGACTGAAAGCACAGACAAGTCAAATAGCGGAACTGACAACTCAGCTGTCCCAAGCCAGAACCGATGCATCCTTGGCTCAACAGAAGCATGTGAAATGGCAAACACAGCTGAGGGATAAGATTGCTAACTTCAGGGAGGAGAAGGCTACCTGGCAAACGGAAGCAGCGCGTATACGAGCGGAGCTGAGTGAAGCTCGCGCAACCGCGGCAGCTCAACACGAAGAGCTTGCTGAAGTAAAAAACGAGTGAGTAATACTGGAGCAAAATATCATTTTATTGACGATGATATCGAAGACGCTTCAAGCTGCAGAATCGATTGACTGAGGCCGATCCTAAAATCCGACACATTGCGGACTATGAGATACGGATGAAGCAACTTACGGATTCGCAGAGATTATGGTGAGTGCAAGAAGCAGGCGATATCGTTGACTCTTTTAGGGATGAAGATGTACAGCGTTGCAAAGAGGCTCTTCAGCAAGCGGAAGCCTCGAAAGCGCGATGCCATGAGGTATGTTCTGACGTCTCGACTGCTGGCTGACCTGAAACAGCTTGAGCAGATGCTTCGAGCGAGTCGACAAGAAACGACCGATCAAGCACAGGCGATTAGGTGGGTCTCCGGTTGACGATCTGTCGCTGACTCGCTTTAGCTCGCGTGAGCGCAAGGTGCCGACCTTGCAACGAAGAGATCGAGAGGATCTGCCTGATGATCGCAATCACATTGCCAAGTCCAGTCAGGATATCGAGGTGTACATCAAGTTATTAGAAGAAGCTAAAGCTCGAAGCGACAAGCTGGAACGAGAGAACCTCGAGGTAAGTCTCCAAGGCTTAGCGTTGGCAGGAGCTGACGGTTTGTAGTTGCGGAACAATATACCGAACCCTCCCAAGAAAGAGGGGGATGCTCATGATAGATCGTTCATCTTCGAAGATCAGGTTGTATAGTAGTCGCATATAATATCATGTATAGTATACTTCATGTAATCGAGCGTGCATCGATGGTGTGTGTGTATATGTATGCGTGTCCCTGTGTGCATGGTGACTTGAAAGGATGATCCCTATTTATGTAGGTGCATGGCCGACGACGACCATCAATCTCTCCCCTGGCTTCCAAATTAGACCTATTTACTCCTTTTCGATTCATTTGTCTTCTTCTTATCTTCCTGCTTAAATAATGTACTTGGCAAACCATGCCCAAAGTCATACGCCTTGATCAGCCGACTTACTACGAGATACTGGGCATAGAGGAAGCGGCCGAATCATGTGAAGGTGAGCCAAGAACTGAAGGATACCCGTTGATAGGCCAGTGCGTAAATCGTATCTCAAAGCAGCTCAGCGATGTCACCCAGATCGCAATCTCCATGATCCTTCCGCCAAAGATACATTCCAACAGGTTCAAGGTGAGCTCACTAAAAAGCGATTGGAGCAGCGATTGACCCTTCACAGAAGCATATGAGGTGCTGTCTGATCCCGAACGCAGAACGATCTACGACGATAAATTGGAATCTTTGCGTAATCCACCTGCTCCTCCTTGCTTTTCCGCCTATCCTGGCACGTTTCGTCCACCCTCACGTAACCCAGCGAGACCAGTATTCCAACAGCCACCTCCATTCCACCCACTACACGGCACGCCGATGATGGTCCCCTCTGCCAAAATTATCTGGTTCAAGACAAGACTTGTTCAAAGAATATCTGTAAGTGATATATACATGATTGGGTACTGATGTAAGCTACAGCAACCTTACAGAGTCCCTCGTCCGCACTGGCGACCACCGGTCCCAATTACTCCAATTCGCCCCTTCCTGCCCTCGCCAAGAGATTATGCACAGAAAATGATGATGGATATGGAGGCTCATTTAGCGAGACTACGATGGATGGCGGAAGCGAGAGCAAGAATTGATAGGAGAGGATGATTTATGAGGCGGATCGCAGTGCTTGTTCCGTCAGGTCCAGGACCTAAGGAAGTGTCAGTGATTGCACATGTATTGTTGACTTCAACGCACCTTCTGAATATCCGGTCTTTGCTCGGGATTGACTACAAGCATAGCATCGATCAATGACACCAGAGTTTGTGAATACCCGCCTGGATGCCTATAACGACCGCTGCCAACTGCCATAGCGATGGAGGTGCCGTCTACCTCGAAGGGTGAATGTCCGTATGCCACAGCAAAAAGCGTACAGCCAAGCGACTGATCGTGAGCTGTGGACCGTTTTCGAAAGACTTACCCATACGTCCACCTTCTCGTCCAGTGTTCTACCTGTCTTCACATCGAAGAGCTCCGGCGCTCGGTACGGCATTGAAGAGTGCTCGCTCGCGATGTCCTGTTCGTCAGCGATGTCCATGTTGTGCTCACTCACTTGTTCGAGAAGAGCTTGCTGCCTTGTTTCCACGTTTATCCTCGCTCTAGAATCCGTCAACACTGATCGATTTCGCATTCACTCACTTAATCGTTGACCCAAAATCCATAAGGATTGGACTTCCGTCGTCGGCAATCATGATGTTTCTGTCGTCAGCAATGTCTCGGCGTAATTGACTCACCCTGGCTTGATATCACGATGAGCATAAGGTATCAATTCCCCTTGCTCAGCATTAGCTAGTTCCTCATCATGATCAAAGACCGGCTCCCCAACTAATGGATCGTCTTCTTGAGTGGGAGGATAGGAAGCGGATACTGCTGGTAGATGGTATTGGTGCATGGCTCGAACACTACTGGTCAGCTCAGGCTACACGTAGTGGACTTACGCTAGACATGTTCCATGAAACAGCTCAAGGAGCTTGCGTTCCGGCATCCTACTGCCCGAAACCGAAGTAGAAGCCATAGCATCTTGCAGATTCCCTCGCGAGTAGTATGGGAGAAATCTGATATCAGCGGAATTTAGACAAGACATACTCACAAGTAAATGATCTTCCCTTCTCCTCCTTCATCCTGTACTACGGCTGAATCAAGTATCTTAATTATATTGGGATGTCGGAATCGTCTATACGCCTCAACTTCTCGCATAGCCTCCTTGACCCCTTCCTGACCCGAGGTGATGAGAATCTTCTTCAAAGCATACAGGCGACCAGAAGACAGGTCACGAATAAGATACACGAATGAGAAACCACCCTCGCCCAGCAATTTCTCTATCTTATATGACCGTCCATTGATTTTGAGCGTTGCATCTCTGATGACGTGTGAGTGAAGTTCGTATTTGAGCTATGTGACTTACGGTTTGCAAATGCACTACAAGGTCAGCGATTGAATTCGTTGTTGAACACTCACCTGTGTCAAAGTTACAACTGCATCCTGAGCATAGAATTTAAGCCTGTCTAAAGCTATTGCTAGGTTGTCGTTGGAATTCATATTGCTTTGTCGGTCAAGTAAGTAAAAGTAAAAAGAAAACAAAACAAAACTCAAAATAGGAAATCGCGCGTGTAAAAACGATAAGATTATCATTTTAAGATTGCTTTAACCTCCAGTATCAGCTCGACTAATGCTCCACTAATCGCATATAAGAGCATGGCGAGGCCTCCCTTCCCATCCGGATGGTCAAAGATCCCTCTGAGCCTGAAAAATCTCACTCTTGCAAACACGCTGCCCGTGGGCCAGTCCTTCTTATGGCATCGTCATCAACTGAAAGCATCATCGTCCGAACAACCAGTTGAAGAATTTTCGCGAGCCGTTGATAATCCACCAAGAGTCGTTTGTCTACGACAAACACCCAATCATTTATACTACACAGCTGTATACCCTAGTATAGATGCGGCTGAGACGGATGGCCGAACAGGCATCACGCGAGCCTGGATTGACGATTACTTTCATCTGAAGTTACAACCAGATCTAGAAAAGTTGTATGACGATTGGAGAAGAAGGGATCCGGATTTATTTGGAAAGGTCGAGGTGAACGAGCGAGCTATCGGCGTACGAGTCTTGCGTCAAGATCCATGGGAATGCCTCATAGCGTGAGTTCAGACTCATGCAACGGTAGCTGATCGCTCAGTTTCATTACTTCGACCAACAATCATATCCCTCGAATTACCTCACTTCTACATCGCTTCTCACAAGCATTCTCTCCGCCCCTGCTGAGCCTAGATAACCCAGATGGGAGTGGTAAGACTACCTATCACCTCTTTCCGAAGCCGTCAGCGGTACCGGCAACTTCAGACACGCTATTGCGAAATATGGGTTTTGGATACCGAGCCCCATTTATCGAATCTAGCTTACAAATGCTACAAGACGAGTTCAAAGGGGAAGTAGAAGAAGGTCTACTTAGTTGGAGAACGGAGCCAGTAGAGGATGTCCGTGATAAGCTAGTGGCGCTCAAAGGTGTCGGCAGGAAAGTTGCAGATTGTGTCATGCTCATGTGCATGGATAAGGTTCGTGAATTCTGCCCAAATTGAGCTGATGTACATAGCCATCCCTCATTCCTATAGATACTCACGTAGCAGCAATAGCTGCACGTCATCCTGCGTTCCCCTCACGTTTACGGAATAAGTCCATGTCAAAGCAGATATACGAAGAAACGCAACAGTTTCTCCTAGACAAATGGGGACCGATGGGAGGGTGGTGCCAAGCGGTCATGTTTGCAGCGGATCTGCCGGCAAACAACAAAGTGTTGAAAGTAGAAACAAAGGCGGTGCTGAAGGACTCTTTGTCGTTGAAGCGGAAGGCTGAGACTGTAACAGTGACTGAATTGAAGAGGACTCGTAGTGAGACACGGAGAGTGATGAAAGTGGTCACGGAAGTGAAGATAGAATGATCGGGATGCGATGATGTCATTTACGCCGCATATCGCCAAGATAGATAAGAATTTTATTGTTTTGTATTTTTGCATGTATCTTTCATATCAACCAGTTTGAAGATATGTTACAATCTGCGTCAGAGATACTGTCTACCACCTGGTCTGCTGTCGAGGTGAGTGACATGTATGTGAAATGTGGCTGAAAGATAGGCTTCGATCTCGGTGATTCTCGTTTTGATATACGGCTTTCTCGCTAGTAAATGTAAACTTTTATCTAAGGAGGGTGAAGAAGTGAGTCCAAATACAACATAATGTTAGCGCTGACGATCATAAGAACGCATCCAAATTATGTGTCACCCTCTTCCTTCCAGCTTTACTCTTCTCTGAGATCGGTCCACTCTCATCCTGGGAGAATCTGCAGCAATGTAAGTGGAACATTGGGAGACCCCGCTGACAATAAGACTGGATTATTATCGTTTACGCGATAGTATTCCAGATAATTTCCTGGATATTTGGAACCGTTGGGGTAGTAGCTTTTGGAATGCCTCGGTGGATCATGTAAGTTTACTCGCAGTCTGATCATGACTGACATTCAGTCCTTGTATGGTCTTCAACAACGCAACGTCCTTGCCATTATTGCTATTTAGCTCCCTGGGTAAGAATGGTACGCTTTCGCCCTTGACCAAGGGCGACGAGCTGGATGGGGTACTCGATCGAGGACAGGTGTATTTATTGATCAATGCTCTGGTTGCCAATCTCACTCGGTTTTCTCTGGGACCGATTATGATGAAAAGGCACCCTCTTGATGTTCCGCACCCCTGGTCCCATTCAGAATCCCCTCATGCAGTCAAAAAGGTCAAAGAGGTGCTATCCGGTGGCTATCCAGAGATTGAGCCGTACTCCGATGATGAGAATGCCCCTCTACTTGACCAAGCAAGAGAAGGTGGAAAGAAAGGGTGGAAGATTCTCAAAATCGTCAAAAATTGCTTGGCAGGTTTTATGAATCCACCAATGTATGGAGGGATTGCTGCGATTCTCGCGGGAGTGATCCCTTTCTTGCACAACTGGTTGTTCACCAAGGGCGCTTGGCTTAGTCCGTGAGTGCAGTAGACAAGAGAGCGAAGCTGATATTCAGGTTTTCCGATTCGATCGAAAAAATCGGGAAGTTATACGCAGCTTTGCAGATGCTGGTGATAGGTGCCCATCTCAGGACTAAGAATGGATCAAGACCACCCATCTTTCCCCTCATGTACCTCTTCGTCATACGATTCGCTGTGATGCCTGTGATCTCGATTAGCATGGTATATGGCGTGCGTAAAGCGTTGGGCGATCGGATATTGAGTGACCCGGTCTTGGTGAGTAAATGAAGAATGAATTGACTCGAGCTGATTTGTAGGATTTCATCATGATGATTGCACCTGTCGGTCCACCGGCCCTAACCCTCGCAGCTGTGAGTGAACTAAAGAGTAAACATTTGCTGATTGCTAGATTGTCGAGATGTCCGATACCGATGAAAATGTCGAGACCGCTGTTGCGAAGACCATCGTTATTTCGTATGCCCTCTCGCCTTTGATCTCTTTCAGCGTCACCGCTGCTCTACATGTGGTGCAAAAGCTATATTAGAGTTTCAAGGGAGAAGTATAGGAGATTATGATACAACATATGCATTATGATACGAGATCTACCAGCTTGACTTGTGTACACCAGGTAATTCACCATTGAGAGCTTTCAGACGAAATTGGAACTGTTCGTTAGCTTGATAATAGACACAATGAACTCACTCTTGCAAGACCGAATTTAGACATGACACCTCGACCTTTGCCAGTCTCCCAGCATCTACTCTTAACTGCTCCTAGTCTACCTTCTCCTCCATTCAATGCATTGAGACCAAGTTGAGCCTTGTGACGAACGGTAGCTGGTAAGGTTGTGTTTCGGGCAACGAAAAGATAAGCACGACGTTGGACTTCGAATTGTTCGGCAGATAATCGTTTCCGTATGTCTCGCAAGACTTGTGCTTTGGCTCCCATGCTGCAAGGTGTTGTGAGTTTTGAGTGAATGAGGATGAGAAGAGAAGAATCATGAAGATCGGTTTGAAGCAAGAATATCGGAAGAATTATGACCAGTCGAGTTTTCACTGGGTTCACTTACTAATTTAATTATGCGCACCGTTTATCACTTTGGGATAAAATGATGATGTTTCGGAATTGGAGCTAGTTGAGACAAAACAATAATTAATATCATTTTATATTCATTCTATACAATCAAACATGAATACATGCTGACATTCATTCATTCATACCATGACCTCGAACCCTCAGGCCCTTTCAAAATGTTCCCTTCCGAGTGTCATGTAAACAGTGTGTGGACGGGATCATCTCGTTCCCAGTCATGAGGTGATCGACTACTTAACTAACAACCTGTCTATATGCGTATATACTTATTGGTACCATTCTAGCTAATGATTGGCTGAACCACCCTGACCGCTCGAGCCCACTTTCCCCTTGTTGGCCATAGCGTTTAGCGTACCTTGACAAATTGAAGCGAGCATACAAGTGTCTACTGAGACTTTTATCACAACTGCGAGAAAATGGACACGACTCTACCTTCAATCGTATCTCGATTGTTCGTAGAACAAAATCAACGCAACATCGCGAAACCACATCAATCATCGACGACTTCGTCAGGCATCATGCTTCCCGACCCAGCCCGGTCATCTTCTTCTCGACGAGCTGACGAGCGGATTCCGCTCCGCTCAAACCTCCCACCGCCATCATTCGTCGATGTGCAGGAAACACCTTCCCCACCCCGCAAAATCATCTCGAACTGTGACAAAGCTAAGATAGAAGCTCGACCTGTCACTCCCCTGGATTTCGGCAACTCTTCTAAGGATAAGACTATGCCCTCCAACGGTAAGCAGATTCGTACCTCTATCGATCAGAAATTGGCTGTGGAACCAGCGATCAAAGGTATTCCGCAAGGACGGCAGGAAGATTTAGCTATATCAGTTACCAATAATTCAACCTCCATCAGTGTCGTTTCACAGAACGTTGCGACTATTCCTCATAGAAACGGAGCTTTCAAAGATACAAGAATCAAATTATCTTCCCTCAGTGGTACAATGCGATCCAGCTTTAGAGACAGAAGCAACGATAAGGATGAAAAGGAGAAGAGATCGAGTAGCCTAAAGTTGCACAAGGGTAGCGTACGATCTAATCAACGGGGCTCGAAAATCATTTCTTCATCATTGAAAATGGGACTACAATCAGACCACCGGCCTGTATCTCCAAATCATAGAAGTAATCATGGAGCGACTCACTCTGCATATAGCGATACTTCGTTCAACACTGCAAATACGGAAGCGTCACTCCCTTTAGTGCCCCCCTCTGCTCCCACTGAGTCCACTGAATGCTCGACAGCAGAGTTTTCGCTCCTCTTCACGCCTACATCACAGATGGAGTACGACTATCCGGCCTCAATAACGTCCTCTCGGTCCACCCAATCTCGTGAACGAGTTCTGGGGTTGATCAGCGATCCTTCACCAGTTTCTCCCGCTGGGATGGAATCATTCACCAATCCTGCCATTGAAGAAGTGCTACCGTTCGCAGGTGGACAGCCCTTCGCAGCTTGGTCTTCACCGGTCGATAATGAGGGACAAATCTCAGTACATAACCACAACGTTGAAGTCGGCAGAAGAGGTAGCATGTCGCCTGGTAGGCTTGCTATGTTATCCCCTAAGGATGCTCCACACACGGAAAGCTCAATGTCCTTCGAAGGATGGGAGGAAATCCCTAGACCACGTTCGAATTTGCCTGGGAAAAAGGTTTGGCTTGGTTCAAGAGGCGACCAGAGCACAGGTGTGTATGATGTGGGGGCTCAGGAAGAGGACAGGGAAGTGGAAGTTTGGGCATGGGTTGCTACCAAGAAATGATTTCAAAGAGAGAAGGTAGGATTGAGGTTATATGCTAGTTGCATTAGTATCTTACAGTCCTGTCAATTAGTAACGACGCGACTTTCGTTTGTATATCTATGTACCTCGTATCAACCTCATCTACATGATTTATCTTTTGACTCTACGATGGCAAGTTGTGTTATCAAGGATTAGGCGATTACCGCCGCCAATTTCATGCCGATCAATAACCGGGCATGTACAGCTGTGTTTTGTCACGGTCGACGTATTCAATTCAAATCGTTTCTTCACGTTCTGCTTCTTGTCGGTATGCCTTATGATCGCTAATATGTCAGAAAAACCATTGTATACTATTCCAATAGATGAGCGTCCACCTCATGGGCCATGGACGTCCAAGGTCTTCTTTCCACTTGTTTTCAATTTCGCTCAACTCGGTATCAATTCGGCTCAATTCCTCTTTGTGCCTTTACTGCTTATCCCGGTGGTAGGGAGACGATGGTTTGACACTGCAGTCGGGTGGACCAAGGATGGTTATGGGCGACTATGTGAGCTACATTGTAAGAGAATAGTGCTGATTGGTAGTGATCGTGATAACCGTACTCTTTGGTCCGACTTCTCTGATCTTGACAACCGATACACCACCTTCAATAACTAATCTGGTTGAACGGGATGCGAATGGTCTGATGACTAAGATTAACCTGCCGGATCGATTAGTAGTCATGGCGAATCATCAAGCGTATCTTGACTGGATGTATCTGTGGATTCTCTCGTGTTATGCTGGGCATTCTCGAGGCATCATAATTTTACTCAAAGCGAGTCTGAAGAAAATACCAGTTATCGGATGGGGTATGGTGAGTCAAGATCATCGATGAATGTGACTGACAGTCAGCGGTTTTTCGGGTTCATCTTCATGAATAGGTCTTGGGCAGCCGATAGGGATAATTTGACTTTAGCTTTGACCGAACTGGGTCATCAGGCTCAATCGGGTGCAGAAAACCATACATCGGAGACATCTGGACTACTTAGACCCAAGAAACGCTCTCCCTTATGGTTGCTCATCTTCCCCGAAGGCACCATTGTCAGTGATGAGGAGAGAGTTAAGAGCGTCAGGTATGCTGAGCGAGAAGGAGTAGTAAGTTCACTTTTTGCTTAGATCAAGCTGACGTATCAGCCCGATTTCGTCACCATGCTTCATCCTCGTTCGACAGGTCTGCTTTTCTGCTTGAGAACTTTACTACCCCAGGTACCAGATCTTCAATTACTAGATGTGACTATTGGATATCCAGGCGTTCCGTATGGAAAATATCCCCAGGATTGGTGAGTTCAAATTACGACAATATATCGCTAACATGTAGGTATGGATTGTTCTCGGTGTTCTTCCGTTCTGTACCCCCGCCGACGGTTCATATCCATCTTCATCTATATTCTGAATTAACATCTTCTACCTCTGAGGTGCCATCGCTTGTTACAAAGCCCCTCGAATCAGGCACTAATGAGCTTCCCTCTAGTACTGGACTAGCAACGCCTGAGGAGACTAAGGCGTTTGAGCTATGGCTGAGAAGTGTGTGGACGGCCAAGGAGAAACGGATGGAAAGCTTCTACAGAGATCACAAGTTTCAAAGCGGTGAAGGGGGTGCTCGAGAGGTTGTTCCGGTAAAGCAAACGTGAGTGCATACTTGGTCCCGAATGTGACTGACAATACAGTAAATGGTATCACTGGATTTCTGCATTCGGAGGGGGCGGTTTGGGTACGGCAGCTGTTGTCGGGATCGGAATTTGGCAAATTGTATCACTGATCAAGTCATTGTAATGCATTTTACATATATATCTGAACGAGGCACTTGAATACGTCAACGATCGACAATACTGAGTGGGGTGAAAGAAGGGGGGTTTCGCCTGAACCAGGCGGAGACGATCCGCTATGACTCCTAATGAACACTCTGGACGAAGCCGTTGCAAGGATGAGATGGCAGGCGTAGACCAGCGTTGTCGATGCTGGTAGTGTGTGGACTGCAATGTCAGCTTATGTTGTTACCGAGCATACTCACTAGGCATACGTTCCTCTCCCCGCTCCTTTCCAGCTATCTCATCTTCTTCAACCAACTTGATCAATTCCGCTAGACTCATGGTTAGAGCTTGTTTCCCTTCACTAGGGACTACCATTCGTGCACAATCCCTACCCCTGACAACGCTGACCAGTGAGCTTTCCTCCTCATCCACCGGTGACAGCACTGGTGAAGTGTCGCTCCCAAGCGTTTGATCTTTGACCTCAGCTAGAACTCCCAATACTCGTAGTCCGTATCTGTTCATAGCTTGCATTGCTTCAACGATTGTAGCCGAACTTGAGATGGATATCAAAGAATGAAGTGTTAGGTTGAGAAGTTTCGAGTTTATTCTTGCTTCTAGTATTGAAGGAGGGATTCCAAGCTCCAAAAGGTATCGTAACACTGTATCATGCGATAAGACACCACCATCTTCCACCGCAATTCGATGAATTCCATGGCTAAACAATGTGATAAATGATCGCAAAGGCGCATCGTGAGGAACGCATTGATACGGATTCTTTCGGGATATGTCTGAACTACATCAGCAATGATTCAATGATGTCAAGGCTTACTGCAGAGAGCACCAATAGTGACATTCTCGCCTTGGCGCAACCGTCCTGCTATCGTCTTGCACTGCTGGGTCTTTCCGCTTTCTGGCAGGTGTTTCAGCGTTACTGGATCAAGAATTAACAGCAGGAATGTGATAAGATCCGCATACTACGAATTAGCCCCGTTAACATCTCATATGACTCACATCAAAGAAGGCGGGTGTTTGAGCTGTATCCAAAGGTTTCACTAGCAGGTATTTCGTATCATTCTCAAGAAGGAGCTATTCGGGCGTCAGCTTAACCCGATATCTGCCACTTACGTTCACTGCTTCCTCGATTCTTGTGTCAGCGACTGTTGTCAATACTTTCTCGTCCTCGGCCAACAGGATGTCTCTCGCCAGCTTATCAAGCCATGCACCGGAGTCAACGGTAATATCCTCGTCTTCGTCCAAGATAGCTGAAGATTGGAACACCGAGGTAGAGCCGAATATCACGGAACCGCTGAGGCTCAGAGAGCTGAAAGATCCTCTAGATCCTCTCCTGAGAGAAGAAGAGGATGATAAGGGTTCATACGAAGATTTGGAAGGCCTGTTCGATAAGGAGCCATGACGTGAAGGGACAGATATAGGATGCGCTGCAAGATGAGGTGACAGAGTAAGAGAGGGTCTGCGCTGATGACGGGATGGGGATGGCTGTGAAGAAGCCTCGGAGAGTGAGGCGAGATTGATGGGACCGTCCATTGTGGACACACAATCCAACAAAGAAGCAGATAAGAAGTAAAGTCACTCATACTGAATCAAACAGCCATGATGACGCATGGAGACGTCGGTAATTGCTGCTCCCGTCACCGCTTAAAACCCATTACAAATGAACCGGCGCAGACTGTTCGATACTGAGCACGTTTCAAAGCCGCTTCGTATATCTGATACATAGTAGAATTTGGTATTATAACGTGTATTTACTAGATGGGAAATATAGGACAAGCACCACTTCGTTGTGCGGCGTGGGCTGTATCACATTTCAAGGAGTTCGAATTATTATAGTTGGGTATAGGCGATAAAATATAGAGCGATGTATCCGAATTCATTGTGAGTCTGTATGCGCGGTGTCTCAAGGACTAACTGTGAGCGGGATTCTTGAGAGCCAAGAGCTTAACTTCTCTCTCTCGCTACATCGGTCAAAATCAATTATCAGCTTTGTCACTAGACCAACCATACCCCCAAACTCTCGCTCGGTTGGTTGCAGAGAGGGATATAAGACTCACATCGTCTGCAGCCCGCATTGCACGAAGATCATCAACGCTTTGTGTTTTTTCTGCTACCTGAGCTGTAAGTCCGGAAGCATGGTCTCTTCGCTCCTCGTAGTCGTTTTCTGAGTTTCTCAACTCTCCTTCGATTTTCTCGTACTTCTCCTTCTCCTTCAAGAAACGCAATCGAGCCTTGTGCTCTCGTCGAGTCCACTTAGAGAGTCGGAGTTGAGATTTCCTTTCAGCTGATGCAGCCTCTCGTTGGAGCTTAGTGAGCCTCTCCAATTCCTTGATAGCACCGGCCACGGATTTAGCTTCAGATTTGCCTTCAGCCTTGATCACCTTGGCAAGTCGTTTAGCGTCTTTCTTTTCTGTTAGGTTGTCAGCTGGTGATCCATGCGGCAAGCGGCATGGCAAGTATGGCTACTTACCCATAGTGGACAGTCTTCGGAGTGTAGCATCGTCCAAGATTCTTTCAGATAACTCAGCTCGCTGATGGATATCACTGGGGATATTTGTCAGTGCCAAATCCTTGCTCATACTGTAGTATTGAACTCACTCTCGGCCCAACACCTCTTCTGGCTGAGTACCGACACTAGCACCTGCACCTCTGCCGAAAGCACCTTTTCTACTACCGATTGTACCTCCATTGGCACCTCTGGAAAGATTACCATTTCTGCCGTAGGTGCCTGATCGACTGAGTACTGTACCACTTCGGTTCAACACACCAGCTCGTAAATCTCTTGATTGTTCGTTTCTGGACTCTGATCGGTCAGCTTCGGAGATGGACATCAGGTTAGGTTGAGGTCTGTATCCGAAAGATGAATGGGGTCTAGTCGGGGAAGTAGCGCGCTGTTGAGGAAGATCCGGCTCTTCAAAGGTGGTTGATCGGTCCCTCGAAATAGGTCCGCTGTCGTGCAATGAAACCCGGTTGCCACCTTGAAGTTCATGTTGTCTTTCATGGGTAGCGATCTGACCTGGATGGAAGCCATTGTGTTCCTCGTTTTGTGCAGGTAGTCGTCTGACGGAAGCCACAGAAGGTGATCGTACGTGATCGCCATTCACGGAGGGTGATCTAACGTGATCACCATTGACAGAGGCGGCTTTGTTTGATCGGATTGATCCAGCTTTAGAGGATGCTCTTTTAGTGCTAGGAGCTTTGGTGGATCCAGCAACGGTCTTTCGTTGTTTGACCGAGGCGGCCTCGGGAAGTTCCGGCTCATAGGTGGTTACGATTGGGATGGGTTTCACATAAGATCGAGAAGCTCTTGAATTGAACCTAATCGATTGGATAGTATTAGCGAATGGCAAACAAGCTAGATGCAAAGACTCACCCCGGTCTTTGTGGGTTTTCTTCATCTTGGTCAACTTCTGGCTTCAAATCGGTAGGATCGGAGCTCAAAGCGGAACCTAAGCCAATCTCATTTCCTCCTTCTCTGGTGTTTGAGGGATTGTCATTGTAATCTTCGACAAATTTGCCTGGCACTACCGCAGGACCACCATTGGCGAAGTTGCTCTGTGTGGTTTGACTAGTACGGTGAGTGGCTCGACTAGCAGGTCTGTCATTCAAATCGAGGTTTTGAGCCTTCTCTGACAAACCATAATCGTGGTCTTCGACTGAGTTGTTGCCGTTGGTGCCGAAGTGATGAGTGTTGTCCACTTGGGGTTCTAGAGCTGCCATCTTGATTGGATGAGTACCTTCTTTGGTGTATAAAAGGGGTAGGTAGGCTTGTTCAGTTGCGATTGGTGCTGGTAGAGTTGTAGTAGTAGGTTTCTCGTCAACAGACTTGGTATTGGGTTGAGACTCGACTGCTTGAATGGTTTGAGCTTGAGGTAACTTTCTTTCGATAGATCCACCTAATGCAGGTACCGAAGTAGCAGGTAATAGGACTGGAAGTGAAGGCGAAGAAGGTGTAGTTGAGTGAGGAGAAACAAGTGCAGTGGATGCAGGTGAATTTGATTCTTCTGTAGTCGTAAGTAAAGATGGCTTCTCAAGATTGTCTTGGATCGGTTGTTGATCAGATTTAGTAACAACTTTCTCTGATGGAAAGACTGCTTTGATCACTGGCCTAGTGAGCAGGCCTACGAGGCCGAGTTGAATAGCTTCGGACGCCGTGTTGGGCGACGTTCAAAAAGGGAAATAGAAAGACAAGGTCGACGAGTGATTGTCGACTGTTAGCGATAAGAGTTGATGTTAATGTTGCGGATGGATTTAGCTTGTTATTGTGTGGGTTGGAGAAAGAGAAGAGATGGAAACAACAGGTTTTCCTAAAATGAAATAGGAATATAACGATGAACGATGAGTTGTGAGAATAGGTTGATGACGGAGTTGGGAAGAATGACGAAGTTGGGTAGTACTGTATGCAGCGAAACCTGGTTATGGGAAATGAAAGATGTCCCAATTTGACTATTTTACTCGTAATTTACATTAAACCCTCAGGAAATCAGTGACGTCAAAATAATAATATCATAATATTACCCTAATCCACCTTCCATCGCCGGAAATCATTTAAAAAGGTATGGGGGTGGAGCCAGTTACCAATACAATGATATTCGCCTAATAAGGAAATGTTTCAGTTGATTTAGTGGCACTTTTAGCATGTGCCTAGCTTTGCATATTTGATCCCGAAGAAGTGTGTCAAACACGTGTACTGTCCCATCACAAGTTAAGTCATCTCTCTTAATAGTCATTCGATATTATCTAAAGCCAGTTGAAACAAGACAGATCATACCGTGTCTTGACAGCTCGCAACGAGGTCGTGCAGCCAAGAAACATCTATCACGATGAATCAACTGCCTCCATCCGTCCAAAAAGTACTTGAAGGAAAAATTGTGAGTTTGAGAGTACGAGGAATGCAATGATCATTGAAGTTAAACTTGACTGACGGATTATGAACATGGTTGTAGGATCCCAAGTCGCAGTATGCCCTCGAACAGATCACTCAGATTTTCCTCATCGCTTTGACAGTGAGCTCCGGTCCTAAAAGTTGAACTACTTTTCACTGATTGTCAAGAATAGGTCGTCTCCTTTGTCATCTCTTTCTTCTCGAGCTCAGTCATTTTCGGTTTAGAGGTATTCTTAGGAGGTCTGGTACTGCTCATACTTGTGGGTTTATCAAATTTGTAAACCTAGGATTTTGGATGATGCTCATAAGATAGTTGGATAGGCTGCTGTACCCCCTTGGCCTTACCTCAACCGTCATCCTGTGAAATTCCTTCCGGTCAGAAAATTGCATCAAACATAATGAACGGACCGCAATCATTTGTCTACCATTCTTCTTTAGAAGCTGTTGTATAATATGTTTTGACACGCATGAATTGTCGATATTCATATGGACCTGTGTATGTGGAACGACACGTCTCGACTTTTCCTGTTTACTATCAGTCGCGCTAAGATTGCCCCTCAAGTCAACATTTATGCGATAATAGCTCAGAGGAATCCGGGTTTTGCATGCTGATTGTGACAAGTACAAAGGATCCTATTTATCTTTGGTGATTACGTTTTCAATGGGTGGAACGCTAATCTAACATTTACGAGATGAGCAATAAGTCTGGATTGTAGATGACGGCTAATTGAAACCTTTCTTTCCGGGTACAAATTGCGAATGTGATTTCCCTTCTGTTCGTTTGTCCATCGCTTTCTTGGCTTGTAAAGCAGTCAAAGCGGCTATGAGAAGTGGTGGGACTTTTTAGCCTGATACGTGTAGGCTGAAAGCGACATGACATAAGCTTACCTCCAACACCACTTCCATCTTTCGCCAAACCCATTCTAACCCGTTTTCCTCCTTCTTTACCTAACAAAACAGCAAGAGCTTCCGATACTCGTTCAGAGAAGTTCGGTAAGAATTCAGCAACACTGCGATAGTATTGGAATCGTCAATGAATTTCTGTGAGAGCAGCCCGTGAAAACCGCTCACCTTCCATCTACACCAACGTCTACACCTTTATCCTCTTCACCTTCTGGCACTTTGTCGTTGCCTGTATGCTGCACGACCGCCGCAATTGCACACGCAGCAAGTTTACTTGCTCGTATGGCGACCACTCGGATTGCCCATTGCACGATTTCAGCATCACCCTCTCCTATGTGTTCCTCTTTAACACCCAATTGGCTTATGATCAATTTCTTGACCTCCTCGGGAGATTTGGCCCCTTCCACGGCAGATACAAACGCAGCATCGTAACCGTAGTGAGTGTTGATAGTCTTCGACGAATACCCGTTGAAAAGGATTGAGGAGTCAATGAGGTGCAATAGTATATTTCGAGTAATTTCACCAAGGTCTAAAGCCCGAAGAAGTCAGTAAGGATTGTAATTGCAGATCGGGTCCACGGCACTCACACATTCCTGATACCATCTTCTCAAACGCTTGTTTACGGCTGATAGATGACCTAGTTTAGCTCATAGCCCAGGCTTGGTGGACTTGATACTTACGGGTTGATACTTTCTCGATCTAATTTGTTGTCAAATTGTGATACGGGTAAGCAGTTTCGCTGAGCGCCAGTCGAAATCAGCTCGTATGTTTAGCAATGCTCCTCAAACCACTCACCCCATTATCGAATGCTCCCCATTCCGTATTCACTACCATGAATTGCCCAGCATGTTCACCGCCAGCTTCAGCTTGTTTGATCTTATCTTCACCAAGCTTTTGCACTGTTCGGGTTTTATCGATGTATGCTCCGTTTGTACCGGTACCAAAGATAGCTCCGATGAGTGCTGGTCCAGATTGATACGAACGTGACAAGAGGGTTCCTACAGTCTAATGAGGTGTACGCAATCAACATTGGCGTAAATCATCGGCGTAAAGGGGTCTAACTCACGTCATTCACCAAAGCACTACACCTGACATGTATATGTTTTCTGTCAAAAGCGTCTTGTAAGAGCTTAACGACATCGTGACCAATAGCGTGTTTGGCGTTGAATCCCTTTGTCCATGTCAACAATTTACCAGCGTCAATAGCAGTCTGCTCAACGGGGAAACTGTATTGCCAGAAACATTGTCAGCCTGATTACATCGCTTGAGTGCTATATCGAAACTGACCTGAAGGTGAAACCTAAATGCATTGGTTCATTTGAGGAGATATCAGATCCAATTTCAGTCAAGAAGGCATCAACCGAGTCGGCAATATAGTCTTTATAGTTGAGACGGTAAGCTTTTGTCTCTACTAAATTGATAATGATCTATATAGCTCACCAAACAGGATTCTTGCTTCTCCCTCTTTCAGTTCATCTGAAACTTTGTATTTTTGTTGTTTAATCTCGAATTTGTGTTGACCAAATAAACGGACTTCGCATACTCGACTAAGCATTACCAGAGTCAGCGTTAATGATTGAGTCAGATTACCAGAGCTGCTGCATATTATCTGCCCGTGATAAGGCAGTGATAGAGAGACAAATATGACACTTACAGGTTGGTACCACCTAAATCCAAAGCTAAAAAAGTTCTGTAAAGGCAAGGCCAAACTCATCAGTTTTCAATTATGCACTAAGATAACGCTAATCAATTCGTCATCATGACGACCATCACCATCATCACTGATGCAAATCTTTCCTCTTGTACCTTTTTACGCCCGAGCGAATTCAAGAACAAATGTTTATCTCCGGTCAATCAGATGAAAGACCTCATTACAGGTCAATAATACCTGAAAAGAGCAAAAAGCAGAATATTGACTTACCCTTCTTCCGAACCGTCTGGTACACCAGTAACGAAACTAGGTACCATAGCTACGTCTTTTCCATAACTTGCTAAACCATCTTCCATTTCTTTTCTAAAATGATTAACTATATCATGTAACCTTTCATCTGACAGCAAGAAATACGGTTCGAAGGTAGTACAAATTGGTGGTAATGGCATTTTGATGAGAAACGAAGATATCGACTAGAAGGATTGAGTTATTTTGAAGACCAGCTCAAAGAGAAGGTGTACTATATATATACGCTTGGCGGAAATTCTCCAAGTTGAACAGGATCACTTGTGATTTTATTGTTACTAGCGAATGACAGTGGACTTTCAACTAATCTCAACTTTGAGATTGATTAACCTTGTTCAAATTCCAAGATAGTGAGTATATAAACAAAGGATGATCCAAGTTGAGGTACTGATTTCTATGAAAATGACTATATTCTGTGTTGACTTGAATGCACAAATTCGAATATGTAGGTATATAACCTAAAAAAGAGATGCCGACATGCGGTAATTGCTTGATGATTATGATATTATGATATTTGGGAATCTGAATCTTTCGTATGCAGCAGGGTTTGGTAGTTTAATTTCTCATTCAGGTAAAATAATGACGTCTCTTCCTATTTGGATTTTGATTCCTCGGTTAAATCCCCCCTTTCCCAAATCACTTACCGCATCCCAATTTAAGGGCAATTCATCTTCCTACCAAGCATTCATATCCCTTCCCTCCTTCCATAATCACTCGCTCTTGTGGCACATGCATCAAAGACAATCTCAAAACATCACTCATCATACACCTTACATCGCATAGATAATTTACAATTATATACATATAGATAAATTCAGAGTTCCCATCACGCTGCGTACTGTTCTCAAATCATAGGGTTAGAGAAGGATCCTTGTTCAAACCCTGATGATCAACTCACCTTTCTAAGATCCAATGTCAACGTTCTTGAACTGTTCCCTTCTTGCTCTCTGTACACACCGACCAAACCATCTGCACGTTCATATCTATGACACGTTGGATGATCAGTACACGGACAAATAATAGAAAAACGCGTACTGACAAGGTACTCTTCAGCGAGATTATGAGGAATTGAACCTCTTTGTCAGCTTGGTTTCGGACATATCGAGCAAGCTTGGAGACATTTGTAGCATCCAAAGCGGCGTCTACCTCATCAAGCACAAAGAACGGTGCGGGATGATAGCTGTGACCATAGTGGTGAGCTCACGCAGTTATTCGATACTCCTTCAACGTACCTATGAATTGAGAAAAGTAAAGCCAAAGCAGCCATGGTCTTCTCTCCTCCTGATAATTGCTCCATTTCGGCGAACCTTTTTCCGGGAGGCATTGTGTTGTAGTTGACACCACTCAAGTATGGCTCCTGCTCGAACTGTAAGCTTCGTCGATTGAGCGGAATGAAGAATGACTTACTTCAGCGTCTTCGAGAGTAAACCAAGCAGTACCACCGACTTGATTGGTAGTTTTTGTCAAATCTTTATAGATTTTATCTATATTTTCAGACATGTGGTTGAAAGCCTTGTAGAACAAGTCGCATCTAAACAATACATCAGCTACATGTTCGAGAGGTATAAGACTGGACCAAGGCGTACCTGCGCTTCTTGAGAGATTGGAATTCATCCTTGGCTCTCCTGCTTTCTCGTCTCGTCTCTTCTGCTTCTTCTTCAGCTTCTTCTAGACCGGCTTCAACGTCCTTCAATCTATCTATAGCTTTCATATTTGGCACCACCTTCTCCAGGTCCGCTCGGAGTTTAGCAATTTGAGATTCGAATTCCCGCCCAACGTCTTCCGACTTCTCCTAAAAAGCCGGCTTTGAGCACTCTCCCATTGAGAAAGCTGTTTGTACTCACCTCTTTATCTTCATCCTCAAGATTATCGAAATCAGGCTCAATACCATAATCATTGGTCTCCACCGGTCTTTGTGTACCATCTTCATCAACATCCATAGCACTTTCGTCTCGCACAGGGGCCTGTATGCAATGTCAATACCTTTCCAAGATCGGAGCTACTCAAACTCACCTCAAGCGGGACTTTGTCAAGTGAACCTCGAAGCAAGGGCAAGTCAATTTCCTCCAATCTACACCTTCTATATATCGCATGCCTTTCTGATCCTGATCTCTCGATCTCATCGTTCCACACTGAGATCTCCTTGAGCGCTTTGTCCAAGGTGCGTTGAGTTCTACGGGCGGTATCTCTAGCCCCATCCACTTTCACTATCACTTCTTCATAGGCTTCATTAGCTCTTTCCAATCTACCCCTTTGACGGTCGACCTCTTCTTGCAACTCCGTCAAAGCGCCTTCCAGGTCCTGCAAGGTGGTTCGAAGATCTGTTATATTTCGCTCTTCCCTAGAAATGGTCGATCGAAGGGATGCAAGCCGTTCTCGAGTGTTGTTAACTTGAGTGGTCTCAAAATCAATTCTGTAGTATTGATCAGCAAATGGCATTTGTTACTTCGAGCGCCAAAAAGATCTCACTGATGCTTGATCCTTGCTTGTTGAGCAGCAAAGCCTTCCATAGCTTCATCAGCTTCTTTAGCGATTCTCAGTTGTACATCTTCGTATTCTCTGATATTGCTGACCCCTATTCTCTCGCAGAAGTCGCCAAACACCCCATCATCAGCTTCATTGATAGTCTCAAGCAATCCCTGTCGCCTAGTTTCTGCATCGTCGACCTCTCGTTGACGCCTTCGAAGGTCTGGGTTGAGATTGCTGACAGTGGAAGTGATGTGTTCAAGCTCTTGCCTCAGACCAGCTAGGCGGGTTCGAGTCGATTGCTGCCACAGTGCCGCGATGAGCATTGATATCAGTGCATTTAGCGGCCAACTTACTAGATCATCCCTAGCTACGGTCAGTTCCGCATCAAGGCGTGCCAAACTCTCCAATAAGCTCTCATCGGCCTTCTCTTTTGGCTTCGATCGATGAAATTCTTGCAATTGAGCAATGAAGCCCTCTTTCTGTCGATTGAGTGCTTCAATCAAGTGTAAGTACAAAAGTGGTAATCGCAAATACGAGTTTAGCTCACCTTCGAGTTCGCGATCATTGAATGACCTTGCTCCGCCAGAGCCCTGCCCACCAGTAATGAGACCACTTCGATGTATCACGGTTCCTTCTAGGGTGACAGCTACAACAGGGCCGATGAGCACGATCAAGTGCAAAGAGATCCCTAGCAATCTCACCTTTGACCTCTTGACCCTTATCATAGCAAACGTACTTTGCGATATCCATTGTATCACATATAAGAGCACTTCCGCACGCATGTTGCATTGCTCGTTCGACATTAGCATTGTATTCAATACAATCGATTGCAAGTCTTGCACCCTTGACGAAGTTTCGAAGTCTTTCGGGTACAGCTTTTACTTGGATAGTGTCAAGGGGAATGAATGTCGCTTGGCCTGCCCTTTGATTTCGCATGTACTGTTTGCAGCGTTAGCTTTGGCTTCCTACTTCAGACTTCGCTTCACACACCTCTATGCAGTCAATGGCAACCTTCTCGTGCTCCACGACAACCGCATCCAAATTCCTACCCAAGACGGTAGTGACCGCAGTCTCGTATTTGTTGGCGACTGGTCGACATAAATCGACAATCCGACCGTGTACACCAGGGAAGACCCTTTTAAGACTTGCGATCGTCTCCTTGAGCTTGGCCTCTCGCTCGCTTTCCCTCTTATCAACACCAGCTTGTAAGAGCTTGTTGTAGGTCTCTTGCAATCGCTCATTGATTTCGGTCTCTCGCATACTACGAAATTATCAGTTGACAAATTCGCCTGAAAAAGCCAAATTTGACTCACCTAATCCTTTGTCTTTCAGCTTGAGCATGATCGAGTTGCCCTTTATTCCTTTCTCTTTCTTCACTCATATCTTCAACTTTCCGGGAAATCTGAGATACTTTTAGAAGCTACACGTTTGGGATACGGGAATGACTTACTGTTCCTTCCCTGTCAGTTAGGGTATCCACCTCGGCAGTAAGTTTGTTCTGCTGCCTTTGAGCTTGCTGGATGCGATCTTCAATTGAAGAGAGACTATCTCGTAAGGTCTTTTGTTGTCGACGAAGCGTTTCCAATTGCTGTCTTTCGTTGACAGCCTGGAGGTTCGCAGAAGCTCGCCTGAACATTTCATAAGCGTGTGAACCATTGACGCAATGGATACTTACAATCTTCGATATTCCTCCAGATTCGCACCAGACAAGGTGATACCAGCTGCTTGACTTCGTTGTCTCTGTCTCTCTATAAGAATGTCAGGATTCCGGGAGCCTGCTATACAAGGCAGTACTTACGACCAGCTTCTTCCATGCGACGGCCGACATCTTCGGCACCTTGTTCCAGGTTTGCCAAAGCTTCAGCTTGCCGTTCCTCATCTTTCTGAACTCGCTCAGCAAGGAGATTGGCATTTCGAACCTTCTTCTCTGAGTGAGCGATCTGAGTTTCGACTTCGAGCAGTTCCGGTTTCTATGTTCGCGTTAATAGGTAGCACTCCGCGGACGGCATGTCAGAAGCTCACCTTTTCCTCGTAGGCTTTCTCAGCTTTTTTTACATTCGCCTCCCGTTTCTTGACGTTCAGTTGAGCTTGAGCTTGCTCCTTCTTGGCGTCTCGGAGTTTTCGATCGTCCCGCTCCTGTATTACTCGTCAGTAGATTTTCATCAAGTAGACACTCCAAAGCTCTCACAGCTGCTGTGCGATATTCTGCGAGTTGATTACTAGCTTCTTCTACCTTCTCCGTCGATTCGTTGATTTCGTTGGTCAAATGATAAAGCTTCCAGAGGGCGTGCCGTTGGACCAGCAAATCCTGATCATAAGGCCATGAGCTCCGAGTCCTCCTTGCAGAATGGCTGACCTTGAGTCCAGGAGGATTACATACCTTCGCATCTCTCAGCTTCTCCCATTGCATGATCTCATCTTTCTGCTCCTTGAAATGTTTAACTTCGGTAATAATGCTTCGCTTTTTGGCGTAGTTTGCTGTTGAAGCTTCGGTAGCTTTTTCCTGAGACGCCTTGGCAGCTTCGTATGCTGGTGCTAGGTCAAGGGAACTGACGAGATATCATTCAGTCTTTAAACATCATAATAGCATCCGAGAAACTTACCCACTGATCCTGTCGATCAATCTAGCAAGAGCCTTACTGTCTTGACTCGCGACACCTTCTACGTCACCTTGAAAGACAAGGAAATTTTTCGCCTTCACAAGAACATTGAATTTTTCCAGTTGACCGTTGTATTCTTTCCAAGCAACGGATCGTCCATTAAGGAAATAGGATGATGCACCAGCAGCCGATATGCTGGATCCATGAATGAGCCGATATATTTTCTGGTTAAAACCTACGAGCTGAACATACCTTCGTCTGAAAGCCCATTCTTTTCCCTTTTCATCTTCATAGACGACCATAACCCAAGCTGTTCTGGCATCATTCTCCGACACCGACTGGCTTCGCTGAGCCTCTTCTTCTATATCCATCTCTTCTTCATCGTTCTGAATAGCCCTTCGCCCTCGATATACAAGATCTTTCAATTGCGTTGATCGAAGTTGAGCTGACTTGACTCCTAATACAAAAGATATCGCATCCATTAAGTTGGATTTACCAGCACCATTGGGACCGATGATACATGTGAAAGGTGCATCTCCGAACGATATCACCTATAAGGATTGATCAGTGGGCAGACAGTCTCAGCGATCGAGAGAGGAAAGGAAGACATACCTGCTGTCCACGATAAGATTTGAAATTAGAAAGCTCCAATCGACGGAGAGGCATCTTGCGATGCTACGAAAGTGAAGTAAGGATTGCTTGGGTAACTGATTCCAGTGGCTAGCGCTGTACGTGCATGTGAGAAGGGCAAAGTGATAGGTATATATGGCTTTTGACGAAAGGTTATGACATGACTTTCCTCGGTAATGTTCATGCTTCGCGACTCAGGTCCAGTCAACTGAATCAAGACGCGTCGAAAGCTTAGGCTAGCGTGATTAGTAGCATTCAAGCCTAGTTAGGCGCAAGACTACATTTGACATTTCGGGGGAATAGTCGCGCCTATATTCTAGTACCAGATGTTTCAAGTAGCTGTGATCACGTGACTTGTCGGCAAAGGAAAGGGAAGCGTTCATTCATTTGACAGGCTATTCGAGTAGCACGAGAAACTACTCTTAGAGCAGCGACATCAAAAGATAGAATTCTTCGACGCAGTCGTGAACGTCCACTACTCGATCAACTGGATACCCTCACCAACTCCCTCGTCGAGAACAGTCACGTTGGCTATTCGGACTCTGACAACTCCGGATCTTCGCCTCCGCTGGAATCCATCAATCTGCTGTTGACATTTCATTGCCTTACAATATCAACCCAATCCTGATTCCATAGTCATCTCATAGCAGGATCTATGGTAATTTGCGGCTAGCTCATATCCATTTGATTGTCCTTCACTCCGTTGCCGTCGACGCCGATATGGACCACGACCACGACGGTGATCTTTCAACAGATGAGATTGACCATGATCACAGGTCTTCAAAAGGTGGTAGTAAGAAAGATGATGGTGGTAAAGGGGACGGAAAAGGTGATCGTAAAGGTGTGATCAATCGAGTGAACAGTGAGCGAACTTCCGTCAGAGTCCCAAATCGCAAATAATGAGCGGGTTCACTGACTTTTGCCATTTTCGCAGGAGCTTGTGTGAGTACATATTCTGATTGATCATCGTTCCTGTCCGGAAGCCAAGCTCAACATGCACCCTCTTGGCCTCAACCTGCCGCAAATATTCTACCTGCTAATCTCTTCCCGTTCGTAGAACAATTGTAGAAGAATGAAAATGCGATGTGTCGGAGCAGATGATCCTCCATGTAAACGTTGTCGAAACGGTGGATTGGAATGCGTGATGGAAAAACCTGGAAAGCCAGGCAGTGGAGATGGTAATATCGGGGAAGAGTAAGTGCATCTCGTTTCCTGGTGGAATGAAGCGACAGCCTGATAAATTTAACAATGATTTTTAGCCGAATTCGATCTTTGGAAAGTCAAGTATCTGCAATGCAAAACACGTTATCTGATTTAGTCACTACGCTTCGAGCCGGAATGTCATCAGGTAATTCGAATGGATCAGCTCCCACTCCTGTACATGTCAACAATACCACCCCAGACTACGCTGCATCGATTAGCAATATCCCTTTGCCAGCTTCTACACTTCACGGGCTTATGGCACCGCCTGGCAATTCCCCTGCAATAAACCCGTCAGCCATGGATACTTATGGTCGTGTGACAATGCCCAACGACGGCAACGTTTTCACCGGTGCACAGCCGCAATTGACCGTACCCACTTTGCCCCATCAGAGCAATTACGCTGGGATAGGCGGCAACGGTTTCTCAGCTGCCCGTCCAAACAATGTCGGTTCGGTCCAGCAACCTCCCAGACGCCCAGTTATACTTGATGAGCATCTTAGAAGACAAACCATGCCTGCTGGAACTCATCCTAATGGACCGCCTTGGCCGGTGAATCATCTCGTCGAACAGAACACTCATACCCGCCATATGTCTTTACCTCCTTCTCGAGCAGGGTCAATGGGACCAGAAGATATCTTAGGTCCTGAAGAGATCATCAATCCTCTGGGAGAGATGTCAAATATGGCTGGACTAGTAGAAGCTGCTGTAGAGAGAGCCAGGGAAGAACAGGCTAAGACGACTGATGTCAACGGAGAAATTCAGATGAAGCGATCTGGAAGCGATCTGGAAAGGTCAAGATCAGGCGATGAAGACAAAAAAGTGAACAAGAGAGCTCGATTTGTGCCCCCTCATCCTGTCGCCTATGGTCCTGTCATATACGAGTACCAGAATTTACCACCAATTGCTATTGCACCAGGATCGAATACTGGTCCTAAAAGGCAGCATATTCATGCATTCCCAGATGCTGTTAGTGAAGGGCTGGTCTCTGAACAAGAGGGTAGGGACATGGTTCAGATGTAAGTCAACTTTGGGCTCGTGAAACTGCAACTAATGGAGTTCACAGCTATTATATGGGATCGTCCAATTTTATCCCTTGTTTCGACCCCGCCTTTGACACATGGGACTCGTAAGTCCCTTTTGATCTTAAGCCAGACGCCTGACTAACCTTGAGCAGTATTCGCACTCGATCTCCATTTGGTATCACTACCATGATCTTCGTCGGGGCCCGTGTGAGGGATGGAGGCGGTCCGCCTAGTGCTACGCAGAGCCTCTGCCGTGCTCATGCTGAGAAGATTGGTAAGCCGTTTTCGTTCTGCTCAGCTCAAGACTTCGCTGATTGGGGCGCAGCCGTCAACACCCTCTTCCATCCTGTACAGAGAATCGAGGCAGTCCAAAGCATGATCTTGCTTTCTGCTTATCGGGACAGTGGCTGGCTACCGGGCGGTCACGCTGTCAGATTAGCTCTGGACATGGGCATCAACCGTTCCTTTTTACATCTCTTGCGGACGGGTATGGGCAAAGGCAAATCCGAGACCGACCTTGAGCAAGAAAGATCATTGGTTGTCCAATCGAGAACCTGGTTATGTCTGTATCTCATGGAGCACCAGATGGCATATGGCACCGGTCGTCCAGCTATCATCCGTGAAGATGAGACCATCCATCAATGTCGAAGGCTTTTAGAACATCCTCTGTCTATTCCTTCAGACGCAAGATTGGTCTCTACTGTCGAAATGACAGCTTTACGATCGCCATTGCACATCGAACTTACTTCCGCACCCGATCTCCCGATTGCTGAAGGAACACTCAAACGACTCAAGCAGGCTAATGCCGATTTCGACGCTTGGGAGCGATACTGGGATCGCGTCCTCTCAGATCGATTTGGTAAAGGCAAAGGCGATTTCTTCAGGGAATCTTTAATCATCCAAAGACAATATGCGGAATTGTTCGTCAACTCTCAGTTATTGAGAGGTATTCGCGAACCTGCAGATGTAGCAAAGATGCCAGAGGAAAAACGAGTTTTAGCTATCAGGGCTATGCGAAATGCTCAGAAATGTTTAGACATCTGTTTACATGGCGATAATTATCGAAATGGACTCAAATACGCAGTGCATTACACCCATGTGTGTGCTGCTTTTGCCGCTTCCTTCTTAATCAGAATTGCAAGACTGTTTCCTCACGAGTTGAATCTGAAGAAGACCGCGAAAGATATCGAAGAGTTGGCTAATGTCCTTTCTCAAAGTAAGTATTTGGACGCCAGCTTAAAATTATGATCCAGCTTACAGATGTGTATCAGTTCCGGCCGGCCGATATGCCAGATCTCTTCGATTGATATTAAGAAAAGCGAGACGACAAAAGGTGATTCCAGCACCTAGTAGGATGCCTTCTCCAAGCAAAACCACTATGGCATTACCGCACATGCCGGGTCATCCAGGGGGCACTCCAGTCGACCTGCCTTCAGCCTTATCAGCATTCTCGCCTTCACAATTAGTCAATCCAGCATACTATCCTAGTCCAGCTCCTGGTTCTATCCCTAACATGTCGCCAACTTCCGCTGCTGTTTTGAGAAACGCTACCAATCAGTTCATCAATGATAGTCCTAATTCCGCTGAATTATTCGAATTCGATTCCCTTTTCGCTCAAGAGACTATGGAGAAAGCTGGTATAACCTTAGGAGAGGATAATCAGTTGCCTTTGTGAGTACACCCCATACCTTTCAGGGAATATCCTGACTGATGATTATAAAAGGTTCTTGGACGGACAATCCTTGGGGGCATCAGCCAATCATCTCGATATGGCACCATATGTAGGCTTGGAGCAATTTTTCTTGCCACTGGAGGTAGACAATAGGTTAGCGAATCCCGGAAATGGCACGAACGATAATAACACAGGAGAAGGTTTCACCGGAGGTGAGGGTGCGTGGTGGTGAATTACCTGAGAGAAATGAAGACGAAGCCACCGGTCGGTATTGAATATAGTAATTCAGTGGATTGAGTATACTCATAATTATAATAATAAGTCGAAGGCAAGTACAACAAATATGCATCAATTAATCTAATTGGCGTTGCCGCCTATAGGGGTGTTGTTGAAGGTCCTATAATCTATGGCCCATTTCTTGCAATCCAACGAAGGGAGGTTCTTGTTGGGGGCTAATGTTCATGATTCCATTGACTCAGGTTAAAACTCGAATCTAGATCTTGGACTTAACGTTACGAACCAACCTTCTTTTTATGTGCACGAGTTTTGGCTCGACTAGCTTGAATGTCATATTGATCTTCGCCATTTGAGATCTTCCTCTTTCTTTTCTTCGACGTATTTGGTCTACTATCATCCTCAGCATCGCGGTCTACATCCACTGCTTCAAGTTCATCAGAATCTTTAAGATCTTTCTTGAAATCCTTTCCTACTACTTCTTCCTCCTTATCATCATCTTGTGAAACAGATATTTTGCCGTCTTTCCAATCTTCCCAAGCTTTTTTATATATTTTATCGTTCCAACATTTGTCGAGCCATTTTTCATATATATTCGCACCATCCAATTTACCTTGATCATAAACCTCACCTGTCCTCTTACGTTCTTTACCTGTTGAAGGATCATATTTCTTTCCACCTGGTCTTAGTGCATAACGTAGTGATCGAGTCCTACCCATTTGTATAAATTTACGACATATGTCCATACTGTAAGGCAATTATCAATTTTCACACCAATTCAGTATTTTTATCAGATGGGTCTGCGTAGGAAAAGAAATGAGAGGAGCGGAAAGGAAAAGGATTACAAATCGAAAAGATGATGTCAAAGGCCAAAGGTGAGCGAGTCGAGACGAGATGATTATGCAGCAAGAGGGAGATCTGGTGTGGGAGAAACAAGAGGCATGTAGACACAAGAAAGGTGAGGGCGGAACACTGGGGCAAGCTGGAAACAAATTAGAGAAGATCATCGGCGAGGCAGGCAAGGTTGCACAGAGTGAAAGCATAGCTTACCCTACGAAATCACGTTCATCTCTGTATCGAGCCTCATCAGCATTTTTGCCGAATTTTAATTAGTTGGAGGCTGGAAATCTACATACCTATACCTTTCGAATCTTTCCCAAATGCTCTCTGCGCTCTTCTTAGCTTCTTCAGCATTTTTAAATCTCCATAACGGTTTAATATCATCCGAATATCCAGTAGTAGTAAAGACTCCTACTTCATTCTTCGTAGCTGCGTAAGTCGACGGATCGTGACTAGGATTCGAACGCATTATCAAGGCCGACCGAAAGAAATGTCTAGCCAAGCGTAAGTTGAGTGATTTCATGTCGGAGGATCGAGTAATCGGATATGCAAGGTGGACAGACAATGTGGAGGTTTTGTGCGACAAATCGGTTGAACGGTCATCATCGCCTCGCGATAATTGCGCCGCTATAATAAACAAAAAGACACTAAGAGCTGCGTAGCGTCGTGCCATCTTGTGCAAACATTGACAAGGGACATCATGGCACAAGGCACTACTAAGTAATGTTTGAAATGTGAATGTAAGCTTGACCAAATACAGATTACGCGGAGTAGTGTATGGCAGGTAATGAGAGAATTCATAAGAGAAAGTATATAATCATATGATATTATGGAATGTCCGTCATAAAACGTATAGAGTATGCGTAACTTGTATACAGTGGGTCGTACTTTCGTTTCCATGCTCCTTCTATATACAGGCATCATTTGTTTGGCATCAAAGACTGTGCTCAAGCTTAAGCCACAATCCTAAGGGCGGTGGCGACGAAACCCATAACGATGGCAGCTGCACCAGCGTTTCCTCTAGTGAGGTAAGCTGCGGATTTAGCAGAAGCAGAAGCAGAAGCAGAAGAAGCAGCGCCAGTTGCTGAACCGGAAGCTCCTGCAGATGAAGCTTTGGCTGAACCGGAAGCAGCAGCAGAGGAGGCAGCAGCAGAAGCGGAAGCGGAAGCGGAAGCTGTAGATCCGGAAGCTGAAGCCGAAGCGCTGCTACCACTGTTGGTACCGAGACAGCTGGTAGAAGAACCGGCTTGAATAACGACAGGTGACTGAAAGTTGGTCATGTCAGCGAAATTCTCTTGTTTTGAGATATAGTGACCTACTGAATACGCGATGTTTCCTGATCCGTCAGTGATTCTGATGGTTCTGTTCACGATGCAATGTCAGCGCGGGTGCAGAGAAGTAAGGGTCTGCTTTGGAAGTGGTGCGCTAGGGTAACGCAAGGGTTTTCTGGGACAATGGCGTTTGCGTTCAGTGATGAAGCACCATCAACTCACATGTTAGTGCCAGAAGCAATGTCTACAGTCCAGGTAACAGGAGAAGTTTCTGCGTTGGGAAGGTTCTCAAGCTGTATAATGTATTTGTAAGCGGAATTGAGAGATGACATTGTGGGACGAAAACCAACAACGGGGAATAAACACTTACAGCAGCGGCACTGGCTTCACCTCCAGGAAGAATGGCAAGATAGTAAGGAGCGGCAGAACCACCAGAGAATGTGATGGAAGCGGGTTGACACTCGATCAACGAGGCCTGTATGCGGAAACATATCAGCTGACTTGTTGTGTTTTGCTGCTTATCTAAATCAACTTACGGGGGTGTTGATGGTAAGCGCGTTAACGGCGGCGACAAAGGCAGAAAGAGCGGCAAGCTTGGTAGGGAACATCATGGTGTTTAAAAGTCTGTTTGATAATTGAAATTTTAAGGTATATACAAGATATGTCGTTGCGAAAAGATAGAAGAAAACAAGAAAGATTTAGATGTAAAATGTTTTTAATTTGTGCCAACAAGTACTAGTATGCCCATAAGTTTTCTGCTAGCGATCGGGGATTCTTTACTTATTGAAATTCATTTGCCAATTTGTGCATGCGGGAATTGTACAAATACCCTGTATAAATATGGGGCTCACCAAGCAATAACCTAAGTCTTCTTAACAAGAACAAAAGCTGCGCAGGATGTTTACGTGGGAATTACTAAGGCAGAGTCAAATGCAAAGTCAAACTACGACACAAGGAGAAGCGAGGAGGACAAGATAAAAAAGACCACGCGTCAATTCAAACAAAGTTTGTTTAGGACGCGTTCAACCGACGGGGTCAAATCAAATTCAAACAACAACGATTATTGTGTGTTTAAGGCTGTGTTACATGCTGATTGTGGCAACGCAGGAGAGGGAGCAATTTCTTTCAACAGCCAAGAGTATCTTCGCAGATCAATAGCGATGTTATGAACAGTGCCAGTAATGTTTAAAAGGTATCATGGTGTTCCAGTTACGGTTGATCATTGCCTTGGAGGAACGACTACGCTCAATGCTTCCTGTAATGTGCCTCCAGGTTCAGATCGAACAGCTGCACATTCTTTTCCTGTCATATCGACTACGAAATCAAGGTGTATTATCTGTTTCGTCCTGTGTCCTGTATCTCTCCTGATTGCGGTGCTGGTTTGGAAAAAAAGATTGCAACACCGCTAAGTGGGAGGTAAAACTATTGAAAACAGACGCCCCGAGGCGGCAATCACCGTTCATTCGGTAGATTGGGAACATTACAGGAACAATTATAATACGTCATCTTTGTTTAGTAGTGCGGATAGTTACGCTTATAGAGACAGTTACGTAAATGCTGCAGGCTTAAGCATGTACTCTTAACGCTTGCTGCTCTTTTAATGCAAGGTGGTTTTCCCTTGATTTGATATTTATTATTGCGACTATCCTGATCACTCGTAATTAAACATAATATCCCCTCAAATTACCCATTCTCTTTCTCTCTTCAGGTTGCTAATTCATCCTCTGCAACATTACATTTCCTCCAAAGTCATGCTCAATATGTCTGAAATCCGTTTGTGAATTAGGTTGAAGATGTTGTATCGCCACCTCAATGCCAAGATGACCGGTCTATAAAACACAGCCTAGTGTCATTTTAGCATGATTTTTAAATACCCTACAAGCTAGTTGAAGCGTCACTAAAACAAAAACAATAAAAATTCATCAATAAAGGATAATCAAACATCTTGTGACCCATATATACCCACATCAACATCTGGGTCATCCATCAAACACTAACTAAACAACATGTCGCGACCACCAATGTCGCCGCAAATCCTTACACCTGTATCCGATCAATCCCATGATCCACCACACATACATTCCAATTCCGATGGCGAGGAAAAGATGAATTCCTCACAACCAATTTCCCTTCTCACAGCCCTCATACAGTCCGCCGATCATAAACCGACAAAACCTTACATGCATACTTCTGGAATAATCTCATCTCATTCCTCTACTCCTTCCACTGCCGTCTCAAGTCCTCGAGCGCCCGGCCATGGTATACTGCAACAAGCCAAATCCCCAGAAAACCCCGCTTTTCAAGGCGGATCAATCCTGAGGCGAGAAAGCAATAGCGGACTTTCTGACGAAGGGCATGTCGGGCTTGGGCTCGGAGGAATGGAAACGTTAACAAGTAGACTGGAAAAGGTGGAAGAGAAACGTGAACGTATCGGATGGGCTGATGAGGTTGAGCATCCTCCAGTAAGTCATACAAATCAACCTTGTGGCTTTCGCTAACATGTAGTGACTAGCGTTCAAACGCTCTGAAATTCGCTGTGGCGCCTCATCCCAATCATCCTGGACCGACAGCTGACCATAGAGCTTTCTCGCCCATCTCTGATGACGAAGATGACGAAGATATAGATGAAGGGTATCAGGAAGATGAAGAAGATGGATTCGATTCTGATGATTCCCGCGACTCGCAAATTCATCCTCGTTTCCCTTTTGCTAGACCAACCAATTTCGAAAACCATCCGCGATACATAGGTGGTACATATATACCATTCCAACAAGCTGCACCCGCACCAGCTCTATTACCCCCTCCTTCACGTCGTGGTCGAGGCCACATCCGAGTGGACGAGACTTCACCTAGTCAAGATAAAATATGTTCTCGTCATCGAAGTCCCCCTCCTGTAAGATCTCGTTCATCAAGTGGTCAACGATCTTCCAAACCTATCTCACACAGTCCAAACGGCCGATTATCTGATGCTGGACCTCGTGAAGGGCGAGCAGGAAGTCCAATGCCAATTGCTATAGCGGAAGATTCGGAAGATGAAGAGAGTGATGAAAGTGCACCAGTTGAAGAGCAAGAAAGAATTGTATCTGCAGGATGGCGAAGTGACGATGCTGTATTTTATGGACCCAAAGCCAAACAAGTCAATCCTATACGCCGAATCAGACCTCGTCGACACAGTTCAGCTTTTGATAACTCTGTCTTTGTTGATTCGGATGGCGAAGACAAAGAGGGGCATCAACCCTCATCCAGTGGAATTGGTAATTTTCTTCGTCGAGCTTCGGAGCATATTCCCGGTTTCCGCCGTCCATCGGGCGGTTTGGATCGAGTAAGCTCTGGAGGAGGTACAGAATCTGCTGGACAAAGAGCTTCAACGCCTTGTCCACCTGCTTTGGATAATACACCTGCAATGGCTCAAAATCGTTTCGCTAATGATCCAAACGATAATTCTGGAGGGTTAACTCATCGATTAGAAACAGCATTGAATATACCTTCAGCACCAAATTCAACTGTAGTGTCAAGAAACCCATCTATAGTTAAGCATTCGGAGACTCATTCTAATCCTATATCTCCACGTTCAGCTAAAGTGCCAACAATTACTACTGCACAAATTATACCAACATCAAAAGGAGAAGATCAATTAGGGTGGACAGATGAAGCATTATTAGAAATTCGTAAATCGAGAAAGTCAGATCATAATTTGTAAAATACCTTAGATTATTCCATGTTGTTTTCAGTATCATCACAATACACATTATATTCGATTGTAGCCTTTAAACGTACACATGCATTCCAGCCATTATAATCAGTACGAATAGTATTATCTGCGATTATCATCTCGCTTTCTGAGTATTCATGTTTTCATTTATTTGTGATTGCATCTTGCTCAAAACTTTGATTTTAATTTACGTATGCATAATCAAGTCAAAAGAAATTGTATTTGCTATGTATTCAAATTACATGGATTGTGTTGTACTGTATTGACAAAGAATAGGAAATGAAGAATTGATTTGTATATACGTTCGGAAGTTGTTCAAGCTGGAGAAGAAAGACGAAAAAATTATTAGATAGACGTGATTCGATATTAGTCTCATAGAATACATCTAACACCACTTTCAAATCAATTTATACTCTATATAACATATCTTACATGATTAACTTCTTGAGAATTCTGATGAGACCCTTATTGGGAATGGCCCAATTCAAGCTTGAGTTTTGCAACAGCTTCTTCGAGTGAAGGTGGATCATGATGAACTTCAAGCTTGGGGGCACCACCGTGTCCTGAAGCGGCCGCTTCTGCTTCTCTCGCTTCTCTTTCGGCTCTTCTCTTTTTGGCAGAAGAGAAATCTGGGGCAGGAAGGTTGAAAAATACCCATGGCTGAAGACGTTAGGGTCAGTATCATGCCAACCACTCAAACGCTTGTTACAGCAAGGGGATACTGAGCTTGACTCACAGGTACACAGTTGGCAACCGCTCGTCGCATACCGGTCGAAAGACATTGAAGACCAATTTGGTAGGCAGCTACGAATGAGTGATCAGCCAAGCTTGGTAGTATTTGGGCAACAGCGACTTACAGTTCATCCATCCGAAACCTTCTCTTGGGACATACTTGAATTCAGTACCCTGGTTACCACTGCCGGGAATATCAGTATAGTCATCCAATTCATCGCGTACGAGTATGCTCACTATTCCGCATCAACCATATGACTGAGCTCGACCGCGTCGAATTTTTCTGGAACAATACCGTTGAAATCGACGAAAGAAAGTGTCATCCTTTCGCAATGGGTCAGCTGCCAGTTACTTGAGTGTCGTGAAATCGCTCACATGTAGATCCATCTGTAAGCTAATCTGGCGGCATCATCCACGAAACCATATCTTTCGAGACCAACCCAAGCCATGATCTGATGAGGTGGCCAAGCGTAAGGGTAATCTGATATGCTATATCAGCCACAGGTGTACGTATGAAGGATCAGCTGCACTTACCCCACTGTCGATTCGGTCTGTCCAAGGAGATGATACCTCTTGATTCCTCTGTACCAGAGACAAGACCTCCGGCAACTTCTAATTTAGGCAGAGCATGTCTGACGAGTTTCAATGCTTGAGTCTCAGATGCGCAACCAGCCCACAATGGCCAAAGAGTAGTAGCAGATTCGTATCGAGCTTGCTTCTTGGCCTTGGTATCGTAGTCGAAGTACATTCCGTATCCGTCATTCCAGCAGAGTTCGTCCATGATCTCCTTTCTTCTCGCGGCTCGTTCAAACCAGTGTTTGCTCGTTTGTCTGGTAGCAGTTGAAGATTCTCTTGGTGCACCTTCTGCGAATGCTTCCACAGTAATTGGCCAAGGTGAGAGTGGAAACTCCTCTTCAATATTCATCTCTCCGTCAAATGCAACGTCTATAGCAGAAGCGATATCGAATTCATACTGACTGTCAGCGGTGCCTCTCAGTAAGCTGTACTCACCTTATACAACAAGGAGTTCAAGTCAACGGTTCCAAGGTCTCCGCACTTTCTATCTAATCGGTAAGAGGTGTCATGACCCGACTCTCTCACGCCTCGATCATGCATGAAATATTCGTCTAATTCCGGCTCAGCGATAGTGAGGTTGTTATAGCCATCGATATACTCGTTGACTGAAATACCGAGCTTCTGGGCGTAAGGTTGGAGAATGTGGGTGAAATGGGTAGCTTCGGTTTCAGGTGGAATACCGAGACCGACTGGTCGATATCTGGACAAGCCGGAAGCTGGATCAAGCGAAGGTACAGACATCCAATAGGAGTGATACTCCTTGATCGAAGCTTGGACAACTCGTTTCAACCATGATTTGTTCTCCTCCTTTTGCGAGCGGTCAAGCTGATTGTAGATTTGCAAAGCGAGATCGGTGAGGAAAGGTGGTTGAGATCGGGCGAGGTACTGAACGGCGAGGAGTTTAATTCTGCTGCTTATACTTGAAGCGGATCACTCACATAAGATCGGTTTCCATTCAGCACTTTGTTATAATGCTTGATCTCGAAAATACAATGTTCGACGATACTCTTAGCGATATCGATTTTGCCGTCCACCAGTAATCCCAAAGCCATGAAGTACTACAAGATTAGCCCTATCCTACGCTATTCGTACACTCACACTATCCCACCCGTATTTCTCGTTGAATCTAGCTCCAGGTACGATGAAAGGCAAAGCTTCGAGCTTGACTTTTCCTTCCTTGTCCACCTTCCTGTCCATTGCTAGAGCCAGAATACCTGGCTTATCGTTCAAGCTCTTGACAAAGGCCGGATCGTCGCATTTTTCCGGCAGTATTTCCACTGTAAGGTTAAGGTTTGGTTTTTCACGAGCACTGAACAAGTCAGCTTAGCTCTTCCTCGTATTGTACTCACATTTGTCGATAATGCTCGGCCATCTCGTTCTCTCCGTGCGGAATATAGATTCTTGCTTTGGTGTGTTGACTTCGATTCTTCGGATCGGCACAGGCGACTTCTAATCCCTCAGCATCAATCCTTCTTGTCAAGGCATTCCAGAAAGAGTTTTTGATCATTCGAGAAAGACGATCAACGGGATTCTCGGCGAGACGTGCCTCGTCGAGTACGATACGCTTTCTACCATAATCTCTTGCAAGAGCTAATTCTTGTAATAAATTGGAAAGCATGTATGTACCACGAATATCGAATGCTTTATGGGCGTTGGAGCTTGCTGTCCCAAGAGACAGTAACTTGGGACCAGAATCGTATATCGAAATTTGAAAACTGAGCGAATCAGCGATGTTCTTCTTTGGGGTTCACTTACTTTCTATCAGTATCTTCCTGTTCGAGCACAACTCGCATCGTTTCTTCTACGTCAATGAGGAATCGTCGAGGAGCGGATGCAGTGATTTCATCTGTTGATTAGCCAAAGTGCTATTGAGCTTTCGACTTACCATGTGACAGTCGTCGGTTTCGCGAGATCTTCTCTCCGCTCATCTCAGCTGGACGTCTTTTGGTAGTTCCAGCTACACCAGACTAGTACAAAATCAGCTTAGTCATACTATATCTGAACTTACGTTGCTGAATGTCCTAGCTCTAGTCCACACCTCAGCTCCTCCATAATACTCGTGCGGCTCAGCGTGTACATCTGGAAGCTTTGTCTCCGTAAGGCCAAGTTTTCCGACTCTTTGGGCGAGATTGGCGACTGGTGGACTAGTTGCACCGTTAGTTTGGGGAGCGGGAGGTGGGATGCCGGCACCAACAGCAGCAAGCGGGTCGGCAATGGAGGGGTCAGTTGGAGTTGTCGAGGCTGAAGCGGCTGTTGAAGACGGAACATCGTGTTCGATGAAAAGGAGGTTTTTGGGTACCGGCAGCTATCACAAATTAAGCATCGACCAAGAACTCTCTAATTGAGATCGCCAACTCACCGTCGCTTTATTATCTTGAACAGCAGACATACCGGAGCAGATGCCTTGATAGGTTTGGGTGATTTAGAGGCGATGTCGTTATGGTGATGCTCTTTCTCACGACAGAAGAGACTTATAATCTTTATAAATTATAAATTATGAGTAAATGGAAGCGATGGAGATTCGAACTTTAAGCGATGAGGATCGTTGAAAGGAAAAGATTGAGAGCAAAATATTGCGCGAAGGCCTATAGTCATGTGAAACTGTATGAGCTCGTAGTCGTCGCACCTCCAGAATATACAAAAGAAAGTACGAAGACGATGAAGGAAGCAAGAAGGTTCAGACGAAGGGGAATCCAACGGAATTACGAATATACAAAGATGACTAGATCAATGAGATGACTCCTAGCGAATTACAAAGCATACGTTGTGAATGGAGATAGAGGTCTGGTCAAGACGGAGAAGGTTCAATGAACCATTCAGATATTGGGGATCACCGAACTATACGAAGCCATTACAAGGAAGCAAAACATGACAACGAATGTGTTTTACCTTGGAGGGAGAAAGGATGAGAATGGTCGAATCAGGTGAGAGGTAGTCTTAGTTGATCGAGTGTGGGTCACAAAAATAGTTTGGTCCGACGAATATGGAAAACGAGGTGGGGATATTTGTGAAATCATAAAGGAGGAATTGGTCGTCTGACTAAATGATCTACAAGTTCCTCGGATCACAAATTTGTTGATTGAGTTGAAAGGATGAGTCCAGACCACACAAGAAGATCGTATGATGCGAAGGCCGTCCCAGAAGCAGATCATGCTGAGCATGATGGACAGACAGATTTTCGGAAGGGGAATAGTATAATCACAATGGGGAATGAAGCATAAGAGCTGGGATACGGTTCACTCACCTGATGAGGTATCAATGGCGATGTGGCGACACTCCTAGTCTGAGTAGATCGTATTGGTAGTAGTGAGATGATTGTATACTATCAGTCGGTCTCCAGTATTGTCGATGATGCTGCGACGAAAGCGATGTCAGCTCTATGAAACTCATCTCCACTGGTTCGAAACGCGAATCTCAGAGTTCTTTGTTGTCGTTTGCGAGCAGTCACACTCACAATACGTCTGGGAAAAGAGAGTTCCCTTAGTCGTATGTTCGTTCGAATTAAAGAAGCGCAAAGCAAATGAAGGTTGACTTTAGCAACTTGCTGTATCAGAGCTAGGTACTTTATCAAGGGGGTTACGATAAGGTGGAGGTTTGAGACTTGAGTACTTTCTCGATGAGCTAAGCGTTCTTTGTTGGTTCCTCAACTTGGGAGTTCACCAAAATGAGATGCTACTGGAGAATTGATGTTTGGATGATGGGTATATGGTGTAGATGAAGGATGAATATGCTTATAGAAATCAAGAGAAGTGTACCGTAAGAATATAATAACTTAATGCAAGGTTTTGTTTTAATCTAATGAATTATAAATGCGGGGTATAAATTGGGATGATTTTGGAGCTAATTAACTATAAACACGTTGTAATTCCTTAGTGAATAAAGTGTGAAATGATGCAATACACACATACTTTATTACCCTACTATTAGGAAAATCATCCGAAATTAATCCACAAACTCGGATATATATTTCTTACCACCTGATTGAATGCATATGGCCTTTTTCCTCAATGCATCTCCGATCAACTCAGTCTAGTATCATATGGTCGTCGATCTATACTTTTTGATGAGAGAGGAAATGCCTCCTCCTCGTTGTTAAAGGATGTTGGTAAACCCCATCTGTATCCGTTTCGGAGAGACGAATAAAGTTGGATTTGATCGCATTTCACCGTTAGATCCCTTCCCATCTACATGAGACACGGCGCACGTCAAAAGTGCATGTTCAGCATCCTGTCTGGACTACAACTCAAATCTTTCATGCTTTAGCTCAATAGGCCTGTGCTGACAGTCGCGAGATCACTCCTTTGAGCACTGCCATCTCATATCCTTAAAAGTCTCGGCGTGCTCCGGCCGGTAATACGGTTAATCAATACGGTTAACTGAAGTCATTCGATATTTCGCTATCGTCAACCTTTCACTACTCTGAACATTCTGATCATCCCCTTTTATTTGCGCCATCAATTCGAACGATCATGCCCCAAAGTCCCAGTTGGTAAGCGACATCATATCATGTGACCAAGCCATAGTCAAAGCTCAAGATAGATCTGTTTTCATTCATTTAGGGAGCTGATCGAGCCGTACTTTGTCAATGCTGGATTCTACAAAGTACCTGATCCAAGTGAGTGATTCACCGCGACCAAACAAATTTTCCCGAAAACCGAATTATAGCTGACTGGCTTATAGCCTATGGAAGGTATACTTTGCCTCCTCATCCACCACATCGTATCCTCATCGATGATCCTGCAGTAACACACCGATACCGAAGAGTTTTCTTAAGACCGTTCAACTCATTTGCAGATAAGCACGAAGCCTACGATACTACTCAAATCATTCATGCTGAAGATGTAAATCTAACTGAGGATGAAATCTATCGAGGACTACAACTTGGTGGTAGATGGGTATTTTATAGTACTTGGGAATTGAAAGAACAACCTAAAGGAGGTTGGGAAGGAAGTGGTAAAGGATTAGGAAAAGATATAATCTTAGCTCATGGTGAGTTACAATCAAACAGGAATGATCTTACTGATAATCTTCAGGATTGGGTGATTATGGATTAAGGTACACACCTCATGTTCATCATTTTCTTAAAGCTGGTTTCAGAGTGATCATACCTGATTTACCATCTGTAAGTTCGAAATTCGCAAATCCGTCATCAGTCTGCTGATTTATTTGATTTAGTACGGTCGATCAACCGGCGTACATTCTTACTTGCCCTCTCTAATTTTATTACCTTCTGCTTTACATGTAGTCTTAACAGACGTAGTTCAGCAAGATCTAGCGAAAGGTAGAGATCAAAGAAAGGTGTTCTTGTGTGGAGCGTAAGTCCCTTTTTCAATTGAGATGTAAACAGATTACTGATAATCGTGTAGATCTATGGGTGGATGGACTGTGTAAGTCGCTCCTGTTTGAAGTTGAGCTAATCATTAGCCTTTACTACCTTTTGAAATATCCTCCTACATTGTCAGCGACAGAAGTGGCTTCACAGGCGACTCAACCGGATAGCACATTGCCTGAAGAAGATCAGGGGAAAGGTTATGATAATCTCGAAAGAAGTAAAAAGGAAGAGAAAGTACGAATAGATATAGCAGGAGCTTTCGTCATTTGTCCAATGGTGGAAGGTTAGTTATTTTTTATTTTTTGGCGCGGAATCATGAGTTGACCGATTATTTAGTATCTAAAGAATCGAGACCTTCGAAATTTTTAGAATATATAGGGAGAGCAATATCTTTTATTGCTGGTCCTTTACCTTTCGTAAAAGGTGTCAGAGGAAACGTATCGGACGATCCGAGAGTCGAAGAAGACTTTGATTCTGATCGTAAGCTTTTTGTTTCTCTTCTTACTTATGAAGCTTTTGTTAAACATTTGATATGGTAGCGTTGTGCTATCATGGATTACTTAGAATAGGAACTGGAATAGCAGCAGTTGAAGCTATGACGGAATTAGAAAAAAGGGCTTCAGAGATTGATGTACCAATAAGATTGATACATGGAAATAAAGATAGAGCGACTTCTCATCTTGGTACTCTCAAACTATTTGACAGGTTGCCTAATACAGACAAGGAAATACAAATATACGACGGGTACGAACATAGTTAGTGTCATTTATCAAAACTTTTCGTTTAGTGTACACTGAAAAACGTTCCCCACAGTTATGATGAAGGTCGGTATTGATGAAGCGGATGATGAGAAACGTCAAAGAGTGCTTGCGGATTGGCGGAACTGGTTGCTGCAACGCTGCTGAATGATCATCCCAAAATAGAGATGAAGCATCAGGACTTATATGGATAGCTATAGATAGACGCACTCCTGGTGGACGAGGGGCGGACTTCAAGGTCAAAGCGAGAAGGGCGTCAAGCTAAGAGGCATATGTGCTTCTCGATAGCCCCCTGCGGGATCTTGCGATGTGTTGTGTAGAAGCAAGGTCGAGAGCAGGCGAAATAGGGGTATGAAACGAGACAGATATCTGCATGATGCATACGTAATATACGATTCTCACTGAGTGCCACATGATATGAAATGCCGTATAGGTCCGGAAGTAATAGGTCCAAGCGTGGTTTTGAGTAATGGTGTTGAGCGCGTCTTAAAAGGGCTAAGTCGTTGGGCGCGTCAACCACGTCTAACAACAAGTAAACTAACAAAAGAAATTAATCCCTCACTTCTATCGATTATACTTTATTCAATTCAACTATTGACATTCCTTATCATCGACCACACCATCAATCTCAACTCTCTTGAACAACACCTGTCAGTCCTTTTCTGTGTAAGTCATAATTGAGACTACGTTCGCGCGAGTTGAGGTCAGACGGACAAAGCTAATAATTTGTGGATCATCAACGCACAATCCCCTTTTCAAACAATAAATACTCTTTCGATATTCACATTCAACATTCAATATATGTTATCTATATCGCATCTCTCACTCATTGCTGCTCTATCACTCAATGTTCAAACAAAACAATTATTCATAGTCGACTTATTTCTTCTTTTCGATAACTAACCCTTTCAAATTCCAATCAAACAGCAATAAAGCAAAATGCGAGAGGTTATCAGTGTGAGTCAGATATCACTCCTCGTCGACATATACGATGTGACTAACATATCTTGGCTCTCAGGTTCACGTTGGTCAAGCTGGTATGTAAAAGTCTCTGGAGTGATGAAGAGGATGTTTATTCAAGGTTTTGATAGGTGTTCAAATCGGTAATGCTTGTTGGGAGCTTTACACCCTGGAACACGGTTTGAGCGTAAGTATCTGTTATTTGCTGTTCCTTCCAGCTTGACTGACTTAGTGGACGACAGCCCGATGGAAGACTCATTGAGGGTTCTCCTCACGGTGGTGATGATGGATTCTCTACTTTCTTCTCTGAGACCGGTAGTGGAAAACATGTTCCAAGATCTCTCTACGTTGATCTCGAACCAAATGTAGTTGATGAAGTTAGAACTGGTACTTACCGAAGTCTTTTCCACCCTGAAACTATGATCACTGGTAAAGAAGATGCTGCGAACAATTGTGAGCTTTCATTTTGATTTGCGCCACAGGAACTAAAGCTAACTTCGGGACCGATTGAAGACGCTCGTGGTCACTACACCATTGGAAAAGAGCTTGTTGACAACGTACTTGATCAAGTTCGAAAACTCGCCGATAACTGTTCAGGTCTTCAAGGTTTCTTCGTCTTCCACTCTTTCGGTGGTGGAACAGGTTCAGGTTTCGGAGCTCTTTTGATGGAAAGACTTTCAACTGATTACGGAAAGAAATCCAAACTCGAATTCTCTGTCTACCCCGCCCCCAAGATGTCTACTTCTGTCGTTGAACCTTACAACTCCGTCTTGACAACCCACACCACCCTTGAACACTCTGATTGTTCATTCATGGTTGACAACGAAGCGTGAGTTATTGATCTATTAGCAGGTTTATCGACTCTGAGCTAACACCTAAACGCAGCATATATGACATCTGCCGAAGAAACTTGGGTATCACCTCCCCATCGTTCACAAACCTTAACAGATTGATCGCTCAAGTCGTATCGTCCATCACTGCTTCTCTTAGATTCGATGGTTCCCTTAACGTCGATTTGAACGAATTCCAAACTAACTTGGTACCGTGAGTAAAAACCGCACTTCATGCTTGGCAGTCAACAAGCTAACTTTGTTATAGATTCCCTCGAATCCATTTCCCTCTCGCCACCTACGCCCCAGTCGTATCCGCTGAGAAGGGTGAGTCACGCAGGGAGGTTGCACAAAGACATGACTGACATTGGGCTTAGCCTTCCACGAATCCAACTCCGTATCTGAGATGACCATCTCTTGTTTCGAGTCCAACAACCAGATGGTCAAATGTGACCCTAGACAAGGAAAATACATGGCCTGTTGTTTACTTTACCGAGGAGATGTTGTCCCCAAGGATGTCAACGCCGCTGTCGCCAACGTCCGAACCAAGCGTACCATCCAATTCGTCGACTGGTGTCCTACTGGTTTCAAACTTGGTATCTGTAACGAACCTCCTGCTCTCGTTCCAGGTGGTGATCTCGCCAAAGTCTCGCGATCCCTTTGTATGCTTTCCAACACTACCTCCATCGCTACTGCATGGGCTCGTCTCGACAACAAATTCGACTTGCTCTACTCTAAGCGAGCATTCGTCCACTGGGTGAGTATATTCCGTAAACTGTTTACAACGAGCTGTTGCTGATTCCTCATGATAGTACGTTGGTGAAGGTATGGAAGAAGGTGAATTCTCTGAGGCACGAGAAGACTTGGCAGCTTTGGAGAAAGATTACGAGGAAGTTGGAATCGACTCTGTCGATGTTGAAGAGGAAGAGGGTGAATACTAGATTGGCTTGAATAATCGAAGAAAAACAGAATAAGGGATTTTTTCTGGGCGGATAGACAGACTGAGAACGCTTTTCCAAAAGGTCTTTTTATTGTGAAATATACCTCCATTTTCTTTTACCAATTCAATGACTAGCTAGTTATCTAAAACCTGACACCCCGTATCTTATCTATTCCATTCCTTTCTAATATCCTTTCTTCTTTACGCTTTTAATTCCTGATGTTATGGAAATCTTACGATTGAAAAGATCACAATATCGTCCTGCCTTATTTCGGGTTGGATTGTCACATTGCATCATCACAACAAGGAACGCTCGCCAAGCTTAAGACGGGAGTACGAGCATAGACGTGCCGTATAGTGATAATGATAACATACCCAGTGACTGACTGATCAATATTTCCTGATCGGGCAATTTGAATGTTTTGAGCCGACTCTTTCAGATCCGGAATTAGTGATTACAAACAACAGGTGATAGATCTATGATCACCTCATCTATATATTATACTTGTTACACCAACATACAACTTGAAACATCCCAGATAAACCAATTATACACTTTCAATATTATTGAGGTGATTAGAAAGCTCGTCAGTACTCCAAATTGGTCGATCATTTGCGCAATATTACCCTTTCGGCCTCCACACAGCTTACCATTACCAATCATACAGGTCGTGAGACAGGTATATTCGATACGTATCCTAATCAATTGTATATGACTCTGTGAGAATCGCAGAGGAGTATAGGAACATAGTCGTTACTTCCGATAGGTAACGACAAACTTGGAAATTTCAATCAAATTATGCCTTATTCAACGACTATCCCTGGTCAAGGGGGATCTCAACAACCTCTATTAATTCCATCGAGTTCATCAGCTTCTCCTAATCGACAATATCAACATAATGGAGGTAGTTTCCCTCGGCAGACAAGCTACAACGGAGGTGGAGGACCAAATTACGGAGCTCAAGGTGGTGGACCATCAAGATGGGAAAATGGGAGTGGAAGTACTAGTGGAGGGAGTGGCGGTGGACCAGTTAGTAACCTAAGTGCTCTGATGAAGTCTAAAGGAGGTGATATGAATGATTTAGAGTGAGTTTTAAATTATTTTGATAATGGTTTAGAATTGGGATGATTTTTTTGCTAAATGTATATTAATTCCATTTTTAGTATGGGATCTTCACCTCCTGGAGCATATGCAAATTCATCACTTTCCTCAAATCCTCATTCAGGATTTCATCCTTCTTCTTATGGTCCAAATTTACCTTTCTCAGCTATAGCATTAGGAATTTCATCTAATCAACAACAACCAGGTTCTTATATGGGAAATAATTTAAATAATATGGGAATGAGCATATCACCACCTCATTGGGGTTCATTAGGATCAGGTAGTTTTGTAGGTAGTATGGGACAATTTGGTACTAGTTTGAATAGTCGTGATAGAGAATTGGAAGCTAGATACGTTAGGGATTTTAGTTGTTGTGGAAAAAAATTGAATGGTCTTCATGAATTGCTTGAGCAGTAAGTAAAAATTCCTTTTTTATTTTGTATAATTTAGTGAGATTGACTAAATTTTTTTTGGATTCTAATTATATATAGCTATGAAGAAGAACATGCTAATTTAGCACCTGATGTAAGAATGGCAGCTATAAATGCAGCTCAAAATTCAATGAATTCGAATTTACAAACTTCTCAACAACAACAACAGCAACAATCCCAACAACCAATACCTGATCGAAATATCAATTCATATGGTGTACAAGGTATACCGCCTACACCAACTTCTTTAAGTGGTAATGGACAACATCATCATCAAAGTGATGTACCTCAACCACCTGGTATGATGGATATTGAAATGGATATGGATGAACCTACACAATATCCTTCTACACCAAATTATCATCCACATCCATCACAACATCAACACCAACATCCTATTCAACGTAATATACCTAATAATGTAGTAGGAGGTATGGCATCAAATCCATGGGCAGCTGCATTTAGACCACAATTAACAAATACATCAAATTCTTCACAACAACCTCAATGTGTTCCACCTAGTTTATTATCTTATGCTCCACCAACTCCAGGTAGTATAATTTCTTCAACAAATTCAAATTCAACTGGAACTGGATCTGGATCTGTAGGAGTAGGAGGTTATTTAACACCTGAACAAATTCAAGCTAAAGCAATTAGAAAAGCACAAAAGAAAGCTGAAAGAGCTGCAAGAGAAGAAGTTTCAGCAGATGATCCTGATAGTGAAAAACGTTTTCCATGTCCAATTGAAGGATGTGGTAAAGTTTATAAACAAGCTAATGGATTAAAATATCATTTAACAAGATCAATTAATTCAGGTCATGGTAATGTTGCTGCTTTAGGAGGTTTAGCTGCAATATTAGGTGAAGAACATATTGGTATAGGTGGACAATGAAATTAATCCTCAAAATATTTGGCTAAATAGGTTGTATGATTAAAGAAGTAATTTCGTAAATCTGTTAAATCGAAAATATTTTTAATCACTTTATTTGTTTTTATCTTGCTTAATATCTTTTGTTAATTTGGAAAATTTCACATTGTAATTGTCATGCTTTTCAACTTTTGTCTCGAATCATATTCATTTGTAGTAATTTGGGTATATACCATGAGATTCATAACAAGTTATATATGTATGTATGTATTACATGCAATAGTCATAGATGCCAATGCGAAAATCCAGAACAAAAGAAAACGTGATATATAATAATATAAAAGCAAGGAATTAAAGTAAATTTGTTTCGAAGATTGATTTTAATCTTCATCCATATCATTTACTTCATTATCACTTTCAACTTTATCTAATTCTTTACCTTGTACGAAACCTTGTTCTTTTGACCATCTTGAACCTAATATTATTTTAAATTCCTAAATGTAAATCAAAACAATCAGCTTATGAGCTTTATTATCATCATCCAAATGATGAACAGAAATTGGATGAGAATATAAAAGTTAGTAAAAAAAAAAGAAAAAAAAAACAACTCACAGCCATTTGAATAGCTAATAATTTTAAAATTCTACATTTTTCACTTGATAATTTTTCACCATTTTTACAAAGTATATGAGGATTATTTAAAGAAGGTACACCTCTAATTAAAGATGTTGATAAACCTAAAGCACGTAATTGAGGTTCCATTGAATGTGGGAAAGGATCACCTGATTGTTGTTCATTATAAGGTGTTAAGATTGGACCTAATACCGAATCAAAAAATCAATATCATTGACGTTATTTTTCAATGATTTATGGATTAATCAACTTACCAGCTGGTAATGAGATTTCTGCTGTTGATCTAGCACCCATCCTTGCATATTCTTGTTTTGACCAAGATTCGAACCATTCTTTAGTTTCATCAACTGGATGAGAAGTGAAGAAAAGACCAATTTGACCTTTCAGCCTCTATACAAGTAAGATTGCATATAATCAGTTCTATATTCGTTACTTTATTTCTCAATTGTATGAAGAGCATCATTAATACGAGGAAGGCGAAATAAATATGAAACTCACTTTAGCAATATTACTTAAACCTTCTTGATATTCTGTTTCAGGAGTTTCTCCTAATGCTTTTGCCATAACTTTTCCTTTACCAAAGAAAAATCTACCTGTTCCTCTCCATTGAGATCTAACTTCTTTTAAACCTTCATTTCTCATATCTCCTACACTAAAAATCCAAAGATGATCATATTTATCTATTGTAGCTTGAATTTCATTAACCAAAGCTTGTTTTGAAGCTTTTGTTGATCTAACAGGAGTTTTTGACAAAGTCGTTATCTTAGATCTTCTTGATCTTGGCATTTTGACGAAGCTTTTCTGAGGTTACTAAAGAAAGGGTGTAGGTGTATGTGAAGATGATTGATTATCTTGCTTAATATTCAGTGATTAAACCAAACCTTTGATTTCCGGTCAAGCAACTTTTCAAAATAAAAATAAATGAGCAACGATTAAAGTGGAGGTCACCGATCAGAAATAACATCAGAATAAGAATGCCACTAAGGCGGCAATACGGTACTATTAGTCTGACACGCGCATTCCAGGTGATTTAATCGAGTAGACCCTATAAGGGTATTAGTGAAGGAGGAAGGGGGATGATTCGCATTCAACACCTATTCCACAACATCTTAGTCGTCATTCTCATTAACTCAATAACGGTTCATGTCATAGCTTCTTCTATCTGAATTCTTCATCTATCTTCGATCTTCCATAGCATATACACGCATGATTAACGAATAAACCAGAGATATCATAATACCAAGAATGACCACCAACAATGCACAACAAGATGATGTCGCTGCCTTCAGCACATCCGTCCCTCCACCACCATACTCAGCTGATAATCAATACGACTTAACACCGCTCCCTCATACTGAAAACCGACCACGATTACCTGAAGAGCATAGAAACCCTTTACTGACCAACTGTAAGCGGTTTGCCGAATTATCTTTCGAAACAGAACTAACACGCGACAAGTAGTAACCGATGATATAAAGATCGTTAAGTTCCAAACCATTGTTAGAGAAAGTAAAGAGATTGTCGTGGGCCGAATCAAAGTTCCTACAGTGAGTGGCAACCTGACAACTGGAAGTGTTAAAATGTTCTTAATTGACATGTCTTATGTTAGCCTGGAACTGCTAGTCACGCTTTCATACTGCGTAGATACGATACCAATGCTATTTCTCTTACCACAATGTACAAAGTCGCCTTTCCTACCGCGACTGACGAAGATGAGAAGCGAGAAATGGATTGGGTGAGCTTCCCAACTCCTTCTTCTACTGAGGGTAAAAAGCTGACTTTATTCCAGGTTAAATCTTCTTTCGAAACACGCGGTACCAACGGCGGTAGAGGCAGTGATGTAGTCAGATTAGCTGGGCAATGGTACGTTCCTGAATCTCGAACAACAAGTTGATTCGTTTCTAGGGTCAGCAGACATCTAGCTATTCATTTAGCTCCAGCTTATAATCTTGCCGATTTAATCGCTGTAAGCTTAATCGAATTTATCTGGTCAAAATCGTGAGATAACTAACATTCTTCCCTTCTTAGGCCCTTGCACGAGCTGTGCCTGATCCAAATGTCGCCTATCGGAAATCACAAAGATCTCAAGCAGCTTCAGAGGAGATGGCAGGTCGACAACCACCAGTTGAAGGTGCTGCCACAAGACCTGTACCATCGATGACTGCTGCTGCTGAGACCGCTTCACCTGCACCAAAGAGACAGAGAACAGATGCCGTTTCGCCTGTTGGCGAAGCTTCAAGCTCGACCGTTGAGCAAAACGGTACCTCTCAAAGTGAACAGCAAGGAGAAGATCGACATCTTACTCTTGAAGCTACAACTACTCTTACTGCAGCTGCAGGAAGCATTGTTGATATGGAAGCTGAAATTGAATCTGCCAAACAACTTGTCAAGGATTTGAAGAAGGAACTCAGACTTAGGGCCGCTGTAGGAGAGGAATTAGAAGATCAAGGTGTAGATATACCAACGGAGAATAGGGGTAAAAAGAGAGGAAATAAGGAAGATGAAGGAGGTGAAATTTCAGGTGGAGTAGCTAATTCAAAAGATAGAATAGTAAGGAAAAATAAACGTGTAGTTCAAAATGGTGTCTTAGGAGAAACAGGTCAAAAGATCGCTTGGGGTACTTTAATCTTCGGATTAGGTGTCGGTGCAGCTACACTATTACCCCAATACGTTTCTAGTTTCTTCTAAATCACAATCGATAAGACTTACTAACGCTTTTTCTACTGTTTTCATCTATTTCTTCATGTTTTTCTCTTTTTGGTATGTCTCTTATACCCCTAAGGATATTCTTACATCCAACTCAAATTTTATGTAATCAAATATCTTATATAAACTTTATACAAATTACAATATAATACTTAAATAAAACTTTATACAAATCACAATATACTACGTAAATATAAATACATATTATATTTAAATAGATAAATGTAATTGTAAATTTAAGTAGTCATAGTAGATAAATCGGTTTTATAGTTATATTGTTTATAATTTATATACTTGTATATATCGTTTATAGTTTATATAGCTACGTAAGTATATAACAATTTTCAATAACTCTTCATCACTTTTATTCGTTTTTCAATAGTTATTAGCTTTTTTGATTTTTGTTTTTATATAGCTAAAGAAAATACCCACTCAATAAAAAAAAGAAAGGTGGGTGAATATACTAATGATTTTTGAATTATCTTAGTGATTGATTTATGTAAATATGTAATTCTCTTTATATTTTCCATACGTAGATAATTTGTTTATAATGTTAAATTGTTTGACAAATGTATTGAATGATATGAAATTAAAAATATGATTAGAGAAAACCAGTATACCACCGAATTTACATTTGTTCAACACATAATTAAATTATGAATATTGTATATGCATAAATTTGAATAATTATTGTATATCGTATTGTATCAAACAGTAACAGTAATAGTAAGTTATAACAGTAAATCTATAATCTATATTTTGGATATATACTTATTATATTAAATCACCTATTACTTAACATAGAACCTTTTCTAGTTCTTCTATGATTACCTATTGAAATAGCTAAACCTTCATCTTTGAAATCATTATCTGCTTTTTGTTCTTCTTCTTCTTTTTCTTCTTCATTATCATCATCTTCAAGATCAAATACAGAAGCACTAGTTTGTCTACTTAATCCATTTGAATTATTTATAAAATTTCTTCTACTACTTCTAGGTGAAGAAGAAATTGAATTTTCTTCTCCTCTACCTGACCAAGAAGGTGTATTTATACCTAAAGGAGATTTTGCTCTTTCATGTGAAAAACTAGATCTATAAGGTGATTGTGAAATTTTTGAAGATGTTCTTGAAGGTGTACGTTGTAATGAATCACCATTAATATTTGTATTTATATTTATAGGATTTGAAGATGATGATGAAGATCTATATGGAATAGATAAATTTGATGTACTTGGAATAGGTGAACCATCTGGAATTGGATCTAAAGTAGGTGTAGCTGCTACAGGTACAGGTTGACTTGTTATTACTGTTGCTGTATTTACAGGTTGAATTTGATGTGGAACATTATTATCTGAAGTAAGACCTAATAAACCTTCTCTTGAATTTCTTCTCCAAGTCGACGGAAAATTAGGTGCTGCAGGTGTCAATCCATGTCCATGACTTGCAGTAGGTCTTGATGAAGATGAATTCGTGGCACTTGTAGTGTCTAGATCATATTCTTCAGCTCCGTAATCATCTTCATCAGATATAGCTCCAACCCAATCTACTTGTTCATCGTGTTCATCTACTGGCATATATTGTTCAGATAAATTAGATCCACGACGTTGAGGTACCGTTCGTAACCGATTGTCCCAATTCCAATGCCCAGTACCCATCCCGCGTTCAGGACTAGGTGCGAGTACTCTACCACCTTGAGAAGAGTAAGAGCCGGATTCAAAAGTCTCCATGCTCTGTCGCCTAGGGACATCGTCTAAACTCATCCGACCCAAGGCATCAGCAGGTGAACTAGACGCCGCTGAGGGTGTCATTCCTGATTCCTCTATATCTGAGGCGGCGAGTAATTCTTTATCCGGCATACGTCGAGAGCGTTGACTTCCATTTCTCGAAAGCAATCTTGCTAATTTACTACTGATACTTGAGGCGTTGCTATGAGTTCGAGGTCGATAGCCGCCCATATCTCGGTTGATAACGTCTATGTCGCCAGATCCCCTTCGTCGGAGACTGCTATGTGGTGACAAGTCCGACGAAGCGTTCTTCACTTTATCGAGCGAGCTGCTTGAGGCTACGGGACGAGGCGATCGGGGCGCTTCATCAGCCAAGGGAACCATTGTGGAGGGTGCAGGAGGAACGAGATGCGTGGAGGGATGTCGATTAACCTTGAAACTCCTTCCCGGTACAGATTGTACCGATGTGACAGACGGTGTGCGATTAGGCACCTCACCTCCTGATTCAGGCGATGTATGTCCCGATAGATTAGGTGATGCACCCTGCGTTTGAGGCGGACTATCACCAGGAAGAAGTTTCTGACCTAGCAGAGAAAGTCGACGGGAGAGGCCTGGCGGTGCAGGTAAAGGACTTGTCATGGGTGAGACATCGCGGTTCGACGATACGATGCCTAACAATTTTGAGCTCCTAGGTGTACTATGATGACTGGGAACTGCTGAATGCGATTCTCCTGGTGAATCAGAATCGCCGATACTGCGACTTCTCGTTCGATTTGCTCCACTGAGTAGCTGGAGTTTGTGAGATATCGATTTGATACCTTTGCGGAATTTATCCCTAAATCCTGTTGACTTGGTGATGACAGCTGCTACTTCGTCGCTTGACACGGTGACAAAAGTCTGCGTATGCGGGTCGGTTTTGGCAAGCCACGAAGCTGGATCGGACACGCCTCGAAGGGTGAATGGGTGTTTCTTGGCTTGTTCGAGGGTTATCCTCTTGGCTGGATCCTTTTCTAACAGCTTTCTAAGTAGATCCAAGCAATCTTTGGCTTCGTCTGAAGCCGGTAGTCCACCTGAGCCTGTGGCCATATGGTCTTTACCCAGGAAAGGCGGAACGACGTAATCTTGAACCGGGATGACCTGCATCAAGAGATATTCATTGGGGGCATCGAAAGGTGTTTTACCGAAAAGTAAGCAATACAGCGTGACTCCTAGCGCCCAAACGTCAATGGCATTAGTTATTGGTAATCGTTCTTTTCGATTGATGGTCGCTGAGGAGGAATGTGATCTTGCAGAGGGTGGGCGGCGTGGAAAGGCGGATTCGTTACTGAGCGTCTGGCGTAGGGGTATACTACCACCTACATTTGAGGGATCTGACGGACTTGATCGGGTTTCGATTGATGAAGGCGGTCGAAGGGTAAAAGACGGGACTTCGGTGACGGGTGTAGCTTGTGGGGAGGATGTACTGCGTTGGGAAATGTCCGTATCTAATCCAGAGTAACACATTTCCGGGGCGAAGAACGCAGGTGATCCAGCAGTCTTAGCTAATTCTATATCGTCCACATAGGCATCTCCGTCTGGTCCTGGTTGTGCTGCTGCGGTCCTGAGAGCTTCCGAGAAATGGGAACATCCAAAATCTGATATCTTAACCGTGTTATCGGCTGCTCGAAGGAGATTGGAAGGTTTGATATCCCGATGTATTATTCCTTGATGATGTAAATACTCTAAACCTAACAGAGTATCTCTGAATATCTTCCTTGTTTCGCCCACAGTCAGGGCGGGGCTTCCTTCAGCTTCTTTCCAATTTATCTCTCCGTTTTCGCACCATTCCATGATCATGTAGATCTTGCTTGATTCGGGATCATCTATGATTTCCTTCATCCGCACCACATTTGGATGATTGACCTTCTTAAAGATGGCTATTTCTTTCCGTATTCTGTAATGCACAATTAGTTCAAGCCCGAGCTGAAATTCAACAAACATGACTCACTCAGATTCATTCAGCATCTTTGCACCGTCCCGTCCATTCTTCATGCCTTTCTGTTTGCCTAATCCAGTTAGACGTTTCCTTTTAGGATTTCGATCAACAATCTTGATGGCCTGCACATGATCAGCTATGCTCTCGACGCGCACGCACTTACATAGAACGGTCCTCCTTGAGATATTCCTAACCCGAGATCTCCACCTTCTTCTACCGATAGTTGAGCACTGAGGTCTTCTCCGAGACGTACTCTCCCATGAGTTCCATGACCTATCTCACGGAGTACTCTATATTGATTGATCATCCACCTTCCAGACTCGTGGTCCTTCTGTACCCTGACGGCCTGTGTTTCGATACTAAACATCTCAATGTATCAGGTATACGCACTATCAATGAATGAGTAAGATGATTTTACTTACACTTCCGCACTCCCACTCTCCGATAATGGAGACCTTGCGTCATCACTTGTTTCTGAAACTTCCTTAGGATGACCATGACCATTTCCTTGCTTATGCTTATCTTTCATTGAGCTCTGTCTTGAAAGAACTTTGAAGCTTGATTGTCTTGATTCATTTGTAAAAGGAGGTTTAGGAGAAGGTATTCTGCCTGCACTTTGGGATGATCGGGAAGTAATCCGATTCAAAGAGGAAGAGGATGGATCTGGTAAGCTAGGCTGAAGAAATCGAGGAGAGGTGATAGATGTAGGTGAAGGTGATTTTACAATTTGGCCAGTGTGAGATGACATCCCTGCTGTAGGTTGATGTAGTATTGACATATTTATAGGTCTAATGTTTTGTATCGTAAGAGTTCCTTCTGTCTCAATTGTGGAACAAGGATTGGGAAAATAGACTTACAATCTATACGTTGCATCGCCGTCAACTACTGTATCTCTTCAAAGCTACAGCTATATGTCGATATAGATATTCAAGCGATAAACTTAAGCAATGGCGTGTCAGGTCAACACGATTGTCACTTTAAGCTAAGTGACGATATGTAGGTATTGATGTCGGACTGTATACGTAAGGTTATGATATAGGTCGTTTGTCGTGTGTCATTCGTTGCGTGTTACGTATAGTATGCGATAATACAATGGGGTTATATGCAGGTAGACAGGTATGCGATAGATGGTAAGACTGGTTGATCAATTATACAAGTTGGAAAGATATGATTATGGGATACATGGGGTGGAATACGATTGTGACAACTGATGATTATGATTATTAACGCGTTGATGACGATGCCCGACCCCTTTTCACTTAAGCTTGAATCCTCCGGGCTCAATGGGAAAAGGCAATCTTCTACTCAGACGATCAGAATATGCAACACAAATATGAACTTCCTTTCATCATTTGGTACATCAGGAGCTTGTCCTCCTTCTGTTGAAAATCACATGAGCAGCATGCATAGGATGAATTGGTGATATGAAACGAAGACCACGATACAACGCTCGGAGCACCAAGCCGGACAGATTGCGTAGTTTCCAAGGAAAATGCTCTTTTGTCTTTGTTTTTATAAGTGAAAGTGTCATTCGGATGCGCCCTTTTGAGACTGATCTCACTATCGGCTTCCTTTGCATGCAATAATAACCTCGTCTTGTGAAAGGTCAGTAGAAAATAACGAAAGCAGACGAATCATGCGTAAAAGGCGTTTTCTCACACGCTCTGGCTAATTGACTCGTTGAGCCGAATTGGGTGGAGGTCGTTCACTTTCCATTGACCACATTTTAACTTTTTTTTCATTCCCTCATACTTTGCAAATTTATACATATGGATTATATACGCGATAACAAGGTTCATGAGATTATTCTCCAGACTATATAGTACAATACGAATGGCTAGAAAAATACAACTCAACGAAGTAGAGACGAAATTCGTTGGTCTTCTGGATGATTTCGCTGGAAGGTTGAATCCTCCTGTAGAATGTAGGATAGCCGGAGGATGGGTCAGAGACAAGGTGAGTAAAAGAGCGTCATGACTTCATACTAATGTCTCCTCACAGCTATTGTCATTACCCTCTCATGATCTGGATATCGCTTTATCAATTCCATCTGGTCATTTATTTGCAGTAGACTTCGTGAATTACCTTAAAACAAAGGATATTGCAACCGGTTCTGTGGGTAAAGTAGCTGCGAATCCAGAACAAAGTAAACATCTCGAGACAGGAACGACTAGAATATTAGGTCTAGAGTGTGATTTTGTAGGATTAAGAAGTGAAACTTATGCAGATAGTAGGATACCTCAAGTAGTACGTTCGGCTTACGGTTTAGTATTTAAACTTATTCACAAAGCTGACGAAAAGCTTAGAAACCCGGTACACCGTTCGAAGATGCTTCAAGACGAGATTTGACAATTAATGCATTGTTTTACAATGTACATACAAGAGAAGTTGAAGATTATACTCAACGTGGTTTATCAGATTTGGATAATAAGATAGCTTGTACACCTTTACCGCCAAAACAGACTTTCCAAGATGACCCATTAAGGATATTAAGATGTATTAGATTTGCTAGTAGATTCAATCTTACAATTGAGGGTCATGTGATAGAAGCCATCAAGGAAGAAGAGGTCAAAGTAAGCTATGGAGTTGTGCAATGCACGCAGAGCGCAACTGATGGTCATTTCTGTATCGGTAATAGGCAGCAATCGCAACGAAGGTATCGAAAGAACGAATAGGAATAGAAGTCACCAAGATGTTACAACACGATCCTTTTCGAGCAATGTCCCTGATAGAGTTGCTAGGTCTACATCCGCATGTCTTCGCCTGCGATGTCAATCCACCCAGACAAACAGCCTTCGCTTCCGCCCAAATACTCCATCACCTCTCGAAACGATTATTCGTCGATGAAATGCTATGGCTCGCAACTGCTGCTACACCTTTTGACAACGTCACGGTAAAGAGGAAAGGGAAAGATCAACCCGCTGCCGGTATAGTGATCAGCGAAGGATTGAAGGTGAGTCAAAATTGTTAAACGCCTTGGCTGATGATGTAGTTATCCACCGAGATTAAAAACGCGGTAACCAACGTATTTGAAGCATCGAGACTTGCTGATCCTGAAGCCACGGTACGATCAGAAATTGGTACATGGATGCAAAACCCCGCTGTCAAACCTTGGCAAAGATCTTTGACATGGTCAGCTGTTATGGAGATTTTACCTAAATGGACAGGTGGTTGGGATGAGCATGCGGAGGGAATCGTAACGAGATATGAGCGATTCCGAAGCAAGATAGAAGAATTGGGATTACCTGATAGCATAGATAAACCATTATTGCTGAATGTAAGTCCGCCTGCCTGCCTGCCTGCATGTCCTGCGTGTAACTGATGTTCGATCAAAGGGGACCGAGCTGCAACAATTGCTTTCCATATCACCATCGCCTCTGCTTCAAACTATCAGACAGGCTTTGAACGTTTGGCAATTAGATCATCCTGAGGGTTCTAAGGAAGAATGTGAAGCTTGGCTTCAACATCAATGGAATGGTGAAGGTAGAGCTGAATGGGAGAGCAAGTCTCAAACTAAGAAAATAGTCAAAGGCGAGAAGAGGAAACGATAAAACAAAGAGGAACCTAACGATACCATGCATGATAACCTAATATATTTGTATGTATACCTTATCGCGTATCGCTGGTTAATAATTAATATAAATAGAAATGGCGAAATATTCTACCATATGGTGTTATCGGCTAAAACCGAGTAATCGGGGTGATCCACGATATACTACTACTTTCGGTTATATGCGTCGATCGCCAGTCAATTCACAAGTATTTGCCATTATAAATCATAAATCTCAGGCAAACCTCTTATCGCTGATTCAGCCCTGCTATCTTTCTTTCACCTTTCATCTTTCAGCTTTCTTCTTGCTATTGTATTTTTCGTTGTATATATCATTGTAAGAATATACAAAATGGATACGGCTTTCGAACTCAATTCACAATATCGAAACGACATTTTGGCATCTTTGCCAAAATCCAAGGATTTTACAGATCACTTGAACCAAGTTTCCAAGAATAGAGCGGCAAGTTCTCTCAAAGAACTTTACAAATATCAAAATGTACCGGGAATGGTGAGATACAATCTAACCTCTGCTGCTCATCTTGCTTTGGCACTGATAATCATTTCTAGATTGTTATGGCTGGAGGTATACCTCATCCTGAAGTATTCCCATTTGAAACCTTATCAGCCACTATTTTAGCACCCGATGCTTTCCCACTTGATCCACCAAGAGTACCCAAAAAGGAGAAATCCTCTTTACTATCATGGTTATTTTCCGCTCCCAAACCAACATTGAATATTTCAATCCCTAAATGGGCACCTAAACCCGTTGATCCCACTACGATTCAATTATCAACTTCATTACAATATCAAGCTGCTACAGGTCCACCAGCTTTACCTCTCTTTCTCAGGGAATACGTATCAAAAATCTACAAACCCGCTTACGCCGATTGGGACGTCTTGATCAATAATGGAAATACAGATGGATGGAACAAGATCGTTCAATTGTTATTCGAAAAAGGAGATACAGTCTTAGTAGAAGAATGGACATACCCTTCAGCTGTAAATGCTTTCTTACCTTATGATATTCAATCTGTACCTATCAAAATGGATAAAGAAGGAATATCACCTGAACATCTAGAAAAAGTTTTAAGTGAATGGGATGAAAAAGCTCGTGATGGTAGAAAAAGACCTAAAGTAGTTTATACGGTTCCTACCGGTCAAAACCCAACTGGAGCAACTATGGAAGCTGAAAGAAAAAAGAAATTATATGATATCTTTGCTAAATATGATATTATTATCGTTGAGGATGAACCTTATTACTGCTTGTATACAGGTGAATGGACACCTAAAGGAAGTAAATCCGATAAATCAATACTAGCTCAACGAAATGCTGAGGCCGAGAAGAAAGAGGGTAAAGAAGGGAATGAGGCTTTCATTAAAGCTCTTCCACCATCTTACCTTTACTTCGATACCGATGGTCGAGTCGTTAGATTAGATGTGAGTGACAGCGAACTTCTAAATTCACTGCAAAAGTGCTAATGTATGTTCTGATCGAATTCATAGACTTTCTCAAAGACATCTGCACCTGGTTCTAGATTAGGATGGTTCACTGCTAATCCATTGTTTATTGAACGATTAACTAGAATTTCAGAAGTTTCTACTCAAGCTGCAAGTGGATTTGCTACCGCTTTAACCGTTTCATCAATCCAAAAATGGGGTTTCGATGGTTATATCAGATGGCTTAGAGGTGTTAAAGCCACTTATAATATGAGAAAAACTTGGATTTGTGATGCTTTCCAAGATACTTTCCATTTGGAATGGGATCAAGCTCACGTACAAGATTTATTCCCTAATGGATCGAAAACTATTACTTGTTATTCCAAACAACCTAAAAACAAGTGGGATGAGAAGAAGGGATTGAACGGCCCTGGTTTGGTTACGTTCACTCCTCCTACGGGTGAGTGACTCAGCTTCCTCGTACATTGCATCCCATGGCAAAGCTGATATTGTGGCGCTGTTTAGCTGGTATGTTCGTATTCTTGGGAGTACACATAAGTGAACATCCAGATTACGTCGAACTCACTCGAAAGGGAGAAGATGCTACACATGTTTTGGTACAAAGGTTATGGACTCAATTAGCTGATAACCTCGTGCGTCAGTCCTGTATGTTGTTGTGTACCTTCCACTGATCGAACTATGCAAAATAGGTTCTATTCGCCCCAGGATGGTACTTCGATGGAGGAGGCGAACATGCCATCGGCGGTAAAGGATATGGATACTTTAGATTATCTTTCTCTATCGCCACATACGAGGAAACTTATCGAGCTGTTGAGACTTTCGCTAAAGTACTTGATAAGTTTTTTAAGTTGAACTAAGCTATCTCAACGGAATCAAGTATGTGTAGAAAAGGCCATTCATTCTCTTGTCTTTTATAGTTTATATAGAATCGGTTTGTATTCAGTGCTCGGTCTTTCAATCACGATGAATGTATATAAGGTATGATGAATATACGAACAGAATAGAGCATTACAATCATGTTTGACTAGTCTATTCATGATAACTGTCGTTAATTTATAACAGGCGAGCCCCAATCTGACTGACCCATATCACCCGGCTGTTGATTGTAAACATCTTTTCTACCTATCTGATCTCTGGGCACACTTACTGCACCAACTTGGGGATTGAAGCTAACCGACTTATTTCTACTTCCTTTCATTGCACTTCTTTTATCTGTACCTATACCTTGTCCATTCGGGTTTATTCCATGCCCGGTCTGCATAGTCGAAGGAATTCCATATGAATCATTGGTTGATGTAGGTTGTTGTTGTCTCGAATCTAACCAATTATTGAAACCATTTCTTAATTCATCATTTGTAGTCGAATTAGTAGGTACACTTCCATTGTTACTATCTGTAGTTGTGGTATTTGGTAATGAAGATAAATCATCTAACGAAATTCTTCCAGTTGATAAACTTCTATAAGTTTCTTGTAATTCTTTAGGTAAACTTTTCATAACTTTACCATATTTTAATAAATATCTAAGTGCATAATCTTTTTGTTCATTATTTGGTTTTTCCATATTATTTTGATACATATCTTCAACCAAGAGTGAACCAATTTGTGAAGATAGATTAGAAGTATCTTCAGCATCACAACCAGCTAACAAAAAAGAAAAACAAAAGTTTAGCAATTAAATTTTTTATAGTTGCGATTCATAACCTACCTTCTGAACAGATTTCTTCACCATAAGTTTGTACTCTATTAAAAGTATCTTTCATAAATTGAACTTGATCTTCTGAATAACCTAAAGGAGCAGGCCTTCCATCTGGACCAAATCTAGAAGGATCTCTAATTAAAGGTTCTCCAACTTGTTTTTTAATCCATTCACCTAAATCAGATCCATCATATGATAAACTTGAAGCTGATCCTAAACCATTTTCATTTGTTGGTAAATTACTATGAGAAATTGTTATAGATTGATTAGAAAGTGTAGTATTAGCTACAACTTGATCAATTTGATTGAATTTTGATAATTGCCAATTAATATCAGAAGACCATGGATCATTTGAAGATTCTTCTAAAAATTGTCTTGCAATATTACGTGCTTGTTTTCTATTTAATAATGTATTTTTACCTTCACCTGTCATTCGATTATAATTCCAATCCGTATCATGATCTAGTATTTAAATCATTAATACATTTATATAAGCATTAAATCAAATCAAGGAGAAAGGTTTTTTTATTTTTAACTTACATCTATTTTGAAAGAAATTAGTTGTATTTTCTAATTCTTTTCTAGTATCATTGAAAGCAGTTTCATTCTTTCCACCATTTTTCCATAACCAATCTGCATAATTAATTGATTGTCTTGTATTTTGATCATAACCTATTGAAGATGATTCGACTGTATCTTCAGGATATTTTGACCAATCACCTGAAAGTTGACCATATAAATTATATTGTGGACCGTCTTCTCTTAAAAAATCGACAAAGCTATCACACACATAATACAATCAGTAAAATCATCATTGATGTTCCTTCGAACGAAATAAACACACCTTGGCATGCGTTCTTTCCTAGGTATCAAAGGGCTCGGTCCAGTTCCCGTAATGTTAGTGCCACTTGTAGGTAATGCACTTTGCGTTGGACCATTTGTGAATCCACTTTGCGCGCTGGGAGTGACACCACCTCGAGAAACATCATAGGTAGTCACGCCAGATTCTGAGACCAAACAATCATAATCAGCATATAAATTTAAATTCGTGTTAACGGTCATTAGGTGAAACCCGGTTATCATGCGATGTTGATTTACCATTTTTACTAATAGCTACTGTAAAAGCTGGTTGACCACTATTATCAGTACAAACAGTAGTAACAGTTTCACCAATCTTCATATTGTTAATACCTGCTTTTTGAGCGTCAATGTTTAACTCCCATTTCGTTTTGCCATCTGGTTCAACTATTTTTCCATATTTGAAACCTTCATTCTCGGTTTTTGGTGGACCGTTAGTGGAAGTAGTGGTGGTAGTATTTGTAGGAGCGATTGATTGTTGACCGGAAACGGGAATAGCAGAGTAAGGAGGTGGCGGTCCACCTGTACTCGTAGTAGGAAAAGTACTGGTTGTTGAATTTGATGAAGCTACATTGGATATAAGGGCAAAGTATAATATCAGCTCGCAAAGTAAGAAGCCTTATGTTGAATACTAACACAAAAAGGGCACTCACGCATTATACTATTAGCTGCACTTTGTAGTGTATTAGCAGTACCACTTCGAAAGCTGTCTCTCAGTCTCTTCAAGTAGTCGGAAACAGAGGAGGTTGCTGTACTTGCACTTGACCATGGATTGGAAGGTTGTGGTCCCCAAGACCCCGGTTGAATCCATCGATTAGGATCATAGACTTGCATTATCGTATCGTAGGATTTTCGAAGGGAAGTTGTGTTTACTATTGATGATCATCAACGAAGAGCGGTGAGTGCCAAGAAGAGGTTGTGAAGTTAAGTATTACTGAGTTGATAGTTCATTAAAGAATGGATACTTGACTTGAGTGAACGTTTAGACTTGTTGATAAACGACTTTCGGTGACAGAGTATCCTGAAAGGATCTACGAACATAGGAAGTGACTTAGTCATAAAGGACAGCACTTCGAAGACACGTTAGAGAATGCATGTTTTCAGTGCCTGGAGGGGTTTAAGGTGTGACGTTGAATGAGATGGTTTTGACAATTGTACATTAGATTCAGGTTGTTGCATTGAGAATAAAAGTCTATATATATATTCTATCTTGCGTATTCTAACATCTATGAACCTTGTCCGATAGCATCAGCGGCATCGTCAGCCAACTTACCCATAATTTTCCACCACCATTCCGGACTAGTGCCATCTGCGTGATGAGCAGCAGCTGGTCTAGAGACCTGTGACAGATATCCGTATAGACCTTCATCTTTGATAGCTCTCATGGCCAATTTAGAACCTAGTCCAACAGCTGTTAATCCGCCGATAGGAAGGAAAAGCCATACATAGCCTAGTGATGCTAATTTTGACGGTATCGTCTTGATTTCGTTGTCTGCTGAGCCTATTATGTATTAGTCGTTCAGTATTCAGCCATGCAAATTACATCTGGAAATATTTACCATCTTGGGGGAAGCCACCTGTGATATTATAAGCCATCCATTTACCAGGATGAACATTTTGAACTCCTTTAGAGAATCGTTCCGCCACATCGGAATTGTAGAAATGAGCACAAGCCCAAACCATATCTGATATGTTAGCCGCGAAAGTGGCTCTACTGATTGCAGCTTCCACTCCTCCTTTATAGGCATACCATCCTTCAGATGTCCTGGGACTTTCATAATTCCAATAGAACGATGGATCCAGCTTTCTAGCTGCTGATAAAGCTTCGGAAACGTTCAGATCCTTCGTCTGATTACTGAAATTGTCGTACAAGTCAGGATTTGAATTCTTGAAGGCCTCATCTAATGTTGATAATTTTGCTTCTCTCTTCCATTCGTCTTTACCCGAATTCCCCTCTGCATGTATGTAGTGATGGGGTAATTCGACTGTTGCACCTAATATGAAAGGTCTATCCCTATGATCAATGGTAGAAGTAATGTGTGTAGCTGTCTCGGCATCCGTTCGAGCTATCAACACAACTTCTGAGCTATTGATAGCATATCAGCGAATCATAGTCAGCTTCTTCAGAATAGAAAGGTTGACCCGCCCCATGATATCCAATTGTAATTTTGCCGCCACTAATCTTTTTAGGTATTCATTTGAAGGTACTATCACACTAGATAAACCATCTTTGCCATCATGTCGCTTTACACCTGAAACCAAATCGTCTAAATGAAATCCGGATACTCCACTTTGTACAAACAATTTGACCAATTTCATAATTGCTGTATGTTGTCCATGACCTGAGTCGGCATCTGCGATTATGGGTAATAAAGGTAAATCGTGTTTGCCAGTTCCGTTCACTCTAGCTGTGCGGGAATGTAGTAATTGTGATCGATAGATTGTAGTCACTTTTTTCGGTACAGTATCATACGTATAGTCTGCCTATATGATCGTCAGTACCAATTGTATCTAGTCAAATATAGCCATTATACTTACAAGATCAGGTCCCGGGTCATCTGTTGCCGTATCAGTATTTGCAGACATTCCACCGGAAACATAAAGGGTTTCTTCGTACAATAACTCATTAGCTCATGTTGGAGCATAGTCTCAGCAAAGTCTTACCAAATCCAACTTCCGCCATGACTTGAGCAGTAACAGGATCGATTACACTGGTAGTCAGATTCACTAATTTATCATTTTGTACCTTTTCGAAAATGTTTCGTAATTTCAATGCCATTGCATTTGAATGGTGATTTTCCGGGAAGACATCCCGAAGTGAAGCTACCGTATCAGTTGAGTAAGGTCTTTTGATATCCTTCTGAGAAGGTGAGGACCACCATTGCTCAATCGATGAAGGAGCAAGCCAATACTCCGATGCCATGCTGGTTTCTTGTGTTAAGTAGTTCTGATTATGCAAATTCGAAAACACTTATATGCAATCATGAAAGATCCAATGTTCACGTAACGGACTTTGCTGACGTAGATTGTTTAAGTTTAATTAAGAAGCTAATAATATGAACGGCTATGACAGTAAGCGCGGCTTATTCCGATAGCTTGGAGCGGGGAAGGGAAAAACCACTAATTGTGGACGTTGAAATTTCCATACTAGAGTACTCATTAGCTTAAACGAGTGTCGGGCAGGGTAGAAGGAGAGATTCGGCACATTCAGAACCACGAGGGATCAGCCGAAGCATGGTGTGGCCGAAGTGTGATACGATCATAACCCAGAGTTGGTTTGCCTGAGAACGCGGAACAGCACATACCCGTAAAGCTCAAGAAACACTTAAAGCTAACAGGAGTCCATTAAGCCTCAGTGCGTGTAGAGTAGAAAATTCGTGCTGCTCCCTTTGAGATCATCTAGGAGTCATGAGGAGTCAAAGCATAAGTGAGCCGGATAACTAGATGCACATTAATTGTAGTCTCAGGCCTGGAAATAAAAAATACCAAATACGTAGACCGAAGGCGAGAGACCGATCACCGAAACTCGCCAAGTAGCGGGTGTTTTATTTTATTTTATTTTTAATTGATCTCGGTGCCGCGATGCTGATCTCATCGTCATTTCGAAAATTCTCAATCAGTTACCGTAAGACCTTATAACGGCAACAACATTTAATTATTCATTATCATTGATTATCTCCATATCTCATCGTTTGAATTTTATTGCAAGCTTATCAATCACACTCCGACAGCAACTGTGTAATCATATTGCTGGGAAATATCCACTTCCGAGGCTGTCATAACGGTCATACACGCTTGTCATACGATCTTTCCGAAGAGTTTCGGTCATACCGGCGTCTGAGTCATCGAGCAATTTCTCAACTCCTCAGAATTTTATAGTAGCTTCACATCATCTCATCATATCGATCTCGGATCCCTGGCAAGATATTCCAGAATGGACAGATAGATCAGACCATTGCATATCCCCATTATTCAGATACAGTAGGAAATAGATACCATCACAATGCCTGCAGAAACGCCTGCTTCGGCGGTCTCATTATTTAGAACGAGCGGAGAGGAATTGAGAGCGTCAGCGACATCAACACCAAAGTCTGGCTCAGGATCGTCATCCGGTAGAAAGGCATCGACCGCCGCTACCCCTCAAAGTCAAAAGCAGAAGGAATTAGCAGAAGCAGAGGCCAAAAGGAGGAAGGTACAGGTTAGTCCGCTAACTTTTACCTGTCACCGTGCTTCAGCTGACCAGGTGAACAACAGAGAGCTTGCGATGCTTGTAGAAGGTATGTTGTATCTTTCAGGGGTGAGATTGGCGATAGCTCACAATTCCTCTCAGGAAGAAAATAAAGTGCGAGGGGCCTATGAACAGTTTGAGTGAAAGCAGTAAGTCGATCTGGTTATCCGTTGAACAGCTAGACATTTACATCGGTATTGGTCAGAGTGCACACACTGCGAAGAATATGGTCTAGATTGTACTTATGTGGAAGCGGCCAAACGCAGAGGTCCGCCAAAAGGGCAAGTTAGCTTCAAGAAAGTTGAGGCCATTCCTGCTAACAGACGTTGCTTTCTTATAGCTATATAGAAACATTGGAGCAACGGTGCAGCCGGCTAGAACGGATACTGCACCAGGTGAGTATCAATTCCTCACGAATACAATCGATATATTTGGCTAAATCCGTGTGCCAGCTGAATCCTAGCGTCGACTTGAACGAATATGTTGGGCCCCCTCTGGACCGGGAGGAATTCGATCTACCTTCATACCAAGAAACTCTCCGTACCCTTCATATCCCTCCGTTCCCCTCTTTCAAATCCTTACCAGAGTCCAGCAGACGCCAATCATCAAATGGATCCTCTTTATCACCCCCTGCGGCCGGCACAGCTTCACCGGCTGGTAACGTTCTCGGCCCTTCGCCTTGGCGTGCTTATGAGAGGGACCCTACACGACGGGTGGAAAATGAGGATGCTGCCGAGGAGGCAGCACTCCAAGAGGATATAGCGAAAGGCATCAGCAAGTTGAATGTCAAAGACGCTGTATGGCGATATCACGGGAAAGCATCTGGCGCGCACTTGATGAGAACTTTCCATGAGCTCAAGTACACTCAGCAGGATCCATCAGATAAGCGAGATTTCTTGGAAGAAGTGAACAGGAATAAGCGATCACAGTATTGGCAACTACCAGAATGGGAGTTAGTGATCGCGAATGAAGGTATACGGTCATTGGATTTGTCACTTTGGCCCGAAGAAGATTTTGCAACAGCACTGATCGATGCATACTTTACACATCTCAACCCGCATCTACCTCTTCTCAACCGGGTGTTGTTCAAAAGGCAATACGAATCGAGTCTATGGCGAACGAATACTTGGTTTGCTAAAGTTTGTTTAATGGTCTTCGCCAATGGATCAAGATTCGTAGATGACGATCGAGTGTATTGGCCAGTCGACTGTGCTTTGTCTGAAGAAGGAAAAGAACGGTTACAATCGGATCAAGACGGAAGTTTGCGATACTCGGCCGGGTGGAAATACCTTCATGCCTTACTACGTATGGGAAGATCAATCATGCAAGGACCAAATCTATACGAATTCCAAACTCAAGTGTTACTCTGCAACTTCCTCATGGGAAGCGCTGTACCTCATCTCATGTGGATCTTGTCGGGTGTCGGTCTTCGGTCAGCCCAGGAGATCGGTATCCACGTTCGATCTACACTCATACGAGTCGACCCTATCGAAAGGGCGCTGTACAACCGAGCCTTCTGGTGTCTGTACCACATCGATCGAGTCAATTGCGCAGGCGTTGGGAGAGCGGTCGCGCTGCAAGACACTGACTTCGATGCCGATTACCCCATAGATGTGGATGACGAATTCTGGGATACAGGAGATCCAGAAAAAGACTTCAAACAACCTGAGGAAGCTGGTATCTCGGCAATATCGGCGTTCATTCAGACCCTCAAACTAGATCACATTATCGGTGCCACCTTACGAACCATATACGCCATCAACAAACTACCAGAGCATCGCGCCGACTTGGCTGCTCAAAGTGCGGTGGTAGTAGAGCTGGACTCTGCGCTAAATTCGTGGGCAGATAACGTACCTGACGAACTCAGGTGGGATCCTACAAGGTCTGACAGTAGATTATTCGAGCAATCCGCCTTACTATACGTTCATTATTACTATTGTCAAATTCTCATCCACCGCCCGTTCATCCCGACACCGCGAAGTAGGAAGACCGGTCAAGTCCTTTTACCGTCTTTAGCCATATGTGCTAATGCAGCTCGGTCAATCTGTAACATTGTCGACACTGTCCTAAGAAGAGGAAGGCAAGGAGGAGCTCTGCCTGGCAGATCGCTCAATGTCGGCTTCATGCTGCCAAGTTGGGTGGCGGCTATCGTACTGCTGATCAATATTTACTCTGGACGACAAACTCCCGCGGAAAGGGAACGAGCCGTGATTGACATAAAACGATGCATAGCAGCTTCTCGAGAGATGGAGATGATATGGAGACAGGCAGGGAAAATGACGGATATGATGGCAGAACTAGCATCCGAGACGGATATGCCCAGCGCAATCGCTACTCCAAAAAGTGGAAAAAGATCTCACTCCAACGATGATCACTCGTCTTCTTGCTCGCCATGCGAGCCTAGCATATTCGCTCAAAGACCGAGCGCTGGCTCACCGCTATCGTCAGCTCCGGCTCAGTCACAGGATAACGCTTCGCTATCACAAACTCGCCGAAACTTCGGTCCAAACTTCGATGATCCGAGATTGATCTCGGCTACTACACCTGCGGTCCACCCGCCAGCTCACCCTTCGGCTCAGGAGGACTCAGTCGGCACTATTTCTACACCGCCATCCATCTACGGTGCATACAACTCTGGAAAGCCGCAGTCATCGTTTGTCGAATTACAACCATCCGCCAATCATTTCGATTCTCTCTCTTATACTTCTGCCGGCAATCATACATCAACACCGATCAACATGTTCCAGCCGGAACAGCATAATTCGACAAATAACGAAAATCTACTTCATATCAATAATAACAATTACAATCTCAATAATAATAGCTATAATTCTGTTAATCCTGCTCCTCAACATTTTACTACATTTACGGGAGGCAACTTACCCTTATCCAACACGACTTTCAACCAGAATCAGCATTCTCAACAAACAAATCCCGCATCGAATGGCTCGATATTTGGTAACGTTCAGTCGGACCAATTACTAGGCTTGAGTGAAAACTCATTTGAGAACTCCCTATTCGATCTAGGCTCTAGCGTGTTCGACATGACTGGTCAAGGGGCAGAAACCGATATCTGGACACAGTTATTCTCTGATTATACGTAAGTAGTCATGCTCTTGCGTTCCCATCACAAGCGAGAAAAGAATAGCTTACCTTCTCGTTTGCTTGTAGGGGTCAAAACATCAATAGTGATTGGAGTTGGGGAGGAGCTAGCGGTTCCAACAATGCTAATCCAGGTCAACAGTCCCAAGGGCAAGGTCAATATCCACAATGGCAGTAGTAAACTAATTACAATTTATAATAGCATATCAAAACTGAATTATGCATACGTTGGTCGTTTATTTGATTATGCGCAAAGAGCGAAAAGTCGATACAGTAGTATAGTGCAAGTCCTGAAAATCAATTACAAAATGGTTGTTGCAAGCACGAAAGATGCAATCAAATTCATCTAGCATCTCTCTTCCTCTTCTAGCTAGGTAGATCTCTCCGTCTGGTTTCGTTCCTCCCATCTACAGGAGTCAGTTCATCATCCTCATCAACGTCATCTCTATTATCTAGTAAACTCATAGCTACTTCATCTTGAGGTTTTTTATCTTCATCATGTTCAGCCACTAAGAAAGTAACGCTAAGATTGACAGTTGACATTATGACCATAAAAATCCACCATGCTCTACCACCCATAAAATGAGTATCCATTGTATATGCAAATAAAGCCGATATCAATGATGGACCAACAACTCTACCCATGCACTGGAATTTCAAAGAGAATAAGCTTTGTGATATTTCGAAAGGATAAATAGAATTTATAAAACTTACCCCTACAGCAGTACATATTCCATTTATTGCTCCTAAAGCATTTCTATCAGGTGCTGATGTATTAATGAGTACCATTAATAAACTACTTGAAAGATTTACGATAGCAACAAAAGATAAATAAATATTAACGCAAATTGAAACTGCCCATCCTCTATTTTCACCAAATTGTAAATATTCTCCAGATAAATTTATTGGATCTTCAGTAGATAATAAAACAGATCGTAATAGTGGGAGTAATAACCAAGTAAAAATCCAACCTATCGATAAAATCTTATATCCTAATGAAATTCCAAGGTAATTTCTTATTTTACTTAATAAAATTAATTGTACTAAAATAGTTACTAATCCATTAATCGCTAATGCACCTCCTATAGCTGAAGCTGACATTGACAATCCGCTAGTAAATTATAATTATTATCAGTGTTTGCGCAAACTCATGATTGTCATGTCAAGCTCACTTATTTCGATCGAAGAAGAACAACAACGAGGCAGCACTCCAGGCACCTTGCACAAAGCTGCGAAACAACGTTAATACAATCGGCTTTCTCCAAAGCATACGAAAAAAAAAGAGTGAGAAGCGCAACATACGAATTTAAGAAACCTGTCGCAGTCATTACTCTGACTGGTCTATAATTCATCAATTCCCAAAATCCCCATTCTACATTTTTACCAACGCCGCCCAAAGCAAGTGGTTCATGTCCATCTTCACCTCTAGGTAATTTCGATAAAATGTTATCCCTAGCTGATTCCTCGTCTACTAATGTATCCGATTCTGAAACTAATGAAGCATTTGAAAATTGCCTTTTATGCGATTTGAGTGATCTGAAAAAGGATAAAGAACTTCTAGGATTGAAAGGTGATGATTGTGGACTAGCTAAAGAAGGTAATGATTCTCGGTAAAATACAATACAAAATATGATTCCAATAAGTGTTGTTCCAGCAGTTACTAAACATGCTATTTGTGAAAATCCGTCTCAAATCAGCGTGATACATGAGAGTAGAGTACGACTCGACATACGCAGTAAATAAGGATGTATCCTGAAAATCTCGACCTTTCCGAACCACCCTGGGAATCGTTCATACGGATGAGATAAGGCTCCGCCTAATGCGTTACTATACGTTCATTGCATATCAGTATACACATTATTATGCTGGTTCTTATTATCTGCAGGGCGTACCCGATGATTGAGCCAACTGTCCACGTTAAGCCGTACATGGCAAAGGCTTCTGTTGAATTACTTGAATCTGTGACATCGCCAATTGCAGCTCTGATAACCTGTCGTCAAGTCGAGCTATCAATTTTCGGTTTATTCACATCATTTTACATGAGGCTTCACTTACAGCTACATTCCCATTGACCGCTCCAGTGAGACATCGGAAAACAATCATCATCCAGAAAGAAGTTGACAATCCGCTAAATGATCGATTCATTCAATGGATCAGCGCGTGAATATTGGAGGTAACGAAGTACGTACAACAAAGATCCTGATATCACCACTCCCGTTAAACCAAACAGTATTACAGGTTTTCTCCCTATCCGGCTGATCGACAAAAGATCATCAATATGGTGGAATAGCAATTAATTAAGTTGACTTGAATTGCTCACTCTGATAATTTCGCCCAATGATATACTGTAAAAAATTGAACGAAGGCAAATACGGATTCCTGGAAAAGCAACTATAGTTAGCTAATTGCTAAAAACACATTTATTCACACGTAGAAGGTCCACACTCACCACTAAGCCTGAGTAAAATCCTACTCTATCTGGATTGTCTGTTACTCCTAATTCCTCCACCATTTGATTCACAAAAGGGAAAATCACTAATCAATTGATCAGTCTTTTCATCTTTTACAAATTAGGGAAATGCTAAATCAACCGACCTGTGTATGCGACTTTAATGAACATACCGTCAGTATGAGTGGAATTTCTGGTTTGCGAGTGGAATCGAGACTTACTGGGTTCTGCTAATCTGGTACCCATCAAAACAGCAATCTGAGCAAAAGGTAAAGGTGTTTTACCTTTCCTACTCGATGGTGACATCAAACTATCCATTCTCATCTTGCCTCGAATTTTGCTACCATTCGATTTTTTATTGTGATGTTGAGATATACTACTAGAGCTCGAATTTTCGATATATACAGGTGAAGATAAAGGTGAAGGTCTTCTTTGAAGAGGGTTACTTTCTCCCCTTAAATGTATAGGTCGATCCATTCGACCTGATCAACTTTCCGTAATAAACCTACAACATTCACAGTCCAATATCATGAAGACATAGGATCTGGTTTACCTTTTACTATCTGACGTAATATCACATCAGATCAGCTTCTGGTTCTGTGCAATTTGGGGTTGAATGGGATATGATAACTAACAGGTCCACCAAAGCTCGATAACGCGATTTATCTTATGACCTTCGCAAGATTGGGATGAATCCGCTTCGCTCCTGTTCTGTTCAAAAGTCCACTATAAAAGCTCTCACAGAGATGGAGCGACGGATAAGATATTTTGCAAGATTCCATCCCCTGTTCTAGATCAGTTATGATCTTCACAGATTTCCATCACATCAGTAAATCATTCGTATAGACGCACCTCCACACTGAACAAATCTACGTTATCACTATGCGTACCAAAAAAATTAGCAGAAATGCCTCACCTCTGACACTTGATCGAGTCCCATCTCCATATGGGTACTCCATTCTTTCTTAAGGGTCTGGATTTTTTACTGGGACTCATAGGCAAAGAAGCAGAGAACGTGAAATATACCCTGAACGTGGGTAGATTTACGATAACCTTGGTGCTTGGTGAATCGACAAAAATAGCTTAGATGCTTCGCCTGGTGCAAAGAATTTTTTGTTCGGATTTGACCGATGTATCGGTTCATCGGTATCCCGATTCTCCGATCAAACTAGAGTCAGGGATTTCTGCTTTGCTTGTTCGTCATAGTTTGCATGGAATTTTGGATAAGACTTATTATTACTATTGTTGAGACTTCGATATCATGGGATGTTATCCCAGGTGAGCAGAATATCTCATACACCTGATTGCTCGATTTTGAGATTCCCTCCTACTGATCCACCTAGAGCAGTTACCGTCCAAGCTTGTCTTCCACATTCCGCTATTGCTGCCTTTTGAGCTTGTTCGAGTCGACCTTCTACACCAATTAGATAGAATCAGTCAGTCCCCAGGATTCGTTCCGTTCACTCGTACAGATAGCCAGATGCCACGATGCAGGCAGCCATGTAGCGGGAGAAAAAAAAACTTACTGCTGATACTAATTGCCGTACCGCCGTCAACAGCCGTCACAGTCACTATTCCAAAGCATCCAATATTAGCGGAAGTACCCGGAAGGATTTGACCAAGCTTTTCAGCGAAAATTGCCTCCTTACTCACTCCTGCAAGTGCCGCTCGAAGATGTGTTGGATGTATCATCTACCCTTAGGAACTGGATTGCACCCTGAATACCACCACCAAGGGATAAAAGGCTGGACAGAGACCGGAAAGAGAAAGATAACATCAGCTGTGTGCTCGACTGTTACGTTCATTCTTGACTCAGACCTAGGATTAAAGAAGGCTCACGCTACATTACAATCATGAGAATCCAGATTTCCACCTTGACATACAGGTTGAACAACTAATTCTGCTCGAGGTTTTATGACTCTATCAACATGACTGATGACTCCACCTAAAGACGTTGATAGACATGCTAAAATGATTAATATGGGAACCAAGAGCATGGTAGATTGATAGATTGGATTCAGACAAATAAGTGTCAATAAGCGATAATTCAGCCAAGTTAAGGAGTATGATCTTTGTAAGCTGTTCCTGCTCTTTCATCGTTACTTATATATCTTACTAAGTGTTTTCTAGATCCCATAATCAAGTTATGTTGGAGCCAGTTTTTGTCGGACATACCGACACCGGTTGAGAAGTTTCATCTGTCGAAACGCGACGGCGAAGATCAACCTGGTAACCGTAACTCATGACAAAAACGGTATCTCAGCTTCCACCATCATCAAAGCAGGTTTCTATATGCGATCAGCCGACATGGATGACGACAACATTCACAACAAGTGACCATGCATACTCATACGTCGAAGTCTCGCTCATTCGGGAATGACCCCATTCTGACACGTGTCATCTTTATCGCCAAAGGAAGGTTATGTTGATCGAGGTGACTCAACTTGAGTGGAGGTTGTCCACACATACGTCAACTTGAATCTGCAGTACGTACACGAACGATCCAGATGGCATATATATATATCTTTGTCTTTCTTCATTTCTCATCTCTTTTCTCTTTCCAACCTTTCTTGCTAGACTCTAGATCGTCAGCTTAAGAAGTACCATTGATCTTGAAAAGCTACTCTTTCAATCACTGTCTTTGACGCAACATCGTTCTTTTTTGTCTTCGTCAACATGACTTCTACTGAGGTGCGTGAATCGCTCACTACATATGCCGAGTGGCGAATATAGACGAGTACCACTCCTCGTATGGGCAATCATTTCAAGGGGAGTTACATGCTGATGTTCACTTTGCAGCCTACCTTGCCATACGACCGACCTATGCGTCAACACAGAGTAAGTGCATCTCAAACCCTCATATCTTTGCACGTCAGCTCAACGTATATCGAGGCGTTCGAAATTGTACCCCTGACTGATGTTCGGTGATACCTCTCTATGCAGTCTCGAGGTACTCCTAGGGTTTCTCAAGATCCGGGGATCACAGCCCCACACAAGAGGATGTTCAGTCTTCCCCCACACATCAAAGAGATCGATGCAGTTGTTGTTCATGACCTGGTTTGGGTGAGTTGCCATCAATAAAACCTTCAACCTCAAAGCTGAGAGTGTCATTTTGTATAGTGGACCAAGGATCAAGCCATTGTGGATCTGGCAAAACAACTTGGCTTTGACATCAGCGTCAATGATGTCCAGTTTCAAGAGCACAAGGTGAACGGTAAAAGCAAAGGGTGAGTTAACATGTGCAGCTTTGCGAGCGACGACTGACCATGCAAAGCTTTCGTAGGTCAGCTTTCATTATTTGTCATACTAGGGAGAACGCCCTCACGCTTTTCAATTTTTTCCAAGCAAAGTAAGTATTCGCGTGATGCACTTGACGTGGTTGACGATGGGTATTAGCACTTTTCTAGGAAGGAAGATTCCTGTGGCTTTGGGTTCTACAATCCTCGGCAATCCTCTTCTTCCCGGATGGGGGAATCTAGGTGACTTTACTTTACCTGTGTACCCAGTCTTTTCAACTACTGACTCTGACACTCAGGCCCTCGTCCTTTGAGCACTGCCATTCACACAACCGTTCGAACACCAACCAACTCTCACGGTGGGGTTAACTTCAATCGAGTTCGACCTAGTTCTCGAAGTGCTATTCAATCGAATCTCGGTGTTGGTCACCCGTATCCCCGAGCTTCTAGAACAAGCAACTGGGACAATCCTCCGGGACTCGGCAACACTGGTGAGATGACGCCGATCGGTCTCTGTTTCTGCAATATTGTTCGTTGAGCGGGAAGCTGAAGTCGTTCCGTAGAGTTCGCCATGGCTTGGCCATCACAGGAAGGCATGCCACCTGGATACGGTAAGCATGTGTCCTTTCGTTTCCGCTTGCGGATCATTTGAGTTGAGAGATCTAAACAGGCCCGATACCCCTTCCCTACCAATATAATGGGCACCAATATTAGACCGGAGCAATCGACACGCACTGACTGAGTACTCACGTCATCAGGGTAAGCCGAATCAACAAAGTTTTTGAAAGCTGCTGATCAATCGGTGCTCTTATATCTTTATATAGTTTGATCGATTGTTTGCCGTCTTTCCACTTTCATTATTCAATCCCGTCTTTTCCAAACTGCATATGTCCTTGAAATTAATCGATATCGCATTCGTTGTTTCCCAATCGTGTTATCGTCTAAACAGTATCTTGTAGCTCTCCGGCACTTCCATATACGAATGAGGCCGATTGATAGCGTCATGCATAAGTCACATGTCCTGAGAAATAACTCTCCATTCAATACTCTAGGGATTTGCTAGTGTGCAACGACTAGGGGCCAACGGGATTGCATCAATTTAACGTTTCTTCAAACAAGATTCGTCTCACTTTTCGACCATTTTCCCACCCCATGTCCGAGGAAGATCTTATTTGACTAAAAGCACCTCACTGCCTGTACAACCAGATGCGCTATGTTCTACCTGAATTACATCCTTTGTGGCTTATCCCCTAAAATGCCAATCTCTAGCGAAATAGCTCGATAAATCCCCCCTTAGGTGAGCCTTTGAACATCAAAGCTGCGGAGGTAAGCTCCTTTGATCCCTATTTAGCCCCTTTAGACTCGTTTGCTGCGGATGGGTACGAAGGGAGGGTTGTAGGAATCCTTTGTTGAGGATTCGCTTTGTTCTACTGACCTATACAGTATTTCTATTGACGGGCATGAGAAAAAAAGATATATTAACCTAGTTGGATTCGCATCTCTCGCCACTTTTCTTTTCTTTCTTCATTCCAAGCAAGAATTTTACTGAATTGTAATTCCTCAAATTGATCAAGATAAATTATTGAATATTTACCTTTCCACGTTGACTTTTGCAAAGACAACCGAATACATTTACAATATCTTATCATCTCGATCTCTATTTTTACTAAACGATAAATCGAAATCGAAATAAACAAGATGCGAGTCGAAAGATCTTTATTCCTTACCGCCTTATTTGGTGCTCTCGCTACTTTTGTAGCTGCTCAAAATGAGAATGGATCTGAAGCTGACAGGTGAGTCATTCAATCCTTTTCCTTCTACTTTTTACTATCAAACATAATAGTCTACTGTATTCTCTTGCTGATATGTAGATCTGTGTGAATAGTGGTTCTACCGAAGCTTCAGGATCTGCTGCCGCTGCCGGTGATGCTGGTGCATCTGGAGCATCTTCCGCTGCTGGTGTAGGAACTTCTAGCGCTTCATCAGGAACTGAAGGTGCTGCAGGTGCAGAAGAAACAGCTTCTGGTGCAATTGCAAGTGCTTCATCAGCAGTTTCTTCAGCTGTATCAGGTGCTTCTTCTGCTGTATCTTCTGCTGCTTCAGGAGCTGCAAATGGAGTTTCATCTGCTGCTTCTGCTGCAATTACTGGAACTTCTTCAATTGCAACTGGAGTAGTTGGAGGAGCTTCTTCAGTATCTTCAAAAATTTCTTCTGCTTCTTCTGCTGGATCTTCTGAAGCTTCTGCTAAAGGAACTGGTACTTCAAGTGGAAATTCTTCATCATCATCAGGAAATAGTTCTGATTCTGGAGCTTATCCTTTAGTAATTATTAATCATGGATCAGAATGGATGGTGACAGGTGCTGCTATTGTAATTGGAGCTTTCGGTGCTGGTGTAGCTACCCTTTTCTAGAATATCACTTTACATTTATATAATATACATATATATTATATACTCAGCTTGAGGGAAAGAAAAGAAGAGGAAGTGAAGAAACGATTGTTGGGTGATTGAAGATTTTACTACGATTATATGTAAATTTGAATATCTCAGATAAGTAAAAACTTTTTTATATATATATTTAATAAATGGACAATTTATATATATATGAAGTTTTTATTCCTTTTTGCTTATCTCGAATCTGTATTTACTTTTCATCTTACATTTTCAAAATATCGATAATTCTCATATCATCTGTAATATCGTTTATTTTTTTATGTATAGATTTTTAAATCTTTTTACATTGATTTTCGGTCAATTTCGGTCAGAAAGCAGAATTCTTTAATATTGATCTGATTAGTCAGGTGATGTCAGATATTTCCAATATCAATCGCGTGAAGAAAGTGCAAGCCCGTCGAAATAGCACGTTTGCATCTAACAAATCGTCCTACATGTCCTTTTTGATCCTTATATACATTCTTCATTGTACTACATCTACATCTACGGAGACATTCAAAACATATCAACGTATCTCTTAGTACATGAGTACCTGCAAGGAAGGGAGTGTCAGCTTTTTCCACAAACAAATCATAGTAAAATAATGGTCTACTCACCATTCAAAGTCGAAGTTATTCCCTTGATCACACCAACAATTACCTCTTGTATGAGCATCACCCTGTGGACAGTGCTATATTCCCAACACAAAAAAATCAGTATGTCATTCAATACTCAGCTTGATATTTGTGAATTTATGTGCGTCGACCGAGAACTCACCTGGAATGGCTCATGTCTATATCCAATATCCTCAAACCAATGTATTTGTTCTTTCTTAGCGAATAGAGCAGCTCCAATCGAATGTACAGGGGCGTCACCCCATCTTTCATAATAGAATCCACCTTTCCTATCGAGATAGTCAAAGAACTCCGTGTATGGTTCTGATCGCCAAAAATTGAGATCACCTAAATATCGATAGTATCAAAAGATCAGCCTTACACAATCTGTAGGCATAATTGACAGGAACACCGAGTGTGGAGGTACAACTTACCGATTTCGAAATTGGACCAGACTATTCAGCAGGATGATCATAAGCTCAATTATTCTTTGGTATGTCGATTGGTCGACTCACAGTGACACTTGTTATACGTCTCGCCACCATCATCACTCAAGAATTGCATAGCATTGCCTTCGGGTAGATAATCTGGGTGTTCTTGGACGAACTCTGATCATGATAGCCCGCAATCAGCAACATCCGAGCTTTGAGCAAGAAGCCGGACCCACCTTTGACAGCATCCCACAGCGTCGGGATGGTCTCGATATATTCGTATAACGAAAGAGTGAAACCGTATACTTTCTTCTCATCTTGCATAACCAAGAAGGGGTCGTAGTCTACGTTGAATAGAGCTTAGCCATCACCCAAATGAAGTTTGAGAGGGAGAACGATGACTCACTGAGGTCGCAAAAGAACTTGACAGAAGGCTCGATACGCCAATAGTAATCATAATCAGCGAGTAGAGGATGTCTGTAGAAGAACTGCGGCGCAAACAACGTATACGAGATCATGTTAGTGATCCACGACTCATCGGTACAGTTGTAGAGATTGACTTACACCTGAATTAAATCGACACATGTTTCTATACGGCACAGAATGACCGTAGATCACCTTCTTCCTTATCATATCCTCCCTGGCCTTTGTAGCTTTCTCCTCATCAATCCTGAATTGACGATGAACGAAGATCAATAATCACCTCATAGGTATGGTAAAGGTAGGTACTACTTACCAATCTGGTTGATACCAATGACTAGGTTCAATCTTTCCATAATGACAATTTGCTTTAGTCATTGATTGTGTATACTTTTTAAATTCATCCGAAAAATCCTCTTCATTCAAGAAGACATAATCGTATTTTGCCCAATGATTGAATCTATCCTCCATCTGTCTCATGGAATCTAAGAATGGCCAAAGATCGGAGTTTCTGGCTAAAAGAGGGTAAAGTCGTCAGACTTGATCCTTAGGATAATTTACGGAATGGAAATGCCCTCCACATAGCCAATTGATGTGCTGAAAAACAGAAGGATGGGAAATCTCGCAATACTCACCTAGTACTACAAATACGGCATTCGCCTTCCTCCTACCGTCCAACGCCTCATCATTCCTTAGATCATCTGCTGATGGTAATCCCTCTCCTCCCCAACTAGGTACAGCTGAATCAGGTGGTATTCCAGCTTTCCATCCTCCCGAAGGTAAAAGGTTAAAAGGCGATGTTGTTGCTCGGTATGTTGGGTGAATGGAGGCTAATAGATGTAACAGGAACTGAAAAGGAGCGATTTCTTCAGCATACAGGAAGGAACTCTTGCAGGAACATGATGATGGTACTCACAATGAACCCTCCTGCGATACCTATATACTTCCATCTGGGGATCATCATCTTGCCGGTTGGTGGCTATTGTGCCTATGTATTGAGGAGTGAATGGGAATCAGGGCTTTTTTGGAGTATATAATTGTCTGAGCAAAGTCGAGGGACGATGATATTGAGCTGGGCAGAGCGTAGTATCCTTTGTCTATCTTTCAGTGTCGGGTCCTTTACTCGAAGGAATGTGGATATTCTATGAATAGCTGAAGTCAATATAGGTATACGGCTTTGCGAAGCTTTCAAAACTAAGCGGAAAGCGTGTTGTCAATTTTGTGATGCTGAATGATGATCACCTGTCTAAGATGTTATTTCTGGATTATATCGAAATTCCAAAGAAAGGACAGATGAAATAACCGGCTGCGCCTTTAGCAAATTGGACTGCGATTCTGTTGCCAAGCGAGTGTAATATTCACCAGGACCAGCTCGACAGATATAGCCAGTTGTAACTTGGGTGGCGATGTGACGGGATGTCTAAGAACGTCTCCTCGGTCGTCTCTTGATAATCTGAACGCGTTAATAAATCATTTTGACCATATTGTCAAGCTAAATTTCAACGTTCAAGACATCTAATCCCGAGTGCAGATGACAACGGTGACAACACTTTAAATTGCGGAGTCCCCTCAAATAGGGGTGCTCAACACGAGATGTGGCATTCAATCAACCGAATTTAGGAGATAATCGATAAATGGACCATCGAATAAATAGTCATTATAGTTAGTTATTTTACGTATGCAATTGAGCTGGATGTAACGCATGGCCTGCTGATCGACTTTTAAGCTTTCAAACTAAACGGTTTAACGAAGCGAGGCGCGATGTTTGACGTGATGTATTATATGATCGCCTCTATTCCTGCACAGGCACCCTAGTGGGTATTTATCTTCTCTATCATTCAAGTACTGGATGTTTCAAGCCTGCACGATCGAATTTCTAACGCGTAATTTATGGGGTTAGACGAGTAGTAAAGTTTTAGGATAAGTCGGAACGGAATTTGACCCTGAGATTTGAGGAATTTCCGATGTGACATATCATTTTTTGATTTTTAGGATAAAACGAACGCGACTGTTATTTGATTTTAACGATCCTCCCTTGCTGTTCACCTAAAACGAAATGAAATGTAATGGGCGACCCTTATTGATTTCCGATATCTAGGATCATTTAAACTTTTTTTCCATTAGGGCTAATCCTTGGATTATATGCTTTGGTTGTTGGTAAAAGGAGTCGGAAATTGAATATCATGTGTTTTCCCTTGGATTTAGGTGACGAACGTTAAGGAAGGTGTGGTGACTGTTTTCTTTTTTCTCTGTTGTGAAGACTAATCAGTATACGATGTCAACAACGCCAACTTATACCTACTATGGAGTATCCGATGTGTTTGCATCGATACTTGGCAAAAAAGTAAATAACGCACTACATGGAATATCTTGATATATCATACCAACTATTGATGATCATCTTCCCCTTCCATTCATCTATTTCATCTTGATTCCTGTAATCGTTATACTTAAAAATAACCCCACCTCCCTTACTTAAGCTACTAACTCACACCCACTGCGGATCATCTTATAGAATAAAGACCTATCGATATCTAAAAAGTGACCACTGGTTGATCCTTGCTTGATACCTGATAATCATTATCTTTAACACGTCCCAACGACACTCATTTAATCGACAATCGCTGTCATTTATACGATATACCATAACGAAAGAATACGCGCTCCACAACATATCATATCCTATAACCTAACGTGAGTAGGCTTTTGATCATCTTGGCATTCAGAATCCACCTCAACTAACACATACCATGATAATTACAGATAATGCCACGAATTCCAGTACGAACAACGCCTTATCACGCTTTACCGCGGTGTACAAGACATTACAAATCCAAGCGAGACTTGATATTGAGAGCTTTAGGTAAAGCATCTTTTATCAATGGAAGTCAATTTGTAATCGCTTGGATATCGCCAAAAGGAGATACAGACATCTTCGCTTCTGAATTACTTCAATCAGCAGTAAAAGATAAAGAAGGTGGTGGTGTATTAAATAAGAAAGAATTAGAAAAAGAAGCTGCTAGAGTAAAACAAGAAATGATTAGAAGATGGGATGAAATTAGAAGATTAGAAGAAAAAGGTGAAGTACCTGTTTTAGATGAAGATAATCTTGTTGAAGAAAATATTGAAGGTGAAGATAATTTAAATGAAGAAGTTGAAGGTGAAGAAATTGATCCTGATAAAACAATGGTTGATGATGAATTGGATATTACAAATTTGGAAACTCCTCTTAAATCATCTGGAACTGGACTTGGTATTTCAACAAATATAAATAAAAAATTATCTCCTAGTGGAATGTATTCTACTTTTCCAGTTACATCAAATACACCTAGATCATTAACACCTTGTTCAACTTCAACATCTCTTACTCCAATGCAAAATATCGTTTTAAAACCTGAACAAATTGAAGGCTTTTATATGGATAGATTTACTAATTTACAACAACAAACTTGTAAATTAGTTGTTAAAGCTTGGATTAAAATTATTGAACCTAAAAAGCAAATGAAATTTCCTTATAACAAAGGTGAAGAATTCAAACCTACTTGGTGGCCTGAAGGTGTCAAGCATAGAGAACCCGATCATCTTCCTAAAGATGGTAAGTTTGTCATCCATCATGTATAAATATATAAACATACTCTGACTCTTTGTGAAATTCCTTGCAGAACGAAAATTACTTCTCATGTCTATTATTCGAAATCCATCTGTCAATGTGGCTAGATTACAATTATCAACAGCTGAGACTAGCGCTTTAATTTCAGCATCAAAACTTGCTATCTTAAGAGAAATTTACATTATAGCTAAAGAAGAAGAACGAAGAAGACAAATAGGTGATTTAACTTCAGATTTAACAATTGAATTACCTATTATCAATTCTTCAATTTCAAATGGATCACCTGAACCTATAAATGGTAAAAGATCACATTCATTACTTACTTTAGATGATAATAAGGAAAATATCAATTATGATTTAACAGGATATAATAATTCTACAAGTACAGGAAATGTTAATAAAAAATCGAAAAATCATCCAAGATTACCTGGATTAGCATTAACGAATCAACCTCAACAAAATCAATTTTCATATGATTCACCATATACAACTTCACCTTCACCTTTTGCTTATACTCATCCTTCAAATCAACATTTATCACCACATATTTGGGGTGAAACTAGATTATCTTCTACTGCATCTAGTTCATCAAATTCTGCTAATACAAGTCATTTATCACCTTATGGATATGCTACTTCAGAAGTACATTCAGATTATTCTTCAAGATCACCTAATCCAGAACAACAACAACAACAACAACAGCAACAACAACAACAAGCTGCACAAATAGCACAACAACAACAACAACAAAGACAATATACTAATCAACATCATTTAGCACCGATTTTAACTCATGGACATCATTCTCATCCAAATGCAACGACCGCAACACCTTCACCAATTGATTCTCCCGCTTTTCCACATTCAGCAAATGTACCTAATACTTCAGCAGGTTATTATCAAAGATCAAATTTGAATGGTGGATATATGCAACAACAACAAATGGAATATTTACATCAACACCAACAACAGCAACAACAACAACAACAACAACAAGAAGCTTATGGATTCCAATCTCCTTATATTACTGAACAAAATTGGGATTCACAATATTCACAACCTGCCTAAATAATAGTCGACCGAGGCGATTTTAAGGCGTCTGTTGATAAAGGGATGATCTATTTTATCTTTTCAAAGAAAAAAGCTATCTCAGTTGTTCTAAACGCTGTTTGTATATTTTGGTTGTTTTGGTTGTTTTATTTTTTAATGATTTGGACTTTCATTGTCTTTGAAACGAACGATTTATGTTAATTTTATGTAATATTTCAACGAGATCATTTGATATGTTTTTGTTTTGGTTATTTCCTTATTTACCTGTCATAAATCTTATACTCGATCCTAGTTAGCTATATATACATATATACCCTTATCGAAACCTATATTAACGAAATGACATCTAATTGTCCAATCTTCAAGTGAGCTATGTTTTTTTGACATGATACATATCGGATAATCGACAAATTTCATTATACAACAATACAAATCACTGAATATCGCTACTCGTGTATACGTTTGGTTCGTTTCATTCGTTTCAAAGGCTACAAAATACAATTCGGACATGGTTTGATCGGGAGAGAGAATCTAAAGCTACAAATAAAAAATTGACATTTTACTTTTCCTTGACATTGATTATATCGACAGTGGGTTCATTCCTCTTGAACTTTATCATCTCTATATCATTCTCATCTATAGGCTCCTCAATGACTGCGGGAGGAAATTCGATGACAGAAAAATCACCGCTCTCGAACGCTATTTGGGCGACGTCAACGAGTCAGAACAAATCATTAATCATGGAGTGTAGTGAGAAAGTTTGTGAGTCTCACCTCGAAAGCATTCCGATACCCAACTATCATCAACCTCGTACAACTTCGGCGGCTCACCACGGGTGATACACAACATATCGTATGGCGTCTCCTATGTTTGCGTCCCCATGAGCGCGCGATTCTAGACCGTACAGCTGAACGACTCACTTTATACGCTCGATGCACAGCTGCTCCCTTGATCTGGTCTTCAAGTGTCAATTGTTCTATACCGAGATCATCTGAACTGCTCTGTGAAGCATCATACGCCCACGCTCCGTTCAATTGTCCCTGCATGAGACCTCGTTCGAAAGCCCATCCTCCTTCAGAGGAGTACTGCGCACGCGGACCTGATTTGGGAGGGGTAAATTCAGCCACCGATATGCCGGCAGTAGCGAGGAGTTGTGAGACCTTCACCGAACATCAGTTCAATACTTCAATATCGTGAACAGCGATGCGATAGCCATATGAGGTGTACAAGCACCGATCAAGCAAGATTGCTAAATCGTATACCGAAGCAGAAGCCAAGAAAACTCACGGGACGTCGTATAAGATGTACAAGCTCATGAGAAAAGGTCATTGCTACGAGGAACAGTAGCCTGTGGTAATCTTCCGGACACTCTTCGGAATGTCGAAAGCTGTCAACTAAGCGGGAAGCAAGCTAATTAATCTGTCAGCTTGACAGCAGTTTTGGCGAACAGCACACGTCGGAAAACTCACGAATTCGTTAAGATAGATTGTCTTGTTGTTGAGCTCCAAGTTCTTGTTAGTCTCCGATGCCCTGACATGGAACCCTGCTTCATTGAATGCCATCATCTCTAACACTACAATCACCTTAGTCCTAAATAAAGCATGCGTTATAGCATTCATGATTTGCCCTTGAGCTGTACTGTCTTCCAGCATGATGCTTGAAGCGAGAGGTAGCCCATCAGGATGCGATATGATGCATTCTGCAAGCTTGACAGCATTTTCGACGACGTGGTGTATCTCGGGTTCAACGGGTTCATCTAAGAAAAGATCTGGCTTTACGTGCTTTCGATTGTATCGCCCATAATGGACAGCGAGCACTGGTTCTGGTTGCATTCGGGAAGAAGGAATTGACATATTAACGCTAGGTGTAGTGACGATCCTACTTGAACTAGCTGCACTACGGACTTGAGCTAAGTGGCGAGAAGAAGAAGTTGAACTTGTCGACTCGTCAAGAGATGAGTGAGGGACATTCTTGGCTGTTGACATGATTTTTGAGGTTTCTTTAGCAATTTGGGGTGGCATTGTAATCAATTTGGGGTGACATTGTAATTGTACCTGCTTGATTTGTGCTGCAATTTGTGAAATGATTTAAGATTAACGAATTTATATTGCAGGAGATGATAAGTAGAACAAGGTTGAAAGAGATTTAAAAGCGATCTACAAGTTGCGAGTCCAACATGTCAACAATCCTGACGTCAACATATCACCAGTCACGTGATACAGCATTGTGCCTGCCTTCACTTACCCGACCCGGCCACCGACATGATCATCACAGAAAGTACATTCCTCTTTTCATCTGGTACACATTTAAGCAACCTATGTATCGGGTTGTGGATCTGACCCAAAATAAAGTCACAATACGCGGGAACATCAGGAGATATGGATGAAATAACGCCTACACCTACAATTGACGATATAGTATCGGTAACTTCAACATTATTCGATATAATTTCAACTTCTTTATCAGATACAAATAACGGTAATGGTATAGATTTCGGATTAGGTTATCCGAATGGAACGAGTCCATTTGATGTATTTGACAATTCGACCATATCAGATCCTGATATAAATACAATATCGAATTCGGAAGGATCATATGTTCTTGTCAGTCAAATTCAATACATACTATAAAGTTTCATGACTGATTCGATGTTTTGTTTAGAATACAATTATAGGATTATTAATTGTCCTAGTGTCTTCGCTTTTTAATGCGTTAGGATTGAATTTGACAAAATTAGATCATGTTAGACAACAAAGTATACCTAAACGACAAAGGAAGAAAGAGTGGATGAGAGTATTATGGTTAAGTGGAATGGGGATGTATATGTGAGTTCCGATATTTGAATGAGAAGAAGGTCTTTTAAATATGAGCTGAGATTTGCCTTTATGCCGTCTTAAGAGCTTCACAAGTCTGTAAGTCTTTCTCAGCCTATTATCGGAACCAAGCTGACAATTCGTATAGTTGGTTCACCATTGGCTTTACGGTATTTACGGCCTGACTGGGTTGCACCCCTCGGATCATCCTCCTTAGTTTTCAATTTCCTCTTTGCCCGTTGGCTTGTCGGAACTCGTAAGCTACTTCATCCCTTAGATCGGAATACTAGAAGCTGACTTCAGAATCAGCTGTCACACCGACTGATATACAGGGTACCATTATCATAATATTAGGGGTTATTCTAATCATAATCTTTTCGAGTATCAATCATGGCTTGACGCAGTCTGTGGACGTTGAAAGGCAAGCTCGTCACCATTGCGATTCATTTGAGGAATCAATACTAACAGACAGATAGACTCAACTCGCTCTGGAGTCGAGCATCATGGTTATTCTACTTCTTATTCATCGTCCTCTTCACCGCATCTGCGTACCTAGTCTCATCCCTTTTCGCCTCAGTCGTCTCGTCAAGAGCTTCTTTCTCACCCTTACCTTCGCCTACACTTGAGCTCCCTACATCCCGCCCCAAATCACCGAATGCAATAGTAGGCTTTTTCGGAAGGATATCGAAGCAAATCAAAAGCTTAAAGAGTAAAGCGGTACGACGTTTAGAAATTTGGTTTGGAAGGACAGACGATGCTAGGCTGATTTGGCTACAAGGCATGGGATGGGCTGTTACCGGCGGTAGTTTGGCGGGATTGTGTTTGGTATTTACCAAGGCTGCTGTCAAGCTGTTCGGTCTACCTGGACATCCTGTGAGTGACGTACTTTGTGTCGTAAATTGTATACATATGGCCGCTGAAACATGCGACAATGGCAGCTCGTCCATTTTTCCGCCATTGTGACTTTGCTATTTGTCATCATCACTGCGGTATTGCAGATAGTCTGCTTAGATCGAGCATTGAAATGCGCAGATACCGTTGTGGTGGTACCGCTTTTCTACGCTGGATATACTGCGTTTGGGTAAGTCAGAATTTTTGGTGTACAATCTGAGGGTAACAGGGTATTGACTTGACGGTATAGCTTCATCAATTCACTCATATTTTACGATGAAGCTGGACAATATGCTCGATGGGTGAGCTATGAATTAAAAATGTGATCTTGAAGCTAGCTGACAAGTGTGAACAGGTCTTGGTTGCTGTATTCATTTCTATCGGAGTGTTGATCTCTGGCGTTGTAAGCTAAATTCAACTTGTCTTTTCTCGCACAAAGCTAAAAGATGTTATTTGTTATAGGTATTATTATCCTTAAAATCATCCGCTAAATCAGCTCCAGATCCATATACTGTATCTGCTCAACCATCTAATTCTATGCGTTTACGACCACGTTCACATGCCAGAACACCTTCTGCAGCGGGTATAAATAGTAGTGAAGGAGTTCTAGACGAATCATCAAGTAAATATGAAGGAGATGATATAGATGCTTTATCTGATGGAATTGTAGAACCTAGAGATGTACTTTGGGAAGTAGGAAGTGTTAGTGATGATACATCAGATAATAATGATGAATTAGAAAAAGAAAAAGAAGAAAATAAAGGAAAAGGAAAAGGAATTGGAGGATTAAAAGGTGGAACAGGTGAAAGAAGAGGTTTATTAGGTGATGAAGAAGAAGATTTACATGAAGGTGAAGATCATAATAATCAATATCGAATTAATCCAAATTCGACTAGTATATATAATAAAGAAAAAAATCCATTTGATGATGATGATAAAGTTATTAAAGAAGAAGAAGAAGATAATTTTGGTGAATATGAAGGTGTTGAACATTTTGACGTCCCTTCTGGAAATACAACTCCAACAAGTAGACAAAGTAAATAAAGGAACAGATGTATTATATAAAATTAAATTGTTATATCAAATCAAAATATGATGCATATTTGGGTAATTCATGTACTTTAATAAATATCATACAAATTCCCAATAATTTCCGAAAATTTTAAACTAACAATTTCTAAATCATTAAATTTGTTTTTTTTCAAATAATTCTTCTTCTTCTTCTTCTAATGGTTCAGGAATGATATTTAATTCATTTTGTAAATCATTTAATCCAGTTAAAAAATCAATTGAATCACCTTCCATAATTAACCATTTGTATTTTAAAATATGATAAACTTCAACTTGATCAATACATAATAATTCAACATTTTTTAAATTTTTAATTGATTTTTCAAAATTTATTAAATTTTCATTTTGATGATGTATTTGATTTGGTGAATAAATGAAAAGAATTGATAAATCTTTTGATGATCCAAATTTATCTATTATTTCTAATTCTCCTTCTTTTTCTTTTTCTTCTTCTTCAACATGATTTTGAATCTCTTGATTATTATTACCTATTGGAATAATTGGTTCCATTTCTATATTTTTAATTTGATTTTTTTCAATTTTAATTATTGAATCTGATAATGCTCTTTTTGCTTCATTTGTTCCTTTCCATTCTCCTTCATTTAAATTTTGTACAACTCTTAATAAACCTGAATTTAATTTTGATGTAAGAGCTATTTTTAAACCTAATGCTCTTACTTTACGAGGTAATTTTTGTGACCAATCTTTAGCGAATATAGGATGAATTGGTGCACCTCCTCGACCTAAGGAGAAGAAAAACATAGTTAGTGCAAGTTTGTTGGCAAATTCAGAACGATTACGAATGAGTGCAAGAGACATTGTACCCACGAGTTCCACTTGATGCATCTCCTACTCTCGCTCTACCAGTACCCTTTTGTGGTCTAAGTTTTCTACCTGAATAATTCACTGTTGATCTAGATTTCGTAGTTTTGGTACCCTGATTGTTCGCAGAAAAAGGGTTAGAATCTATCTTCTGATCCGTGTGTTTTACGGAATGACAACCTCTACTTACAGATCTTAAAAGGGAAAGATACCAAACTACACATCTATGTAAAATATCTCTTCTAATGGGTTGAGCGAAAATATCAGGAGGGAGTGAGATGACCAAGTCCTTTATCGCATTATAGGCTCGTCAGTGAAACGAAGCCAGAAGACAACAATTATATGAGGACTTACGGAATCTGCAGCTAAGGTAGGTGTTGGTGAAGCTAAAGAGGATATAGGCAAGAAGATAGGATCGGATCGAGAACCATTTGAGAGTGATGTGAATTCTATCATCGCATATGATTAGCATTTTATTTGAGATAACCAATAAGCGATGTTGAGCTCTATCAAAAATCTTCATTGATGGCGAGAGAGTCAGCTCACCATCACCATGACCCAAAAAATCGTTGATCCGCTCATCAGCTTCTTCACTCAATTCTTCGAAATTAATATTCGAAGGTATTTCATCTTCTCCCTCAAATTCCTCCGCTTGACTTTGTGGACTTTGCTCTTGAGCTAGATTATTTGTTGGTGGACTTGAAGTTGTAGCGTAAAAACGAGGAAGTCTACTTGGTCCGGCTGTTATGGATTTAGTAAGGATTGTTCGTGATATAGGTCGAGTAGAATTTCTCAATGGCTATAAAATTCAGATAAACCATTGTCAGCTGAATGTCCCAGAAGAAAGGCTTGAATATCCAGCTCACTTGTGTCAGTGTAGGTATAAGTCTAGCGGCGGACTTCATTTTGCAGTTTCTGTCTTAATCGATTATGGAATGGAATCGTATGATTTGTCAAAATCAAGCTTGAACGGATGAGTATCGGAAAGAACAATGAACATCTCTTTAACTTTTCCAACCAACAAGAATCGTTGGTGGAGAGCGCCGCTAGGTCAATTATAAAATTCAGTACAAGTACACCAAGCTAAATTATTATTACGCTTTAGTACTCTGATATATAATCTCATAAAATCTTATGCAAATAGGAATCGTCAGCTTCTACTGAGTATTCCGCATGTCCGAATACATCCTTGGTCAAACGAATAAGCAAATCATATGACGGGACTCTATCGTTTGAATCGACAAGACTTTTCAGCCGTGCGACAATTATGAATTTCCCCAATCGAGACTCGTCAAACCGAAACATACATAAGAAATGAATGGGAGGGTTTAAATTAATTCAATACAATGCTTTTGGAACAAAGTAAAACCAAACTGATTTGGTCGCTTTCGAAATCAAGATCCATAATTTCCTGAATCATACTAAAATTCATCTGATACTAATCGCATATTAAGGATTATACTTGGGGTAATAAAGGTGGATTGAGAAGATATATAACCGTCTTGAATTATTCATATTACTTTATCTTTCCTTTCTTCATTCACTTCATTTCGCTTTATCTTTTCTTATTATTCATTTTGCCCAATTTTTTCTCACTTTTTTTGTTTTCAATAATTACCACATAAGTTCCAGCCTTTTGATAAAGCTTTTCAAATTTATCATTTTCTTTTGTAAAGAACTAAACTTCAAACAAACAAATAAATCAACTAACAAATAAATCCACTTCTTTAAGCTAATTTTGAATAAAGCTCATTACACTCATTCACAACTATTTTCTACTCAACAACAACCAAAAATATCAAATAAAATGAGAACTACAATTACTTTTGCTTTTTACGCTATTTCAACTTCTGCTATTTTAGTTTCTGCCGCTCCTATCAATACTGGTAACTCAATCATGATTAGAGACGGAGGATCAGCTTACACAGGTGCAGGAGGATCTTCAATTGGTGGATCTTTATCTGAAAATAATTCTGCTCAAGGTAATTCAGGTATTGCAGGAGGTGATGACGTATTGGGAATCGCTTCTGGTAATGCAGGTGATGGAGGTAAAGCTACTTCTGGTAATGCTATAGGAGGAGTTGGTTCTCAAACGTAAGTCCTTAAAGCAGTTTAAATAGAATTTTTGCTGATATCAATTTGGAATGAAAAGCGTTTCATATGTTAATGGTCAACCAGTCATCACTACTTCCAATGGTGGAAGTGCTTATTCTGGAGTAGGTGGTAATACCAATGGTGGTAATATGTAAGTTGGTTATCTGTTGAATGTCATAGCAAAAGTAAATTAGATAAGCTGATTTGATAATGATCAGTAACCAAAACAATAACGCTGGTCCATACTATTCCAACGGTAACTGGTATTACTATGATAACGCCAATGCAGCAGGTAATTTAGATGCATTAAACGTTGCAAGTGGTAATGCAGGTGATGGAGGTAAGCTTTTTCTTCATATCTGATGAAATTTGAAATCTTGTTAATTCACATTAATTGGGTATTAGGTGACTCTTCATCTGGTAATGCTATTGGTGGATCCGCTACACCTTTGGGAGCTTATGGATATCCATACAATAATCAATATTATTAAACCCAACCTCCTCTTGTAGTAGTCACTCAATTTGTATCAGATTGTTGTTGTAAATTATTTTTTATTCTCGCTTTCAACAGCGCTTCGATTAACCTATAATTCTCTCTTTGATACCTACTCCAAACTAATATATACATCAAAACCCTCTATAACGGGGTTCTTCAATGATACTCTCCTCAAAATCTCATTGGAACGAGATCTTGTTGTATCTTGTATATATTGTTTGAATATCTCAAACGATGTGATTAAAGAGGATTTATATTTGTGGTATTTACTTTTTATGGGCATGAATGATATAGGAAAACTCTTTGCTCGATATTGAGCTACCACGACTTCCAAGCACAGTAACATTTCGTCTAGCCTCCAATGAACGTTTTTGACCATCCTGCATATATGAGCCAATTCAGTCTGTTTAGCAAGTAGGTTAAGGGGGATTTCGCGGATTAATTAGAACCCAACATCTCGAGATACTTCATCAAAATTCCCGCGAGTCTGTCAAACGAATTTTTGTAGATTCAAGGTGAGACTCGGATACAGGAATGATGTTCGATATATACCTGGCGATGATGGGGACCGAAGCAGCAAATATGCAACCGCTGGTGCATTTAGACGATTCATCGAACCAAACAACCCAGTACATGTGAAGTAGAGCAAGGCGAATCAAGCAAAGAATGCAATCGCGTTCATCGGAGATAAGCTGCGTTGTTGTCGGCGTTTAAGTCATTGCCACTGGTCAAGTCAGCTTAATTACTTCCGCGGAGAATAGTGCCACACTCACTTGGGTTGGATATCGTGCTTCAGCCATGCATTCATTTTTGTTACAGTGTAACAGTACTACTACCAATACTAGCTGCTGTCCTCTGTTAGTACTACGTACAGCATTCAGGCAAAGCAAGCAAAGCTGCAATTCGACATTTGAATTTCAAGGTTTATTGAATTTTAAAGGTTTTTGTTGATTTTTCCTTTTCTACACAGCAAGATTGTGAGTATATACTTTCGATTCAAATCATTATATTGAGCTGCTTGGAGAAAGAAGAGGTGCTGATCATTTATTTTACATTTGTTGTCCATCTTTCGATATCGCTATCATCTTATAAAACCTATCATCAAAATTGTTTAAAACTCTGGAATTATCTGTGTTGGAAAATAATATAGAAAAATGTCAGCCGTTCAAACTTTCGGCAAGAAGAAGACTGCCACCGCTGTGGCTCATGTCACCCCTGGACGAGGTCTCGTTAGATTGAACGGATCTCCTATCTCCCTTGTTGAGCCGTAAGTGAGGTTTCGCATATATTGGGCAAGAATCAATGAGAATATACCAGGATATGAGGATATAGATATAACGGAGTTTGTCATGGAATAATAGTAATCAGGATCATATTGGTGAAAGAATACAGACGGCGTCAAATGTGCATATGGTTTGCTAGATCGAATTGATAGGCACAGGCAGGAGAATTGGAAAACTGTGACGAGGGTTGAAGAAATAAGAATGAACGGTATACTGACTCAATATTGACAATATAGCGTTGTCCTTCGATACAAGGTCTACGAACCTATCCTCGTTGTCGGTCCCGAGAAGCTCGCCAACCTCGATATCAGACTTAGAGTAAAAGGTGGTGGTCACGTATCTCAAATTTACGCTCTCCGACAAGCCATTGCCAAGGGTATCGTTGCGTGAGTTGTCTTTCGTCACGTTACGTAGAAGATCACGGAACGGTAAAATCAGATTCAAAGGCTGACTTACGAAATGATTTTCAATATTTATAGCTTCTACGCCAAGAACGAAGATGCTGCTTCTGCCCTTGAATTGAAAAAGACTCTCATCGCCTACGACAGAACTCTCCTCGTTGCTGATCCAAGAAGAACAGAACCCAAGAAGTTCGGTGGTCGTGGTGCCAGATCGAGACGACAAAAAGTGAGTTTAATAAAATGCATGCTGGGATATATTCCCATGTAAATCAAATGCTAAATGCTAATGTCTTTTTCACCTGTTCAGTCTTACCGATAAGTCACTCGTCAAACGTATCTTTTCTTACATATTCCTTCAGATGTCCATTGTACAGGTCAAAAAGGCTTTTGGGAGTATTTCGAGAGAAGATTTTTTTGGTCGTTGGATTTATTTGGGAGAGATGTATATCATGACAAAATACCGGATTTTCTATTATCTGCATGAGGATTGGACAGCACTGTGTATTGTTGAGCTAGTGGACGGATGCGCACATTGTGCTTATCAGTGTTGACCTTGATGTTTAATCTTAACACAATCGCATAGGATTGTTAGTGAGATTGATGTTAACTAGAATTGAGTTGTCATTTCAGGTTTATTAATTGTCACGTGTTCTACACGCTTATTGACCCTGTAAAAACAAAACACAATCAACTTGTCCATGTCCTCGTCGCGCGAAGCAACAACATGAGCAGTCACTGAAAGCATTAATGACATTCACAAGCTCGACATGCTTCTCAATCTTTCACCATAGTCACTTGTTGGTAAAACCTTCATCCTCGTATACTATCTCTCCTCCAACGACGTTCTCTACCAATAGTAACACGAAGAATTAGTCATCAGTCTGAGGTGAATTTGTGTTTCGGAAAAATAAACAACATTACTTTACCTCATTAACCAACCTTTCTTCCTTCAACACGTATTCCCCTCACACGCCACACCACATGAATTCAGATATATAACCTATCTTGATTTTATGCCCTGTCGTTGAATCGCTTCGCATCAAACCATGCCGCCTAGACGATCGATACCACCGCCATCACCTGCTCGAAGTGCAAGGAGTGTTAGGAGTAATGTTGGGGAGGAGGACTGGGATGGCGACAGCATGACGAGGTATGTTCCTCGTTTCTTGCTTCCACGCTAGTACTAGTCACATCCTTCCATCACGTGAATTATGAATGCCCCGATACTGATTCAAAGTCGCATCAGTGCTTCTCTAAAAGTGCCGAATCCACGAAGCAAGAAGGGTACGACGAGCGCCTCCCTTGGATTCAAGGATACAAGCGTGAAGTAGGTTTCATCTCATTCCATCTATGGTGAAGGATCGCTCATTGACGTCCTTTAAAGCATCGCTGCCGCCTTTCATGCCGCTCAGACTGGCCAACATCTCCCTCTACCCTCTGACCTTTCATTCCAATCACATACCTCATCAACGCACAAACCGCCTTCGAATCGATCGCAAAAAGGAGGATCTAATAGAGCTAGGTCACCTGCCGAACAACTACAACAAGCTGCAAGAGCTTTATCACCCGTTAGATTCTTCTTGAAATCTACTGAAGATGAGAATGGCGATTTCGATAATTCTAATGCATATTCATCATTTTCATCAATAGGTAATGGAGGTATAGGGAATGGTTCCGGGGAAAGCTATAATTATGCAGAAGAGGAAGAATTTGTAAAACAAGCTCAAAAAAATAGAAATTCAGTAGGACCTAGAATATCAGATACAAATGGAAAGAGACGCAAAGGAAAGGCTTTAGCAGAAGATCTACCTTATAGACCTGGAGAAGATGATCAGATTTACGGAACTGATTCAGATTCTGATGGTGAAGGTGAAGGAATAGTCAAAGGTGGTGCTTTAGATGGAAGAGCAGGGACAAGAGGCATTAGACCAGAAAGAGGGGAGGGTTATTTAGGTATGGGATTAGGTATACAACCTCGTCAAAGGCGTAAAGGACGAAAAAGCGATTCTTATAATGATGGAAGCGATGAAGAACAGGAAAATGGCTACGAAGATCATTCTCAATCTCATCCTCAAAGAGCTTTGTCACCTTTGATGGAGGTTCCGAATGGACGATACTCAAAATCTCCCACTCCAGCTCGTTTGCTACGTGCACTCAGTCCAAGGACAGATAGGAAGTCACCTGTACCGACTTTTCACCCTCGTCGCAGAGGCCCTGGTTCAATTAGAACAGTAATCACGAATATCTTGCACGGAATCGTGTTGGGTCTACAATTTATAGTGGAATCTGTGACTACTATACTCCATTCTATCCTCATACGACCAACAGAGAGGATATTCGGTTCGAGTCAAGGGGTACTGAAACGAGTAAAGCAAGATTGGTGGAAATATGTTGGTGGTCTTGTAGCTCTCAATTTGGCTTTGCGAGCGCTAGACGCACCTTTCAGGCGACAAGGTACCTATAAAGCCCCAGAATCTCCGCCGAGTTCAATAGATGAAGTTGCAGCTAGAATAACGTCTTTAGAGCAAGTCACTGCTGACATATCAGGGATGTTGAAATCACTTAGTAATGGGCAGGCTGAAAACAAGCAATCGACTCATAATATGCTTGGTAGGATGGATGATCTAGAAAATGCCCTCATGTTAGAAACGAAAAGTGTGGAGTCGTTGCGAGGACATGGAGATAAAGGCATCAGAGCTTTACAACATTCTTTTGATTCGCTTCGCGCAGAAATCAAAGGTTTAGGCGATAGAGTTGCCAAATCTGAATCGACGGCAATAGCACACGACGGCAGGATACGAGCTTCCGATAAAAACAATCAAGATATACAAGATCTTAAAAACCGTGTTGGACAGGTAGAAAAGAAAGTTTCTGATGCGCTTGATGATGGGCGGTTAAGATCTGCCCTAGAACGTATTTTACCTGATCTCGTACCTATTCGAGTGAATTCAAGGGGTACGATAGATATCGATCCCAAATTCTGGAACGAAATGAAGAAGATTATGATCTCTCGCACGGATACTGAAGCTCTAGTTAAACAAGCTCTCACTTCTTCCAGCTCTTCAACCAATATTAAAGGACAAAAGCAAGCTGTAGAAATGGATGAGAGCAAAATTAGACAATGGGCGGAAGAGGTATTCAATGACCAAAAATCAAGATCACCGACAGTGGAATATTTGACAAAAGACGATTTCCAAAATGTGCTGGACCATCAACTTGACTCATTGCGAGCTGAATTATCATCAATTCGATCTTCGACCTCAGGTCAATCACACAAAACAACTTCAGCGGCAAAATCAAGCGTGACTATAAAATCAAACAAAGGGGATGATATAACTTCTCTTTTCAACGATTTGATTGATATGGCTCTTCTCAAATATTCGAAAGATACGATAGCTCGAACTGATTATGCTTTATTCACTGCTGGAGCGAGAGTGATTCCACAACTCACTTCCGATACCCTCGTTCTATCGACTTCGTCGAAATTAGGCAAATTAATTATGGGATCTAAAGACGTTCAAGGTCGACCACCTGCGACTGCCCTTCATCCCGATACCTCTGTAGGAAGTTGTTGGCCCTTTACAGGATCACAAGGTAGTTTAGGTATAATGTTAACTAGACGCGTTGGCATAACGGATATAACGATTGAACATGCCCCAAAAGAATTAGCTCTAGATATGACTACTGCGCCAAAAGTCATCACTATTGTGAGTTGTATCTTGATCTTCAGTTGTTTTGAATAGTAAGCTAATCTTCAAGTGATGTATCTGTAGATGGGGGTAATTGATAATGAGGATGATAAGCGAAAGGTAGCTGAATATTGGTCACAGAAGAACGAGTGTGTAATATTATGTTCATTTATTCATAAGATAGATAAGTTGTGATATTGATTTATTCTTGATTAGATCTGAAAACGTACCGGATCATTTACCACTAGGAACGATATCTTACGATATCAATTCAATTTCAAATATACAGACTTTCCCTATTTCAGATGAAATTCGAGATTTGAACATCAAAGTCGGAATAGTAATTTTCAAAGTTGAGAGTAATTATGGAGGTGATTTCACTTGTTTGTATAGAGTGAGTCAGATCCATTCTTCAGTCTACTACTTGCTCAGTATTCAGTTCGCTAAAAGATGTTCTATTTCATTTTAGGTAAGAGTACATGGTGAATTATCTGAAGAGAAATCTTTAGATGATTTAGATTGATCTAAACGAGTCGAAAAATACGAATAATAATGAATGATTATGATTTATATAGTATACTTTCTTATGTATATTGTAATTCGCGAAATCATGTATGCATCTGATACTTGTTTTATTTCGTCAACTCAAGTAGATGCTAGTTTATCAGGAATTGTAAGAGACTGAATTCTTTGATCTAACAATGCACTTTGGAATTCCAGTCCTATATCGATCACACGTTTTGAAGAGGATATCAATTTAGCTTAATACATCTCTTACCGTAAAACATTCAAACACAGATAGCGTCATGCTAGAGATTTCGGAATATACTTTTTGTAATTCCATTTGATTTGGTAAGTAACTTTTGGAACAGATCTGATTCCAGTCCGATTGAATCTCGATGATCGTAATTTTACGTATTTCCATTGGGAAGCGAATTTATGAGTGAAAAGAGCTTCCGAAGTTCAACGTATCGTAAACCTATCAAAGCACATTTGACATCTGATGCCGATTTGAAGTGCTTGCATCATCATCATCATCAACAGTGAATCCGATCGAGTCCTACGTACTTATTGTCTACAATCAAATTATCGATACTTATTTGCTGTGGCTGATTTTATTTGATGAGGCATACGAGTAATCACGTACGATCAAACAAAGATTTACTATTTTTATGATCTCAAAATTATTGCATTTTAAATTGTAATTTCTACATATATAAGTAAATTTTGATCTATACTGCAAGATTTATTTAGATCAAAGCAAGCTTCGATTTCAGACTCTAAGTTTTTACCTGTCAGAAGGATTTTAATCATTTATAATACATTCATAGTTTTGCCACGAAGAGCATTGAATTGATGAAAGATAAATCATTAAATAGTGAATATGGTTGGTTCTATTTTAAAATGAACCCAGGAACCCGAAAAGAGATTTCAATTTCAAGCTAATCTTAGGAGAAATTTCTGAAAATAGGATTTATGAATGAATGATAAAGTGGCTTTTTTTCATGTTATTTTTCTTCCCGCTTGAATATCTCGAGAAAAAAAACAAAAAGCAAAAGTATTTCGTTAGGATCGTTTCGGTAAAACGCCCATAAGATAAAAAGCCAGAAGCCACTTGATGATGTTAAATTTATGACATGTGTTGTAAGACATGAACAAGTTTTAGATATATCCTTAAATTGTTAGAACTCGTCAATCGTAAGCAGGAATCGATAAAAAGGCATTTATTATTGATATTTTACGCAGTTCTACATCAACCCTTGTGTGTACATAAATTACATAGTTCTCCCTTTCTGAAATTGGCGTTACCAATTTCTGGTTGTAGATAGTACGTACCCATGCAGGGTAAAATGTCTCGGTAATTCAGTTTATTTCTTTCTGGAACTAAATTTTATCCTATGGAATGTTTTTAAAATGTACAGTACGATCTTAACGATACAAATTTGTATAAATGTTACCTGGTAACGGCTAAAGATTAACGAGAATTACTAGTTTGCGATCTAGGAGTTAGTCGTTCAAGATCAATCATCATGTCAACGTCAAATACTTTTGTACGATATTCTTATGTCTTTCAGTAAAGCAAGGAATGAAGGAATGTTAATCATTCAGGATAAAGTAACAAGAATAGAATATCAGTAGCTTCTTTCTTTAGCATGTTGTACCCGCATTTCACCAAGGAAATATGATTGTACGGGAACCGGCAAAGACGGGAGTGGGAGTATAATGAGCTTTTTTAGCTTGGAAAAAGTTAAAAGAAAGAGAAGGGGAAGAGAAGGTATTTCGGCTATACCCTTCATGTTTTTATGTAATTTAAAAGACATTTTTACCACACTTTAAATAAGGTACGGGAAATGGGAATTCCATGGTTCTTTAGTAGTAGTCACTTCTTTTCACATGGGTTTTTTCAACGATTATGATAATAATGATGATGATAGTGTTGTCAGTGATGATGATTTTTTCGATGTTGGCTTGGTGAGGGGGATGATGAATCCTGATTTAAAAAGTTCATTGTGTATATATATAAATTTGACCAAAAGCAAGGTTGTTCTGCTAATTCAAAAACCTGGTTCGTTTCTTTCAAAGTCTGTCAATACTTTCCATTAAACTGAATAATCATAGATTAAAGGACTGAATTGAACAATTGAATTATCTATCGTAGTGTACAAGATCAACTTATTCAATTGTTAAATCGGAAAATAGAAAGTGATCCAGAGAATTGATAAATCCATTGAATAAAAGTCGATCGATTCAGTAAAAGCAAGACATTTCGATCTTACCCAACATTGGAACTTAGCAGAAGACATCAATCTATACAGCAATTTGTAGTGATTGTGACAAGGACAAATTGCTTAGATTACATAGATTCACGAATCTTTTGATAATAGAGAAATAACAGGAACAGATCCAAAATAGATTTTTTGCTTAAGGAAAATACTGAAATAGAGGTATAGGCTTGTCTGTTTATCTTCATCAACGTTGTCAGGCCCTTTCTCAATTGCGAGTATTCCAGTGCCTTTGTCACCACCTCTTCTATTTGTTGACAAAAGCGGTAACATAAAGCTGAAAAGACGAACGGTATTAGAATAAAATTTCGGAAGGAAGGAAATTTAGGCAGTAATCATCCTTATCACATCATCTAAAAAGCCATTTGATTCGGTATCTTTCAAACCTTATCATACATTCCTGTTAGTTTAAAACTCAACAGTCGTTACCTGGACCTGCACAATTCTCTAGTGTGAGAATAATAAACGCCAACTTTCGGATTCTCCATCGGTCGCGGTAAAAGATCCATCGTCACTTTTGTACCTTTTTTCAGGTTTGAGACAATTAACAGGACCCGAACTGAATAGTGAGTACCCAACTTCCTCACTCATTCAGTAATTGGACTACTATTCTATTTTTGAATACTATGGAAAGGGTCTCATTGCCTCTTCTTCACATTTTAAATATTATTGACACGTTTCCTCACATGTCTGTCGTACCTTTATGTAACTTTGTTTATCGATTACAAAAGCTTAAACCACTTATTCAAAACGAGAACTAAAATCAAAAGCTGTCTTTTGCTTTAAATCCAATGATTCTGTTCATGTTTGATGTCAATCTTCGGCTCGTTTAACAACTTGACTTCGATTTTTGTTTACATTTAGAATAACCTTTTGTTAGATTTAAAAATGTTGAAACCGCATATTATATAGAAAATCAGTTGAAATGATCACTAATATAGTCTGATCAGTTTCCATAGATCAACCGCATATAAAGATAGATTGAATATACGAAACGACAATAACAGAACCAAAATTCTTCACGATTATACTCTCAGACGGAAGGAAAAGCCTATCATCACTCACACCTTCTACGGCCTTCAACATCGTAAAGCCTTAATCGAACCTATTTAAAAGAAACGAAATAGAAGGATCGTTTGTGCAACGTACACAATCATAGATCGATAGATAATGGTAAGTGCGACATTCCCTTGATGGTTCTATTATTTGAGTTCCGGCGGTATTCTTTTTTTTGTTCTTTTCATCGCTTTGGTATTTTTTTCTTTTATTTTTGCGATCAGTCCTCAAGTACAAAAGATTGAATAGCAGTAAACTGCGAGACTTTCACATCGGTACCGACCACACTATCCATCATCAAAAAGGGTCGAACTCCCTTCTACATTGTTCGGATCATCACTGGCGGATCTGATGATGATATGAAACAAGGACAACATGAACATAGAGGGTCAAAGCGTTCTCGGACAACCTCCATCCGCTCTCGTCTACCGCCTTGACCGATCAACGTTTAAATCCGATCAACACAATCAACCAAATTAATCAATCAATCAATCATAGGAATCGCATTTCTTCGCCTTGAAATGATGCGCTCTGATCCGAACATGATGGTCGGTTTCATATTCATCCTGAACAACCAAACTATATTGATAATCAATCAAGATTACTGCGTAATGTATCGCAATATATCATTAAGATTTCATGACGACCATCAAGAACCCCTCCTTTGCAAACTTGTGCTACTTTTAAAAGAATGATGGCCTATTCAGCTTTTCTCACGCTAAACTTGACCCATAACACGAAAGGAGATAGGATATCTTTCCCTCTTTGTAATTTGTTCTTCTTCTTTCGACCTTTGTTCTTAGCCCCCTTATAAACCTCCTTTACATTCTAGTCTATACTGTCTCTAGTTATTCTTTATTGTCCACTCTTCTTGTGGAGCTTTTACCAGTTTCATGTTGATTTACATTTCATAATTTCTCACCTCCAGTCTATATTTCGATATCCTCAAATCAACGTTATATCGCGAAGCTGACATTTTTGACATCCCCTTTTCTCCGTTACTAGTCTCATAACACGCAATCTCGTCAAGCTTATTCTACATACACTTTACCTCACACACCACCACTATCACCACCGTTGACAAAATTAGATACTAGGATTACAAGTATTGCTGATCTCCCTAAACCACCTAATTCACAATACGTTCAACAAAGATACACTTACCCACAACACCGAAGCTCACTCAGCGATCCATCTTCCTCGTCAGGTAATAGCTCTTCAATGTCCTTACCGCCTTATCTTCCTTCCGATATGTCCGATGATTTTTCTCCCTCAAGTAACGCATCATCCTGCGAGTCCGATTCTATCCTCACTCCCGATGCAGGCAACAATAACCCTAGACAAGATGCGGCTCTGATGACCACTCCTAAAATGGGGTCTGACCATTCGATACTCTCCTCGATGTCTCAACAACCTACACCTAAACTAATCATTCCATTCGAAGGTGCAACCTCCTCTTCTACTTCAAGATTCCCACTTTTACCGCCTCACAATCCCCTTCGATCCAAGATGTACAGTATACCAGAGTACAGCACTAGCGGCGCTCACAGTCCTGCTCATACCCCTAAAGGTCATCCGCTTGGGAAAGGTAAGAACCATGGTAGCTATTTCGCCTACAATGCCCAGGTGAGTAAATCTTGATCTAAGTTAAAATTAAACGCTCTCATATTGATCCATTTTGTGTCATCAGACCAAATCTCATCCTATCACCAATCCATATGGAAGTGATAATCCTTCCTACAGTACTACTGTATCCTATCTCCTCAGGATACCTCGAAGATTAAGGCCAGTCTTATTGGTCGGTGTGTGTATCTTCACGTTCGGATTGGTCTTACTCAATCGAGCGATGAACCAAGCGACGCACCTGGATCACATCGTCAAAGAACAGAATCTCGCTTTCGGGAGAAGATATGTAGATCTTTACCACACGGACCACGGAAAGGCATCGGATCACGCTTTCATGGCTGAAAGAACGGATAATGCTCGTCAAGCCGAAGCCGGTGTACAAAAAGTCCTGGTTGCTGGAGGACGCACTTTACAGTTCGAGAACACGCAAGAAGAATTCGCTGCTGTTGTTAGCGTGAGTGACATGATCCATTTCAGGAGGAGTGCCGCCAAGAGAGAACGCAACGCTAATATATTGTTCATAACGCTTAGTACGTGACTTCAACAACCGCCAATGCCTTACCCGCTCTCGATCCTTCCAAGCCACTCGACCCACATACTGTCCTTGATTTCGACCCCACTCACCCAAATGCCCAAGAAAATTTGGTCCTACTGCAAAAGGAGATCAACACAATGTATCCGATTGTTTTGATCGGTAGAATGAGAGATCCTTGGCACCGAGAGATTCAAAGGATCTTGTCAGAGTACAAAATTCAACCTCCTCCGTTAGTGCTCGATGTGGATCAACGTAAAGATTCTTCGACGATCATTCCGTTATTCGAGCGTCTACTAGATACCTCGGTATTACCTCAATTCGTGTTACAAGGCAAGTCCTTGGGATCGTACCATGATATCTTGGAGATGCGAGATTCGGGTAAATTAAAGGACACTCTCCAAGAAAATGAATCGATTGCAATCCAAGAGATTGTCAAGAAAAAGAAGAAAGGCGTCAAAGAAAGGGAAAGAGTTGAGAATGAGCGCATACTAAGACCAGCTCCTATCGTTCCTCAGTAATCTTTCTCGTCGCCTATTGAAGGTAGTTGTATATAACCCACACCGCGTATGCGTTTCTAACTTCTCTAAATATAGACCTTATTTTGGTAACTCGCTGTATCTATACCTACCGACATATCATAGACTCAAACGGACCTTCTATCTTACCCACTGCAATAATATATCATTATACTGGCGTAGCTCGATTCTACGTTCTCACATTTATAGATTACCCATACTATGATCATTTATGCCTTATACGATAATAATTTGAACCATCATGCATATCATCAAATACATCTGCCTTATCTAACGAGTTTGTAGCGTAGACCGACCGACAAGGTCTATCAGCCGTGCTGAGCAGTTTTGTAGAAATAGTCGATGACACATATCAAATCAGGCGCTGGGCAATTAGCCTAGATGACCACGTTAGATCTATCAGCTGACCTAACAGAAAGTCCTATAGAAGCGGAATCAAACACAGATCCAATCTCGTTGAGACGAAAAATCAACACCACGAGAAATAAGGGAAAGGAAAGGCGCTAAAGCGGTTAGACACCCCTCAAGCGTGCTCACAGGTAGTGCATAATGATTTAACGTTAAGTAAGATTATTATCAGAGGATCTGAGAAAGTAAACAGATCTCAATCAAATCACATTTTGAAAAAAAATTGGTATCTATATAGGTTAGCGCCATTTTGGAAGTGAATTTGGTGCAGGTCTTAGGTTAGCGTCTCTCTAGCGTTCAAGGTTCGTCGACCTTTGGCATGAGGATCTATCGTGTCAATCACTAAAGTAGGTCAAAATGAAACAACCAACCGAAGTTATGTGTATAGAGGATCTTTTGGGTGAGGGTAAATTACTTTCAATCGTGTCAATATAATACACAAGTTAATACTAAAACGATTCAGCATCATATCGAATACCCCAACCCTTCGTTCCTACTTTTCATGACTATAAATCAGACTGCAGCTGCTGAATAGAATTTCGGTCAAAGCCTAATTCATCCCTTTACTCCACGTAACACATAAAACGCCTTAGAAGCTGAATCTCTTTGGTTAGAAGCCTTCTTTACGTGAAAGAAGTATATACACGTTCTGCTTCCAAACTCTTCCTTAATTAAATTCACATAATTCAGTACTGCGAAGTATATCGGATCCCGAATAAAGAGAGACATAAGGTGCCAGGTGTCAAAATGTCAGGGATCATGACATTGGTATCTATCGTAAAGAGGATACGTGAGAATCAATGGCAAACGAGATCTTGATTCTTGCCGAATTTCTAGAAGCTGTTTGTGCATAAAAGAGACTATTGCAAGTTTATTAAGGAAACAAGTACGTATGTTTCATATTCGTAAGCTCTGTAGTTAATGCTTGAGTAGTTGTAAGGAACGAATGAAGATTTACTTCGTATCGTAAATACCGTTAAGCTTACATAAAAGAACCCTGTTAAACAGTCTTTATTCAATAAATGCAAGCGTTTTAAGTGAGATCTTTTAACGTAAGAAGAAAGGAATTTCGTATATGAAACGATTCGAAGGTACGTAAAAGCATGTGAACATTCCTTGATTCTGCTTTCAATCTGCTTTACGAGTATGTTATTGTAGAGCAATAATATCAGCTGTCATACATAGTTGAGGAAATTTGTTGTAATGAAATTTCATCCGATCAGATGGTAATGACAAAAAGGCGCTACTGTGAAAGCTAGAAGATCCCGAAAAGAACAGAGCCTCACCTTTTCGGAGCTTTCCTCCTATTCACAAAGTGTATTTTAAAGCTTAACGTGGACCTTACTAGAGCTTCGAATCTGAATCTAAAATCTAAGACACCACAATTAAATAAGACATGTGATCGATGTCGATCACTTTGGTTGTGTCAAATAGGACGAATTGTTGGAATGCATTGGGATGTAATTCAATACGGTTTAGTTGGGTTTAAGAAGAATATATATATATCAATCTATTTAAGAGAGTCTCAATCTCTACAGAAGTAGAATAGAGATATTATTGTAGATATATAACCAGCTTGTTATTTATCTTCTCGCATCGTTTAGAAAATCATAAAACTGCATCAAATAGTGATCGTTTGTTAGCAATCAGCTCATATTCCACAGCGACAGAAGACCATTTACAGTATGTTAGGAAATACAAATAGACGATGTGATTCATTCTTTGATACAGATGAGAATGATTTGACGGATTCATCCTTTTGGATGGAAGAAGAATCCGAAGATTTATACAAATTCGCATCTCCAGTAAGTCTGTACTTTATTTTAATACAATTCTACCTATGCTAATCTGGTGTGACTTTGGATTTAGCCTATGGATCGATGGAGGTATCTCTTGAACTTGGGTGAAACTGAGGTTGAACTTGGTCATTCATACTTGAATCTACCGACCTCTATATACTCTACAATGACAGCTAATCACCCTTCGACAATGGAAATAAATAATTCAGCATTGGGATTACAAGGTGTACCTCCTCCATCTTCAATTTTATCCTCCACTATATCCTCTCCTAATATTGACAATCATACTTCTTATACTACTGAATTCTCATCAATCCGAAAATTCAATTACTTATCGCTGAATAATGAAGATATAGGGGATGAAGAATCAAAAATTATACCTATAAAAGCAACTTCACCAAATTCTTTCGAATTATCACCTCAAGAACAATTCGATTTATTATCTCTTAATTTAATGAATATATCAAATAATTCAAATTCTAATAGACAAAGTATAAATAAAAAGAATTTATCATTAGATTCGATTGAATTTAATGAGGACTTTGAATTTGGAGAAATATCTGATTCTCCTGAATTAGATTTAGATTTAGATTTAGATTTATCTGATGAAATTCTTATTACTCCATCTGAAATGAATTTTTTACCTCTTTTAATTCAACGGAGAAATCAAGAATTGGAAGCTCAACCATATATGGAGTCACAATTACATTTAAACTCAATTACAGATTTTGCAACTTATCCCTCTAAAATAGGATGTATAGGATTAGGTATAGATTTTGGTTCAACATCATCTGAAAGTAATTCTATCATAACACCTGATGATAAATCTAGATTTTCATCTGAATGCATAGAGGACTTAGTTCATTCAGAATCTCAACGAAGTGGAATTGAACAAAGAGGAAAATCGATCAATTGGAGTTCATTTTCAATTCAGAGTCTTCTGAGCCAAGATCCGGATTCTAATTCGACGTCAACAGGAAAAGAAGAATATGAATTTGAAAATTGGTTTGAGAGTATAGAATCATCATTATTACCTTCCCCCTTTTCTTATAATTCCGCAATGTCTACCCATTAAGGGTTCAGTTGTACTATACTCGGCTGTAGTATACATGGTACTAAGACAGAACGAGTGAAAGGGAAGAATAATTAAATAATCATTGTATATTATACGCATCACAAAAGGAAATAGCATCGAAACCACGTATTGTATAGCATGAAAACTCGTTATTGCGCATTCACGAATCAATGCATCATGAATATATAGATTGAAACAGTACAATACGAACATTAGGTTGGATGAGTCTTGTCTGAGAGATGTCGAAGGTAATGCTAAAGCTTGAGACTGTTTTGAGGAAGAAGGTTGATGTATCTCGCAAGTTTTGTGATCTGATGATGTAGCAACTTTGCTTCGGGTTGATCATGTTTTTAGACTGAAATAATCCTCTAATACTCTCCGAGCGAGGTATACTTCGATTTCTTCTGTGGATCGATCACCTTTCCTGAAATATCGTTAATTCCAATGTGTAAACCCACGGTTTCGAATACGTAGAGAGAGCTAATCTGACTTACGCGACGGAGAAATTTTGATCCCCTATAGAGACTCCGCAAACGACTGAGTATTCACCTTCCCACAACATCATCTTCTCATAATACTGTGGTACATTCTTGCCCGTGCTCGTACAGTGCGCTGTGCGGTTTTAATACCCGTTTGCTCAGCATCAAAGGCTCAATGACTGTTGTACAGTTGACTACTGACCTTTTAGCTCCTTTTTCCCATCGATCTCTCCTGTGCCCAATGAGAGGCTTTCGGTCGTTTGAGGAGGTCTGACAACGACCTGTTTCATACCTGTTGGGCTGTTAGTAGCATTCTGAAGGATTGGTGGTTGTAAAGTTTCTTTAAGCCATTCCATGAATCCAATAGCATTGAGCTCTAAAGCTTTGGCGCAAACTTTATTTTGAGCTTCTTCAGCATAAGTGTATATACATTCTTCTTGATATTTCTGAATGTGTCCAGGAACGCCTAAAGTGAGTGTACATCCGAATCCTTTTCCCCAACAATATGAGCTACGATTTCTAAACTGCATGGATGGATAATGTTGACTTACTGTTGGTGAATGGTTCCCAGTTATTGGAGAACGATGCAGAACTAGGTAGGTTGAGTCCCGCTGGACCAAGATTGGTATGTATTGCAGCCATGAGCCGCTGGAAAGGAGTCTGAACCGGGTTGAGATTATGATAAAGGACTGTAGGAAAACCGTTCTGGGAGCCTCTGATGGAAGGTATGGGCGATTGAGTGTGGGTTATGGGTGTAATGGGAACAGCTTCGTTGTCGTCGTCGATTTCGATGTTGATCTCTTCTGTATTTTCAGATTGTGCGCTCGCATCTCTTGTGTTTGGTTGAACAGCCGATGGCCTGGGTGTTATGCCCTTCAAGCCGGGGCTGGGATGATAGTTGGCACAATCGCTATCAGCTGTTTGATGGAGTCGGGCGTTGAATCGTGCATATTCCAAATGAACTTGGTCGCCTTCTGCTTGTTCGTCATCGTTCCCATCCTCTGGGATAGATTCCAGACCAGTAGGAGCCAGGACCCAAGCAAGAGCATTCTCGGAGATGCACTTGACCAGAGTCGTATTCTGTGCGTCGGCCTAGGTCGGATATACATATTTTAATTGGTCAGCTGCACTACTTGGTCGACGACTAGTCCGGTAGCTAACCTTTAACTCTCTTCCTTGTCCTCGCCATCTTTTTACACCTCCTAGAGCTTCTACGGCAGACACATACTCCTGTTTCCATCTGTTCTTCGGTAAAGCCGAAAACAAAGGATGTTCCGCAATCGTTGGATGCGTTGGAGGTAGGATAAGCGTCAGCTCAGCTATCCACATAGACTCTGCGGAGCAATAGTGAGCTATCATAACGTTGAGATGTGGCTGTCCGCTCACCTCCGGTTTGTGTATCAGGAAGGACCTTCTCGTATTTCCACTGGATCACAGGCTGTATATCAGTCTGCAGCGAGTGTATCATTGAATTCCACACACTCGTGGGATGTTCGATTGCCAGAGGCGGTAAATCTGGATCGAGCGAGATTATATGTCCACCGATATTCGCTTTATCGTCGTTGTAATCATCTTGTACAAACTGAATCTGCGGTTGAGTGTAGAAGGGTTCCGTCATCATTGGAATATCACATCCTACTTCATTGACAACAACTGTAGCTGGATGATCGGTATTCGGACATGAGGTATTTCCAATAACTCCAAATCCCGTTTGTTGGCCTCCTGTAGCTGTCAGCGTTCGACCGTATTCGTTGCGTGATCTGTTCCCGTCCAAACCTTCCAGCTTGAGTCTCTCTGTGTATGTCCTATATGGCTTAGCTGATCTCACGTCTTCATGAACGCTACTAGTAATAGGGGTGCTGCTTTCCCTCTTGAATTGTGGAACTGGGGTATACTGAGTCGGATCAATAGTGTGACTATTGGGATATGTTCTAAGGATAGCTGGAAGGAGATGTTTATTCTGATTTTTCCAATCTTCCTCGTGATTCGTGTCCTGCATTCGGGAGATATCTCGATGTCGCCAGTCGGCTGCATATTGCTGTTGAAAGGCGTACTTGAGAATGCTGTTTGCTTCTGCTTCAATGATTGAGGTCGAAGACCCTACCTCTCCCGATGTGGATATATTTGGGCTGGTCACGGCAGAGGATATGGGTGTTTGCGGCTGTTGCATCTTCATCTCGGCTGTCAGTGAGGCTTTGATATCTATGGCTGCCCTTTTGTTGTCAGTCTTATCGTGGCCGATGATCTCTCCTCCGGCCGGTGCGCTTTTATCCCCAGAATATTGAACGCTATTCGAGAATGTTGAGATTTGGGGTGCGATATTCATGCGAGGGCTGGGTGCTTCATATGCCCCTCCATGCCCTTGATGAGCATGTTCTCGGCGGTGGGTATGTGTGGAAGAATATGGAGGCTGTCGATGCGGTAGAGAGAGTCATCAGCTGTAGACTCAGACTGGGTCTTGAGGATCAGCTAAACTTACATTGTCGAGCCGTCTTCCTCGATCAGAGACATAGGCTTGACGAATCGCCAATTGGGTAGGCCGAGCTTCTTTCGGCTCGAAAGATGTTGCAGCAGGCGACAATCGACTCATGACAACCTTCTACCCGACTTCCATCAGAATGGAAGGTGATGATGGATTGAACAAGATAGGAAAATGAAGAGAGATAGACAGGAGTGATGTTCAAATAGAAATAATCAGTTCGCTGATCGTCAATTCTGTGCTTGGTGCACGTCCCCTTTTTCCTGCGAAAAGTCTAAATGTGTGAGACTGGCAAATGACCGCTCAGACCGCTTGATGAAAAGATGAGAACCTCGGACAAATATCCCATCTCACATTTATCAAGGATGTAATCCATATGATACTCATATATACATATACATGCGACGACCGCTGACAATAAAGTGGACGTCCAAAGTGGAGGTATCGGGGGTAAAAATAGAGTGTTTCAAAGAGATTTTAGGTACTTTTAGTCTAATCAACCGATCATTTCAAAGTGGAGGCAACAACAAAAACAATGAATTACGTCAACTCGTGTTGTACCTCAACAATACGTGCGCATGGATCGTTTGAACACAAAGAATCACACACTACTTATACATCCAAATACAATCATCCTTCCTCTGCATTCTCCCTCTTCCTTTCTCATCTTCTCACCTTACTCAACTCACCACGATACCACTACCAGGAGCTTCACTGGTATCGCTTACGCCTATCTCAGATACACTCGTTTGCACTGGACTGTATTGAGTATCCGATCAAGATGCCGAAAATCAAATCAGCCCCGACCGCTCCGCCTAGACGATCAGCTCGTGTGTCCATCAATGCATCCAAAGTCAAAGAGGAGAGTAGAGACGATGCAAACGATAGAAACGCTACGAGAGCTCCTTCTGCGAAAAAACGAAAAACCCGAGCTAAGAAATCGGCTGCGACTTCTATCCCCACCAAAAAACCAGAAGTCAAGGAAGAGTACGACGATGCTACTACGAATCAATTTGGAAACGAAGTTGACCCCAATATTACTACTCGAGTCGACAATACCGCTGAATTGTCTGAGAATCCGAAGAAGAGAGGAAGACAAGCAAAACCTACTCAAGTAGCCGAAGTAGCCGAAGCTTCTGCCTCCTCTGCTAAAGCTGAGCCCTCATGTGCTGGACCTAGTACAATTGCATCAGGTAGCAAAGTAAAGGCGGAAAAGACTAAATTTCCTTCTAAGGGAAAAGCCAAGGCCAAGGCTGAAAAATCTGGTGATGCTAAGAAAGCTAGATTGGCTAGAACAAGGGAAAGGTGAGATCTATCGCTAACAGGATGTGGAGGGATCGCTGATAAATTTTCGTCGATGTAGATGTCCTGCAAAGATCTTCGAAAGATGTGAGTCAGCTGCTCGAAATCCACAAGAGAGAAACGGAAGCTGACAATTTGAGTCAGACAAACGAGCTATCTCGCAACGTTTAGTAAGACCCCAACCAACATGAATCTCGTCATGAAGCTGATACTGAGACCTTGGGAATAGTTCATGATCGAGCGTGAACACTACGGAGAGGGCGCCTCACAGACGGAGCAATTTAAAGTGGTGAGTACTACTAAAGATCCTATATTTAGCTGCAGGAGCAGGACCTGACGTCAAGCACGCGTAGCTTGGCTCAACCGGGAATGTATATGTAAGCTGTCCCTTGTTTCAATGGGGATTCTAGCTGATGGCATGTTTAATGTAGACTGTCGATATTGGACGTTCACCAAAATGTGATTGTCCTGACCATAGGATGGGTAACAAGCCTTGCAAGCACATCATCTTCGTGTTGTCAGTAGCATTCTCTAAGTGCAAGTATACTGAGCTTTTACTGATAGCCGGTCAATAGCATCAAGGTATTGAAAGTACCTGATGATTCGTACCTTTGGTATCAAACGGCATTGACGGCGAGTTCGAGATTTCATCCTCTGCTCCTGATATTGCTGCTAATGCATTATCCCCGTGACAGGCTGAGGAAGTGGAGGTCGTGTTCGCTGCTGCACCTCCGACGCCCCACGGATCGGTGACTGTCAATGTTCAAGTTCATAAAGCTTACCTCAAAGCTACAGGAAAAGGAGGTGAGGATGAAGAAGTGGTCACAAGTGTCGACAAAGAGGTCAAGGATGAAATCCACGGGAAAAGATTGGATGCCGTTGGCGAAGACTGTCCTGTGTGAGTAGCTTTCTTAATCAGGTGATTTAGACTGCGAAGTCTCCCAGCTGATGTCTTTGACACCCAAAGGTGCTACGAAGAGATGACTCAGGAAGACGTGGATGGGAGAAAGCTGACTTACGATGAAAGCTTAACCGGCTGTGGAAAACGTGAGTCGCGAAATTGACAGTAGGCGAGGACAACACTGATACAATATTAATTTGGAATCCAGCACTTCATACCCAATGCTTCGACATGTGGGCAATGAGTGCGGTGAGTAGCTGTGATCTGTATGTGAAACATAACGCTGGAAACAGCTAAGTGGTTTCGATAGCGAAAGAAGGGGGACGATGTCACCTGTGTGTGGTGTCGATCTGTCTGGCCGTCTGCTGCAGGAGCAAAAGGCAAAGGCAAAGGCAAAGACACTGGAGCCCAGTACAGCTCATGGGGATAGTGAGTGTGTTCCAGCTTTGACCTGCGATGATGGAGTTATTAGGACCAGTAGCTGAATAGCGCTTTCGATGTAGTCTTAATATGGCCGCAGAGGTCGGCATTTCCCGTCAAAGGGATGTGAGGTGAGCCGTGTCATCCTGATTAAACGCAAATATACGGCTGAGAGTCTTTCAGCACCTATCATTGGGGACATCGATATCTCAACTCCGATTAGACCCATCTGGGTAGCTATTGAAATCGTCGCCGCACGTGAAATGACTAGGGCCTGGATAGCCCTGTTGGGTGGTATGCTTGATTGAAAGAAAGGTAAATGACGGGAAGAATTTTGGTACTTCATGTTTGTATCTCTCTCATTAAATGAGCTGATAATTGATGATCCCGACGAAAACTTTCATCCCGACTCCTTCTTATTACTTGTAATCGTACATAACGAACTTATGACTTATGAAAACTCATGTACATGTCTGATATGATAAATGCTTGGTATATTTGGATAATTTCATCATGCCTCTACTGCGGGGTGCATGTTTCTCCTTCCAAATGCCGATCGTTGCTAAAGTGACTTTGACCCGCTGGTTTCTTTATTCGAATGACTCTCACCCAATTCATCCCACTGTCACCCTTATGAGTCGCCTCCAACCCTCATTTGGACGAAAGTCAGACTCTCATTCAAGGTATGCTAAAACATCTTCCCATTTGTTGAGAGTCGATCTTAGTAAAACCCTTTCATTGATAGATAAAGTCATAGCCATGTATTGATTTTTATCCTTCGGATCGAGAGACTTTTTGAGAAAGACAAATAGATTGGATCAGTATGTACCTCTACGATCACTTTCAAAGCTTGATTATATGTTTAGAATAAAAGCACTCACATCTCGTAAATCAAATAAATCGTCTTGGTTCATCTCAGGTTGATACATTTTACTCAGCCTCTCTCTGAGCATCTTTATGACTTGTTTGACGACTCTGATGAGCTGATTTACTTGATTAGGATGTTTTGAATCATCTTGAATGTTATTCTCGTTGATATTTACTCCTACTTGATGGTCATGATTAATAACTGACCAGATACGCTCCAATAGATCAACGGCTTTAATCAACATCTTTACATTTTCTTCTTCGTTATAGTCGAGATTTTTGCTCATTGGGTATTCACTTGAAGAGCTTGAATAAAACCATAACCATCCGAAAATGTTTATTGAAATTTTACCATCATGATCAAGATTCAATAATCGTTTATCTAATTTACTTTGTTCACATAATAATCTTTCATTTTCATCTTCATAATGATCAAAATTTGATAAATTTTTATTTTGAGCAACTTTATCAATTAATTTCGAAATTTCCTCAATTTCAATTTCATTTTCATTTTCAATTTTATTTTTATAAATGAAATTTAATTCTTGATGAAAATTCCAAATTAAACCTTCTCCTGAAAATTCTTGATTTATAAAACCCCATTCAACAAGTAATTTACCATCATTTATTCCATCTCCATATGAATTCCAAACTTCTTTATTTTTTTTTATATTAATTATATTTTCAACTTTTAATTCAATTGTATCTTTTTCATCATTTTCAATTTTTGATATATCTTTTTTATTTAAATGATTTAAACGAAATGAAATTCCATTTGAATTTTTAAAATCATGTTTACAAGTTTTTAAAGATCCACATAAATGACAAACAAAATCATCTGATGATAAAGAAGTATTTGAATAATTAGAATTATGATTTAAAATATCTGCAAATGGACATAAAGCTATTAAATGATATAAATCAATCATAAATGCTCTTGTTGATATAATTGAAAAACAATAATAATATGATAAGATTGATGATGGTTTATTGTGATTTGATGTATTTGGAAGAAGGGTAGAATATTTTTCGTAAAAATTTTGAATATCAGACTGGTTACCGAAGAATCAATTAATAAGAGCTCTTTGGTTAGATTATGATAAGATTTAACATACTAGACTTAATCCTTCCTTATCTCTTATAGTTAATTCCCTTTCAGCTTCAGTACCGTTTAACCACTTTTTAGCTTTCTTTCCATCTTCTCCACCAATCTCAGGTATATCCCAAAAGATAGGTAACGAAATAGTTTCCCTAGGTAAAGATTGTAAATATCCATAAAAGGGTGATTCTTCTGCAAGACGAAATTCATGTAAAAGGCATAAAGAAAGATGAAGGATTGTTTGACCACCCAACGTTCCTATCTCCAAGTCAGGTAATGTGGGACATGAAGAAGTTCGATGTGAAAGAATTGAAGTTTTTGGTATTTCACAGACTGCTTGCCATTTCAGTTCGATTTCCATTCAATGTAAGTATTATGACATTTGATTCTTTACTTACTCAACTCGCCAAGATCCATATCTCTCTTCGCAATTATTCTCCAACCATCTCCATCTTCCATCTCAGAAATTTCTAAATCTTCATTGTATATTATCCCTTGACCGTCTAACCAAATTTTCAAGACTTCGCGAGAAGGTGCTGGATGGTTGAAGAGGAGTCCATGAGATGTCATATTTGCCAAATCATCTCGAGACGTTCACGTTGAAGAATCGTAATAAATCAGAAGTGATGATTTGTGTTAACAGATTTCCATTCAGCGTGGATGATTTTCGCAATTAATGTTGATTCCCGGATAAATTATAATGAAATTTATCCGATATCTAGCGCTTTTCGTATAACCGGTCCTTCACCCATTTCGAAGGAATACTGGTACAATATTAGATTAGACGAATTGGTTGTTCTTCTTTACAAATGACTGTATATTGAATGACTCAGAATGTCTATCATATTGAGGAGGCTGCGGCCTGATATAGCTATAGCAGCTTTCAGAAATGGCAAGGCACCTGCAACATTTGATTACACTGTCCGCCCCTCAGCAAATCTACGGATCCGTTCGTTTTCAACTCCTGTTCCTGTTACAAATGGGGATGATCGACCTCTAGCGGGAATAAAGGTTGTTGATTTGACACGAGTATTGGCTGGTCCATTGGCTACTATGATGCTTGTGAGTTGGATCCTGACTCACTGGCGAATGTACTTAAGCTTTTTACTGATGTTTTTGGGTAAATTAGTCAGATTTAGGTGGTAAGTCTGAAATATAAGCTGTACAGTATAGATTACTGATATGCAGTCAAACAAATTACTAGCCGATGTCATTAAGGTAAATGATAATCCGTCTCATCTGGATCTTTGCTGATTGACCAGAATGCACAGATAGAAGCACCTAAACATGGAGATGATACTAGATCATGGTTACCCCCTTCAGCTAAATTTCCTGAAAATGGTAAATATCCTAGACCCGATTTACCTCCTGAATCTGCCTATTTCTTACAAGCGAATAGAAATAAACGCTCGTGAGTAACATTCTGTGCTTCGAAATTTCGGAAATCACGATGATATCAAGGCTCAACTTCGATCATATTTAGGTTAACATTAAATTTAAAATCTGAAAAAGGACGAGAAGTCATACAGAAATTAATCAAAGATGCTGATGTCCTTGTAGAGAATTAGTAAGTAAACCATCCAACGTAGTGGTTAAATTTGGAAGTATGAATGATTGACGTAGGGGGGAAACTTAGTGTTCCTGGTAAATTAGAACAATTTGGATTATCATATGAACAAGTTCAAAATATAAATCCGAGATTGATATATTGTTCTATTACTGGTATGTCTTTGAATACATGATACAGCACAGTCATTATTACAAAAATCCGAGTTTGACACCTTTTTCGGGATCTAGGATACGGATCAACAGGTCCATATGCTAAATTCCCGGGATACGATGTCGTCATCGAAGCTGAAGCTGGATTGATGCATATTACGGGTGAAAAAGGTGGACAGCCTGTCAAGGTGAGTACTTAATATATTGGTTAAATGTCAGATCGTGTAAAGTTGAGGTTTCGATTTTGTTTATCCCTAAGGTTGGAGTAGCAGTTACAGATATTTTGACGGGTCATTACGCTCAATCAGGGGTATTAGCAGCATTAATTAAAAGAGGTAAAACAGGAAAAGGATCAAGAGTAGAAGTTAGTTTGTTTGAAAGTCAAGTGAGTTAGAATATATCTTTTAAGGAGATTGATTGAAAAATTAAAAATTGAAGCTGATTTTGATGATGAATTATAAAAAAATTAGATAGCATCATTAGCAAATATTGGATCAAATTATCTTATTTCAGGAAAAGAAGCTGAACGTTGGGGAACTTCACATCCTTCTATTGTACCTTATCAAGTTTTTAAAACTAAAAATTCATTTATAATGATTTCTGCTGGAAATGATAATCAATTTTCAATTTTATGTTCACCTTTAATTTTAAATAAACCTAAATGGATAAATGATGAAAAATTTAATAAAAATTCTGTTAGAGTTAAAAATCGTTTAGAATTATGTAAATTAATTGAAAATGTTTTAAAAGAAAAAAATACTGAAGAATGGTGTGAAAAATTTGAAGGAAAAGGGTAAAATATTTTTTATTTTGTTTTTTTCTTTGGAAATGCTAATGTTTCTTTTTGATATAGATTCCCATTTGCGTTAGTTTTTTTATTTTCAATTTTTTGAAAATGAATGAAAATGTTAAAATTGTAATTTAATAATTTATGATTTAAGCTAATTTTTTTTTAAAAATTTTTTTTGGGGGTTCAGACCTATAAATAATATTGCTCAAACTTTTGAACATCCACAATCAATTGCTCGAAAAGTAATTGAAGAAATAGAAGTTAGTATTAATTTTTTTGTTTTGTTTTAATGGAAATTCCGTTATTCTTACTGATTTATTAAATATAGCACCCTAGAGCAGGTAAAATTAAATTAGCTGCAGCTGCAACTACGTATGATGGTGAAAAGCCAAAAGTAAGTCCAACTCTTTTGAATGATGATCTTAAGTAAATTCAATTATAAAAACTTGATTTTAGTTGTACCGACCTCCTCCTTATTTGGGTCAACATACGTCAGAGATTTTGCGTGAATTAGGATATACAGATAATGAGGTAGAAGAGATGAGAGATGGTGGGGTCATTTGAGTCGGTCACGATGGTCTGCGGGTGAATGACAGTAAATGATAGATTGTAATATGCTCAGGAAAGGTATGGCCAGCTAATTGCAATCGATTATCGCTGTTGACGTTGGATCAAGGTGGAAAAGTTGCATTTACAGATACAAATGAAACCTATGCATATTTCAATGTGAGATAAAATTACAACCTTTGCTATGCGTGGGATGGGAAAACGCAATTCCAGATCGAGTCCATCTTAATTAATTTTATTTCACACCACCATCAGAAGGTAAACTTTCAACCATTACTTTTTTTTTTGAATCCCATTTATATAAATTACCTTTACCTACATTATAATTATAATAATTTTCAGTTGAATATTTTATAATACCTTTTCTAAAAGTTATATTAATTCTACCTTTATTTAAATTTTTACGTTTTGGTATAGAATGTTGCCATTCATGTTGAGTTTTACCTTTCATTATTAATAAATCACCATCTTGTAAATTAAATTTTTCAATTTTAATTTCTTTTCCAGTTTTTGGATGATTTTTAAAATTTATATGTCTTAATAAAAAATCTCTACTTTGACCTAAAGTTAAACTTGCAATAGTTGGATTTAAACCTAAAAAAGATTCTGAATCTGAATGATATGAAATTGAATCATCTCCTGAAGAATAATAATTTACTAAACAAAAATTAAATTGTGATTGTGTAATTTGTTCAACTATTTGTTTTTTTTTTTAAAAAAAAAAAGAATTTTCCATCAATTCATTTGATTCTTAAAATCAAAAATCCTTTATAGAAGAAAACAATGGACTTACCTTTTCTCATTAATCTTTCTAAAATTTCAGGTATAGCTCTAGGATTACATTTTTGATATCCATTCCAAGGTGTTAATGTACTATCTTTTCCAAAAACAGTTGTATATCTAGGTGTATTTATATTCATTCCACGAACCATATATTTAACTCTATACCAAGGTAAATTTTCTAATAAATAATTCATAAGTAAATTACTTGATAATTTAGGATTTATAAAACTTTTATAATAAATTAAATCTAAGTCTGTTATTGGATTATTTATAATTTTTGGTTTAATTATAAAATGTATTGGTTTTAATGTATTTGGTATAGAACCAATTAAAATAGGATGATTATAATTTGAACTAGGAGGAGGATGATATGGATGATCTTTAGGAGGCCAAGAAGTATCAAGATTTTCATCTGTTGATTTTCCATCTTCTTCTTCTTCTCCTCCTCCTGCTTTGATATTTTGAATTTCCGATTCAATTTCTATAGCCTTTCCTTTACCTTTATCCATAAGAGGTTTATTTACATTCTCGAAAACCGATTGTGTCTCATCGTCAATGTCTATTATAATTGGTTTACCTTCTTTCCCTTCTTCCAACTTTACTTTTTTAGGAGATGTTCCATTCTTAAGTTTAGGCTGAAGAAATCCAGCTAAACTTGCTTGTCTTTTTGATGCACGTGGAGATGAGAGTTCGGTAGATGAGCCAAGCGAGCGCTTCATGTTGTAGACAGATTTATAATAGTATTTGGATTCTGAATTGAAATTGGGGATAATCAAGATCAAACAAATAATCATTGTGATATCTTATCAACAAATTAATCGGGTCTATTATTGAATAAGTTGCGTCATCGTAATGTTCCACTCTAGATCGACGTGACTAACCTAACCCGGAACTCCCCAATGACTTTACGTAAAGTCAAACCTCTATACAAGATTTATAACCACGTGTATGATATTTATCAGAATAATTAAGAATTTTAACTTTTTGTTTTGGCATTAATCATTGATGACGTCCGACTTGATTGTACAATAATTGAAAATTCAAATATTGAAATTCGTATTCTTTCGAGTCATTATATCGCAATCTTAATAACGGAAAAGTAAAATACAAATCCCTTCGAAATGCCTACTCCACGTACTTTGGAAGCTGTGTCTGCAGCGTCAATCTCAACCTCGAAACGTAAGAACGCACCTAAAGATGATGAAGATGATAGTGCATCAGATTCTGGAAGTGACGTGGTGAGTAAATTGACTAAAAACACTTATTCGAGAATTACAATGGTAAAAGATAAAAAAGCGTCAGAACTGAATCCTTTTGCTGATCTTAGTCTATGATTAATGTCGATTTCGATTTTTACAATTTTAACCCTGATGTTGATCAGTGAGTTCACCAGTACGAGGTCTTTATTTGAACTGGTAATCATTTTGTTGAATGTGTTTCAAAAATTGATGTTTTTTGTTTTTGGCCAAAATCTTTTAGAATCGCCGTGAAAAGATTATTACGTCAAACACTTTCACATGATGATGAACTTATTGATGTTCATCCATTAGCTGAATTGATTTTATCGGAAGGAATAAGATTAAGTGCGGGAAGTAGTATAAAGACAGATGGTGAAGAAAGTGATCCTTGGGGATTAGTTGGTGTAATTGATATAAATGGACATAGGGTGAGTTAAGGGTAATGAAATATTTTATTTGTGTATATAACGCTTTTAACAAAATTTCGACATTTTTTCGTTTCAAAAAACAAAAATAAGAATTGTTAGAAAGACATAGCTAATTTGATTTTAATAATTTCAGAATCACCCAGCATTTGCACCATTTTTAGAATATCTTTTAAATACACTTCCAAAAATATCACCACTTCGATTATTACTTGATCCTTCAACTTCACCTGCTCACGCATCAAAACCTGCATTAATATTTTCTTTAAGAATGTTAAATTTACCTTTACCACTTATACCTCATTTATATAGAATATTACTTAATGAATTAAAAGAAAATCCAAATAGTGATTGTAAATTTACTGATTATATAATTTGGGGAAGAGGATATAGATTAGAAGGTAGTGAGGAAGGAATGGGATTAGATTTAAATGATTCAAAGTAAATTCATTTTTTAATTAAACTTTGTCATAACTTTGATGATATGATGAAAAAAAAGCTAATCTTTTTTTCCAATTGTTAAATTAATTTTTATAGTTCAAAAAAATCTAAAAAAAAATCATCTGGAAATTCTGTTTTACCTTTAACATCAGGTACATTTGCATATCATCCTGAAGAAGAATTTATTGATAATGTAAGTTAATTTATTTATTTTTTTTGAAAAAATCAATGATATTTTGATAAAAATTGATTTTTTTTATTTATTGATGATGAAAATAATAAAAGCTCGCTACTCATGTTCATACTTATCCTTTCAAAACTGCACCTAAAAGAGATGAAGATGCTTTTGGAGTTGAACAATTTGGTAGATTAGTTTTAATTTCAAATGATAAGCTTGTAAAGGCAATTGAAAGTATGCAAGCTGCTTGTCAGTAGATTAGATTAGATTATAAAATGTATAAATGCATTATGCTTGTATCATATGAAGGGATATTCATTCTATGAACATTAAATTATGTTAACATACCTTCTATCTATTATGTAATTTTAGGATTTGTCATCCCTCGTTCGTATCACCTCTACTGGATGTTGGCAGATACTGGTAAAATAATAATATGAAAAAATCCATGCAATATTATATAAATGTCAAACAAATTATATGCCTAGATATGCTATTCCTCATTTCTCCGATCGTACCTGTAGATTGATTTACTAACTCTCTTCAACTTTGGCTTTCTCTTCAAATTTCTTCTTCATCTCAAAGTAATTAACGTGTAATCCACATTCAGTCTTTGATTTTCCTTGCCATCTACCACTTCTTTCTCCTGCATCGGAGTTAATTGCATTCGGATCGGGTGGTGCAGTTGAATGAACATCTCCTATTGATTTATATCCTTGATCAAGAAGAGGATTATACGGTACATTCCTAATTATGATTAAATCAATTAGCATATAATTCTAAACATGAATAATGAAATATCAGGCAATTCTAATTTGATATCCTTGAAAGTCTTAAGGTAAAAAGTATAAATTACTCACTCTTGATCTATATATTCTTTTACTTGTTTAAAAGTCCAATTAATTAAAGGATTAACTTTAATTAATCCTCTTTCATCAACTTCTAAAACTTTTAAACTTGCTCTATCAGAACCTTGAGATTTACGTCGTCCAGTTATAATTGATTTTACACCTAATTCTTTATAAGCTCTTGAAGCAGGTTCAACTTTAACTAAATAATCATATGAAGCTTCATCTTTTTCCCATAAATTATTTCCATATTTTGAACTAAATTCTTCTGATGTTTTAACTCCTGATGGATAATATACGAACATTTCTGCTAAATAATTTTCAGATGCTGTTTGAGATAATTTAATCGTTTCAGGAAAATGATGTAATGTATCTAAAAATATCTACAGCGGTAACGATGTCAACTTGGGTAAAGATGCAAAATTAAGATGAAAGGTAAAATATCAATACTTACTAATGGTACGAGATGAATTTCTTCTCTTTCTTGTGAAATTTTTGATATCATATCTAAAGCTGCTGTACCGGTTCTATAATCGTAAATATCTTATAATCAATATGTGCATTTTACTTATATGATAAATGCCATTTGCATGTAATTAAAAAAAAAAAGAAAACTCACAATCCAAAAGCAGTGGTTTGATATAATCCTTGTAAATTATCAATAGCCCATCGTAATATATCTTGAGGAGATTTATCTTCTAATTCGATATTGAATTTCTCAATTTCATCTGTGGTATATTGCGGTATGAGAATATCTGTATTGGTCATTGTTGCTTTGAGAATTCCTATTGATTCTGTAAACCTATCTGAATTTCGTAAATACTTGATGTATCTTCAACTTTCCTTCTGTTGTATAAAAATCGTTTGGGTCGATGAGAATGACCGATATGCTATGTGTAAATGAATCCAATTTATATGCTTGCTAAGGTGTGTGTGTTGCTGAATAAGACTTTTATAGCATTATCGTTGTTATTGTTATTATTGATTTTTAACTTGTCTGACATTGGTCATTGAATTTTCTGTATTATTAGATTAGAAATCAACCCTAATTAATTCCAGATAAATCGGGGAGATGGGATGATGTGATTGATAAGATCTGGAATAATACTCGTAGTTATAATCCTAATCAAATCAAATCTCGTTCCTGAAATTGAAATTGCTGGAACCGTCATCATGGAAACCACGCTAAACCACTTGAAAGTTGATTAAATGGGTGACGGGAATATAAATTAGATAGACGTGGAGGTCGAGCGTGGAGGTGAGTTCGAATAAAGTTAAAAGACTCTCTCAATGGGACAATTTGACGTGTAATGTCTTGGCAAGTGCATCGTAGAATAGTCATATAACAGGATAAAGACGGATAGCAAGGAAAGACTGGCTCTCACATTGCATACATTCAACGTATAATCTCAACAAAGCTTGAAAATTGGTATAAAATCAGGTTGAAACCCATAGCTCAAAATCAATCACCATTCTACCTCGACATTTATTCGTCAAGCTGAATTAGACCAATTGCAATTTCATCGTGATGCGTCTGACGCACTTACTGTCCCTTCTTTTGCTACTACTAGCGCCAGCTATACAAGCCGCAGTACTAGCAATAGACTATGGAGCGGAATTCACCAAATTATCTCTGATCAAACCTGGAGTTCCTTTCGATGTGGTTCTCGATAAAGATAGTAAGCGGAAGATATCGAGTGTTGTAGGTTGGAAGAGGGATGACAGAGTATTTGGAGCGGAAGCTAAGATGGCTGTAAGTTCTCCTCATCTTACATCTTCAGATTCAATGGGTATCATCCCAAAGCTTAGCTATCATACATTATCCTATGACAGGCAACACGTTTCCCCGATACTCATTTTCCCTATGTAAAGCCTCTATTGGGCTCGAATACACAGCAACAACTTCCTCTCTACCCCAATCCACCCTCTCTCACCAACGACGGAGTCTTAATATTCCCTCATCCTTCTTCTCCTTCTCACATCTCGCCCACACCCTCGTCACACGAAGAAGTATGGACCCCAACCGCACTTCTAGCTCATCAAATATCGTATTACCGTCATCTTGCCGAAACTCTCTTACCAGCTGGATCTACTCCCGAACCTATAAATCAAGTGATCGTAACAGTTCCAGCATGGTGGGATCATTATCAACGCAAGGCTTATAAAGATGCTTTGGAATTACAAGGATTGAGTTGTTTAGCTATGATAGGTGAGGGTACTGGTGTAGCTTTGAATTACGCTATGACCAGAACTTTCCCAGATTTCAATCTTTCTACAGGCGCGGGCGACAAAGAATATCATATAGTATACGATTCTGGTGCGTTATCCACCACAGCAACGGTATTAGCATTCTACCAAACTAGTTATTTGCCAACACCTAAATCAAAAACTGCTATCAACACTACACATGTTGAAGTTCTAGGAGTAGGTTATGAGAATGTCGGTGGAGTATTACTTGATACTTCCATTCAAGATATACTATTACAAGATTTCATAACTAAAAGCGGACAAACAGGTATAAAAGACGACAAGAAAGCTTTAGCCAAATTGTCTAGAGAAGCAAATAGGGTCAAACACATTCTTAGTGCAAATCAAGAGGCTAACGTAGCTGTGAGTTTTACTCTCTGTTTTCGGATACAATTAGCTAATTTTTGATGCATAGATTGAATCACTATACAATGATGTGGATTATCGATCCAAAATCTCTAGAACATCTTTGGAATCATCTATCGAACAGTCCATTCCCCTATATTCCCATCCTATCACCTCGGCCTTGACCTCATCCGGACTCAGATTAGAAGATGTCAATTCTGTTATCCTCTTTGGAGGAAATACTCGAGTACCTTTAGTCCAATCAGCTTTAAAGTCTGTTTTAGGAGGATCGGACGATAAGATTGCTCAAAATGTCAATACTGACGAAGCTGCTGTTCTTGGTGCAGCTTATTATGGAGCGGCTTTATCTAGAACTTTCAAAATGAAAAACCTTAACGTGACAGAAAGGTCATTCTACGATATTAAGATGGGAGATGAAATTGTTTTCGAGCAAGGATCTAAATTGGGTGAAAGAAAGATTTTAACCTTACCAACGGATAAAGATGAAATTGTTTTGGATTTCACTCAATCTACCCATTTGTTAACAGGTCAATCTTCTACTATTGCGGAAGAAAATGCTAAATCTAAACCTATCTTGTCGGTAACTATTTCGGATATTCAGAAATCTCTCAAGAACTTCACTGGTACCTCACCTATTGTACAAGTTGCACTTCGATTAGATCCCAGAGGATACCTTTCTGTAGCTAATGCTGTCCTGACTTCCAATGTACCTGATACCGAAGAAATCAAAGATTCAGGAGTAGCTGGAGCACTTAAAGGTTTATTCGGAAGTAAGAAAGAGAAAGACGTAAAAGGGGAGGATACCGAAGATAATGCTGAGGAAGAAGTAGAATACAAAGACGAGAAGAACAAGAGTAAGAAGCAGAAAATCGCACTCAAGTTCAAGGAGAGGCATATGGGTATCAGACCGATGAGCGGCGAGGAGAAGAGGACAACTCAAGCTAGGTGAGTCTGGCATGCATTGGCGTCTACGACAGGACGGGCGGGTCGCTGATAATCTCCTCACAAATAGGCTACAATCCATAGCCACATTTGAGTCCGCCAAATTCGCTCGTGAAGAAGCTCGTAACCTCCTCGAGGGTTACTTGTACCGATTATCCGGCTTATTGAGTGAAGATGCAGATAACAAAGCTCTTCACGAATACGCAACCGCTAAGGAAAGGGAAACTTTGAGGAAATTGGTAGATAAATCAATGGAATGGTTAGGCGATCATGCTGAGACTGCTGATGAGGCGACATTGAAAGGGAAACGGTCTGACCTTGAGTAGGTCATCGACGAGTCCGACTAATCATCAAAACTCTTTGCTAATGTCTGGTTATGTAGAGCCATTGAGGCACCAATCTTATCTCGATTTAAAGAATATTTACATCGACCAAAAGCGATCGAAGCTTTCCAACAAGCAATGTTCGCTTCTCGAACTTTCCTCGTTGAGGCTACTCAGAATAATACCGTAGCTATCGAATTGGGTAAAAACGCAACAGACGAAAATCCAGCTATACCACCTAAATATACTGAAGAAGAATTGAAAGAAGTTGAAATTCAAATGAAAGATAATGAAGTATGGATGGATGAATTAATGAAGAAACAAGTTAAATTAGATAATGATAAGACAGCTGATCCGGTAATCAAGGCTGATGAATTGGATAGTAGGGGTAAGAAATTACAAATGACCGTGAGTTTAGATTACCCAATTTTGCCCAAAGATATTTAGACCATTGAATTAACTTTTTTTGGAAATATATTCATTAGGTTCTTCGACTAATGAATAAAAAACAACCTCGAAGACCTAGACCTTCTACTTCAACTTCAACTTATACACCTAAAACATCAATTACGAAAGCCAGTCCAACAGATCATGGACCTGAATTAAGAGAATCAACACATTCTGAATCTGATTTAAATGAAAATTCTACCACTTCGATATCTTTGGCTAGTCCAACACATAAAGGACCAGAATTAGAAGATTCTACTCAATATACAGGAGATAAAATGGGTACTACTTATATAAGTAAAGCTGCTCCAACAGATAAAGGACCTGAACCTCCTAAACATGAGGAATTATGATATTTGGGAAATACAATAGATGTAGATGAATAGAAAATCAGTCGATGCATAATATATATATATGAAATGCGAGATATAACATAACTTGTGTGTAAAATTTGGATAAATGCTCATTGATAATTAAAGTTTTGCAACTCATTTCAAAAAGAATTTTTGTCTATCAAGTGCATTTAATACATACGTTTACAATATACAACATTGTTTAGATTTATTTTTTTAAATCGAAAAATAAAATACAACTACAAATTGAAAACATTCGACTTTTTCGCTTTTCGTAAATGAAAAAACCGAAAAAAAAGGAATAATATTTACTAAATTTTTACATTTAACTTATTAATTTTTCAAATTTTTCAAATTTTTTCAAATTTAGCATTTCAAAAATCTAATTCTAATTCTTTAATTAAATCATTAACATTTTTTAAATCTTCTAAATCTCTTTCAGAATTAATTCTTGAATATAAAATTGAACAATCAATTGAATTACATAAATTTTTTTCACCATTAATTATTAAATTATTATTACAACATGATGAACAAATTAAATTTAATTCTTTTAATTTTTTTGAAGATAATTGTAATCTTGATAATAATGTATGAATTGTATTTGATTTATTCTTTTTACAATTTAAACAGATTGCTATAATAAAAAAAAAAAAAAAAAAAACAATAAATTAAATCAAAATTAGCAATACAAACCTTTGTTTTTTTTGTTTCATTTTTTTTTTTATTAAAAATTTGAAATTGTATTTAAAATTAATATAAACAAATAGATTACTCACTTTCACTTGATTCTATTCCACATATTATACAATGATTACTTTTAAAATGATTATCAATTTTCATTCCTTTTTTATTATTATTATTATTATTTTTAAAATTTATAATTTTTTTAGAATTATGAAAAATTCCATTTTCATTTTCATTTTCATATTTTCCTAAACGTTTTATTCTAGGCATTGTATCAAACCAATTTTCGACATCTGCACCTAATAAATTAAAAATTCTACTTAAAGGTGGAATTAATAAATTTTTAATATAATATTCAGAATCAATTGAAATTGTTCTATTATTTAAAATTTCTTCAGGTGTTCTAGCTCTTTCAATTAATCTTTTTCCATCTGAATTACTTATTATATATGGTACTCTTTCTCCATATTGTGGTTCATCTCTTGGATCTTTTAACATTCTTCTATATGCAACTGCTGCTCCAGGTGGTGGAACTCCTTTTTCCCTATTGAGTGTATCATATTAATTTAAAATTAAATTTCTAAAAAAACCCCTACAAAAAAAAACAAAACTTACGAATAAGAACCAAGTCTAACTTCTTTAGCAATTATAAAGTCTTGAGCTGATACTCTATTTTGTAAAATTTTGGTCCATTCCTGACGACAATAATCTTTAATTTGCGATAAATCTTGAGTTCGAAAAAGCATTCTTAGAAAAATTAATCGATTTCTTAATTATCAGCTTGATTACTCATATTGATACAACAAAGGTCGTTAATTGAATTCAATCGCAACTTACTTGAGACAAACTTCTTCCATTTTCTGCTGTGCTGGAAATCCATCTCTTCGAATAGTTTCAATACCCTTTGCATCGAAAACTGGTTCAATATCATCAGGATGTTCATATTTAAATCCTACATATCGCTTTTTAGCCATAAGTACAGATCCCATATATACCTAATATCCATCGTCAGCTCATCAGCTTGATTCTACGTTACAATGCGATAAAGGCGAAAGAGAAATTGGCTGACCTTTTCGAATTTGAGTTTTACTGGTTTTGGGTTCAAAGCGGTAACCGCATCTGCAATATCATTACCAATTTTAAATGCTTGTTCTTTTGAGCGACCAGGTAAAGCAACGAAAAGTGAATCTGTATCTCCATATACTACTTGAGCGCCCCAATCCTTACGGGCATGAATCAGTTCTTGAGCCTAAAAGTATAGCAGGATTCAATATATAAGCCGGGTGTAAGCTATACATATACAAAGAGGGAAATTACCTTTTCTAGTGTTTCTCGACCTGTTTGAACGATTGAATCTGCTACTTCGATACAAGGCATTCTACCAGAATAAGTGGCACTTGTATATCCATACGTAACATTCTATCAGAATTTACACCTATCAGTCGAATCTCACTACAACTTGAATAAACAACTCACAGCCATGAGTTTCAGACCCAGTTGTCGAGCATTCAGGAGAGATGTCAAAGACTATTGTAAAATGTAATTAGCTGTATGCTGAAACTGTAATTCTCCGTCGACTCACCTTGTCACTTCTTGCGCCTTTCATAGCATGTTTAACCATGACTCTGGTATCCAGAATTTCGCCCAACATCTTAGCTAGAAGACTTTTCCTTACAGCAGGTTTAACGAAAATCATCCCGTTGGGTGTGACTGTATAAACATATATCAGCTTTGAGCTATGATCAGGAATTATGATCGGCTGACTTACCGGTAAGGTAATCTTTTAAGAGTTCCAATAATCCATCAGCAACTTTTAATTCAGTAAACCCAAATTTGTTGGTGCCTTTGAATTTCTCAACTCTGCCTAGACAAGTAGAAAAGCATATATTATACGCGATCATGATAGAAGGATAAAGTGATTGAAAATCCAATACTAAAATCGGATGAGTATAATATTTAGATTCTGGTTCGGCTATCAAAGGTACAGCAAATGGGGCATTTTGTAATCCAACCTGGACAGTAAAACATCGTAAGCCAAAAGCGTCTGTGACATCGAACAGGACCAGGGAAATTCGTGGGCACTTACCTGTTCTTTAGACGGCGAGACTAGGACGAAACTTTCGGGTTTAGCAATTCTGAACATGAAAGATTCAACCTTGTATTGCGATCCACGGAACATGACTGAAGCGAAATCCACGCCGAAAACTCGAGCAAATTCGCTATGAGCCCATTAAGACTAGTAAGCAAAATTGTTTTAACAGATTCTGACAGCTACAATACTCACGCATTCTTTGTGATGATTTCAGCGGCATCAACAATCTCCATATAAATTACCACTCGTTGAAAATAGTATTTCAGTACTCTATGAGTATGTTCAGGAGTCTTACTTCTCCATAAAGCCGTTAAGCTTGCAGATGAGTAACGGGGTATTCTGCAAGTAGAAGATCAAAGTCAGCTCATATCATTTGAGTCGGTTCATAATAAGCAAGTAATTTACCTCTGATGCAATAAATGAAATACGACGTTCTCGAAGGAATAACTATTCAAATTGATCTCTGATCTGCAGATCCTCCAGATATTCAATATATGTCGTCCTGAAACTTTAAATGTAGAAGTATGATGAGCCGAGTATCCATCTTTCTTGGGCCCTGTATGACCTGAAACGACTCTGGAAAGCTGATCCATCAAATCGATTGCTATGAGATATTTGGATCATCAGCCAAGCGCACGGCATCTTCTGGATTGATTAAAGGAAAGAATCGACTGACCAAATTCCTCATGTGCTCGACTGACGAGATATCCCCAACTGGAATTATGTAGTTCCCAGCCTGCCAAAACGTCCGGATCCCAAAATTTTGTCAAATCAATAACGAAATTGATCAAATCCAATTCATTATCCAAAACTGTACACTTGATATTCTCTTGTATATTCAGTCCTTTAGTTTCATCTTCTATACTGGTGGATTTGGTTTTCTTAGGATCTTTCAATATTATATATCCCGTATGATAGCCTTTATGTTTGGTATTGTCCTCGAGAGTTGGGTCATCGTTCTGATAGCAGTAAAACACAGCTGTCACTGCGTCTTTTGCAGGATCAGGTAAAAGCTGATGGCGAGATTCGGCTAAATCCCAAACAAGAGAAATTGAACTTGACATTTCATAGATTGCGATGTTGCGAGCGAAGACTTACCAAATACCTCAAGAGCCAGTACGGACATATTCTGTTGTTCTCTTTCAGACTCTTTCGATTTCTGCTTTTGCGAGAATTTGAACCCATATTTACTTTTCTGAGTTGGTTTTTCGAGCTGAACAAGCAGAAAACATGAGTCTCAGGTATCGCTGTTATTTTCACGAAATATGATTCTTACCTGAGAGGTCAACAGTAGACGTTTTTCCCCTGAGAAAGTTAAAGCATTATCAGCCTAGTACCAAAACGAACGAGACATTTTAGACAAGGACTCACTGTCGGCTTGAAGAGCAGTATCTTCTCTCTCACACCAATCAATAACTTCTTTAGCAGTCGGAGGAGTTACTGCATATTCCCAACCGAATTTCCACTTGTGTCCAGTTCTCCTGCTTTTTAGCCATCTCTTGTTCCCCAGTGGATCAGAGAAAGACCCCTCAAAATCTTGTAGATCCTTCACCAAATTGCCTTTAAGGGTGAAGACTCTACCGGCAAATTGCTTAGATCTAGCTGGAACGTCGATGGGATTAGAGTAATACGGCTGTTGATAAATCACTGAGGGAATACCACTATCTTCCATTGTGGTCATAATCTCCATTTTACTCGGAGGAGCTAAGTGAAATTGCCATGATGTACTGGAAAGTACGACGTTGTTATTGGAAGTCGAATCTGAATTCGAGGTAGGGTGAGACTGTTGAGAGGACTGAGTCGTAGTGCCATTTGTACTGTTTGTGGACTTTTGTATAGGGGTGAACGTCACTTTTGCAGGAATGAGCGGCTGTTGAGATGCTCCCGGGGGAGTAGCCAGTCTGACACGTTTTCTGGATTTCAAGACGCTGCTGTTCGGTTCGCCGTTTGCTATACTGGGGTTTCTCATAACAGAGGATGGGAGAAGCATCGCTTTGGGGGTCACTTCGCTTTCGTCGTCATCGTTTTTTAGCGTAGGGCTGAGAGGTCGTTTGGTACCTTTAAATGTTGGCGTGATGAACTGACCATTCCCATCAGAGCTTTTCGTCGAACGAGAATCCGAGAATGAAATTGGTGTCTTCTGCTTAGGTCGAAAGAAAGCATCTACAACATCTTGATCAGGTAATTCGGCTTCAATCTCTTTCAGTTCATCTTTTGCATCTTCCAAATCATCTTGGCTGATACCCAGTTTAGATGTAACATTGCGTTGCATTTGAGATAATTCCGCTAAGGTATCTTCAGGATCTCGAGGTAATGACCCTGATGCGGAAGGTGGAGACGAGGAAATATCGCCTTGAGTTCGTCTTAGAGGAGGTAACATGATGACATTGGGAGAATCATATGCTAAGGCCGGTCTATTCTTTGTTGGCGTGTTGAGGGGAGAGATAGATGGATGACGATTTTTGGCAAAAAGATTACGCATGAGTGTGGTTGGGGTTGGTTTATCGCTAACGGGCGTTTTGGGTTTAGAGGGCGTTACAGGTCGGTTATCCCAAGGATTTCTTGGAGAAGGGATTGAAACAGAGGATCGATCCATGATTGTACTGAAAAGGTGGAGTTCATCAGCTCGTAAGACCATTCGCATGAGGAGACAAACTTGCTCTAAATCACCCAAACCAGCTTGCTCCATCATCCGTTTCTGTCTGTCAGTTCGTCTTCCTGAAAAATCCCCACTGGACGATCCCGTAGCGCTACTTCGCGTACTGGACGTGATAGAGCCATTTGCGAAACGATTTTTCTTCGGCGTACTCTGATTACTGCCGCCTGCAGGAAAATTCTGCCTGAGAAGTTCAGTTATATCCTCATCATCTATATCATCGAATAATGCTTCGTCATCGTCTCCGTCTCCTTCCTCAAAGGCCACCTTCTTTGGCATCTGAGTGGCTCGGAATTTTGCTCCTTCCTCAGCATGCTTTTTCACGTTGTCATCCTCGTCATCCGGATAATCATCCGTTTCTCGATTCTCATCATCAGCTTCTGAGGGATGGCGCGAGATCATTCTAGTATTCACGTCCATATCTATAGGCACATGCTGAGAGGCTTGTGTCATAGCGTATTGTTCGAAAGGATTCCGTTCCTCTTCCTCTTCTTCATCCTCATCTTCCGATGTTACGCCAATGCGCTCATGCTGATCAATACCGTCTTCCATTAAGTTAGGCTCTTCACCTTTGGTACTGATTAGTGGTATCTCTGCCTGAGTAGGCGAAGAAGCTTCATGGCCACTGGGAGATGAGGCCAAAGCTATAGATGCAGCAGCGGGCGAGGATAATGGATTCATTTGGGAAGATAAGTTATTTGACTTAGCTGATCGTCGGGATTTTTGGGTAGATTTCGGCGGTCTGGGTGGTCTTGGCCAATGAGCAGAAACAGCTTGAAACGTAGTCATGACCCACTTGAGATCTCTAATCAGTCAGAATCTTATTAACTTACAATCAAATCATGAACATACCTTATCATAGATCCTCTTCTCCCCATCTTTACCTTGAGCAATTTCATTGGAGAATCCCGTGAAGCTTAATTTACCCTTTTTTCGTCTTTCATCGTCCATGCGCTCTTTGATGAATTCCCACAACTCGCCTGAGATTTTCCAATTACCACCTTTGTTTTCGTCCTGACCACTATAATCTTTACCTTGTACTTTATATCCTAATTCTTCCATCGTTCGACCTCCCATACCTCCGCTGCCTGGCATCATCGCATCACTCCCTAAGCTCAATCCTTTCAGACTTCGTCGTCGACGCTCGTCCTCCCAAAGCTCCGCCACGGCCGGGACGAGCTTTTCATTGGGATCCAAAGGCTGATGTAATAATTCAATGAAATCTTGATGTAAATTACGCGGTTTTAGCCTTAACCTATTCAGTATATGGTGAGGTAATATATCGATTTCTAAGGGAGTGTACGTATCTTTCGGTGGAGACATGCCGAAAGGATATAACATGGATTCGGGCACTGTGAGCGAGTTGAAAATTTCTGGAATACCATGAGGTGAGGAAGGAGGGGAATCATAAGGGTCTCCCTCTGAGACCGAATTATAATTAGCTCTTTTTCCGTCACAATTAAAGGAAGAAACAATACTCACCAGGAAGGGGTTCTCTGAATTTTCCTCCACCAACTTCAAGCCAACCACAACCATAAAGATCAAAATCACACATGAATTGAAGTACATGATTCATATGAGCTTCATGTGGTTGCCAAATTCTACCCAATACAATAGGTTTACGAAGTTGTTCTAAAGCTGTCCAAAATTTTGATGGATTTGAAAGAGAAACTTTGAGAAAATATGAAAATCCAATATGATATCCATAAAATGGTATTCCTTTAACTAACATTACAGAAATTACATGAAGATGTTTTGGATCTACACCTCCACCAAATTTATTTGCATTTCCAATTGAAGTTGGATTTTGTCTTGAAGCTATACAAATTGCATGATTTAAACTAACTGCAAATCTCTGACAAATTTTGATTACTCTTTCTGGTCTTAATGGATCATCTCCTGAAGAACTATCCATTGGAAAAGGAACGTAAAAATATGGATAACACATATGAATATTTGCGCATATTTTTTGTAAATTTGGGGTTGTTCCGAATATCCTCATAACTGGTAATTTGTCAGGTAAATTTCCCGGAGGAATGGCAGTTGAGAATCTTGATGGAACATAGTATTCTCTCAAGCTGGGAAGAGGTGCTGAGAGAGTCGAAGTTATGTGGGTTATACGTAATTTCAAGATTGGTTCAGCAGGTGGTTGTTCGGAATAAGGGTGAGAAGAGGGATAAGCCGGGGATGAAGGTCCACCGGGATCGTATGGCATTGTGTCACCTCATACAAGTGAGTCAGGCTGAATGTCATGGAATCGGTACTAAGGTCCTGGTCATTTTAGAATGTATTTGTCGTATCTTAGCTGAGTATGAGCAGCAGATGATGCATTTTGATGCAATTTGTAATGTCTAATTTGAGATGTGGACCATAACCAATTGTTGTTTTTATAATTGGCGATCTTATTCGATCGCATCGGCGACCCCCGCCTGTCTTGACATATGACGTAGCAGTAATAGTAGTAGTAGTAGTAGTTTGATTGTTTCCTGATTTCTTGGCAATAATAAAGAATGATGAAACTTGGCATCGCCCCACAACCTCTATTCTAAATTTCATTTTCATACTTAATCAATTTACTCACGAAACAATCTTCTTTTATAATTTCATTTCACAGATATATACATAATCATGCTTTCAAGTATAACAACACTAGTTTCCATCGTCTTATTACTGGGGGCGCAAAACGTTAGCGCAGCCATCTGTTATGATGGTTATGGTGAGTTTTTACCCTTTTCTCCTTTTGTTCGATAGTGGCGATGAAATTTCATTGACCTTTCGCTAATCCTTTTCTGCAGGTCGACGATATTATTGTAATGGTGGATTAGGCTGGGGTGCTAGGTTGGGTATTGGACTAGGTATAGCTGCTTTGGTCGTGGTTGCTTTTGCTCTTTGTGGATATATGCGAAGAAAGTGAGTGAATGTTTTTGAACTACTCAAAAGATCGATCCTGATAATCTATAAACATCTTTAGGCAACTCCGAAATCAGTTTTCCAAGTATAAACCACCAGCTCTTCCATATTCTAATGATCAACAACAAGGTCAAAATCCTTATGTGAACAATCCACCTCCTCCTACAGGAGGATATCAAGGTCAATCACAATCATATTATGGTAATTCAAATTTTAATGGAAATCCATATGGAAATAATCCTCAACCTCCTCAACAAACTTTTCAACCTTCTATGGCTGGGCAATATCAATCAAGGAATGATACTGGTACAACTCCAAATGTTGGTACAGAAGATCATGAACATGGATATGAATGGGCTCAAGCTAGAGAAGCTGAGAGATTAGAGAGAGAACAAGCTGGTGCTGAAGGTGGAAAAGCTCCTCCAGGTTATGATGTTGCTACCAGTGAGTTTTTATTCGCTTCACGAGTCTCAGAAGTCTCATTGAATTTTTGGCGCTGATCAATTGAATTTATTCAGGTACTCAAAACACTGGCAATGCTCATTCAACCTATCAACCTCCTGCTGGACCTCCTCCCGGCAAAATTGTGTAAGAAGAGATCCAATTTTACCCAAAATTCAAGTATAATTTCAGTTTCAGTATAGTCAAAGATGTGTATTTTTACATAGATCGCTTAATACCGGAGGTATCGGACTATAGTTCAATTAGTAAGAAGAATCAGTTCGAAAAGTGTGATACGAGTATCTGCATACGATTGGCAATGATACATGAATTGCAAAGTATGCATTAAACCTATAACTATAATTATATCTACAATAAGAATGATGAGTGGTACTTGCCTATGCCGTGTACTGACGAATAACAATTCAAACTTATATATTGGAAAAAAGGTAAAGTCATTTTCTTTTTAAAAGATTTTAAAATTTGATAAACTTATTCTATCATTTCCTCAATGATAAGAGTAAGATTTCAATTGGTAAAATTTGGTATTTAATTTTTGGTCAATTAGTATTTTATTTATATTTTTTAAGCTAAATTTTACCTTCATGAATAACTTTTTTCTTCTTCAAGGGTATATACTTCCTATTTCTTATTTGTTTGTTCTTCAGTTGGATAATCTTGAGAGAATTCCTTCTTGTTTTCCGAGAAATATTGTATAATAATTATTCAATTAAATAATAGTCTATCATTAATTGCGATAATTCCCATAAAAGACATGTATGAATAATTTTTCATTTTTCTCAAGGAATTGCGAGGTTTACAAGATCAGACATATTATATAGGACGTCAATCTAAGGGATTAATCAGAAGTTTGAGAAACATGGTCCAATTAACGCTAAACACTTATTCGCAGCTTTACTTATCTATTGGCGAAATGCGTTCCATCCAATTCAATAGATGTATGAGCTGCATTATCACATCGATACACTACAAGTATGACCCAAATATTGACCCGCTCAAACCTGTTCCTCCTCTTGCTCCTCCACTTGAGGCGGCGGCGGAGCTACCATTTCTTCCTCTTTTACCATAGCCAAAGATAAGACTGTCAAAATACTGACAATCAAATTAAAGACGAAGACGAGATGTAAAGCATGTTCGTAAGCGTTAATAGCTGCGTCTTTGTACTTTGGTGAAAGGTGAGGAATGGATGAAGTAGAATGTCTAATTTGATAAATGATCTATCGATGCGGTGATAAATTGATCAGTCTTAACCTCTTGATCAATTATCAAGGCTAATTCTAGCTGATACTCACTTGAGAAGCACCAGGACCAACGATATCCCTGTCAAGATCTTTTTGAACTACATGCTGTACTATTGCGGCGCTAATAGCGACTCCCAATACTTGACCGACAGTTCTAAAAAGATAAGACACTACCAAAACATTCCGACGTCAGCTATTTATTTATAGCATATCCAAATACAGAATGCAAAAGATTGCAAAGTAAGACCACTCACTACTAGTAGCTACGGCAGTTTCACTTCTATCTCTTCTAGTTATGTGAGTCATTAAAGCTACTAAAGAAGTAGTTAAAACACCAGCATATCCAAATCCACCCGGAGCTTGAGCTATCCAAGTTAACCAATTAGGTGATAATCTTTTCCAAAATAACATCCCTATAGAACTAATAACCATTAAACTTGAACATCCAACAGATAATAACCAATATTTTCCTGTATGTCTCATTCTCCATCCTGCAAATAATGATCCAATACCAATTAAAATTGAATTTGGTAATAAATGTGCACCAGCAGATGAAGAACTTTTAGATTGAACAATAGTAAAAAATAAAGGTAAATTATATAAAATTGAATATTGTCCTAAAACCATTGTAAATGAAGAAATTGCAATTGATAATGGAGTACGACGAATTAAAAGTTTAAGTGGTAAAATTGGTTCTTTTGAATAATATCCTTCAATTAAAACGAAAAGACAAAGTATAATTACTGATATCATTAATAATCCAAAAATGATTGGATCGGAAAATTTATAATCTTTTCCATTTGATTTAGTAGTTGATGTTTTAATTGACATTGAAAGTAATAAAGTTCCAACTCCTAAAGCTAAAGTTAAAGATCCTAACCAATCAATTCTACCAAGTTGCTTTTTCCAGCTAGGTTTTTGAGCTTGTTTCGATACGGTATCTTCATTATCCGTATCCGTAAACCGTGAGCCATTTTCAATGGAAGAAGCTTGTGGGAAGTTGACGAAAGTGTAAATACACCCAGCAGTAATTAAAAGTAATGGTACTTGAGCAGTGAAAGCTACTCTCCAACCAAAATGATCCGAAATCCATCCTCCTACAGGACCACCTAATGCCGCTCCTGTACCCTATTCACGCACATTAAACAATCTCAGTATATTGACTTTTACAGAAGAGACATTCTTTTTAGAAAACCAAAGAAATTATTATTTTTGAATTTAAAAAAAAATCCAAAACTTACAAATAATATATTTACATAACCTTGATAAATACCTCTATGTCTTAAATCAACTAAATCCGTCATTAAAATAACACTAACACTTTGTACACCACCACCTCCTATACCTGCAATACCTCTTGAAATAATTAAACTCCAAATTGAAGGTGAAAATCCACATAAAAAAGTACCAATAGTAAAAAAAAACATTCCAGTTAAATGAGAATTTCTTCTACCAATTAAATCTGATAATCTACCATAAATTGGTGTAAAACAACAAACTGATAATAAATAAGAAGTTCCAATCCAAGAAATTTGTGTAGAAGATTTAAATTCAGATCCAATTTCTGATAATAATGTAGAAACTAATGTTGAATCAAATGCAACTAAAAAAGTACCACACCATAATGAAAAACAAATTAATCTAAATTTTATTGGAGATAATCCTATTAAATTATGATGTTTTTTAAATTTTTTATTATTCTTAATTAAAGAAGTTCTTTCATTTATTATATTTTCTTCTTCTCTACTTGATATAGATGATTGTGAATTATTTCGTATTAATTGTGAAGTAGTCATATTGAATGATATATATGTGACATTGAAAACAATCCAAAATGATATATTGAAAAGATCAAAAGCTTTTGTATTCGTTGAGACTCCTAGAATATAGCTAACCTGCAAAAAGGTTTGTAATATATTTTTAGTGAGCAATGATTAGCGACGACCAAGCTCTAATCATCAAGTCTATGTAGGTTTATAGATCGTAAAGAGGTGTAGTTGAAAGATCATGATAACAATTCCTGCCGAAACCCGGTAATCATCGGTCAAAGCCGCTCCTACTCTTAATGACCGTGCAAGAAAAATACACCGAGCTGGGCAGCCAATAAGGGGCAAAAAGTATGAAGCGGCCAGATATTGGATTATTTATCAACAACACCCAGATCTGTTGGATGCTATTGGGAATAGAAAAGGATGTTAGAAAGATCGTTTAGATATGTATGGCCGTGGCGTCTATATTTGCAAATTCGATGAATGGAAAGATTTGAGATAGAAATCCGCCTTTATTTGATCTAGCAGATAACAGTATTTATCATTTTGCATAGTAAAGCATCTTCATATCCGGATGATATACTATTGCAGAACGTTGATAACGATCTCATCCGCATTCCATCTTTTGTATTGAACGTCAATTTCAGCCACATATGATCATCAATGAACGGGTCGAATGGTGCGATGAGGTGAACCCCCAATTATTCGATGGGTGGACGGAATCAATTTGAGTGATAAATATATTTGGCGAGTTAATGGTAACATAAAGTTTGTCATTTACAGAGTGTGAATGAGATGAGACACATGGTGGGGGTTTTAGAATCATCATAAAGCTTATACCTTATCTATTGAATACCCATTAGAACCATACAATAGACACATAAACACACATCGACTGTATCTATTATCCAACTCAAGCACTAGTGTTTTCTCTTCTGTCGAATCTTGTTTGTGAATACTATACTTTCATCCAATGTTTCCTTAGATTACCTTTCGTTCATCAATACCCCCTCACCCTCGCGACGTGATGATCGCTGTTTCAATCTTGATGGACCCATCCAGAGTGATGATAGCGAACATTTTGGGATATATGAGTATAGGATGTTGGCTCTGCGCGCAATTACCGTGAGTGTGAAAGATATCTGTCATTGTCTTTCTGCTACTTTGATTATCATGCTGAATTTCAAATTCGCTTTTGCTTTCCTTTTATAGACAAGTCATCAAGAATGCATCTCTCAAATCTTGTGAGGGGTTGGCTCTACCTTTCTTGTGTAGTTGGCTGTTTGGTAAGTTCCTCAGAACCCTGCTGCAAATACCACAATCCAATCTAACGCATCTATCATAGGGGATATAACGAATCTTCTGGGATGTCTGTTGACAGATCAATTACCATTCCAAGTGGGTTCGATCAAGTGGCCTCTGCCTCCCTCTGAATGCGACTGACATATCAAATCTCATGATAGACCTACCTCGCAATATATTTCTGTACAATAGATCTAGCTTTAGTTGGCCAATATATCCATTATAAACCGACTGCTCCCGTTCGACCTCCTTCTGTAGCACAAACACCTAGATATGTGACATATAACTCACTCATATCATCTCCTCATCAATCATTGATCTTACCTCCTGCAACAGCTCCCCAAGGTCGCAATCGTTCATCGTCTGGAAATCTTGTCACTACATCCGCTCCTAATACAGCTCGACCTCGTACAAAACGAAATTTTTACCCATCTAGTACAAATATTCACCACTTACCGCCAGATATCGCTGTAACTTCATCTTCGCCTGCAGATGGATCTTATGCAGCTATTTATGAGGCTGCTTTAGATGTTGCTCGAGCAGCAGAAAGAGCGAGTCATAGAAGGAGTAGATCCAAAAGGAGGAGATTGTCAAGGCAACATTCAGCATCAAATACGCTTACAGAAGATAATGGAGAAGATGGGATGGCGGATAGTTTTCACTCTGAAATGTCATCTTCAACTGCAAACAATAGTCCTAGGAGTGCACAAAGGAGTAGAATGACACAATCAACTGGAACTTTGTTGGCTGATAATAGAGGAAGATCAATGACAAGAACCAATACAAGAAGCCCAATGCATGGTGTTATCCCCCTATCGTCCAGTCATCAGGACGAGAACGATACATTGGATGGATTGCCATCATCTGGTATTTTAGGTTTAGTACTAGGAGGAAACGGTCAGGGAGAATCACAAATGAGAGAGAGCAAGCGAAGTCAAAGTAGGAGCGTGAGTCTCGCACGAGGGTCTGGAGGTAGAGGAGGAAGAAGAGCTGCCGGTGTAGCTTTTATGAGTCTGGGTTTGTTAGTCGGCTGGGGAGGACTTGGGGGCAAAGGCGCAATAAAGGGTAGATCACTGCGAAATACTGGACAGGTCTTGGTTGAAGCAGATGAAGTAAATTCAGATTGGGTACTTTCGACAATAACCAAAGATGAATATGATTCAAAATCGTCACATCTACCTTTCAATAACCACGTTGATTCAGCATATCCTTCATCTTACATCACCTACATTACAACGGATCATCCAGAATCGCCTTCTCCACCTCATCCCCCTGAGGAACCGCCCTCAATCCAACGTATGATAGGCAGAATATCAGCTTGGGCATGTACAAATTTATACCTCGCATCAAGATTACCTCAAATATGGAAGAATTTTCAACGTAAATCAGTAGAAGGATTATCAATTTTATTATTTGCAATGGCATTCATGGGAAACGTAACTTACGTTGCTTCGATTTTATTGAATCCAGCTGGAAATGGAGATCCTGATGAATCAAGTCATTATCTTTTAGAAGCGTTACCTTATTTACTTGGATCAGGTGGAACATTATTATTTGATATGACAATTATGATACAATCTGTAATATATGGTTCTTCACCTCCTTTACCTATTCAATCAACTACTTTAGAACGACATTCAAGACGTAAAGGTTATTTCACAAGAAAGAGAATAAAACATATGGAAGATGGTCATTCTCATCCTTCACATATAAGATCACACTCTTATACTCAACAACCAACATCACAATCTGTATCTCGTTCACATTCACAAACGCAACACATATTTAATCATCAGCAGCATGACAATGAACAAACACCTTTATTACCGCCTGCTAATATCAATAATGGACTGGGTATAAATGGTATAGAGTCAAATAGAAGTAAGAGTAGAAGTAAATCTCCAGACAAGAAATTGTCCAAAGATCGAGGTAAGAAAAGATCAATAATTGATGGAAACGATTTTTAAGAGTGAAGATCCCTTTTTGAAGATATTTTGGATGTTAAGGTAGTTACATTTAATGCTTGCATCTTGCTCAATTGCAATGACTTTTCACATACATGTTGTTGTATATACGTATAAAATGTTTTCATGTAGATAGATAGATGTCTTATGAATTCAGATATTACTCATTTACTATACAAGTGCCACTCGGACAAGGAGGATGACGTCATTACGTCATAGACAGACACGGTTGCTAACGGATCTCCATTGAAACAATGACCACCTGAACTTCCTGATAATTCATCAATAAAACCTATTGTTACCTTTCATCTTACATTCACTTGTTTATCATACATATCGAATCCGCAAATCATCGGAATAACATAAGATGTGTGAGCAGTCTCACGTTCAATAGGCAAAATAATGTATAATTAATCTTTTTTCTATGCAATTTCTAGCAAACCCAACAGACCTTTTTAATCAAGCTAAATCAGCTGCTTCAAGTGTAGCTTCAACAGCTATTAACACAGCTACAAACCTTGCTAATCAAGCTACAAATCTTGCAAATCAAGCTGCAAATTCAGATGTAGCAACAAATGCAACTGCTCAAGCTAAATCAATTGGAAATCAAGCTGTTTCAACTGCAGGATCTTTAGCTGGACAAGCACATGCACAAGCTCATTCTTTAGCTCCTGGAGTTATCCCTGCTCCTTCCGGAGGAACCGGAGGAGTTAATGTTGCTGAAGGTGTAGATAAAAGAGGTGATTTAAGTCCTACGGATGAAATTGGAAAAGCAAAATTTGAAAAATTGTTCGAAAGTAGACATACTCCAGCTGAATTACAAGATAAAGGAATATTAAAAGGTGAGTCTGATTCAAGCTGACATCAGCTTCAACTTCCTTTAGACGTTTGAATTTGTCTCCTGTGAGAAACAATCATATAAGGAACCATAGAACTGATAGAAAGTAATCTTGATAGGTGCTCCTGGTGATTCCCTTGCTGGTAAACGAGCTGATCTCGAAAAGGCCATGCACAAGGTAATTCAGCTTTCTCCATAGTATATATCGTCAAGCTGACTATGATTGATCAGGACCAACTTGATAAAGAAATTGCTCAACGACCTCAACCTGAAGAACTGGTTAAGAAGGGTATCTTAAGCCGTAAGTCAAGCTATATGATCGTTGTGCCTGCATGAGATGCCAGAATAGCATAGAGACCCGCCAACGACATGCAAACGGCACTCGTCCTTATCATATGAGTGAGACCTTGATGCTGACTCCGCCTTCTCACCGCAGCCGAGGCAGCCCCACCCAGCTAGAAGATGGCGGCTCCGCATATCTCATTGTCCGGGGTCTCCTCGCTATGAGTTCGGTAATTCAATTTCTTCGAAACTGCGTATCTTAAGGGTCGATTGGTTTTGTTTCATTTTATACCGTTTTCCATTCAAGCCGAAGAAAAGATGTATACCCGTATATCAAATTTTGAAAGTATCTTGCAACTGGTATACCAAACTTTTTTGTATACCAATAACATCGTCATGGTGTAACATTTACGTGATAGCGGAGACCTATCTTTATGGTGCACCTTGACCCGCAAATCGATAAGTCCGCTCAGATTCAGGTTCAATAGTAGGGAGTCGGGGTCAATTACAAGGAACGGTTTATATAGGTATTCGGTCCGAACCCAATTTTGTAATCGGTCATTAGAATTATTCAAACCTGATTACCCTTATTTTGAAAATCCTGATTACGATGTCACTCTTTGGTATTCGCTTATTATGCCGCCTTAATTCTTTGACGCTTGGTAGTTCTTCTTCTTTAGAACAATTAAACAATTTACCCGTTCCCCCCAAATCCAACAACCTAATACGCCATTATCATATCACTCAATAAATATAACATTGATCGCACTTATCTTGTTTTCAATCATTGTTGTAGTACTACATAATATCAACTGGCAGTACATTCCTCCTTATACTGGTACAATCTTCTTCATTGATAGATTGAAGATGACAGTCTCAACACAGCAGTCACAAACAACAGATTTGGGGATGGATAATTCGACAGATCATGATAATTCAGCAGCTTCTTCGTCGAAGACAGCTTCTTCACCACGAATAGAACAGAAATATTCTATAACTGCTGGACCAGGGATGGAATTGAAACCTATTGGGATACATAATGAATCAAATACTTGCTTTTTAAATTCCACATTTCAAGCTGTAAGTGATATTGACTTGATCAACTTAAATATTTCATTATCATTTCATACTGATATTTATCTTGAATAAATATAGCTTAGTGCGACAGCTCCATTGACGACTCTTTTGGCGTCTTCACCTCAATCTCCATTGGTCATAAATCCTGAATCATCTTTACCTTTCGCTATTGTTCCCCCAAAATTAATTCCATCTTTACAACCTGATATTTTAGAACCACCTCTTTATGATTTATTACCTGTTACTAGAGCTTTTACAAATAGTTTACATAGAGCATGGAGAATGAAAGAAGCAGGAGGTGGAACATATGGACAAGGTGAAACATCTTCAAAAAGATCAATGTCATTAAATTCATTATTAAGAGAAATAGCAAGAAAATATGATCAATATGATGATTATTCTCAACAAGATGCTCATGAATTATTAAGACATTTATTAGATTCAATGGAAATGGAAGAAAAAGATGTAATAAAAAAATTACAACCTAATTTAACACCTTTAAATCAAAATGGAATTTATAAAAGAAGAAGAAAATCAAAACAAAATGAAACAATTAGATCAGGTACAACTACACCAGGTGCAACTAATTATAATGGAACAACTTTAACACAACAACATTTAATGGATCTTAAACATATTAGTCCATTACCTTCTCCTTTACCTTCTCCTGCACAAACTAGACCACCTTCACCAGGACATAAGGATGTTGATCCAATGACAAGCGATGTACCTTTGAACCTTAATGGTCAAATGACTGGACATGCCTTCAAAGAAGATCAAATTTTTTCCCCATCTGAAACTCCTACTGATGTAGGATCCGAAGTGATTCAAACTATACCTCAAGAAAAACGGATGATACCTTTCGTAGATGTTCTATTTGGTGGATCGTTAGCTAGTGTGGTTGTATGTGAGAGGTGTAAAGCTGTAAATGATATTCTATCTCGATAACATTTAGAAAGATTGTGTAAATTGAAAGCTGACCATCCCATGCCACTAACAGGTCTCGCACACCTATGAAGGGTTCCTAGATATTTCTCTTTCATTAAAAGGAGACGATCCAAAACCTCGTAAAAGAGATAGATTAAGAGCAATGGCACGTAAATTTCGACCGAGAAAATCCAGCTCAACCCAGAATGCCCAATCACCTGATGTCCAACATGGTGGATCTTCAGTAGTTTCTGATAGTGAATTATCAGAAAGTGAGATTCCAAGGGAGAAAGACCGAAGGAAAAGTATGGATTCGGATGATAGAATAATGATCGATTCAAATCATACTAATTCTTCCAGCGGATTGGGTAGAAGTGGTTCTACAAGGGCTTTTAGCGGATTGAAAGCTAAACCTAGCTTCTCCTTTGGTAGAAAAAAAGATAAGAAAGCTGCCTCTCCTGTTATCGCTCCTTCATCTATAATGGAAGGAGAAGAAGATCGAACTCCACCTACTTCGACACCTGTTTCACCTTCTTTACACTCGCAAGACCTTCATCATAAAAAGTCTCATCATCATAAGGCAATACATGGACCAGGACCTACACCCGCTCAAGCAGCTTATATTTCTCGTATCCTCGCTCCCCCACCCGGTACAGTCGACTTAGATGACCCAATCGCTAGACTACGTGCTGCTCAATCCGGTCAATCAATCGAGACCACCAATAATTCATCTTCAGAATACGGCTTAGTAGATGCTCTTAAAGCTTTCACATCGGTCGAAGTGCTCGAGGGTGAAAATGCTTTTGCATGTAAGAAATGTTGGAAAATCAAACATGGTTATTATGCGAAACATGAAGCAACTGTAAAAGAAGAAGACGAAGAACAATTAGCCGCCGCTTTGACCGAAGATGGTTTCGGTTTACCTCATACATCAACCAGAGGATCGGTTTCATCAAATGTCACAACTAGTTCAACAGGGACTTCTCCAATGATGATTTCTAATCCGCAAATTTCAGTTATGGGATCGGGATCGCCTTCATCTGAAAAATCAAATAATTCATCTTATTATGATGCTTCATCTTTACCGGATAATAGGCATGGTCGGTCGCAACGTTATACTTCCACAAATTCGAAACAAGCTATAGCTAGAGCTCCTTCGCCTTTGAGAAGAAACATAAAACCCGATGAAGAAACTGATGATCTCAATGAAAGACTGGCATCAACCAAATTGTCCTCAACATATGGTTCAGAATCCGCTTTGACTACAGATAGCGGTCTTACAAGTAATACTTCAGTATCGAATGACGATTTAATTGAAGAAGATGACGCACAAGATGCAGAACATGATAATGAAGAAGAATCAGACGGATTATCAGATTCTGAAACTTCTGTAGATGAACACAATGATGCACATAAACCAAAAAGCAAGAATAGCAAAAAAAGTAAAAATACTTCTCATGTAGTTATGGGCAGAGCTTTTAAAAGATATTTAATAGCTAAGAAACCGGAAATCATGGTTTTCCATTTTAAAAGATTCAAACAAACAGCCAAGAGTTATAGTTTCTCAAGTTTCTATGATTTGAAGAAGTGAGTGAAAACATTTTCAATCATCCCCTCTTTGCGGAATTTTACAAGCGTAATTGCTAATACAATTTTCGTTCTCGCTCTCTTAGGATAGATGATTTTGTATCTTTTCCTGAAAATTTAGATTTAGCACCTTTCCTTGCACCTAATAGACAAGATTATAAAGTACATCAAACTTCAAATGGACCAAAAGCTACTTATATGGAATGGGCAAATCCTGAACAAGGTCCTGAATTAGAACCTGTAATGTATAGGTTATATGGTGAGTTTAGAGGGTTTTAAATATTTGCTGAGGAATGATTACTTACTGATATATTGTAATAAAATAGCTTTAGTTGTTCATTTAGGAACAATGATAGGTGGACATTATATTGCTTATTGTTTAGTTGATCCTGAAAAAATGTTTGGTTTGAATAAAGATAATGAAGAAAATAAAACTCCAACAATTGAACCTAGAGATTCGAAATCTCCTGGTATTGGTAATTCAAATGCAAGTTTAAAATCTCAACAAAGTGGATTAAGTGGTATGAGTGGAATTGAAAATAATAAAAACATTAAAGAAGATAAAAGAGTTTGGTGTTTCTGTTCAGAGTGAGTATTTGGTTTGAAATAATGAGAATCATAGGGTTGGCTGATTTTGAAAAATTGATACATTGTTTTGTTTTTTTTTTCAATTCAATAGTACATCAATTAGATTGGCAAGTATTGAAGAAGTTTTAAGTCAAAAAGCATATTTATGTTTCGTGAGTTTAAGCTTCAATTCCATTTGATTAATTGGAGAAGAAACTAATTTGTTCGTGAATTATCTAGTACGAAAAAGTATCTTCATGATTATTTTATTATGTCAAAATCGAAGAATTATTAGATGACAATGATATTTAGAAATTAATGAATGATTTAATAGCTTGATGAAACAATTTGAAAATATATGAATTGTATTTATTTAGATAATGATAAAGGTTATCATAAATGATAATATGCATTTATCATATAAGCAATACTACTGAATTTGAGGATATGAATTCTTTTCATCATATTCACACAATATTCAAATTTACGTTATACTTCATTTTCATTTTCATCTTCTAAATTATTTTGATCTTGATTTTTTATAATTTCAATTTCATTTTCATTTTCCTCTTCATCTTTTTCTTCCAAATTTGGATACATATCATCTTCATCATTTTCTTCTTCACCATCATCATTATCACCATCATCATTATCATCAATATCATCATTATCTCCTTTATGTTCTTTATTTTCATATTCATCTATTAAATTTTGACATAAATTATTAGGTGCAGGTAAATGATTTTCCCAAATATACATATATTTAATTCTAATTAAATTACGTATTAGTTTAAATAAAGAATTAGGATACCATCCTGTTTGTGACTAATTTAAAAGAAAAGAAAAAAAAAAGAGTTAATTTGAATCCTTTTCTTTTTCCATTTCTTAAGATGATAAAATAAGATTATAATGATGTTATAACTTTTATAGATTTTATGACTTGACTTACTGAACATTTTGATTTAAATTTTTTGATATCATTTATATATTTTGAAATTAATGGATCTGAAATATCACCAAATTGATAATCACCTCTTTCTCTATATAAATATTTACCATCAAATATATGTGCTTTCCTATAAAAAAAAAAAAAAAAAACACATTAATAACGATACTACAAATTTACGTATTTTTCTAAAAAGAAAACTCACATTACATCTAAAGGTGGTCTTTGATTTAATTCAATTAATCGTTCTTGTTTTTCTAACCACCAACCTTTTTTTTTGGTTTCATCAATTTCTTCTTCTTCAGAATCAAGTGGATCAACATTAATGGGAGTTTTAATTGTTTTTTTATTTGGATAAAAGAAGATTCGTTGATACCTTTAAATTTGAGATGTCAATTTGAAATTTCAATTTCAATTTTCTTTTTCCTACAAAATTAAATACAACTCACTTATATGAATTTTTATCTGCACAAGGATCATATCCAAATTTAACTAAACATTTCCAAAATACTCCTGTACCCATTAAATAAGCTACAGTAGGTATATAAGCTTTGACTCTGTTAGATTATTTTTGGTCAAAATACACAAAGTAAGCAATAAGTAATTTATATAATCCGATCGAACAAAATTCAATCATTTACCTTTGTAATTCTTTTCGCTCATCATGTGTAAATCTAGCGAATAAATGATACCTCATCCATACCGGTCTTTCTTCAAAAGCCTATATCCAAAAACCTTATATAAGCTTCATTCCTTTGATTTCACGAATGCTTGAGTATAACTTACTTCTTTTAACTTGTTTAATAATTTAGCATCCAATTCTCCAATTTTATTTTTGACTTGAATAGTTGGTTCTTTAGGTACATCACCTAATTTATGATTATGCAAAACATTTATAGGTCCAACACCTGCAACTCTAGCTTTATTTACATATCTTTTTTTCCAAGTTTGTGTACGACGATCAAAGAATGGTTCAGATATAGCTTGATTTGGCATTTTATAACTATTCATTCACATTTATCAAAATTAGCTTTTTAATCGCTTCATCAAAACAAAACCTCGGTCTTAAAGCTAATAACTTACTTGTAAACGTATGGAAGGTTTTTTGTTGAAAATAAAGGAGTAGGTTGAAGATCTAATCTTGATCTATATTTGATTTTGGGATCAAATGTGTTTTCATGAGGTTCAATAAATTCCTCATCTAATGGTGGAAAAGTATAATCTAATATGGCATTATCTGAATACATTATCTATACATCAGCTTCCATTCCAGCCTTTAACTCGTCATGGTCGAACATAACGTACAATCCAGAGATTTGAGAGAATTGACAAGTTGTGCAGTAGGTCCATTTGAATCAGGAGTCCATTGATGATCCGCCATAGCTTTTTTTCCAGAATATCAGTCTTTTGATATGTTTTTTTGTAAGAATGTATACTCACATCGAAATCGAACTGTCTGTGGGATTGAACCGATTATTTCACTGGTGAATACACCTTCATCTTTCTCTTTACCCTTTTTTCGCCTTTTTGTGATTTTCAATAACAATTTTTGAGAAGGTATTCTATGCCCTCTAACTGGACCTCCAGGTTCATCTATACCGTTATATCTCATTTCTAATATTGGTCTATTAGTTGAATTTTCACCAGATATTGGTGCATTGAAACATTCATTTATATCTTGTTGATGAATTACCTTTAAAATTGAAGTTGGATGAGAAATAGGTCCTGGATATTCGATTGAACCAAAAGTATGTTTTGGTAAATATTTGTAAGGTGCTGTTGATGATTCGCCTTGATTAACATCTTGAGCTATAGATTCCTCTTGCAAATCTGCGCCTTCACCATGAGGCGAGCTGGGCAAGCTTGGAGGTGACATTCTTGACTTGGATCTGATCATATAAAGATATGAATCGTATCTAAGAGTTTGCCTGATGATAAGATGATGTTGTTGTCATTATTGTTGTTCTATTATTTTATGTTTAATTATTATCTATATTTAGCGGTGATGTGCGATTGATTTATTATTTATGCGCGTCAGAGTGATCGTTCGAACACTTCCTCCATCTTTTTACAGTCAACCGGAACAAAAATAACTTGACCCCTTGTCATTCTATTCCATCTTTCTCGGTCAATTCTATCCATCCACTGACATCCACCAGACTCACGGATGCATTAGAAGTAGGGCTATCGAAGGGTACCAAGTATAGTACTCAAAGTGGAATATAAGGTATAAAAAATTAGCCCCGAAGATAACGCAAATATGAAAGTGAGTATCTTCTGGATTTCTAATATTCGACGACATACAAGGGGTGATCAAACTAATGCATCCAATCTCAAAAGTACCTTCTCAACTTTCTAGAAGGTATACCAGATGCACCAAACCTTTCAGATCCGGAATTTCAACAACTCCTCGCGGATGTTCAAGCTGGAAAAGTAAGTGCTTTTCACCCCATTATGCGGCTTCGGTCCGGTACTATTTCTATGAGGCGAATTGGCATTTCCATGAATTTCCTTCTAACCACTCAGTATCACCTTTCATGAATAAGAACAAGGATGAGAAGCTGACAAATCGTTTGTTCTCGTCTTAGAGCTCTCACAGGTCATCGGCAGATGCGTTCTATGATAGTCTGGAGAAATTAGTCAATGAGTTGAAAAGTTCGGTAAGTGTTACCACCTGTCCTTGAGGGATCGACAGTCAAAGTCAGACAAAGATAATATCCCTCGATACCTCAAATCCAATGCATATAGAATCAGTAGCTGATATTCATGACAATCTAATCTCAGCCTGAGTCCTTGGCTTTCCAAAAACCGGTATCTAAACGAGATGCTCCAGATTATTACGAAGGTATGTCACCTCTTTCTAGGTCACGCGATTGAATAACAAGGCTTACGGACAATTGCGATTTGCAGTTATCAAAAAGCCTATGGACTTGACTACGATAATACGAAATATCAAAGCAAGGAAATACAAGAATAAGGCGGATTTCCAATCTGATTTAGCCTTAATATGGGAGAACTGTTACGAATATAATAGTCAAGAGGTATGTCCAATTTATCAACCCTCTTCGATTGTGAAAATAACATATATGGTTTCGATTCTCAGACGCATCCTCTACGAGCAGCGGCAAGATTCTTAAAACAAAAAGCAGAGCATCATCTGGTATATCTGGTAGATAAAAATGAGAAACCTGCCAATCCCCTTCAAGGATTATTATCTCAAGGTATTAGCATAAACGGATCACCTGCTCCTGGTTCAAGTGGACCTTCTCGCGGGGTGGGTACTAGAGGAGAGAGTCTACTTACCGTTGGTGGTGATGAAGATGCAGCCGGTGAGAGCGATGATGGCCAGAATGAGGAGGCGGATTTTCGCGATGGCGGGGGGCCTCTAGACCGAGGGACGCAGGGCGGTGAGTTGACCTTGCATGCTAGTATGATTCTTTGACAGTGGCTAATCTTATATAACGGTATGATAGGTCAAGCTCAAAGGAGTAGGAGAGATACGAGTGTAGCGTCCACTTCAAGGCGTGAGAATGGCGCCTCGCGAAGAAGTGTAAGTAATTCCATTCCATGAGATAGTCTATAAGCTGAAATGCTCCCTCAGCCCCCCGCCTTCCGACCACAATTGAACACGTCCCTGGAAGCTGCCCCGGCACTTGTCCGGACCCCTTATACCATGACTCACTTCTCGCCCGTTTCTCTTAATCAGCCTGGCCCTTCTTTCTCGGATAAGGGCAAAGCAAAAGAAATCCTTTATGGAAACGCTCCTCCAGCTTGGTTTCCTATGCCATCTTCCTCTACTTCAGGTCCCGGTTTCGAAGACGAAGATTTGAAGCTGGAAGGTTACTGGTGGGGCGCGATGTCGGCAAGTAACGAAGATTCTTTGATAGGTGGATTACCGTCTATACCTCAAATGGTCGACCTAGGTTCCCCTCCACTAAGAAAAAGGCGTATCAAACGATCCAGCCGGACTGGTACCTTGTCAGATGGTAATGGCAGTTTGGTCATTTCGCCGGGCAAGAAGAAGAAGAAAATCAATTTGAAGAAAATTATCGATCAGACAGTGAATAAATTACACGATGCGAGAAACACAATACATCGTATACAAGAATTCCAACGTATAGAAATGGAAGGCGGATTGCTCCCTTCGAGAGAATTGGAAAGTGAAAAGGAAAAATTGATAAAGCGGGAAGAGAGGTTAGAACGTTCTCTGCTGAGAAAGGAGGAAAGTGGACGATCCAAACAACGGAAGAAGGAAGGAGGTGAAATAGGACAAGAAGAGGCTACTTTGGAGCTGAAGAAAGCTAGTGCAGGTTTATTGGCTCATTCAGGTTTCGAAGGCAAGTCAAATGTGTGTTCTTGGTTCCGACAGGATGCTGATGTAAAACTCGTAGGTGCGAATGAAATGGCGCTAGACTTATTCACGAGAGCAGCTGTAGATCATATTTCCAATATGGGACGCACTCTTAGGTTACTCATTGACGGGTTCTCAAATAAAATGAGCGCTGAGGTAATTTAATATTCCGTTCAATGTGTTTGATTCCTGTAAGACCCGTGAACTGATTTGTCAACTTTGTTTCTCGCAGGAAATCGTCCTACATGCTCTACATGAGAATGGGCAAATTGAGACCCAAGACTTGGAGGCTCATTCGAAAGACGACATCGAAAGAGAGAGCATCAAAGTCACGGAAATGCAAAGAAAGATCAGACAGGCGTTCAAAGAAGTAGTGAGTTGACGCTCCGCCTCGAATTTGGCTTGGATTGGCTATAATGACTAATTCGTGCTACTCTCGTAGACAACTGCACCTGTCATTGAGGATGATATGATGTTTGCCAATAATGGTGAAATGCTTATGGAGTAAGTAGATTGCAAGCTAGTCAATCTGCAATCAAAGCTAACCTGGTTTACAGTGGTAATTTCGCCGACGAACTTGGGGAAGATTTCCTGGGTTTAAGGGATATGGGAATCGATAAAGAGTTCGGCTTATCTTCACTTACTGTCCCCTCTTCGTTGTTCTATGGAAGAAGACGACGATTGGCAGCTGCGCATGGAGAGTAAGTGGTCTTAACTGATCTGACAGGTAACATTGCTTGACTGTAGACTTTTTGACCATTCGCAGAAAAGAGGATTTACCAGATTATCCACCACCGCCACCTTTTATACCACTCAACCCAACAACTATCCCAACTCACCTTCCTGCACTCTTGCATGCTTTTTATGCAGCACGCATCGAGTCTGGACTTTCTATATTAGAAGACGATGTTTTCGATCCTTCTCAAGGTCAGATTGGAAGTTTAGGTCAAATAATTGTCAAGACTCAAAGCAGTCAAACGGCGATACCCGTCGGAACAGCTGGACTAAAAAAGAAGAGAGATCGAGAGGATGGAAATGCTGAAGATGGCGAAGAGGCGAAGAAGAAAGCTGTAAAGAAACTTCCCGTGTGAGTAAATTCATTGAGCGCTCTCTTGCCATATCTGAAACAAGTTGACGTATGATGACGTTTGATGTAGCCCTGGTATAGGTAAAGGTAATTGGGGTGCGTTCAGCTTCGTTCTCCTCTAGTACTTTCGATTTGCATCCGACGAAAAGCTGCTTACTTTATGTTTACTATAGTTCGCCCGTCAAAGGAAGAGAAAGCTAAGAAATTAGCTGAGAAGGCGGAAAAAGAGGGATTGAGTCTACCTAATGGAAATAATAAACCTAACGGTACTGCTAATGGAGGTGGAATAGAAGAGGATGCTGAAGGAGAAGAAGAATAAATCTTTTGTTTACACGCTCGTCAGGCATACATGTGAAATGTCACCGACAAATCGGTAGACTTCGAATCGTTGTACTGTAGACAGCTACACTTGTACTAGCTGATAAAAGGCGATGTTGTTGTATTGGATAAAAGATTATCGGACTATATGCATATATGCATCAGTCGGAGATGAAATACATGTATTCCTTAACCTTAACCAGATTGCCACTGAGTTATTGATATTAAGGTTAGAGTGGATCTACTAGGGATAACGGCATGTCAAATACCCGGTCATGTTCAATCCTCATCTCGTCATCATCACTTCACACCTGATTATCATCCACTTCCCATTTTCAACATCTTGGAATCAGGCTAAGAAGAATACTCTACACTAGGCTAGTCTTTACCCATCTATCACTTGACGATTGTCATGCTGCTTGGACGGAATAATTCATAGCCACCGAACACAGTGAAAGCAGTGATTACAGATCAACATGGCTCGGTACGTACCCACGACCTTGGCATCTATCTACCTTGAATCGTCCTCTACTAATTTATGTATTTTATATATCCAATAGAGATCCACCATCACTCTTGTCCTCTTCGGAGCTCAGAGATATATCATTGACCCCAACATCTGTACGATCAGCTAGGATAACTATAATACATCCTCAATTACGTGATCTCATTTTACCGTTAGAAAGGGGTAGAGTATTATACCCTCGGGGAATGACAATTGAAGAACAAAGATGGTTACCTGCTATAGAAGAAGAAGATGGTACCACCAAGAGAGGGGTACATCTATATTTCATCCTTTTTGATGAAGTTGATGAGCTGACTCTACGATAGATTACAGGCAGTACGAGACCACTGCTTAACCTCAACTTCGTACCTAACTGTCTTACCGCAAGGTGAGTACAGTTCTGGTTCAATGTCATTAACGATTGAAATGGAGAATATTTTCTAATAAATATTTATTGGAATATGGTTCAGCTCATCAATATTTGCCTGTGGTGGACAACATGGTGAATTATACATTTGTAACCTTCCCCAGCCTACCAATTCAAATCCAGCTCTAAACCCTTTAAGCAACAAATACACTTCGTCAGCACCAAAGATCAAACCTTTCATTATATCCACTACTTTATCAGGACGATCAATTAATAACAGTATCATCATACCACCTACTTGGCCTTCTCAATGGATGAGGACTTCGGAAGAAAAGAAATTAGGTTATCTTAATCGAGGTTCTAGAAAATATGAAGAATTAGGTAGATATGGATTTGAAGAAGAAGAATTGTTATTAGGGAGAACAGAAAATGGTCAATGGATAACTAGAAAGCCTATTTCATTGACAGGTGATATCGATGATGAGGATCAAATAATGGACGATGAGGATGAGGATGAAGATGTTATAGAAGAGGATGATGACGATGAAGATACTGAACTTTTGTCTGAAGAAGAGGATGATGCTATAGTTTATGATGTTGCTCATTCACCAATATCAGATTCTTCGGTAGCAACATATCCTAATACCGTTCCTTTTCTACATGCTCCTCGAATCCCTCATCTCCCCAATCCAGCTTCAACTTCCAGGACTACCGTTAGAGGCTCTTCGGTATCTTCAAGGCGAACCGGCTCATTTAGCTCCACCCGGGATAGGTTAACGAGACAATCATTCTCATCTCACGACGAGGAAAGACGTTTTGGCCATCCGCCCATACAGATAGTCACCTCTACGCATGCCGTCCCCCGATCGAGCAGAGCAGGCTCATCCAGTTCATCTACCCGTCATAGGGGAATCGTACCGCCAAATCAGAATCATCCGATCAAGCATCGTTTATTACGTACCAAGAAGGGCAAGATAGAGGAGCCAAGAATTTTGATATCCAATAACGATTGTACAGTTAAGATGTTTTCTCTTCATCCTCTTCAACCATCTAATCACAACCATATCATCGAGAGATCACCAGTCAGTTATAACGCCGATGCTCCACAAAGTAGAAGGGAGAGGATAAGTCCTACACTTAATTATCGACAACCCTTCCCTGTGTCTAATCCCAACGAAAGAGATGATTTAGGATCGAGACCTTTAGATAGGCTAGGTTTGGGAGCTCCAAGGAGTTCAAATTCATCCATTTCCAGAACTGGTACGCCGTTCGAATGGACTTCACATAATCATAGTCATCATCGACATCATCATCAAACGAGTGTCTCAACCCCTTTCACTTTGGCGGAAAGAGAAACGTTGTCGCTTCAACGTGAATTGCAGAGGGCTTCGGATGGTTTGAGGGTAGAGCATGATAATCTTCGAAGAAGTAGAGAGGATTTCGAACGTGTAATTGGAATGAGGGTTAGCACGGGACAAGCTCAGGCCGGACACCCAAGAGACGCGGATCAGGAGAGGGAAGAGAGGAAGTTAAGTAAAGTAGGAGGGACCAGGTTTAAGGTGGCTACCAATCATTGTGAGTATTCTCAGTACCGTATTATCATAGAACTCCTAGACTTGTATTATGCTGATCAAGCACGTTTAGCATCATTATCTCCCGATTTGAAAACAATGGTCTCAGTGGGCGATTCCACGGAAGTAACGATTTTCGAGGTGATCGACGGTGGGAGGGAGTTTAGGAAGATAGCGGTGTATGATGGTGAGCTGTATTCGCTGCTTGAGACATGTCAAGAAGCTGAGCCTCATATGCCATCTAGCCGCTACCGATGCTGGATTCTCTACCGCTTGGAGCAAAGACGGACGTAAATTTGCAGTTGCCAGTCAAGGTGAGCTTCAATCTTTAGCTGAAACTTTATGAGGCTATCCCTTCAGGGCTGAATATTGAGACTGCACTTATAGACGGCCAAGTGACGGTTTGGGATCATCGATCGTCTCAGCCTTTGGCCATCTTCCATACTTCACCAGATACTTCGCACTCCTCCCAACAACCATCATTCATTGACGATATCTCCGCTTCACATCTTTCGGCTTCACCTACATCTTCAAACGGTTCAGGCTGGAACGTGGTGGGTCCAGAGGGGATCACCCTTCGTGATCCAATCACAGGGACACCTAGGACTGGAACCAGTACGTCGGGGAAAGAAGCTGCTAGAGTAGTGAAATTCAGTCCGGAAGGAAGTAACAGGGACTTGATGGCTTTTTCAGAGGTACGTCGAATCAACGAAATTGCCCTCATGATTTCTGAGCTGATTCAATCGTACTATGGGAATTTCCACTCATAGGAAAATTCGAATATCCATTTAATTGATGCTCAAACTTTCAATACTCACGTCATTATACCTGTTCCTCATATTCCGTTGGGAACTGCAGATCCAGATGCCACTTCAAAACCACGTCAAGGTGTTGAAAATGGAACATGGGGAATAGCTGGAGTTGGATTCGATCCATCTGGTGATTGGCTATACAGTGGTACTGAACGGACTGTTGTTGAATGGGATCTTAGAAGATCGGGCAGTGGTGGAGGAGGTGTATGGGGAATTGTTTAAATCAGATATATGTGAATTGATCTTTTCCTTCTTTGAATAATTTTCAGAAAAGAGATAATAAGAAAGGGAATTGTCAGGTGCTTTTTGAAATGATTTGTAAGGATTGCTAAATGGTATCGAAATCAAATGATTGTAATTTGTCTTAATTTTGTATGATGCGTGCTCCATATTTCATAGTTGTCAGTTGATTAAACGAAAGGAATTAATGTATAACTTTATATGCGAAATATGTAATCGTCATATCTTGATATTCACCAACTTTCATTAACACTCATTGGATATAATACAGATAGGTTATAGAGTTTATATATCTGACTCTCGACATAACATCTCAAATGTGCCCATTAAATACAAATGGCCTTCAAAAAGGCCAAGAAGTACTCCCAATCTACAGTACAGTACTAATTCAACTGACTGCTCAAAGCACTTTCAATAAATTTCAAACCACTTTAAGTTTATTATACATCTCATTTCGTGTATTACACCTTTCAGGAAAAGTTGAACGTATCTCCAAGTCTTCCTATAATCAATACAAGTTTTTTTGCATAACTTTATGATTCGATTTTGTTTTTTCGGTGAATACGACAAGTGGCTCTTCGAATAACCTAAGTGTGTTTCGTCGCGGCCAACATCGTCAGATCGAACAAAGGTTAAGTACAAAGGGTTAACTTTGAAATTTGTCGAGCAGGCCTAGAATTCGAATATGACAAGTCAATCCTGTCTTCCTGTCATTTTCAGTTCAATTTCATATAGCTATATCCAATTAGAAGGTTTCAAGACGATGAAGTTGATTCGATTAGCTATTAGAAGCGAATTGTCCTTCGCTCATTCTATCTCCGACGATTCTTGAAGGGCGATAAACCTCTTGTTATTATTATTAGTATAAATATATTATTAGGATTCGTAGTCATCTAGAGTATCTTGATTTCTACTATCATCTATTTCTCTGATCTATATTTTCTCAATACATATTGATATTCTAAAGAGCATATCAATCAACATACGAAATATACTTTGTTCGCTTGAACTCATATTACAGCAGGGTATACAATAATGTCAGAAATTTCAACAAGTGGTTCAGCCACTTCGGCTGATCTTACTTCCTCAGATAAAACGAATCGATATCCTGATTCAATCAAAAACCTATTTACAAGAGCTGAGAAATGCCACGAGCTAATTTGTCGTGCCGCGATGGCAAAAGAGGATAGGAATTATGATTTAGAGCTTGAAACTAAGAATTCCAAAGATATCATCATAAAATTGGATCCAAATGGAAAGGAAGAGGAAATGATTAATAAGTTGACTGACGGTAACAGGAGACTCCGTCGTCATATGAGTAAATTCTCAAAGAAAAGTAGATTGGAATACCTAACAAGATCCAAGAATGAACATATGACATGGTTAAAATGGTGTGATTGGGATAAATCGAAAAGTGAAATTACTTGGAAGAGATCAGACAAAGTGTATCTGATTCAAAAGGTGTTACGACCATTCCTGATGAGGTTTCTACTTTATTGCAACAACTTCCAAAAGATATGATATATGGTCGAAAACTGTACGATGATATCACAAATTCACTCATGAGCACACTCCCTGAACCGACAGAAACATTCTTGAAAAAATATGAAGTTCCTCTGTCTGAAATCGAACATGAGTTGAGAAATAGAGGGTTGGATGTATAGATTTAATTGGGACTGTGAAAAGTATCTCGTATTAAACATGAAGAATGGTGATTCATATCGTATAAAATGTCTACCAAAAAAGATGCTATTTGCTTATATATATATCTGTTTACAAGCATGAATTACGTAATATTGTTGTTTTTATGATCTTTAACCTTCTTTTCCTCTTCCTCACAAACCCGATCTCCTTCTAACCTCTGTTAATTTCAAGCTGCATTCACCTGAATTACATCATACCAGGCATTCCACCCATTCCACCCATACCTCCCATTCCCATACCTGGTGGTGGAGTCTTCTCTTCAGCATCAACAACACAAGCTTCGGAAGTTGTCAAAAGACTTGCAACACCGGAAGCATCTACAAGTGCAGTTCGAACAACTTTCAATGGATCCAAAATACCAGCAGCAATCATATCTCTATATTGAGATGTAGCGGAATCGTATCCCCAGTTGAATTTATCTTGAGATGAAAATTCTTCTGAAAGTAATTTACCAACAACGACTGAACCTTCTTCTCCTGCATTTTCAACAATAGTTCGAGCTGGTCTTCTGATTGCTTGCTTGATCATTGATACACCTAATTTTTGATCAAAGTTGTCTACGTTGAGTTGATCAAGTTGAATGGAAGCTTTCTAATGATTGAATGATTCTCGTCAGTGGGGATGTCATATAAACAATATGTAATTCATATGGGTCACTTACCAAAAGAGCAGTTCCTCCACCTGGTACAATACCTTCTTCGACGGCGGCTCGAGTAGCATTGAGAGCATCGTCATATCTGTCCTTCTTCTCTCCCACTTCAACTTCAGAAGTTCCACCAACTTTGATAACGGCAACACCACCACCAAGTTTAGCTAATCGTTCTTGTAATTTAGTTCTGTCATAATCGGATGTGGTAACATCGTTAATGACACCTCTGATTTGTTCACATCTAGCTTGTATGTTAGCTTTGTCACCTTCACCGTTCAAGATGATAGTGTCTTCTTTGGTAATGGTGACGGAACCGGTTGAACCGAAAAGATCAGGGGTAGCTTTATCAAGTTTAACATCTAATTCATCCGTGAAAACGGTACCACCTGTAAGGATGGCGATATCTCCAAGGATGGATTTTCTGTTATCACCGAAACCTGGAGCTTTGACGGCAGCTACGGAAAGTTGACCTCTGAGTTTGTTAAGAATGATAGCTGCTAAGGCCTCTCCATCAACATCTTCAGCAATGATCAATAGTGGTCGTCTGGTTTGAGCAGCAATTTCAAGGGAAGGAAGGATATCTTGTAAAGCGGAGATCTTCTTTTCAGACAGTAAAATGAAAGGTTTCTCCAATTCTACTCGTTGGTTCTTGGCATCGGTAATAAGATATGGTGAGAGGAACCCTCGGTCGAATCTCATACCCTCGGTGATCTCAATCTCATCTTCAATAGTTCGTCCCTCCTTGACAGTAATCACTCCTTCTTTACCAACTTTCTCCATAGCTTGGGCGATGATGGCACCAATGTGAGTGTCTCCGTTAGCGGAGATGGTAGCAACCTGCGTGGGGAGCCTTCCATCAGCATCATCGCAGCTACCGTGACAAGAGTAATTCCTTGACTTACTTGAGCAATCTCTTCACTTGTGGTGATCACTCGCTTGTTTGACTCGAGAACTTCAAGAACTTTGTCAACAGCTTTTTGAGCACCTCGTCTAAGGTCCATAGGGTTGCAGCCAGCAGCAACGTTCTTCACACCTTCAGAGTAGATAGCTCGGGCAAGGACAGTAGCGGTAGTGGTACCGTCTCCAGCGGTGTCGTTAGTCTTGGAAGCAACATCTTGTACGAGACTATGTTATCATCGCTGTCAGCTAGATCGAATTATCCTGATGTATGAACTTACCGAGCACCAAGGTTTTCTACTGGGTCTTTAAGGGTGATAGCTTTAGCTACGGAAACACCATCTTTAGTGATTTTAGGTCCACCGAAACTTTGGCCTTTTGATCGATCGATATATTAGCTAAATTAAGTTTTTGAAATTTAACAAATGAGGGAAAAGGTAACTCACCAATAATTACTGTTCTTCCCTTTGGTCCAAGAGTTGCACTAACGGCTTTAGCAAGAATATCAACACCTCTTAACATTCCTTGTCTAGCATCATTTCCAAAAATTACATCTTTCGATGCGTAACCTCTCTTTGAAATTGTAGAGGTAGTAGATTGAAGTAATTTAGCAGGTCGAGGAAGAGCAGATCGGGAACGAAGGAAGTTCATCTTTATGTGATTTTCTCGATGATTTTTTTAAAAGGTGGCAAGGAATTATTGATAAGTTGAAAGATATTCAATTCTTTTAAAAAAAGAGAAAAATAAGTTAATAAGAAATGCCGGGGGATGGTTTTACTAGAAAGATCGGTTAAAGGAAATAATCGGTTTTACTTTACAACCGTGGGAAATTTATACTTTTATCACCAAACAGAAATATCTAGAAAACCTAACAAAATGATCACCGTTAAAGTAATAATATAGAAAAGTTGATTTTTCTTTTTATGAAATAGCATACTTCGATCCATATAATTCGATAGCCTGAGATACGTCAAAATGGTCAGTATTTCTCAACGAACGTGGGGCCAGCTATTGATCTCTAGCTGACTAATATGACTTGACCTAGTCCGCCACCTTTAAATCTATCAGATCACTTCAACCCCTTCTTGACCGAGTCTTGGTTCAACGATTCAAAGCTGAAACTGTGAGTGAAAGAATTAAAACTTGAGTGAATTACAAAAGTTCATAAATTAATTTTGACTTCTTTTTCTTGATGTAGAAAACCGCTACTGGTCTTTTCCTTCCTTCTTCATCTACTTCATCACCATTACCAGAAGCAACAGTAATAGCTGTTGGTCCAGGTGCACCAAACAAAGAAGGTGTTGTAAGCCCAGTCAGTGTTCAAGTTGGAGATAGAGTCTTATTACCTGGATGGGGAGGAAGTCCTATCAAAGTAGGAGAGGAGGTGAGTTTTAGGTCTTCATCGATATCATCTGCAGTCTTGCGAGGAATATATCCGTAGAAGTGGCTTCAGTTTTTCACCAGATCATTATCTTTACGATCGGATACCATTATACTGTCAACTATGCCGAAGTCGTTTATGGGAGTCATGACCGTTTTATTTTTGCTGACTCTGCTTCTTGCTATATAGGAGTATCACCTCTTCAAGGATGCCGAGATCCTCGCCAAGATTAACGAGTAAACTCGGATCGAACGACTGATAGCGGACTATGAGAAGTTGTCTGTATATGATACGGTCAAGAAGTGGACAAAAAAATAAAAATCAATAATATTGCATATGCATTAATGACATTCCCCTTTCCATCTCGGCGTCAAGTCGCTAACCTTGATCGACATGATCTAGCTATACAGAACGGATAAGTGAAGCTTCTGTATTCGAGACATACTAAATTTGCTTGCCGAGTCTGGCTCTAGCTTATCTTGATCTCAACAGAAACAACTTCTGTTAAATAACATAACAATATATTATACGAAGAACAATTCTCCAATAAATCATGTTCCTTGATTAGCCAATTTCTTTTCTAAAGCATCTTTAGTCTTTTCTCTAGCAATTACAAGTCTTTCTAATTTCTTTTCATCATCAATTTCATCATATTTTCCTTTTCCATTTTGGATTGTAGATTGTGATTGAGAACTTGTAAAATTTTCACTAATCGATGAAAGTTTTGATCTTAAATGAATTATCTCTTCATCTAAAGATTCAATATTAATTCTTAAATCTCTTAAATTCATAAGTTTCAAAGTTGATTTAAGTGAAGTTATAACAGTTGTTGTAATATGTTGAAATCGAATTGGCTAGATTGTTTGTTTCAAATTAGCCTTTATAGAATCAAAGTGTGATTTTTGTTAGATATAAACTCACTCCTATCATATCACCTCCATACTATTACACCAAAAAATAATCAGTCAAATCATATTATTCATATTTTAAATTTCAAATTAGATTGAATTAACTTACCCATCTACAACATACACTTAATACATCAATTCCTTTATTTTCTCTTAATGCACGAAGTATAGTTTGACCACCATATTTTTCATTATCATCAAAAGAAGCTTCATGTAACTAAATAACATAAAATATAAATCAATTATATATATCCCAAAATTTACTTTTAATTTTTTTTTTAATTTAATCAATTTAATCTTTTTTTTTAAAAAAAGAAAAATGAAAAATGAAAAATGAAATTTAAATAACTTACTTGATAATCATCTTCACCTTTTGTACCATCTTTACCTTGTCTTAAAATTAAAGTACGACATGCCCAAATTCTATGATCAGGTTCTCTAATTTTTTCTTTTCCATTTTTCGTTAAAATTATTAAGTTTTTTTTTTCAAATGCACCTTGATTTTGATTATCTTGAGAAAAAATTAATTCATTTATTAAATTTATAACATTTAATTCTCTTATAATTCTTTTACATTCTTTTTCTAATGTTGAAATTTGTTTAATTTGATTGGAAAAAGGTAAAAAACTTAATGTAAATGTTATAAAAGTTGAACTAGATTCATGTAATAATGGTGAATGTGTAATAATTGTTTGATTTATTTGTTCATCATTTGGATGAAGCCATTCATGTATTGATATTTTTTTTGAATTTGAATCTGTAGCTACCTCTGAATTTGAATTTATAGTTGAAGAATCACAAGGTAATTGAGAAGAAGGTGAAGAGGATCGGATTTTCTTAGTTGATGATTCTACTTGATTATCTTCCACCGGAGATGAAGGTCTTTTTAAGTTAGTGGTAGTCATAATGTAGTCGGATGATTCGTGAGAAAGTGTAAAAAAGAAAACTGTTTCGATATATAAAGAATTATAGTAAACAAAGCAATGATGATGACATCAGAAGCAAGAATTAAAAACCCCTTTGTGAACCTGAAAAGAATACGTAAAGGTAATAGTGGCCATTTTCAGTCCAAGATAATAAATATATTTATAATTCAAAGCAAACAAACTCGCTTGTAATTTTACACAGATCATTATATGCTTTTGGCTCTTTCAATCATGACGTGAGATCTAATGCATTGATTTGATTTCGATTTCGATATCGAATCCAATGAAAATGAGAATGTGAGGTAAATATATAAAAACCATTAAAAAAATCGTATTTGATCATACTGGTTATAAAATGAATCAAAATTAGGCAAACAGTTTGTTTTTACAACATAATTGTGAAGAAGAATTATATATATGGAAAAATATAACAATTAAAAAGAAAACAACTCTCAACCTCATAAAGCTGATAAACCCATTACACCTGTACAACCTGCCCAAAGTATATCTAATAATTCTCTACCTTTTTCACTTAATCCAGTTCCTCTCCATTCTTCATATCCTGTTGGTCCCCATGCTGATTCACCTTTACATAATCCTAATCTATCTAGACCTTCTAAAACAAACTCAACACCTTGTGACCTCGAATGACAAACAGCTATTACAGTTGGCATAGTTTTACCTGTTGTTGAAACTTGTACTGTTTTTGCATCTTTTTCAAATGGTGAGATTTCATTTATATCAAATGGATTCTTTTCCTTCTCATTATCATCAGATGTTGCCAAATTGGAATATTCATTTTTATCTTTATCGAATGGTGAAACCGTGAAAGTATTGCCATTTCCTATTTGACTTGGTACTTCATTTCCTATTTCCGGTTCGATTTCAGACTTCAAATCTTGTATACCGATTACTCTAGCCACAACTCTAAACGATCTAAAAGGTAGTGGTGGTAAAGCAAGTTCACCATTCTTTGCAACGGACGATGGCAACTTTCCCCCGTTGACAGCTGACGAGCCTACATGGGCAATAGGGGTGTGTGAGTGATCTTTCGAAGTGTTTGAATCCTTTCTAAACGAGTTATTTTCTCTGCTCGCTCGTCTTCGAAGCAATTTTTGGAATTTCGGTAAAGATCCTACTGGTGCTGAGGTATTAGGAGTGGATCCAGGAGCGAAAGAAGAGGAAGACGGATTTTGAGAGGAAGAAGAAGATGGTTGATCAGAGATAGATGCGGCTGATGATCTGGGTTGTTGTGCTTGATCATAATCGTCATGTTCAGCATTGAAGGGGACATACCAAACCAGTAAAGCTTGTTTAGAGGCTGTTCCTTGAAGGAAATACGGATGTTTGTCGATTGAAGGTGATCGGGCACCCAAGTCTTCAAGAGGTATAATCATGGCAACAGCTTCATCAGGTACACCATTCCAAGCTTTTCCTTGTCTAAATTTAGGCGCAGAGAGTTGAGTGACATTCATGTTATCACTGTTGTAATGGACAATGTCTTCACCGGATGTGGTTGACGAAGCCGCTTTTCTAGGTTGATCAGATGATGACCAGGGACTGGAATCACTTGTTCCTGCAGATGAGGTAGTAGTCGCGCTATTAGTAGAATTGGTATGAGCAGAAGTCGATGGCATCCTCTGTTTACTCTCCTTTTCATCTAAATGACGCTGACTGTGGTGGTGATGTTGGTGCGGTTGACCTTTATATGGTAGACCATCCGGACCTCTAGAGCTTCCGCTAAACCAGTTCTGATATGTGACGTTCGACGCGCCAGACCAAGAATGAGCTTGGGCCCTTTCCCTCTCCCTTTCCTCACGTTGTGCCTTCTTTTCATCTTTATCAGACGATCCACCTAAACCCGAGGATTTCAAAGCGCGTTTCAACACACCACCTAAAGACTTATCCTTCTTTCCTTCGATTGGAGGATCAGACTCTTTGCTTCGAACTCGGTTCAAATTCTTGGATTTCGATTTATCTTCTTTGGTAGAGAATGATCCTCTTTGGGTGTGCGAGTCATCTTCGTCGCCATGTTTCTTCTTCTTGTTGACTAAAGAAGCCATAGTGCCTAAGGGTGTGCTTGAAGATAATGCTGGTGTCATGGTGATGGTAGATGCTTGACTATCTAGCCTTTCCTTGCGCTCCGTCGCTGAGGACACTACATACGAACCAGAAGTGTTTTGTAGTGATGAAGATCGACCCGTCGAAGCCAACATTGAGCCCGATGGGTAAAATGATTTAGTGTTTGCCATGGAACTGGGCAATTTCACACCACCTGAATCACGATGAACAATTTTGCCAGCTAGAGTATAACGATCACCGCTAGTACTGCAATTTCGAGCGGCACTGTCGACAGGGGCACCATCGGAGTGTTTCACTTCCTCAAGCTCGTACTCCCTATTGCCTAGTCTATATACCCTCCACGAGCGTCCAGTGACAGTGGATCGAACTTCACCATTAGGGAACAATTCGTATTTGCCTGCTCCGCTTGATTCCCATTCTGCTTTGGGGCCGAGGCCAGGACCAGGAGCAACGTCCAGAGGGTCTCTTGGCGAATAAGATAGGTGATGTTGTGGTGCGCATGCTCTAAACGTCCATTCTCCTCTTCGATCCCCATACTCGTCATCGAATTGTCCTACGAATTTAGCGAAAGTATCTTCATCATCGCCACCCAGCTTGAAAGTGGGCGCGAGCGAATAATTGGGCGTTGTGGACGAGCGCATTATATCGACAGGCACATTCTTCTTTTTCACTTGACCTCCTAACTGAGCTTGGGAACCAGCAAGAATGAAATCAATATCAAACTCAGTCACGTCGACTGGCGCAGGTGGGTGTAAAGATGGTGGAAGAGGGTGAGGGAGAGGATCGGATTGTAAGTTGCGTGATTGTAACAAATGATTTGCTCGATGCAATGCCAAGGTAGAGGGTAGCAGGCGAGGGCCAGGGTCAGATAATGGTAATAGGGGAGGTAATGGCCGAAGAGGAGCGCTCAGATTCTGACTCAGATACATCAGCTCTGCTACTACATTCATCCGAAGAATAGCTTACCTGACCGTCGTCATTCTGATCGTCCTCATCCTCGTCCATCGGCTCGTCCTCTTGACCTTCTTCTTCCTCTTCGGCTGTAGTAACGTTTTCGGCGTTGACCACAACAGATGGCATTTCCTTCTTGTTCTCTCTCGCCGATCGACGCGACGGACTTCTTCCTAATCCTCCGCCGGGTATAGCAATCGGCAAACTACCTCGTCGCTGTGCGGAAAAATCATCTTTGGCTGCAAGGCTGTTAGAAAGGGGCAAGTGCGAAGGTAATGGTGGCGCAGAACTGGGTCCAACCTCATTGTCGAGCGGTTTAGACATTCCCATTCTTTCCCATAGTAGCAGAGATTGTCTCCTTAATCCACCAGCTGGGGTGCCAGGAGGCCCTTGACCACTTTGACCACCGATTGATAATCTTTCTCTCGCTCTCTTTCCATCTTCTCCGTAGGTGGCAGCTAAGAATGCGCGACGTTGTCTTTCTGCTTCTGCTTCTTCCGCTTGTTCAAAAACGTCCATCTCGTCTCGTTTCCTGATTGATGTTCGTCTGCCTCCGGCACTGGGTGATAAATCTATCGCTCGAAGTGCAGCAGATGCAGGAGATGTTCCACTCCCACCTGCATCGACACCTTCGCTAACAGAACCGAATTTGAAACTTTCATCGGGCAATTGAGTAGTATCTTCCGGTGCATGTTCTCCAACACTTCCTCTAGGCGGCGGCAAGACTGGATTCCAGGTTCGATGTCCATGTCCTGTCCACCCACCGTATCCTAGATGAGGTAAACTTCCTCTTCGCGCATACCCTTCTTGGTGCGCACCAGAGAAGGGTGAAGATGGGCTCGAATCAGGTGCAATCGAATCTACAGGCGCAGCACGTTGCCGAGGGCGTAAAGGCGGAGTTCCATTACTTCCATCACTGCTGACTGGTCTGGAAGATTTACCGCTGATATGAGTTCTGCTTGGTGATGCAGCCGATAACGTAGGGCCGGAAGGTGTGAGAGATGATCGCCGTCTACCAGGATTCCAGTCTGGGGGATAGAAGGAATGAGCATGTTGAGTTTGTTGCATGTGCATAGGTCTAGATTGAGTGAGCGTTGATGTTGTGCTAGCAGCAGATCCGCGCCTTTGTCCAAGTAAAGACCCTTGTCCTGCCGGTGATAAACCGTGATCGCTACTCGGCCAAGATTGCTGAAAGCCGATACTGCGACCGGGCTGACTTGACTCGCGACCAACGTGAGGGGGTACGGGAGAAATTAGGTTGAGACCTAAGGGCGTCAATGATCCTCGTCTGGGATGATGGGTGTGTATGAATTGAGATGGATGGGTCACAGCGATGACTGATGGAGTAGGAGGCGCAGACGAAGGTGATTTGGGCGGCGAAGGTCTGAAACAGTTGTCGCAGGGCTGTCAGTATGAGAGTACGATCACGAATGATGATAGTGTGACAACAGTTGAGTCAAGCACGGGAGAATTGCACTCACGTAGATCCTCCAGACGTCTTGCGAGGGATAGCACCCTCAGAGCTAGGTCCTGCTACAGCGTTTGGTCCCATTTTGTTCGGCCAATGAGCTGATGATGGTATAGGTATAGAAGAAGGACGGGGTATAGGATCATCGACAGACCGGGTCGAACCCATTGTCAGATTGATGTCTGATCTGAGTTCTAAAACCCCCTTTTCTTTCCTTTGACTATAGTGTAGCGGGGGTGTTGTATGACCAGAGGTTTCTACAAGCAAGCTTTATGTGTTTAATATAAGAGGAAGAAGCACGCCTGCTCATCCATGTGTAGTATTATATTCCTGTTCGAAAGTACATCTAATGGTTCTGACATGTGCATGCAAATGACAAGTGTCGCTCAGGAACAGTACCGTGCTTTGGTTGATTGTAGCGCTATTCAATGAGGTACACTTTGTTGCGAGGGGAGACGTGTTGAAGGTAGAGTCGTGTGATTGTGGATGATCATATACTTTGAAACAGGGCGTCAAGTAGCATTAGGCCAATTCTTCTGTACTAAGCCGTTTCCCGCAAATCTAAATGACGGTCCCAATCAAGCCAAGTGGTAAATATGTTGTGATATATTGTAAACTTGCAGATGAAAATGTTAATTGTGTATGAACTTGTTTTATGTATTTGGCGTTATCACAGAGATATTAGTGTTGAAGATGTATGTATGTTGTATGTTGTATGTTGTATGGATATGTATTGGTGAATTATTATTAGTTAGTGGACTCAACTGTAAACTACGCTAACAGTTCAGGGTAATATCATTTCAAAAGGGTCATTTCAAACGGAAAATCAACTAAAAAACTAATACCATCAAAATAATCCAAATAAACTGCCACTTTGTGTGTGTATGTATTCATGCAGCCCCTCTTTATCCCATTACAAAATTGTCTAATTGTTAATTGAATCTCTTTTTGACTTTCGATCTTGATCTCAGGGGTTCAGAGGGTAAAAGCAAATACCCATCCATCAATACTCATATGATATTTTTTCGTTGCCGAGGATTTTATTCAAAGTATTTAAAGTTTGCTCATTAAGGTCAACGTGTTTCTCCTGTTTTTTTGCTTCTTTGGTGCAGTTAAATCGGAAGGAAATTCCACCAGTTTTATGCATTATCGAGCGCTATTAGGTAAACATTTAAGCAAGAGGGGTGTAACTAGTTATCGGCAATTGATATATTATGTTACAACCGGAACTTTTTCCTCCTTGCAACCGTCTATAACATGCGGAAACTCAGAGCTTTGGATCATTCGATCAAGAAGGCTTTTCAGTTCGCCAGGCAACATCACACCATAAAATTATGAGAACTTATGATAGGAGTGAAGCATTTGATATAACAGTTGAACATCCCATAGTACAAATGTATTAATGCAAAAACGAGAGATCTCCGTTTCGGTATGGAATTAAAGTTTTCTCCATGAATTGCTGTATAAAGTAATTAATTAGCGTCATTTTGAAATTTGATCTAACCGGAATAGGGGAAATTCCACATGCTCAATCGAAAGAGAAACCAAATATCAAAAAAAAAGGTACCAAAATACGAAATAAGCCAGTCACCTCTAACCACTTCTTTGGGTCAACAAAAGCATGTTTCATCTTTAAATCGATAAGTTCTTTATAACACAACAATTCATCACACGCCTCCTTCATATCTAATTCCGTTGGATATCGCAAGCACTTCGGTATAGCATATAATAAAAGTTCTTCTCGTCCTTTCTAATTATCACTCTCACTTGATGCTATAACTGCGATACAATTTTTTTTCCCTGGACTGCACAAGAAAGCGCGTTCCTGTTGACCGCAGCTTTTAGCTAGTTGAAAGTTCTTTTTTTGGGTTTTGAAAAACCTTATTTCGTTCGCAACACCAAAAATGTGAGACGTCTGACATCACTCCTTGCGAGCTATATTATCATTCATCCAATGAGATACTCCCAATGCATTATAGATTTCATCCTTTCAAATTTACAAAATGCATAAGCGACAATTGATTCACATCGTGACACAAACGCGCATTTTACCGAAAAGATCTACGATTAATACCTCGCTTGAGTTGAGTAGGCAATGTTGCCGCTGTAGAGCTCGGGCGTTTAGTGGACTCTCTTTTTGATAGCTTTCTCTACCGCACGTGCGTCTAGAGCAGAGAGATCTAACTCTCAATGTCGAGATGCCAAGGAGATTTTCCGCAACCTCTCTTGGAAAAGGGTTAGGAACAACATTGAAAAGACGAAGAGATGATAAATGAATGTAGGTCTGGGCATGACACGTCATACGGGAGTACGTGGTAACATGTGTTCCTGATGGTTGTTGGATCTTTTAAGGGGAGAAGGAAAAAAACGAAGATCAGGCACCGGATTCAGAAAGCACGTACGCACGATTAAAATATCAAAACTTTCCACATCTTCCAGACCGACGTGTAACGAGCTGTGTCCGAGTATATGGAATTTGAAACAGACGGAATATGCACGGAAGATGAATTGATGTGAGAGATCTGTGATTTGCCAAGTAACGCAAATATACCCACCTACGGACCTGATTCAGGTCACAGCCATTCCCAGAAGAATCAACGTGAAATTGGAAATTAAAAGCTCATGTCATTCCAGTCCCTCCTCCAAATTCGGTAAATTGCGATACGAAGTGTTCTAGCAATATAGTCAGCTTGGAAAAGTTTTCAATGGACCTCTGAATGACAAGAATTTCAGTCCTTGCTAATAAGCCTGTTTTACCTCGATCATTGTGATGTTAGGGCACTTGAAACGGGTACATTTCATCAAGCATTGATGCTCATCCTACAGCGACTCAACGGCGAAGTTAATGACACTCCTTTGGACTGTTGAAGAATGACGTGAAAATGGCAACGGAAGTGCCCTATGCAAAGGGGAACAAGCTCTCCTTGGATCATATTGTCCTTTATATGGGAATGTCATCATTAATTTCACGGTGGTCATTACGTAATCAAAAAATAAAGTATAACATGATGTCACCGATTTGTGGGACTGACCTCGTATGTACAGTAACAATATCTCTCTAGGAGAATCTTACTTTGGAATTTCATTGGCAATCTACATTACTTCAGATCATTCTTCACACCACTCAATATAGAGCAAAAACAGCACCTGAAAAGATCGAAATGTCAACTTACCAAATCTTAGTTAGCGGGTATAGAGATACTTACACCATCTTATCCTTTGACCCATCCACTTCAAAGATTAAGATCGTATCTGATTCTAAAGCTCCAGAAAAAGCATCATGGATCGAACCTGCTTCGAAACAACATAATCCTCTCCAATCTAATCGTGTTCTATATTCCATATCAGAGGTAGATAAGGGTTTAGCAGTCAGTTTGAACCTAAAAGATGACCAAATTGAGATAACAAGTCAAAAAGAGACTAGAGGTTCTCCTGCTCATAGTAAGCCTTCGCTATCTATTCTTCTAATTCTTGATTTACTGACTATATTTGTACATAGTTCATGTTCTGAAAGATGGATCAGGATTAGCAGTCGTCAACGTGAGCTCTCGAATTCCGTTTCCTTACAAGCTGACCTATACTGACAATTTTCTTGTCACACAGTACGTCGGCGGGTCAATGATCTTTTTCCCATTTAACTCGGACGGAACCTTATCAGACAATGCTTCAGATCTTCTCGAGTTCCCTTTCTTGTATAAAGATGGTGATGCTCCCGATCCAGAGAGACAAGATACTCCTCACGCACACCAAGTTATCGAAGGTGAACCTGGAACACTTTACGTATGTGATTTAGGTAATGATAGAATTTGGGTTGTAGAAAAAAAGGGTGTAAACACTTTAGAGATTAAAGGATGGTTACAAGCTCCTCCTGGTACTGGTCCAAGACATGCAACTTTCAGTGAAGATGGTGAGTTGAAATATATTTTCATAAAAAATTGATCAAAGGTACAGAATTAACTTGATTACTTTGGTAGGTAAACATCTTTACGTTTTAACTGAATTAACTTCAGATGTTCTTGTATTTTCACTTGAAAATCCAAAATATCCTATAATTTCTAAACCTGAATTTAAAGTTAATATAATTCCCTCATCAGTACCTAAAGAAGCTTCAAAAATTATGAATGCAGCAGAATTAATTTTAAATCCTAAAAAATCTAATATTTTATACGCTTCAAATAGATTAGAAATTTCTTTAGAAGAAAAATCAAAAGGTAAATTTAAAACTTTAAAAGATGTTAAAGGTGATTCAATTGCAATTATTGAATTATCTTCAAATGGTGAAGAATTAAAAGAATTAAATTTTTTTCAAACTGATTTAAATAATTTAAGAGGTATGACAATTAGTAATGATGGAAGATATTTATTAACTGCTGGAAGAAAAGAAGGAGGATTAGCAATTTATGAAATTAGTTCAAATGGTAAACAATTTAAATTAGCTGGAAAAATTGAAAAAGGTGTTGATAATATAACGGATTTGACTTTTTTGTAAAAATCCATTTGAAAAAATTTGAATAACAGATGTATCCCAATTTGTCAAACTTATAGTTGGGTAAGTAATGTTGAAATCGCGAGAGAGAAGTTTATAAAGTATGCATATATGCTGAATGTTCAGGACGTGTAGATGCATCACGGAAGCTATAAAAAAGCAAGGAGGTCTCCTCATCCCATATATGCTTTATTTTTCATAAATCGGAAAACGAAAATGCATTTTCAATTTCGACTAATATAGTAACCCTTCTCAATACTGAATGAGCTAAATTCACGATCTCGAAATCCATTTTGGATTCAAGTCGAATACAACTTTTTACATACTTCTGTACTAATTAGTATATGATGTAACTCTATCTTACAAGTTTAATGTAAAATACAATTTATTGATAATTTCAAAGTTGACTATTTATACTTTTTTCATTATTTGCTTCATTAAACCCATTTAAGGGGACCATCTCCAGCAGGAGTAACTGAATGTTTAATTTGTTTATCTTTTAATTCTCCTCCTAAACCTGGAGAAGGTCTTGAATTATTTGTAGGGGTGATTGAAGTTGTATTTAAAGGTCTAAGTGATTCAAGACCCGCTTTAGATACTCTACGTCCTGGTTGAAGTGTCGTACGATCTACTGGTGCTCTACGAGACAATCAAATAAATCAGCGTTTTATTCTGTTTTAGGATTTCTCCAACACGCGGGAATCCGATAATTATCATTCTCATTTTAGTGAAAATTTCAACTAACCTTCTATGATGTACCCATTGTCCATTTTTCCTTACTTCCCTCTCATCACCAACTTGTCTTCTCTGTCTATCACTATCATCCTCTTCGTTTTCTCTCTTATCACGTTCGCCTGCTTGACTGCTTGATAATGGTGAAGGACGATTTGAAGTTACGTTTAAACTATGTGACCAAGTAGGAGGTAAACTTTCTCTAGTTCTATTATTCTTATTCCTTTTTTCCTTTTCACTACCACCAACACCACTTTCTTTTTCAGAATCACTTGATTCTTCGAGTCCATTACTTCTTCTACTTGGATGAGGATTTGAAGAGCCAGAAGAAGACGATTCACCGTGAACTCCACCAGATTGCTTTAAACCTAATTCAATTTCCTCAAATTGCATTAACTCAGCAACGAATCCTATATTAGGTGATATTCCTTTTCTTCTCTCAGCCACATATGCGTAAGAAGTTTTAAGAGTCCATGCGTTTGCGTGAATCAAGTAGGCCAGGACAACTGTGACAGATCGAGATTTACCAGCTTTACAATGAACGTATGTCGGTGCAGAATGTAGTCTTGCGTCGTCTACATTCGGGCCATCACGTATCATTAGCTCAATTGCGCGCGTAGGGAACCCAGCAGATGGGAATTAACAACTAACCCAAAAATCCACAAGCCTCTCTCATACCCTTGGCTACGCCCGATTCCTCTACGATGTCCCTCATTGGGATTCTATGATATTTGAAGTCGTCCTTTAATCGCAGACCAGAATCATCATTACATTCCAAAGCGACGTTGAGTATCCTCTTCACGCCTAATTGTTTCAAGTGATTTACATCGTCTTCCGAGGAAATTTCCGGACCAAGGTATAAAAAGGAGGGTAAAATGGTAGAAATGATAAAAGGGGCAATACCATTCTTAGCTGTGGATAGCGCTATACTATCTTCCGAATCTTCGTTGTCGAACATGGCGGGATGTCCATTGGGCCTATTCTCATTAGACGAGGTGAATGAGGAACCAGGTAAAGGAGTCTTAGGTAATGAGGTGATATCATCTGCATTTCCTATACGTTTCACATCACCGAATGAACTTGGTGAAGGAGGTAATTTACTTTGAGCGTGACATAATGTATGAAATGAACCACCAAGTGGAGTTCTTGGTATATTCAGCGTGAATGCAGGTGATCGGGGTGATTTACTGAATGAATCGGAGTTTGTCGTGACTGATAATAGACCTGATCTTGGACCTGAGAAGCCTGCTCCCGGTGTAGGAGGTGGTTGATCCAAATTGAAAGACCCGACCGTAGCGCTTTTCAGAGGTCTATCAAGATTCAGACTGAGTTTAGGGGTTCGTCGAGATGTTGCCGGACCATTCATAGGATTTGCGCCCGAGCTCCCATTTATAGATAGTGAGGGGAGGCTCCTTTTGTTGTCCTTCTGATCAGGTCGAAGAGAAGGCATTGGTGGTCGATTATTATCCCCTTTGGGTGGTATGGAGGGTGGAGCTGGAGGTGGAACAGGCGATATATCGTGCGTTGGGGCAGATCTGGGTGGAGGCAGGTAGGTAGATGAAGATGATTTATCAGCTATACTATCTTCGCCTGAAACTAAGATATCTTGAGCATTGGATGAACCCAGGATGCTCCCCCAACCACCTCGAAGGATTTTGACGTTTCCACGGGTCACCAAGTTTCTCATGACTCCATACAGGACTTTAGCTAATTCGTCCGTGGTGGTGGAGCCTACGATGACTACATTCATGTGCTTATCTGTTTCTAGCTCATCCCAAGTGAAACGTCCAGCTTGAGTGGATATAAAACCCCCCAAAGAATCCCAACCTGTGTTTTGTCCACTGGGTGATTTTCTAAGTCGTTTGAATATCAAGGAAGGTATAGATATATTTGCTGAACGTGGAAGATGGGAATCTAGGAAAGATCCTAATGGTCTTGTATCAATGACGAGCATTTGAGAGGAAGTGTGGAGCATTTCGAGCGTTTCGTCAATGGATATGGATCTCCCTTCGGAAACGGATAATGCTTCTTGTTGAGAATAACCTAATTCTGGAGTCTGGAAACCGGTGGAATCCTTTTCGGAATCTGAAGCTGGTAAAGGTGAATCAAGTGGTCTTGCTTTAAGATTTTGCCTAATGGTTTTACGGAGAATAGTAAGATCTTGCAGCTCGTTGGTGAGAGAATTCGCGCCTGCGAGGTGAGCACTTAGCTAACATGGAAACGCAGTGTAAACTACCAATTGCTTTTGGAAGACACTCACCATCGCTCATGACCGAACTAGCAGTTAGGGGTCTCTGCATGCTATCGTCCCTCTGAACAACCATTTCTTCATCGACACCAAAAGTCTCTCTAGCTTTGCCAAGGTTTAGAGGTACAGGTCTTTTCTTTGAGCCTGGAGTTTTCAACCCTTTACCAATCTCTAAGCCTAACGGGGTAGATTTTGACCTGATTGGGAAAGCAGTATGTGTTCGACTATTTTGGTAATGGGGTATCTTGTTATGCTGTGACTTTGAAGTCGAAGAATGTCTCGCTGAGGAAGAAGAAGAGGAAGTAGCTTGAGGAGAATCGACCAAGTAAGGTAGATTAGGAGAATTTGGTGATGCAGATCTTGAAGAGCTAGAACTTGAAGATCCAATACGATTACGATAATTGAATTCGTCATTATATTCCGTCGAACCTAAAAATCCGGGATAGAAAGGTGATGACGTGTTTGATCTATTTCTATTCTGTAAGTCATTATCATTCTGACAAGTGGAAGAAGGGGGAGGAGGCGTAGATCGATAAGGCGAAGTGGTTCGCTTGGGCCCATCTAAACTTGTCGACATATTGGGTGAGTACGAGCCTTTAGAGGTAATACAGGGTTGTTGACCGAATGCCCTTACTTCTATCGAGCTTTTGTTTGTTATACCAGGATTTGTTTGATTACAAAGATACTATTGAGATTTGTAAATTGGTTAGGACGAGATCGCACAGGCTGATTCAATGTTTGTAACAAGCTAACGTTCATATCCTGCCCAAAACCACCTTGAGACTCATTGATCTGGATTCTGGTAGATTGTCTGTTCCTATGTGATTTCTACGATTCAAATTGATCAAAACGCGTAGCGCGCATATAAGTACAAAGAATGAAGTACAGTATCGATGCTGAATGAAAGGAGAAACTAGAAAGGGGTTTCGTATATTCATATGAGGTGCAAATGTCATTGGAATTGGGGTAATAATATGATACACATAAAACTAGAGTACACCTTCACGCGTATAACCGGGTTTCAGAGTGCCCCCTCACCCCTGAATTCATTCACTAGGTTACATTTAAACGTTAACCATAACGAGAATGAGCTTCAGACACGTAATTCGATGAGGTAAGCATATTCCATTCCTGTGCATTCAGTAGGTCGTCTTCGATGCAGATGTACATACATAGCAATTGTACGCGATGGCCGACCCAGAAACGAGCTCCTTTTGTACTCCGATTTGATGACAAGGTGCCTCGCTCCTCGTCCCTGGTTCCTACAAATATGCTTACAGCTGAACATGTGGGTTAATGATAACGAGCGTCCTTGGGTCCATGCTTCTGGTGTGGTGGATGGACCATAAGATTACATGAAATCATCATCGCTCCATTGTTCTTTCTCTGCAAATGCCTCCTCGGTGTACATGCCATCGTAAGACCGAGCCTTCTTTTCTTCTTCCCAGATCTTTTTCTGCTCTTGCTCCTTTTTCGCCTACACATGTTGAAATTAGCTGAGTACGTCTGGAGGTCATGAAGTATTTGATGCTTACCCTTTCGATAGCCTCGTCTCTTTTCTTCTTACCCTCTTCTCGCAGCCGCTCCTGTCTTTCCGACTCGTGGTCTACTTCCTTCTCTATTTTCGTCTTATTCAGTCTATTGACTATTGCATTATCCCGGGATGGCACATGTACTAAGGAATTGAAGGATAATTAGCTGGGAAAAGCTTGATGGGATGACTGTCCTCAGGTAGCGATGTCGCGTCACTCCATCTACTGCTACGTGATAGACTCTGTTCCGTGGTTCATGGGTGAAGACCATGACTTACTTCGCTTGACTTTTTTATCCGAATGAAATGACACTTGTCCAACAGCCATATCACCTGATTTCTGCTCAAGAATGTTCAGTCAGTTGACATTCAGATAGGCACTTTCTACCAGCCGGTCAGGTCTCACCTTCAGATTCGTAAACGGGGTATATATCACCTAAAACATATGTTCAGCTTATCTCGACCCGTCAAACTGGATAATTTGCCACGATAAGCTGACATACAGTTATATTATCCTTCTTATTTCCTAATGATGCATCAGCAGGTATCCATATAAATCGGGGTAAAGACGTCTCACCTTCTATACTGTTAGCTTTTACTAATTGAGCCAGATCCATGACTAGTGCTGGAGGTAAATTATCCCATTCTCCATGAGATTGTTCGGGCTTTTGCCGCAGGTACACATGAGCGGACGATAGTTTGCTAGTCGGATCATTAGCTCCTACCTATCATTGTATACTTCGAAGGCTTAAAAGTAGCTTACTCAACATGGAACCATATATCAGTAGGTAAACCATATTTCAGCAATTCTTCATCTATATAAGCGATGTTAGTTTGGGTCTACTATGGAAACGAAGGCTAACGGACGGACTTTCGACTTTATCTCTTCCCCTTCCATAACAATAGTGAGTCAGCTCATTTCAACGATGATCGCACACCAGCTGACACTCACATGTATATCGTCGCTGAAGGATTGACCGCTGTTCATCCTGTCAGCTCAATCTTCTGCCGAACGCTCACGACTTGGCTGTACATGCCTTTCGAAGTAAAGAAGATGACCATTATGACTATTCACAATCTCCTGTACTCGTCAAGTTCGTTGTACAGGTGAGTTGAGCATGAAAGTAACCTTGGTTGGGGACACGAATTGAAGAAAGAATGAAAATACAGCTTTGAAAAGTCAATTCCAAGTGAACCTCCTCCACCGGCTTTGTCTGAATACTGTACGGTGGTAATCGCATCTATTACCGTTATTACCGACCATGTGGCACATACAAAAGATGAAGCCCCGCATATTGATTTCTTTTAACATTAACACTTTCCTTGCATGGCTTCACGTCTAATGTCTGTTCGTTTTCATATTCAATCTCATACCGTCATCGAGTAATCACTGGCATTGCTGATAACAGTGATCACGAGGCATTAGTGCGGAGGAAATAGAGATAAAAATGTCATCCGTAAGCTATCTTTGAGTCTACCCGTCGTCATAGCTGACTTTGATCAAACCACTTTATAGATTGACGAGTTTGCGATACCGAATACGATACTTCGGCATTTTGATCTATCTTCCACACCATGGACTCAATTCACCTCTCCTGAGATAGAGGGTAAGAGGAGGAAATTACCAGGAAGCAAGCTTTTCTTTGATCGATTGTTAGAATTAGTTGGACTAGATGGTCAGTATACTATAGCTTTTCATTTTTGACGGAGTCCAGCTAATCTACGGCTTATTCACAGGTCATTCGTTATATCCCCCTAATACACCAGCGAATCTTCGAAGATTACTACACTCGATTCATTCTCTAGAACTTGATCGTTTGAAGAAAGATTGCTTCTACTACTATCTTCTGAAAGATTATGATGAATCGATAAATCAACCTTCAATGGAAATTGACGTTTCAAGTGAAGAAGATGATTTAGCGGTAATTAGCAAGATACCAAACGAAAATGTTAAGGGAAAATCGCAAGAATTTGCAAGAAGACGGTGTATGCCTTTGATGTGGAAGAGATTTATGGATGGATATTGGGCATTAGATCACGCTTTGTGGGAGGTGAGTTATCCTAATTCCGAAACTTGCGTTAAACCTGTCAAGCTGAGGAGTCTATTTGTGGTAATTTAGAACGCTATAGCTTCTCTGTCAGATCCAGCAATAACAACACTTAATTTCGTCCCATCAATCATCCAAACACTTTCCTCCCATGTCTCACCCCCATCTCAAGCATTATCCCTTATTCACAATTTTCTAGTCTCGGCTCATCCGGAACTAACGACACAAGAGGAGAATGATGTCCGTTTGATAGCGCTAGCTTCGACAGGAAGTATCCCTCAGGCGTTTTCTCTAATTAGAGCAAGTGGATCCGAGTCTGAACGTAGGCGGTCTAGAGAGAATCTGTGGTTATGGATATTAGGTTCACCTAGAATACCCTGTGGCCTCGTCAAATCTGGAGAAAAACACCAAGTCCAAACCAAATCATTGAAAGAACTCTTACATATCCCTCTATCGTTCGAAGAGAATACTCATCTGATTGAATTCTTAACTCATCCTCCTAGTAGGAGCATTTCGAGTACAGCTCTTTCCTTGCTTCATGACTTGATAACTTTACGTCTAATACACCAAGGACAATACTCTGAATCGTTGTTATTGGACAAACAATTAGCAGGTACAGGAGGAAATGAGAAAGATCGTCAAAAGCGCCGAGAAATGGTCAGAGAGTTTATCTCAATCTTACCAGAAGCTCAACGACTGGCACTGTCCTTGGATGTAGAGCAAAAGAAAGACGAAATCCAAGTGAATGGTAACGTTAATAGTGAAGATACAGATATGGGATCATCATGGATCAAAGTCAATTCGGATGGCCCATCTTACGCGGACATCGCTTCCGAACCTCCTTCCATCCCTACTCCAGCTATCCTTCCCTCTGCTCCTACAGGCTCAATAACGTCTACACCAGCTGCAACGGCTCACCCTTCCTCTTACCCAGATATCGCCCTTGTACCGACACCTATAGCTGCTCCGACTCCTATCCGACCATCTACCACCCATACATCCTTATTCTCCGCTGCCCAAAACGCACCTCTTCCTGCTTCACCTGCAAAACCCTCGTCCCCCTTCTCGGGACCACCAAGATTTGCAGCTGGATCTTCAACACAAGTCCCCTCGCCTAGAAGGGTTTTATCTGGAAGTCCATTCAATCTACCTCAATTATCTGCTTCGACGTCAAAGATTCAATCGAAAGGTAGTCCCGCGCCAGTGCGGAAGTTGCCTAAGACCATCATCAACGACGATGATGAGGAAGACGATGAAGAACGTTCTATATCGGGTAGGAGGAATACTAGCAGGAAATCAATAGGTAGACGGGAACTAGGTCGAGGCGTTTCCATGAGCGTTGAGCCGCAAGGAGAAGCTGAGCTTGAGAAGGAGAATCAAGGAATGGATATAGAAGAGAATCGTTCCGAGCAAACAGTAGCTTCATCGTCAAAACGACAAACCAATAATGAGCCTCCTAAATCTACTAGGAAGCCTAGAAAGGCAGTTTCAAACACCGGAAGAAACTCAACCCCTCCGCGGGAGTCTGCCAAAAGCACTGAACCAGTAACTCCCGGAATAAATGGTATGCCTGGATCATTTATGCAAGCTCAGTCAAAAGATAGTCAAGATATGCCACCACCTTCAACCATACCGAGAAACACTAGAGCGAATTCCAATGTCCCGGAATCAGTGAAAGGTAGATCAAGAATTACAAGATCAGCTTCAAGAGCAATTTTAGATGAAGATCATGATGAAGATTCAAAACCTGGTCCACCTTCGAAGAAAACTCGTTCGACAAGAAAACCACCAAGATCAAGTTTGGCTCCTAGTGAAATTACAGATGATGGTTCCGTAACGAACAGTGTTAGACGATCTACTAGAAGTATAAGTAGAGCTTCAACTGTTCAACCGTCTGAACAAGGTAGTCCGACACCTAGTATGAGTTCTGTAGGTGGAAGAAAGTCAACTAGAGGTAGTAGAGCTGGAAGTGCAACTCCCAGAATGAGTACAAGGGTTAGTAAGAGGGCTTAATCATTTGATATGGTTCTTGGCGTATGTAGAATCTACATCTTGAAACAGGATGCATATAGTATCAGATGATTACTGGAATCTTCGAGATGTCGAAGGTTTAAAAGTGAATGATATGAGCGGAACAGATCATCTTGTATCTGTTCTAATGATATGTTACAGGTAGATGTACAGAGCAATTTAATACGTACCAAGTATCTGATATCCAATATGGTCATATCTCTTCATCCGAAAACTTAGAGTAATACAGTATGATCATTTGATTGTCATACAAAGTGTTGAGATTTTCTCATGAGACAGGATTGGCAATATGTAGATGTGTATTCCCGAATGCTGTTGAAATGAGATTTTGTGAGGTAACATAATGAATATGAGATTAAGCAGGTTTGAAATCCAAATGTAATCTTCCCAATTCAGATCTAAACCTTTTCTCCATTGCTTCCTTCGCTACCTGGAAAGCTGTATAAGCTGGATCGTGTTGCTAAAACTCAAGAACAATAACGATGAAAGGTTTTGTTGTTGCATGATGAATGGTTTTGGTTTGTTGTTTATGAATCAAAGAGGGTTCTAGCAGATTGGAAGATGTGGAAGCAATTTGACCATAAAGATCTATTTGAATTCGAAACTATCAATATGGAGATATCCTGCAAGTCAAGCCAACTGTAAAATACTTGGATCACTTACAGACTCGGTGATTCTACTTTGATAATCAGAAAGTAAAGTTTCTATCCAGATACCAAGATATTTTGCACGATTGTATAATCGAGTAATTGAAATAGAGTAATCAAGATGAAAGGAAAATATACGATAATATAGGTGTAAAGGTGTAGAGGTGTATTGGTATTAGACCAACTCTTTGTGGAATAGGGTAATTTACAAAACTGTACCCTTCACCAGTATATAAATTATACCGCCAATTCCAATGCGATGTCTCTTGATGTTGTTCTCCTATCTATCTACTATCCTCTATACAACGATAAAGCTTGCGTATTGTTTGGCTTTGTATGCAGTTTTTAGATGAAATTGTTGATTGGGTAGTAAACTGTGACCGAGAGGGTTAAGCTGAAATATGTCTCCTGTTGATTTCGAGCATTGAGAATATACGAGTAGTACTGATGAGCTAGCTGGGTGATCAATCCTTTATTCATGTCACGACCATGAACAAAGAGATGAAAAAAGCTGTGCGGGTGCACGAGTCATTGTGGGGGAGAAGTAGTAGGAGGATTGTCTTGCCCATATGGGATGCGATACTGTTCTCATTCATCATGAACTTAAGAAAAGGCAATTACGACATGACAATCTGCATTACTATTGCGTATCTCTACAGAACCTGAGCTCAAAACTCCTTTTGTCGAATATCATACAGTAACAGAATATCCCTGTTAGACTTTACCTCCCGCTTCCTGTCCTCAAAAATCCAGGAATTTCAACGAACGGATTCTCATCATGCTTCAGCCATTTAACGAGTGCCGAACTCATGATGATTTCTATCACACACTTTGCCTTCTTCCTCATCAATGTAACGTTTCATCCATATCTCTCTCGCATTGAAATCAAAAACCCAGTGAATTTTGCCAATCGTTTGCCACCGTCTATCCGCATTTGTGTAAATCTACCACATTCCAACATTATAACATAATAATTGAAAACTTTGACTTGCCTTGTCAACCCAATACGTCATTAATCAAATTAAAAATATCCTAGGATCTTAAAACACAAAATCAAGCATTCAAATATCTTGCTCCACTTATTGATCGTCATGAACTAAGTGATCAACTGAAGGGAAATATACTTGCACAATTTGAAATTAAATGTCATACATCATTCCATCCCTAAACCCCTCAATTTGTTGATCAATGGCGCAAACGAAAAGAGAAAGGACAAGCTACATTCGTCAAATTGATTTGCAAATTTTAATTTAGTCCAAATTGTGTCCATTTAAAGGGGGGCGTAAGCGTTTGGATACATGTTTCTCGAGTCAAAGATAGAATTTTAAAGGAATACATACCTCATTTCATGATTTATCGTTCTTCTTAGTGATACTGACCCTTTAAAATGGTGCCACATTGATTTTTGCCGAGTTTTAAAGGCTATTCGAGTGATTTGAACTTGTTGTGGCGGTTGTAATATAGAAAACTCTAAATCATACAAGGATATCCTCAAAAGCGAATGTAGTTATGATTCAGAACATACATTTTCCATATATGCATTATACGCCATTGATGATACAAAAAAATCCTTTATCAGGTTTCAATGCATCAAATCGATCCGATTAAAGGCGAGGACTGATCGAACGGTTATACCGATCAATGTTCAGTTTGATGACAATGCAAAGGGTCAAAGTGTATTTAGTTTTTGAGCTCAGATCACAGGTACAAATAGGTACAATCCATCAAACAAACTATACAATCTTTCTTTTATGCCCTGTATCTAGGGCTAAACGTACGCATGAGTCTAATTTTAATTAACGAATAGACTCATATTTTGGAAACAATATCCTAAGACCGTACCCCGTTTCATCAATCTGACAGTGTATGAGATCATCACCAAGAGCGGTTGACCTGCATGCTTAACCCCACTCTATTCTGATTGAGCAATTGTGAAAAAGCCTTTCTGGTATGTATTCTATTCCGCTTTTCCCGAGTCTCATGTACTGCTACTAAGGGGTATGTACAATAATTATACAGTATGTGCATTTCCGTCTAAGGTTTATCTATATACAACATTCCCCCACCAGCTATGGGAAAGACTCCGAATAAACTTGCCCGAAAGTATTCCCACAATACCATATGTGAAAAGCAAGTAATCAACACTGTACTAAGGTGCCACATTCCCTTTAACCTTATCACCGTGCACTCCAGTCATCCATCATTTTCCTTACTCCTTCAATATGAGTTCATTTATACATCGTTTAAAGTCGTCACAAGCCTTTTCAGATTCGTATGAATACCAGTATTTCACAACTGCGAACGTACAACCTAGACAGTCATCAAAGAAAGTGTTCGGGAATCAGAGCTCAGTTTAACACCTGATTGGCATATATTTGGATCGGGTCGAGACATTACTACTTCTTAAAAGACTCACGTCGTAAATCCCAACCTTAGCACAATCACTCGGCCTCTTCGTTGCGTTCTTCACCTTTCTCAGAACCGGGCCTCGAAGGCCGACTTCCAGTACCCATACCGCCATCCATGGCAAGCTCTCCGATATCATCTGCTTGAATGATAACAAAATCAGCTAAGTTACCGACTCTTGCTTGACAATTGGACGATTGGCAACAACTCACATTGGTCATCTTGATTATATCTTCTAGATCTCTCTTGGGCCATCGCACTACTTTCCCCATGTCCCTCATCATGATCGCTATATCTCTTCCTCGCCATCGTAGTAGACTCTTCAGTGTCATGCTCCTCACTTCCGCCTCTTCCTCGACCTCCATTACTAATCTTTTTTCCCCTTCCCCTTCTCTTGATATTCGGCGCGTAATCGCAATGTCCATCAATATGTCGCCTCGAACACTGAGCACACGGCTTCTTCCCATCGCATTTCAACTTTCGACTTCGACAAGGATAACAAGAGATTTGTTGTCGCTTACCTCGCTTAGGAGGCGAATAAGAAGGGTTAGATTGGCCGGTGTGATGGAACGCGGTGCCAAAGTAGTCCGAAGCTGGAGGCGGATGAACGATAGATTGGGATGTCAGTAAGGCTGGAGTAGGTAAAGCAGATGGAGAGTGATTGGACCAATTGTGAGTCATGGGTAGTTGAGCGAGATGAGAGTCGATTCGTAGGTTGTCGTTACGTCTTTGCTGTTGTTGTACCTGAAGAGATCGAGGGGGAGGCATGCCGATAACTGGAGTAGAACGAGTGAGAGGCTCAGTAGATAGAAGTTGTTCTTCGGGGCGTGGATCATGTATCCTTATGTTGATATCTATGGGTGGAAGGCATATTAGCTTGTTTCATCTCATTGCAATGACGCAACTTACTCTTATTTCCAACCCTCCCATGACCGCTGGCCACATCTCTGATTGCATCTCTATACCCTTGCTCGTATCTTTGACTGTCGCCCGCCGACCAATTCCTCATGTCCCGCCTCCTGTCCTGATTAAGAATCAACAATATCTCAGTGTGACGAGGCTGATCAGGTCGAGGAGTGTAGCCGCCTGGGCGATTGGGAAGGGTAACACTGCGCTGCATCTCCGTAGAGTATCGTACGTTTCCACTTTGAAAGTTCACTTCAGACCGCCTGTCATCCGAAACATTTCTGGCGAAGCCGGGTCGAAGCGGGGAACTATCAAAGCAATATCAGCATTGATGATGAGTATCAGATATTATGACTCACAGCGCTTGACCGATTGTGGTCTCTGATAAATGAGGAAGATTTTGCTCGGGCCGACGTCGTACCTGCTGTTCGATCGGACGCGGTGGGGTAGAAGGTCGACTTCGATTTGGTGGAAAGGTTCTGAATGCATCTCTCGAAGGATGGGTCGGACGGGAGATATTGGAGTGATACGAATGACGTTGTGGTGTCAAGATAGGCCGACAGGGTGTTCTTACTCTAGGACCTCTTTCTTGAACATCACTGGCCTGATGAGCAGGTCTTCGGGGCGATGCACTTGACCTCCGAAAGGATGAAAGATCTGAAGAGGTCCTTTCTCTATCTTCGAGCCTGACGCTTTCCGATTGGTTAAGCAAAGTTGACAAGGACGCCGGTAATCGAGGTCTAGGTGATAGGATCTCATGAGATTGAGTTGGATTGTTGTTCGACCTGTCGGAGGATGGCATATCGACGTAACTCCTGGTTGTGCCAAAAGAATGGGGTACGTTGGCGAGAACAGAGCGAAGATCTTCTTGTTGATCGTGATGCGCACCTTGGGGTCTTGGTAGTAAAGATGGCCGCTGAATTTCAGGTGACTCCTCGCTGGCAAGCGACATGACCTATATCACAGTACAAGAGTCATGGGTGTTAGCGATGTTGTCCCTCGATTTCGACTCCGACATCTCGTAAAATAGCTAATTATACCATAAGAAATAAGAATGATGATGTAAAGTTCCTTGAAAGAGATTGTCGCACTCGAGACGTAATGGGTGAGTGTTTGTCAACTCCATGCGAGAAAGTTGACGTCAAAGAATACAAAGGTAGATCAACCTATGTAAGAACATGAGCCGGGAGAAGGGGAAAATCCGTGAAGATTTTCCCTCAGGCATCATCCTTTAAATATAGTAAACCAGAAAATTGGCCTTCTCAGAGTCGAAAATAGAAGATCAAAGACAACGGATCAGTATAGAAAGTCACTTACACTCTGTTTACACCAATTAGAAGGCGTTTAACCGTATCGAGAATGTGGCTGGCTAGGATGTGATGATAGTTGGTATTTCTTCAAGGTAGAATCCGATGGAAACCGTAAATAAATCGTATGAATCAGCATTGAGCTATATCTTGTAATATAGATGAATTTGACAATGATAGTGATTGAAATGACGAGAAAGCATCAGAATGATCGATTGAAAAGAAAAAAGATAAACATACATATATGGTAAAAGGTGATGATGATGATGAATTGTGGCTGAGTTGAGTATGGTCAATCATCGATCATTCGCGAACTGGAAACGGAGAAATCAAGATATTGTATCAGTAAGTAGATATTTGCTTATTGAAAATACTGTAGTAGTTAAATTTAGTCAAGTTGACGTAACCCCCTTTCGCTTTTCCTTTCCCTTACTATTTTGATGGATCTATGACTTATTGTCTTTGATCCTGATCTATGTCCCGATGTGGGCAAGAAGGGGAGGGGGTATCCTATGTCTTTTTCCAACACAGCAAAAATGTTCGGCTTACCTGATTTGGATTGAGAAACGCGTGGTTGGTGTTGTGTATTGTTGACGATCTACAAAAGTAATCCTTTCTTTTCGGAAATACATTGATTAGCGAGATTTCAACCTTCACTACCTAATCCAGGCCCATATGTCGGTGGATATAATCGATCGTAAAATTGGTTGTGTACTGTTAAAGTGTCAAGGTGTTGATAATTTATATTTCGGCGGCAGAGAAAACATATGTATATGTATTGGTCTTGAGTAAGGTTATCCGTGCGGTCTGGTATAAAGTTGGGAGATCAGGGATGGAGATTTGAAGCTGCTATATAAAGGTATCTTAGATCGGCTAAGATACTATTCACTCCCTTTACAAATCTGTTGGAATGTCAAAGTAGGAACGATGAAAGGTAGTTAGGGGTTCAGAAAGGAAAAGTCGTGACTAAAAAATCGCTCTTCTTTATATGTCTTTTCATGTTTTGAGATGTCACTATGAAGTCATTTCGAGATCACATATCTTGGAAGCGATGACAAAGACAAAAGGTATGATTCTTCATACGCCACTTTTGAACGATGATGAAATTCTACTATCTTAGCTTTATTTAGAAATTGAAGTAAATCGCCCTGCTCCATTTATCGGTTGTTTTGTTTCAAGAATTTAAGCGAAATTTGAAGTTGAACTCCAACGGCTTCTTGCTGATGATTTGATTCTGTTTTTTGGTTCTAACCAATGAGCGGATGATGTTTAATCGATAATGGACAATTTGAGCGATTTTCATTGTCAAGAAATGTGATATTCTTGTAAGATGGATCATATCATTTTGATTGATCAGATAACTTCGTGTTTCAATATAGCTCCGAACCCATGTGAGGTACAGCAAGGCGGAGTAAGATCAAAGGACCAAAGGAATGGAACCTTTTTTCCATATTCTCTGTGGTTCTACAGAGCTAATTCTCAATAGGGAAAGGGAAAGTGCATAAGAATGACGTTTATATTTGGCCACAAGGTATACGCAATCCTTGTCAATACCTGGAATATGCATATCTCTTTTATCGACCATGATCGGAAATGAAGATCATTTTCGATTAGATAGACTGGTTTCATCTAAAAGCTATAATTACTAAAATTTCTCCGATACGAGCTTGAGATATTCGTCTGCCTTCCTTTACGATTGATTACTCGTCTCCTTCTCACACAGTATGAGTGCGGGGTTATGGCGTCATAAGACCTTTGGAAGAAGCATTCGTCATACCCTGTTATTCTAGGATGCGAATATACAGGAGAGGTACCGGATGTAGATCACTTTTGGAGGGACTAGCTAAGTGGTAAAGGAATGCTTACAGTGTTTGGTATCGTGAGTGAGATAATGTACTGAACCCTACCCTAAAGCAGACATTCTTCACAAGTTGACATCGCTCAAGGGATGCTATTGCTCAAGGGTTATCAACGATCTTGATCTGGATTGACTGCTAAAATTGCTTATGGTCGCTAGGACAATCCTCACCAAGATCATACAATTACAGCTGACAGGCGATACAATACATTCTTTGCCTTCAAAGTAGATCTTGGAATAATCATTGTCTCACACTATCTTTTGACTATTAGCTACATGAAGGCTTGTTCCTGAGCATTCAAAATTCGATCAAACACCGATCTGTGTATGTTTTTTTAATATATCCCCTGATTCATAGCTGCTTGGATCATCTTGTCCGTGGTAATTTGAACGTGCGTGATCTCATCTCAAAAGAAAGCTGCGAAGAACTTTTTCGTTATTGATTGATGTGGATGAAACGTTTTTCCGAGACATATTGGTTTGGACCTTACTACTGTATATCTTGAACTAATGTTAATCGCTTGTACCTTGTTGTGTCTTTCTGGGTGGGGAAATGAAGGCACTTATGATGACTGTATTTGACCTGATATCAATTATCTCAAATTTCCAAATAAGGTTTCGGTGTACGTTCCACTCAAAGTGAGTGGGGAATTTCAAAACAGCTTATTACTTGTGCACTCATACAATACACCTACATTGACGTCAATCGCAGCGTTACAATGCTCTCATCGTTATGATCCATATTTCACTTTCAACTCGAACAAATCAATTTTATGACCATATCACCGGAAATCCATTAAGTCTTGTATATCATATGTACCTGACGGATCCTTAAGGGTAGGTGTCCAAAAAGCAAATCAAGGCGTAAAAATTGATAGAACAATGCGGCAATGCGAGATCAACGACGTCAGAATCTCATCTCCGTCAAAATCAACAACTTTACGCCCTATTTTTAGGTTATCTATTCCTTATTGCCACGCTCAGCTTAATCTCTCGCCCGAATAAAATAAACTCATGATGGTGAATCAATTGTACCTATATCCAAGCGTACTTTTGCGTTTGGACTATATCAGCTGAAAGTGGTTTATGCGTTTTAGCTTTATTTAACTTTTTACCCCACTTCAATAGTAATTTGATGTCAGTAAAATAGCATCCGAAAAACGGAGATGATGATTCGCCACTAACTACCCTTATGGTGAAGCTCAAGTTGAAACCTAGACCTGATCAATTTACGTTATATGCTGGATGATATTTTAATGCATCCATGTACACGTATGACGGAGGTTCCATCAATCTGTCGTGAAATCTTATAGCTACAAAGTATGACTGTAATCTGACAGCCGATGTTCTCTAATTCGCCTTGTTCGAGGATATAACAAAATACCCTTCAATAAGATCTTCGTCTTTCGTCATGTCATTGAAAGGTATTCTACTCTCATACTGACTTTTCATATTTGGGACACTAAGGCGCAAGCTTGGAGATATCGGCAGATTTCGCTTTACCCTCCAAAATCAATTCTGATAAAACCTTTCCAGTACCCGGACCTTGTGTTATTCCCCAACAAGATAACCTATGATAACCATTCATCTTTCGATCAGCACAGGTTGAGATAGCGCAACAAATCATAGTCGAGGCAACTCACCCTGATCCCACATAGACACCTTCTACGCCTCTAACTTTACCTACTAATGGTCTACCACGATCTGCAATTGGTAGGAAACATGCTTGTTCAGCAACAATCTCGACTTTCTCTTCCGGAGTGAAAACGCTCGATAATGCTTGAGCCTGTTTATGTAATTTCTTAATCGCAGATTGAGATGGTGAAACTTCGGCAGCTGTTGGTGGGAGTGGCTCGTCGTCTCCTGCACCACAACTGAAATAAGAGATCAGCTTTTAAGACTTGTGAGACAGCAAAGCTGTAGATTAAGGATGATCTTTCGATAATTTTGTGCTGATACTCACATATAGGTTGTACCTGTAAGAGGAGAAGTTCGACATTTTCGTCAATATGACTTCTGGAGTATGAATCGTGTCAGTCGGCTTGACTCACCATCTGGCCTAGCATAAACTTCAGGTTCACCGGCACTACCATCTACCATAGTCATACTAGTAAACAGACAAGTAGCTGAAAGTTGTTGCTGTGTCTTAAGAACGATTGAATGAGCTCTATGACCTTGTACACCTAATTTACTGCCGACTTTATTTCCTAAAAGTTGTTCTGATAATTTTCCTGTCCAAGGTCCAGCAGCTATAACTAATTGATCAATTTCAATTTCTTCTTTTTCTCCATTCTCCTTTGTATAGTTAACAGATTTTGGACTTTGATTTGTATTATCCAGAGTTAATGAAGTTGCTGTACCGATTTTTACTTCAGTCGAAGGTTGTTCCAGGAATTTTTTGGTAAAGAATTCCGTAAATAACCTAGGATGTACTTGAGCTGTAGTTGAATGAGATCCTAATGATCTAGATGAATGGACTAGACCGTCTGCTAGCCAAGGTAAGGGTGATGGTTTTTTGGATTTCCTAGTAGCGTCTGTTTCGATTGACTGAAAGTTTGTGAAATAATTAGCCTGAGTAATAACTCGAATGGCTTGTAGAGGAGCACGGGAAAGAATTACTTACGAGAGTATCAACTGTTCTGTAACCCCATTCATCTTTTCCATTAAATTGCTTAGCCAAATCCGCATGAAGGTCGTAACTCATGGCACTAAGATCGGCAGTGGCACTTCCATGCCAATCTTTAGCTAAGAATCCACCTGAATAACCTGAGGCAGCAGCTGCAATCTTAGTTCCTTCCAATAAAGTGATTTTGGTACTTGATAATCTTGCTGAATGAGTAGCTAAGAAATAAGCGGTAGATACTCCGCATATACCTCCTCCTATTATCAAGATATGTTGTGGTGCTGCAGGAGCCATCTTGTCTGCCGAAAAGATCTCGATCAAGGCAGAAGGTATCCAGTTGTACAATGTAAAGGTATCACTTGAGTTGATTCTTTTTAAATGACGGAAAGAACAGGAATGATGAAAAATTTATTGATGAAATAGGGCATATATAGGTGACAGATGTGGTATATTTTCAGTTCGACGTCATAAAATCAATCTCCGATATCAACCGTGGTAACGTGTACAACCGTGCCTGAGTACATATCTCCACCACACGACAGACAGCTAGACCTAGTATCCCCCTTGGCATGACCTCAATTACAATATATCTGATTGACATAATACCACCTGCTGAGCATAAGCAAAGCAAGCACGAGCGACACAACCGAATCTACTGGCCCTTAGCACCATGTCAGCTCCATCAGGTATCAAAGTACCACCTTCGCTCACTTCAGCTTTCTCGACCGCTCGTAACGATGCAGGAGATGTCCGAGCTTTAGTATTTACTATTGAAGGGGGTGAGTAAGATTGACATTGAGAACGGGTGTGATCTCGTGCAATGAATCAGAAGGCTAACCCATACTTCTGAACATGATTCGTTCTTCAGAATCGTATACGCACTTGACTACTGTCAAACCGAAATCAACATATAAAGACGATATTGCACTTTTACCTGAAACCTTACCATCTTCGAAGACTCCAGCTAGTTTCGCGTATAGGCTAGATACTAAGGATGGAGGTTTACATGAATGGATGATGATCACTTTTGTTCCGGATGATGCAGGTGTGAGTAGTTTGATGTCCATTATTCTCATCTGTAGTCTCAATTGTCTCACACTCGTATAAAAGCTTCGCGCTTTTTGAGCTTTAATCGGTTCTTCTCTTGATCGTCAATCGCACAAGCAAGACATAAGGAGATTTCAGCTAAATTACACCTTTAATCACAGGTTCGAGCTAAGATGCTTCAAGCATCTTCGAGATCAGGTCTTCTAAAATCACTCGGAGCTAATAACTTCAAGCACGATTGGTTTGCTACTTCAATAGTGAGGTTTGACCCAGCTTGACATAATGGAATTACCACCAACTGAATTTGCATTGATGTACGCAGAATGACCTCACACCTACTGCTTTGACCGCACACTTGAATCACCTTGCCTCTCCACCACCTCTCTCGGCCTCTGAGGCTGCTCTAGCTGAAGTTAGAGAAGCTGAAGCTGCCGAAGCTAAACGAGCAGCTCTTGATCCTGAGACTGAGGCTAGACGACGTAAAGTTGTGGTAGGACTAGGTGGGAAAATGGAATGGGGAGAAGGTGTCGAGGATGCGCTCAAAAAAGTAGCTAAACGAAGTGATGAGGGCTGGGTCGTTGTACTTGTAAGTTTCGTTCTTTAAACTTGTTTCATTAACTTATTGAAGCTTTCGACATTGATGCTTCCCGAGCTGATATATCGGAATTGCCCAAATTAGGAAATTCCCGCTACTTCAACCAGCGCACTAAGCTTGGTGACCTCTGAATCAACAACTCCTGCTCAATTGTCCTCCAGAATTCCCGCCAAATCTCCTTCTTATGTATTTTACTCTTATCCTACACCACCTTCGTCGACACCTTCTCTCAAAACTCCGGCCAAATTAGCGGAACAGAGAAATACCTTCCAGGCTACCACTGGTGGAGTTAGGAATGTACCTCTATCCAACGCACCTCGTACTGAAGATGACAATGGCGAGTCTAAAGCAACTGAAAAGGATGAAAATGCTGAGGAGGCGGATAAGCAGGAGGAAGAACCTGAGGCCAAGACAGCTGCAGAACCTCCTGTAGTTGAAGATCAGGGTAAAGGACGAGTCATTTTCATTTATGTTTGTCCGCCCTCTTCGCCTGTGAAGTACAGGATGATCTACTCTACCAGTACAAGGAGTGTTCGACAAGATGCTATGGACAAAGCAAATGTGGATATAGTAGGCAAGGTATGTTATACCAAATAGTCGCGGAAAATCATGCTATATTGCGGCTGACACGACTGATATCTTTAATTTAGCTCGAAACTTCCGACCCACACGACCTTACGGATGCCCAATTGAGATCAGCCCTCCCCCCTACTAGGCCCACCCACTCAAGCTCTCTTCCGACACCTACCTCGACTTCAAGCATCGGAAATTCCGCAAGGCCATTCGGTAATCCATCTTCCGCTCAAGCCGCTCCATTCGGCGCGCCAATCGGAGGAGCTTTCGGTAGACCTCGTCCACTCAATGTACCTAGCAGATCCGCGACTCAGATTCCTTTACCCGCAAGTGGACCTATCACACCTGTTGAAGGAGCAGAGGAGGGGGACAGTAAAGATAATATACGAAGAGCGTTTGATGCGTTTGGTCCTAGAGTAAATTCGCCTGGTGGAGGCGGTTTCGCGAGACCCAAACCAGCTGGTAGGAGATAATTTCACGTATTGGCGTAGTATAAGATGAACAAGAAACGTTGTAAATATCCATAAACCGGTCATGTTGGCCATATGCTCTGGATGAAAAATGTCATGAACATGGAATTATTCATTATAGGATGGAGAATGCCACATGTAAGGATCGGTTCAGGCGGTTAGTTCATTAAGCCGTGCCTGCACGTGGTTTGAGATGTTGAATTTCTGAATTTCAGCATTTCAACGATTTAATTTACTCGTATGTTGATTGTACTCATATTGCTTCTTTTCGCATATTCTTTGAACAGACTTTCGCCAAAGCAAAAGTACCTACACAAAGGTGCACAAAGTATTCTCTCTCTCAGATTCTACACACTAAAAATTTGGATACAATGGCTCCTACTGCTCCAGAAGCTGCTACTCAAGGATTACCTCCTGTAGGGGAGATGACCTCCAAGGATTAGTGAGCATCAATACTTGCTTGTCGAGGTAAAGCCATGCGCTGATGAATGATTTCCTTGAAATTTAGCTATGCCGATAGGTGAGCTGTGATGTCCCGAACAAAGTCTGATATGTTTAGCTGACAATTCTTAACCTTCCAATTGTCAAGTTACGCCCACTTCGGTAAGTGAAGATCTGGCTGTTTAATTCGTCCCAGATATTCATCTTAACTCGCCTGCGTGGTGTTACGCTAGTATACTGATGTTTATTGTAAATGTATAGGTATTCATGAAGAGATGTTGAAAGACTCAGTCAGAACTCTTTCTTACAGAGACGCTATAATGCAAAACCCTCATTTGTTCAAGGGAAAGACCGTTTTAGATGTGAGTAGGCTGGCATTTTGATTTTCATGTTATCTTATTCTGAAAGACTGATGAATTATATGGTATTCAATCCGTAGGTCGGATGTGGTACCGGTATCCTATCAATGTTCGCTTCTAAAGCAGGAGCCAAGTTGGTCATTGGTATTGATATGTCAAATATCCTTGATCAAGCTGAAAAGATTGTTCGAGCAAATGGATTCTCAAAAGATGGTAAGTCCCTCTTCTCGATCTCTCAGCACAGTTGAGTATTGATATCCGCCTGTCTTAAAGAAATCGTTTTGTTGAAAGGAAAATTGGAGGATGTTGAATTACCAGTCAAACAAGTGGACATAATCATTTCCGAGGTATGTCTGTTTTCCAGGTGTTTGGAAAATGCCGTTTCCGAGGTCTTGCATGAGCTGATGATGTTCTTTAGTGGATGGGTTACTTCCTTCTCTACGAGTCCATGCTCGATACCGTCCTTCTTGCTAGAGATAAATACTTGACGCCAGATGGATTACTTTTCCCAGACAAAGCTACCATCTTCTTGGCTGCTATTGAGGACCAAGATTACAAGGACGAGAAGATCAACTGTGAGTACAAGATTTGCGAGAAGATGAACTCTGTTCCTTTTGTGCATATACTGATCTGCCGGACATTGTAGACTGGGATAACGTGTACGGATTTGACTATTCATGTATCAAGGAAATTGCTCTCAAAGAACCATTGGTCGATTGTGTTGAACTCAAATCAGTCGTCTCACACCCATGTGCCATCAGACATATCGATATCAAAACAGTGACAAAAGAGGATCTGGCTTTCAAAGTGCCATTCCAACTTAAAGCCACCCGAAATGATTGTAAGATATGCATCGCTTATCTTCACCGATTTGGTCAGCTTATTTGGATGTTATGTTAGACGTTCACGCTTTCCTCGGATGGTTCGATATCTCCTTCTCATGTTGTCATAAACCCATAAATTTCTCCACCGGTCCTCAAGCTAAGGTGAGTCTTATTCTGAAATGCTTCCTCTATATCTGCTCGGTTGCTGACGATTTGGATTCAGTACACCCATTGGAAACAAACTGTATTCTACACTCCTGAAACACTGACGGTATCCGTAAGTTCAACCTTAGCTGTTCTTTCGACCGTCACAGATCTCTCTTCCAAATCGCTGACACTCATCCTCAATGGTAGGAAGGAGAAACTATTCAAGGTGAATTGACATGTGCACCAAATTCTCGAAACAACCGAGATCTAGATATCGTAATCGATTACGAGGTCGTAGGAAACGAGCCTATAAAATCAAAGATGGTTTACAAGATGTAAGTAAAGCTCGGAATTTGAGTGCTGTAGAGGATGAACTGATATCTGACTGTCAAAGGTCATAATCTTCTCATCTCATCTCGCTTCACTGTCAATCTCGGATCTCTTCTTACTTCGATCACACCTCGATAGGTATTAAGTATGCTTGTAGGATCTAGCGAGATCGCCGGCGGAATAGGTTTGAGAAAGGGTTTCAGCGTAATTTCAACATATATTCTTATACCCAAGATATGCATATTCTCATTCGCAACTCATTGCCCATCTGCTCTTACTTCTGCTCAATGAGGAATGCCATTGTCTTGCCATTTCATTGTGGCAGACGTGTCGACACCAATCACTATGTGAAACCAGGTAATGAGAGATTGCTAAGTCATGCATGAATACAGTGTGAGATCATGACCAAGTCCCTGATCGGTGCCGCATTTCGCCTTTGCATAATCTATCAATAGAAAATTCATAATCTGCTAGATATCATCAATCGTTTTCTATAAATCAACTAATTTGAATGAATCAACTCATATGAATAAATCAACTTATCCACCAATTCTTTTCCTTTCTCCCCAAGCTTCATCAACTTTATTTAATTCATTTTGAATTTTTTTAACACCTAATTTTCTAGCTTTTCTAGCTTCAATCCAATTTGAATTATTTATATTTATACCATCTAAATCTAATAAAGCTTTTAATAAATTTTCACTTAATCTTGCATGTTCTTTTTGTAAAATTTCAAATTTTGGTATAATTTTAGGTTTATTTAAATTATTTGATGATGTATTAGTTTGTGAAATAAAAGTTAAAATTGAAGGAATTAATGGATTTAATAAATTTTCAATTAAATTATTTATCCATTCAATTAATATATTTTCTTGATCTGTTTCAGGTTGTTGAATTTTTTTCTTAACAATTCCTGCTCCATTAGATTTATTTATTGTATTTTCATTATTTCCTCCATTAGAAGAAGAAGGTGAAATTGAAGGTATATCTCCATTTTTACCTATTAATACTAATGTTGATCCATCTTCTATACCATATGAAGATATTGTAAGTGATGAATCTTTTAAAACTGCTCCTTTGTATATTAATTTTAATTGATCAAGAGGTAAAGAAGTTTGAGCGGAAAGTGTTGCGAGAAGTGTAGAAAGTGGAGTTAAAGATGGTGAAGGGATTGGAATATTGAATCTAAAGTTGAAAAGTTTAGATCAGCAAGAGTTTGATACGTTGTTAATCAGTAGACTCACTTTTCTTTACCCCATTTCACCTGAATAAGAATTTTTCCTTCCTCCCGCTCGACTTTAGCACGCCGAAAAGGATTGAAGAATGACATTGTAAGGGATTTCCCTATCAAAAAGGGAGTTACTAAGAGGGATATGACAGTCAGCGATGACTATCATCTGGTTTCATGAACTCAACAACGGGAGTTGTGATCCTCCGACTGAGTCTGCTTTCGATTGTAGATTTACATATTGGAGACAGTACGAAAACTCACGGAACGTATCGGTTATGGATGACACTTTGAACTCGAATCTATATAACAGTTCCGCAGGCCGCTATGTATCTGTTGAGTTGTGGCGATGATTCTGTTTTCTGATTGTCTTCGAATGTACGCGTATTAATGAACAATGCCACGATGATATGGATGCTAGAAACAAAGCATAGATGAAAAGAAAAGAACGTCATTAAGACGACAATGCTGCAAGTAATCTGGTATGCGATCTCGACCACGTGCATGATCCTGCGCCCGTGTAAGTGTGTGGCAACTTGGTCAAACACGCCAACTATTATTTGAGCATGAAATCGAAAATACATGCTCCCCGTGAATATTAACCCGTGAATATTAAAATATATAACCAAATACCTCGATACACCTTATTATATTATGGGAATGTAGAAGATAGAGTATAAGTGGGAAGAAGCCATTATACATGACAAGAACTGAAAGATATTACAGGCGGTCAAAAATGACTGTGGCGAAGAGGCGGCTTTTTCTTTCCCCTCCCTCCACTCCCCTCTTTCGACCATCTACAAGACTTTCCAATCACATCCAACCAATCTCGAGCTTAGACAGTAGTTTGCATGGCGTTGGAGTTGGCAACATCGTGATGTTGTTCGTGGCCGATCTTCTCGTGGGTAGAAACGGGTAACTTTCCATCTTGAGTGAGACCCATCTCGGCGGCAAAGGTGGAATGGGGCTTCCAACCAGCAGATCGTCGAGGAGATCCACATTCTTCCATCATACGGTCAACTTGCTCCAAAGTTAATCCTTTGGTTTCTGGGTAGAAATTTTAGACGTTAGCGACGTTCCCAGGGTTCTGTGAGGGTTGTGAGAGCCCTCAAGAGGCTTGGGGAGGTAATCGAGAAGGAGAAAGCAAGAAAATCGAAATTAAACTCACCCCATACGAGGAAGTAGGCATAGACGAAGCAGATGACACAAGTTGATCCCCAAATGAAGAAGACCTTTGAACCAAGGTTGGCCTCGTCGGTACCAACCATGTAAGGGGTGATTACGGCAATGATACAGTTCCAGAACCAGTTGGAAGCGGTTGAGAGACCAACACCTCGAGATCGGATTGGGATTGGGAAGATTTCACCGATACATACCCAAGCACCAGGTCCCCAGGTGGATGCGAAGAAGAAGATGTAAATACAGATGAATGAAATTTGAGCTTTGACGACGGATGCATCTCCAGGTTTGGCGACACCGATGATACCGACGATGAATTCACATATTAACATTCCCAAAGCACCGTAGATCAAAAGAGGTCTTCTACCGAATCGCTCGATTGACCAAAAAGAGATGGGAGTAGAGCATACGTTGACCAAGGTAGTGATTAAAGAGATCAAGAATGGGTTGGAGATTGTACCGAGATCCTTGAAGAAAGTAGTACCAAAGTAGAAGATGAAGTTGACACCGGTCCATTGTTGCATCATTTGCAAAGAGATACCAAGAAGAGTTCTTCGTAAGTTGGATTGAGGATTGGAGATAGAACCACTGAAACAAGCTGCCCATGAACCGAACCAAGTTTGAGATGGGATAAGTTCAGTCTCGTATTCGTGGTTGGCGATAATCTCGGCAATTTCCTCTTGGATGTAAGGAGACTCTTGTGGTTGACCTCTAACTCGAGCCAAAGCTTTTGTAGCTTGATCGAGTTTACCGTGTTTAACGTACCATCTTGGTGATTCGGGAAGAAGGAAAAGACCAATAGCGAGAATTATGGCCCAGGCGAATTGAATGGAGATCGGAATTCTGTAAGATCCGGTATCGAGTCTGTTTTGAGTAGCGTAAACCACACAGGATGCCAAGAGCAAACCGATGGTGATACAGAATTGGTAACCTGATACGATGGCACCTCTAACCTTTCTTGGGGCGATCTCGGACATATATAAAATAATGATGGCGGAGACGAAACCGACACCGAAACCAGCGATAATTCGACCAGCTACTAATAGACCAAGACTTTTGGAGGCGGCTTGAAGGATAACTCCAACAATGAAGATACCACAACCGGAAATGATGGTGATTCTTCGACCGAAGTAATCAGCCAAATCACCAGCGATGATGGCTCCGAAGAAAGTACCGGCGGAAAGAATGGAAGTGATGAGGGATTTTTGCCATGAAGGAAGGGTGAAAGCATCTTTAGTAGCTTGGGAGGCGTCGGCTGCAGGGATGGGGATACCAGTGTAGAGGTTGATGAAGTAGTTCATTCCCAAAACACCGTTCATGTACCCGGAATCATAACTGGTAGTATGTAAATCTTTTAATTAGCCCCGCGCCCGACGATTATTTTCAGCGATCGATCTAGTAAACAAACTCACCCAAAGAAAATACCACCGAATGAAGCGAAGACACACAACATGTAAGCTTTCACGGTCACGGGGGCCTCTACCCGTTCTGGGTTAGTGGCCGCCTGCAGAACAGTAGCACCACCTGGCATGTTGATTGATTGGCTGGCTGCTAATAGGGGAGAAGAGTAACTATAAAAAGGCCGATCCTTTAGCTGACTATCAATTTTGAGGGATGTCGATAGCAAAGTATGCTGATAATGTAGGAGTCACGCACTGTGTTGTGAAAGTTTGTCGATTGGCTAATTAGCTAGTTTGAAGGATAGAAAAATAAACAGAAGGGAGATGTAAAAGTCAGCTGAGTAGCGATTGTTTATATATTAATTTTTTTTTAGTTTGAGCTTGATGGCGGCCAAAGAGTGATTCAAAGGGAGTCCTTTGTGATTGGTCTTGGAATTATTCAGAGACGCGATGCGGTAAGAGTGTATGATCATTCGCCTGATTCGGATAAAGACACTTCTTCTCTTTGTTTACCGTAAAATACAAAAAAGAGAAAAAAACCACCTCGATTTGTGCCTGATTGAAGTCATACACCTGAAAATCTAAACGATCGACCTTCAAAATGGGGCAACCTATTCCGGGGCAAAAGCGGCAGCAGGTGAGGATGACTCGGAGTACCACCCGTAATTCAAAAAGGGTTTACGCACTTTTACCCAACATCCTTAGCTCGGTACGGACCTTGCCTAGCCTCGTTTAGACATTTAAACATTAATTTTGACCAAAACTGAGTCAAAATTTCATCGGTTGTGATGAAATGGTTGATAGCCGGAACTGAAGAAACATCCTTAATTCGTACATTTTTCTCGTTATTTTCATGAAATATCTCAAAAACATGTGACTTTCTGTTCGTTTTTTACTCAATAGTATGTCGCATGTGTTTCTAGGTAGGGGAAATTCAAACACCGCAAAATGAGTCCGCTTAGCTGTTTTAGCCTCTTTATTACGGCAAGCCACTTACCCCGTCTATTAGGTAATTACCATGCGGTAAATGCGGTTATCTCGATTGGTTTTCCGAATTTAACGGCGTCGCAATCGATGTGTGAGCATGCTTGATCCCGTCTACTTGGTACTCTTGATCTAAGCTCATATCCTCCTGGAACCTCCACACATGGTCGAATAGATCCCCAACAGATCTCTGGGAACAGCAAAAAAAATGACATGAGCCAAGTATTATTGCTTGCTGATATTACTTAATCGAATTTAGAAATCCCTTTCAATTCATGCAGTTCCAGTAAAATAGCAAATGAATGCACTAGGAACATGAAACCTAAAAAGACTATTCGGAGACAACACTATTTCCTGTCCGACAAGACACACCTTTCAACGCGCTCGCTATAAATAATATATGGCCCCGAGATCATGTTTCCAATTCCCTTCTGCCTCAGCTTGTTGATCATGAGAGCAGGGACTTTTGATCGAGAAACACTGCGGTGACCCCATAGCCGCCAATAACGATATTTTCAGGGAAAAGTTCACCAAAGCCTCTCTACCATCCCGACGGTTCTTACACGCCCCGAAGTTCCAGGACTCAAGATGCTGCGGTAATAGTTCTTCCTACGAAATTTTCGTAAACAAGCGTCGAGACCAGAACGAACCCACAATTTGGCGTACGGTTTTCTGTTCTGCTTACTACTCAGCAAGATGATTATGGAAAACTACGAATTCAATCGCTCGGAAGTATTACGAACATGTTCAATCACAGCCATGGTTGAGAACGAATTTGTTGTTCCGGAAAGGCCGAAACTTACTCAGGAATCGATGCCTGAAACGTGAACTTGGGCTTTCACCAATGTTCCCTTACTGAGCGTTGAGAAGGATCTTCTTTTTTGGAAACTGTTGAAGCGAATATGATCCTGCTGGTCAAGCGACGGGTCTCGGCAAGCAAATCTTGATTTCCCCGGCATCTTGTCTACCCATCCGAAACCCCCTGGGGCAGCTTAACTCCTGCAGATTAAGCGAAGAGATCTGATCAATTGAATGTCGATTGCTCCTCCACATAGTGAGTGCGGAGACTCTGATGGGCTCAAGGGGGTCAATTACATCACAAGCGAGCGCGTCGGGGATGTGCAAAGACAATGGCTCATAGTTTAGGCTGATTAGTAGAGATGCCTAGTCAATATTGAAAAGTGTATCGATTGTGTAACTAATACATGCTACTACAGAGTCATCTATAAACAGACCTACCCCTTATCAACTGTACTGAAAAATGCTATGTTACTTTTACGTCAATCAAAGAGGCTTTACGCTTCTAATTCTTGTTATATTATTTAAATTTTAGATGAGACTATTAAATTGGATGATGCGAGTTCGTTGTATTGAAAATGTCCATATGCTATACATAATTTAAGCCTTGACTTGAGGCCATTTAGAGGCCTCAGCAGCCAATCGGATAGCCCAAGTGAGTCTAGAAATGATCGTCAGCCTTGAATCCTCTGACAAAAAGCGACAGCATTGGAGACTCACTCGTAAGTCTTGGTGGCATCTTCGAAAGAAGAAAGGATATGAGGGTCTGGTCCACCTTCAATACAGTCAATGAAGTGAGATACTTCAGAGAAGAATGGATCGTCGTCGGTGAATGAGTGTCTTTCCTCGTGATCATCTGAAAAGGGGTTATCAGCTACATATCAAATATCATGAATTAGTCAAAGCTCACCTCCAGGTCTTCGAACGTAAAGAGTTGGACTTTGGTATGGGTCCACAAGTCTCATGTGGTAACCTGTCACAAAAGATATCAGCTAAACGGCCCCTCTCCTAAGTTCAAGATCTTAGTGAAGCTCACCATCGGCCCATACTTCCAATTCACAAGCGTAGGCAGTTCCTTGCAACGCTACAGCATGTTGGAAGGAACCGACAGCACCGTTGGCGTATTTCCATATAGCAGAAGTGAGTCGAGGGATACGAAGTTCTTCATCGATTTTGCTCTCATCAATTGGAACTTTGGATAATCTTCCTGGTTCCTCGTACCACTCAACCGATCGGGCGCTAGCGTTCCAGTCGGAGTCAGACTTGTAACCCTGCGGTCCTCCTTCCACCGATTGCGATAGAACTCACACAACACTGTCGATATCGACGTCACCACCGAAGTATCTTGACAAATCACAGAAGTGAGTACCTTGTTCGATAACAGGTCCCATATCGATAGCCTTGTTCCACCATGCGGGCTTAGCAATAGCCTCATAGGCACACGACTACATGTCACGGCCCAACATCAGCTGACAGTGATCTACGCCGAGTTCATCATCACTCCACTTACGTATCGAGCGTTGGTAGCCATCACAGTAAGGTTATTTTCGTGGATGATTTGCTTCATTTTTTGCACACAACGGAGGTATCGAAGCATGTAACCGACTGATACAATGTTACCGTTCTTTACAAGGGCATCGGTCACATCCTTGGCGGCTTCAACGGTACCGGTACCAACGGGCTTCAAGCGATAACATTAGCTTGATATTCAGTCGCTAAGGACAGCTGACTTACCTTTTCAATGAAATAAGCTGTCTTAGGGAAAAGTTTGAGCAAATTGATCTCGAGATCGGTACCCTTAGTAGTACCACCTCGATATGCTGGTGGACAACCGACTACAATGGCGCTATAGTGTTTGATCAGCGACATACGTCTTCCCTCCTGAGCCGTAATTATAGCTTACTGAGGATCAGCTGCCTTCGAGCTCTTCAATGCAGCGTGGTAGTCTTCAATGGTTCGGAAAACTTGGGTATCCTTATAAGCAGATTCCACGAAAGATTGCCTCTTTCCATCAAGAACCTTTTCCGCTCGAGCTGTGGATGGATCGATAAGGGCGGTGACCTTGAGCCTTCGACCAAGCTTATGTTCGAATCGGAAAGAATGGCTGAAAATCCGTTGATGATTAGCGCGTAATGATCAAAAGTGATAGTGGGGAACCGGCTCACTTCCAAGGACCTTCGTCTGAACCAAACATGATGTTCTAAAAAAACTTGGTCAGTAAGGTACACGTATATGAACAGAACTGTGCTATGATCCACTTACACCAGCACCGATCATAACAACGTTGAAGTCGGCTCCCGGTTCAGGTGGTGGATGACTGAACATTGCACCGTCCGGGGCCGTTGCGGTAGTAGCGATTGCACGATTTTGTATTTGATAAGAGATTGTCGATGTGACGTTATCGACAGTCGATCGGGCATGAGTATGACGGGGAAGGAGCGGAGTGGATGTCGAGAGGCAACGATTGCATTGCGATTGTTGAATACGTGGAAGCAGAGATCGGGTGAAAGAGGCAGATGTAGTGAAAGTTCGTGATGAGGAACCACCAAATCGTATTAATGGTGGAAGAGCCGGCGAAGCAATAGTGCGAAGATTTGGGTGCATGTTGGTGGATATGAGTTTGACGAATGGTTTGGTCAATTGGTTGAAGTCAGATATATTGTGAGTTGAGGGGAAAAACCGGAATCGAGTCGACAAAATGTCGGTCGAGTATATATATTCGATACCAAACAAAGGTTATAACAATTTTGGGGTCAAGACGATGGATATCGGTTACGACGCCGGATGATGCGAAGATGATCGACCAGGTCCAATTGTTGTAAAATTCAATTGTAGTCGTAGTGGGAAAGGCAATTGAGTGAGGGGCCAACGAATCAGTTGGAGATTACGAATAAAGGAGAGTTGCGGGGTACAAAGGTAATAGTGTTTCAAAGTTAATTTTGTATGCGTGTTACAAAGGAAGAGGATTGTTCGGACATTCACCCAAGGTGTCAATTGAGTGGTTGATATTCAAGGGGTCGATAAAGGTATTTGTAAAGATGTGATAACGAGAACAAGGAGAAATGAGAGATCAATAAATTTCAAGAGTGAAGAAGGGGTAAATTATGTTGTTGATAGCAGAAGTTGCCCCGCGTGGAGGTAGATATTAGCCGCAAACCAAAGGGAGCGGTCGACGAGTAGTCAAGACGACAAAAGAAAGGGAAAGGGCCAGTAATTGCAGCCGATATATATTATTTTTAGTTTCGGGTTGAATGGTGTTCAAGCGAAGAGATTCGTTTCGGCCGGATCAGACAGAAGGATGTTGAAACGAAGGTCCGTTTGATAGAGTTGATATAGGGTCAGCAGTAGAAGTTATTCAAACGAATTTCAATCGTTGGTGTTTAGAATTTACGAATATTTTACGAGGAATGGGAAAATGATCAAAAGTTGACAGTGGGGGTTTTGATGTTTTTAAAGAGGTCCAAGAAGAAGACGATGGATTCGAAACGAAGAAATAATCAGAAAATTTGAGTTGTTATTCGAAATTATGACGTCGTTAAGAGGTGTGAAACGTGTAGCAAAGGATCAAAAGATGATATGGTTTCGGATGATCGATTTTAGTGATGTTTAGTTGAAAGGTAAATGAGTCATAATTGCCAAAAAGGAACATATATACCGCCGGTCGAGGTTGCGGTATAAGGGTTATTCGATTGACGGTCAAAGCGACCAAGCCGGGAGATCATCGAACATCACACACATGGGAGAGGTGAGTGAGATGAATGAGAGGACAGTGCGTTAGTATAATCCATAGAGGAGTATAATTACCACAGATGGTGATTAAAATAATTGAAATGGGGGAAGAAGTGAACCGAGCGCCCAACGGAGAGTTTGTTTGACGTCCAAAGGAGGGTTCAAGATGTAGCGAAATTATTAAGATTTAAGTCAGGTGATTTGGTTGGTAAGAAGGAGAAAAGTGAGAATGGACGTCATATTACAGCAATGACGATTGATTGTTGAATAAGGAAGTATAGGAAAAGGAAATACATTCATGAGCATATTTCTCTCAGCACAATGAGACATGACGCAGTAAAGGGACATGTGTCTGGTTCGAAAAGAAAGTGTTCACTCACGAGTCCATACTAGTTGGTTTATGAACGTTTATACCGCTATGAGGAGCTTCTTCCATACCACCATCTCCTACCGCTTTGGAAGCTTCGAGTTTAGCGATTTGAGATGTGTTGAGGTATCTGACATTGTTGAGTTTGGTATAGGTAGGTAGAGGTTTGAGAGATGAAATTATGGGTCTGGAAGTGGTTGAAAGGGGTTTGGAGAGGATGGAGGATCGAGGGAGAGATGCTCGGAGTAAAGGCGCTCTGAACGACATGTTTAAGGATATCTGACGCGAATTCACAGACTGTCAGTCAAATTGTCGTCCAGCACCTTGTAAGCGAGTCCTGGAGTTGACAAATGCTGAAAGCTCACCTATCTATCTGTTGATAGTCGCTACTTCGTTCTTCGTGCTGAACCAGACAAAGCAACAGTCAGTACAAATTTGCTGAATCAGTATGTAGGACTCGCGATGAAGGAATGAATTGTCATTGACTGAAAAGGCTGAGAGGAAGGAACGTGTCTGGACTCAAAAGGCTTTGCGATCCACCATCAAATTCATCTAAGCTACTCCCCAATTTGATTGATGCATCGGAGCACGATCATAGATCACCATCAAATCCTTCAATTACCCTTTCCCCACCCCTTATCGAACATTCGGATCATACAGTTTATCAGAATTCAAGAGAACTCACTTTAAAAGCTATTTCTGTTTTCGTTCGTTAGTCGTAGTATTGATTTCAGAAAACGTCGATTCTACTTTGTTTGATGTTTTCTTATTTGATATCTACAAGAGTTTTACAGAAAGAATAGATACAATTCTTGTTTATCTCAAAATAAGAAAAAAACCTTTCACATATTCATAATCAATACAGATCCTTACGTGGAGCAAAAGTCTTCGCCAAAAAAGATTATCTATCGGAAAAGGCGCGTCATACTCCCAAGTTTTATAATTTAATATTTATCGTGGGGGAAAGAAGAAAGCTTCTTCTCTTCTAATACAAGACCCTCCTATCTTAAAAAACCCTGAAAATCAACTTTGATGATTATTCCCCCGCTTGATTTCCCGCCGGTCATCTACCTTTTGATGATTGAACAGTTTATCCACAACATTTACAAGCTAAATTGTAGTTTATATCACGTGGAGTGACGCAAGACCTCGCTAGTTCCTTCTTCCCCATGCAAAGGTGGAGCGTCACTTTTGGAGCTTTATCGAGCTTTTGATAGAAAAGCTCGATAAGTATTTTCATGTTAAATCTCGAAAGTTATGACTCATCATGCCTTCAAGGTAAGGGTACCTGTCCAACACAATTTTGCGCTAAGAAATATGTAAGATCTCTGGACGATTATGAATCGTCAAAATGCGATATAACATAGGAACGATCAGAAGAACTCATGGGGCTCCAAACCTCTTAATACACAAATCATTTACATGCATGCGAATACCGCATGATGGGTGCACCTATTCAACATCACTCCAATGTATATATACGAGTCGGTCAATTAATGATTATTAGATAGATCGGAACAAGTTTGACCTCATGTGAAGATTCAACACAAAAAGAGAAGGACCTACTGTTCCACTCACCTAGGCCATCAATTCGCAGCCATATACATATATGATGGTGTCAAAGCAGATTGTTATCGCTACCACTATTAAGGTATTTCCACGAGCTTGTCGTTATAGTCATGTGCTGGATATTCGTAAAAAGTATTTTATTGGCAATTGTAAAGTATAAAAATAGATATTATGCTAGTGAATTATTGACAATGATAAGAGAGGGGTAACAAGAGGCGGTGTTTATCGACGTGTAAGAAGCAATAGCCATTTCAGCCAGATGAGTAGTTGTCGAAGATGATCATACACATGAATGTCGTTGATGATAGAAAGGGGGAATGTGATGAGGTTGAATCACGCGAGGCGGATGTCTGGGCTTAGAGGTTACACGAGAAGTCGGTTCGTCTCGCTACTTTTGTAGCCTACAACTACCTCAATCAGTCTAAGTGATAACTCATCGTCAGCTACCAAGTTCGATATGCAGATTCATCCAGGCAGCAGCAAACTCACGGTATCAGTTCTAGGCCTCTTACTACTATCCGTATCAAAATCACTATTCTCCTCATCATTATCCATGAAATGTTTCGCAGAATGCGGACTTGGCATTCCACTAATACTGGTGGTATCTTGTTGAGTCTCGGTGGTCTTGGTCGGATCAACAGTATATTCAGTTGATTCTAATCCAGGGTCATATGTTGGATCATCTTCATCCGGCAAAGTCACATCGTCCTCGCTTCCAAGTGTGTCATCGAAATAATCCCCCTCGTCTGCTTTGACTGCTTCATAGTCCAGAGGAGTGACAGGGACCGTATCTCTTCCTTTGCCTAATTGGGTGTCGTGCAGTATCGAATCGTCGTCGTCGTCGTCGTCGTCGTCGTCGTCGTAAGATGCTATAAAGAGATATGATTTAGCTCATAAGTTTCATCATCCGCTTAATGAATCAACTCACCTTCATTTACATACCCATCGTCCAAAGATGAGATAGCAGGAGTGATGGGCATTGCGTTACCTCCACCCGGTATTTCCAGCTCGCCCGCTTCCTTGTCTTCATTGACTCGATCAACAAAGTCCTCGAACTCTTCGCCGTCTTCCGGTATAGCATTAATGCGCTCCTCTCCCACTCTTTCAGCTACCTGTAATGCACCTTCCTGTTCAGAAGGGGTGAGACTCGACATCGCTGGAGTAGGGATAGCGCTTGAAGCTTCCCTCTCGCGCTTCAGGGCAATCTCATCGTATGGGACATCGGCAGCGGTTTCTGTCAATCCAGGTATAGTATCTCTAGTGATGGCTTCAGCTTGGCTTGGGGGAACACTATCATATGGAGTAGGTAAAGCGGAGCTGTCAACTGTGGAGTCTGCGGCCCTCTTTTCGCCTAGCCCTGCATGGCGCGGTTTCTGTAGTTCAGAAGAAATTTCATTGGCTCGATTTTGTTCTAATTTAGCTAATTCGTCAAGTGGGACTCTCAATGGTTCTGGCACAGTGGCGTCATTCATGTTTGCACGGTCTTGATCTTGCGTGTCAGTGTCTTTACTTTCCGCGAGAGACCCTTCAACTGTATCGCCTATATTTATAGTCAGTGATATGAGACTTCCCGTCGACTCGATTGGACTTACCACCGTCATCGTTCCAACGTCCGCGCTGTTGCAGCTCTTCCTCGTCTTCCCTTTCTTCTACGTCGTATTCCTCTTCCTCTTCTTGTACTTCAAAGGAGTAGCATCAGCATAGATTGTGTGATCTTTGCTCCATCAAGCTCACCTTGGTCATCTAACTCCTTTACTTCAACCCCTTGTTCGTCCGACTCAGGTTGATGACGTCCTTCACCAGCATAATTCAGGTATCGCGCGCCACTTGGGCCTTCGAAATGCAATGCATCAGTAGCTAAAAATTTTGAAAATCAGCTTTACACTCATGCAGTGTAACGTTAGGAATATGCTGGACTCACGTTTTTGCCTCACGGCAGCCCAATTGGGATGTGCTCTTTCGAGGTCTCTCGTATTTACTTCGTAGTCCACCGATTCAGCATATTGTGCTTCGGCTGATGAAAGAGATTCAGTGAAGCCTCTGCGACATAGACGCCAATTCACTCACCGTCACGTGAGACTCGCCTTCCTGCCTTGTCTCGATATTCTCTCTCCCCAACATTACTATACGCACCGTGTTGCGATTTAGCCTCCTCTTCTTCAACATACTCATCATCTTCGTATTCTTCATACTCTCCATCTTGCTCTCCTTCTTGCTTATCCTCCCGTACGTCTTTCGCTATTTGATCCGGTTGTTCTGGTCGCTTCTCTTGTACTTCGTCTGCATTCTTCTCTATAATCTCCGCCTCTCGTTGTTGCGCATCATCGTGCTTCAAGTCCGCGCTTTCGCTTCTCTCTCTAACGGCGTCTAATTCAGCTTGGATAGCATTGAAACGAGTTATGAACCTGGGTTCTTCCCATGATAGGTATAGTTGTACAGGTTCAGGTAATCCGCAACCGTGATGAAGTAAGATCAGCTCAAGAAAGGTGATAGACTGTAAATTAACATCATCCTGAAAATAGAATATCAGCATTTAACGTTTGTAAAGAAGATATGATGGGAAAGCGCCTTGCTCACCTCGTTCATCTTTAAATCCATTTGTTTCTCGCAAATGATCAAAGCACCATTTTTACTCAAACCCTCTTTATTACATTCTAACTTGATTGCGTTGAGGATATCAGACAGACTAGCTTCAGCTAACTCAGCTTGACGATCTTTCATCCATATAGGAAGAGCATCAGGATCATTTTCGTATGCTTCGAATAGATATCTGGCTTGATCGTTCGGTAAGTGAATTATTATCGGTGGTAAAGAATTAGCATCAATTTCGTAGTCCTCCTCCTCTTCACCTTCTGCATCTTCATCTTCATCAAGAATTTCTTCTTGGCCGTCATCCGGCCCTCCGTTTAAATCAGGTGTGGGTTCTCTAGATTTGGCTCGTTTAGACGATTCACCTACTTGTAATGTGGATGACTGAGGTCCGGGGACTGTAGGTACCGCTTTAGCTTCAATCATATTGCTGGTCGCTTGAGGGTGAGATGATAGAACATCTAACGCCTCCTCGGAAGTTGCGACCTTTTGAGGTTCAGGTGAAGGTACTCTGGCCTCTATCGATGACGACAATTCCGTTGATTCGAAAGGATCACCGTTCTCCACCCTCTTTTCACTGTATTCGTCATTTCCATTATCGATGTCATCAATGAAAGGTTGTTCATCCTGTTCTTCTACTGGCGTCATATCAGTTTCAGGTGCACCTGGGCTTTCTAATGGTTTTGGTAAGACTGTATTTGTACTATTTGAAGCCATCTCAGGGAAAGGTGATACGAGTGGTTTAGGTGTAGAAGAATCTGATGCTGAAGTAGATATAGAACCAGTATTGAATGGTATAGAGGGATTCTCAATTATTGGCGCAGGTTCAATTTCAACTTGGTTATCTTCGCCGCCAGTATCAGGTTTTATTATAGGTTCAATATTCTCTTCATCCATTGCAACTTCATATTCTTCATCATCTTGAATTTCATCAGCCATCATTTCATCTCCATCTGAATCCTCCATTACACCTTCTCCTTCTCCTACTGGATAATCCTCCTCGAGTCCTGTGACTTCATTTTGATGTTCTAAATCTTCATCCATCCTTTCATCATCCGTTATCCTATCGCCATCAACTTCCATTTTCTCACCTATCAATCTGAAGTGGTTATTTTATCGCAACTCGTTTATTCTAATTTCCTGCTTGTATCAATCGTTGTGATACTGATGGTATCTGATTTCTCAATTATGCAGATATAACCATTGAAGTAATTGGATCAGTCTGTAGAGAAGAAGTATGAAAACTATATGATCGGAAGGAATGAAAATAAGGCTCAAATGCAAGATGACATAACGCGAAATCACTTCGTATTTTATTGCTTCCTACTTCCTGCTTCAGTGGCAAGTGGCACATCTGTAATCCTGCATTCCTCAATAGCTCAGTATTCCACGAGACCTGCCTTCATGATAGCTTGCAGGCAACTGGTCTAGAATTACATGTTGCATAGCTTGTAGTTTACGACAACCGTCGTTGAGTCGCAGGATAATCCACTCCTTGATGAGCATGAAACTGAACGATCCTTTCATGCCGCTGTCCTTACTCTGAATGCCATTCTACGTGCGAGAGAAAACTAAGGTATTTGAGGATTGGTGATTGGGTATGTCTCATCATCTTATCAATTTTTGTAGTAGGATTTTGAAGTATACAATGAGCAGGGACCCCTTCTTACCTGAAATTATCTTTCATATCGCAAAGATCCTTCAAGCTCAAGATGATGTCACAACCTTATTTGCTTTAACCAGAACAACTACGGAGATATATGATATACTTGCTTCAATCTTCTATCCGAAGTTGACTATCACTCAAATTTATGAAGGATCAATATTTTGGGGAATATTACCACATGCAATAGAAGAAGATTATCACGATGTGAAGAGTTCCAATCTCTCTGAGACTGAATCTGCGGTAGATGAGTCGGAACAATATAAGTCTCTACCGTATGACAATCTCGTGACGATTCAACAACCAACAAAAGAAAAATGTAAGTATCCCAAAAATAGTTGTTTTCTAAAACATCATGGACGACTGATTTACCCTTTTGTACCTTGTTGCCAGGTAGTAAGAACCCACTGATACCAAATGCGAAGACGAATTCTCGAAAACTCACTAATCTTCTTTAAACGAAACATCTAATCATTGATTAATTACCTTTTATAAAGATTTCAAAAGATCTTCAAAATTCTTATCCTATATCAGATCAAAGTGAAGAAAAAGGAAGAACAACTCAAAATTTTACCTAATATAAATAAATTATTGATTGGATCAAATTTCATATGAGAATGATCAAATTGATTTGATCACAATCATCCAAATGAAGCAAAACAATTCAAAAGACATTCTTTTGTAGAAGCTTTATTGTTACCCTCGAATTTAGAGTCAAACGAAATCATGATCAATTATTCATCTTTTACTAATGAATTGAAAGAAAGTACCGACAAATATATCAATATATTAAGCTCAGGTTCCTTAAAGAGCTTGAGATGACAAATCAAGATGGACTCAATAGAAATTTTAATTATAGGTGGAATTCATTCCCCAAACACTTCATTCCGATTGCTCTGATTCATCTTACCCTTTATCACAAAAATGCTCACTTAATCCTTCGCAATGTCTCTGCAGCGAATTTACCTTATGTGAGCGGTTGTAGAGTATCAATTCATTTTGTTTGCCCTTTTCCTGCAGAACAAGACATGACGCTGGAAGAAAGGATAGAACAGATATTGAATATGTTAGAGCCGCCCCCCGAAATGAGAAACGCGGCACAGGCTGTGCTGGAATGGGAATTTTTTTCGGCAGAAACTGGGCAGAATAGAGATCTGGAATAGGGAGTCAGGAGTAGATTACAGGAGATCAATGATGAACGATTTTTTTTCTATCCTTAAGTGTAATGTGCAGTATTGTATGATTTGTCAAGCTTGAAAAGCGTGCGCATTAGCTAAAGAGAAACATGTATTATCTGCATCGTAGAAAAGTCATAAAGAGAAAAGAAGGGGAGAAATTAAATATGCTCTACCACACGCTGGCTACCTCTTGTGCACCATCCATTGCGTCTACTATCCAATTCGATAGGGAGTTCGTCCCGTCTCCCTTTCGCTTACAACCTTAGCTCTCACCCTCACCCCCCGATTTCTGATGAGTCATCCATCTATCTAGCTTAGATCTGTTTTGCAGAGTAGTCAGCATGATAACCACACCGTGACATTGACTTTTACGTACATATTGACTCAACCATCTGAAACCTTCGCCGTAACCTTGTCGCATAACCACCGAACACATGAAGACTTCGATTGGTCGGATGTCTCTGAGGGGTACTTTTCCCTATTCATGAATTGGATATGTCAGCTATACGGGCATACGGAATGCTTGCCAGAGCTGATCGTGTACTGACCTTTCCGGTGGTTTGATAGAGACCAAGTTGCATTCTCAATTCTTCTTCAGAGACAGCACCGTAAGAATCAATCTTGTTACCGAGAATGAGGAAAGGTACTTGAGCAAGTGACTCGATAGACACTGAACACAATTGTCACATCAGACGAATGTATGATAGTCAAAGGCAAAGAAGTCAGACTTACACAATGAATCTAATTCAGCCTTACTTTCGGCAAATCGTTCGGTATCTGCACTGTCCACTAAGAATACAATTCCGTCTACTTCAGGGAAATAATCTCTCCATAATCGACGAGCTTGCATGTGTCCTCCCAAATCGTATGTTGTGAATTTCACATTTCCAATAGCAAGTTCTTCAGAAGCTGTAAAACGTTCCCCAAAAGTGAATCAGCTTGTCGTCACACTGTGCGATCATGAAACAGCAAGCTAATTCGACGTACTTGGATGTAAAGTAGGTTGAAGGGTGGCAAGTCGATCATTCTTCAACATATGAAGAAGTGTCTGCAGATTGGGGAAATGAGCTTCTTCTCATACCGACTACCGTATTCTTAAGCTCACCGTTTTTCCTGCATTATCTAAACCAAGGAACAAGAGCTTTGCGCCTAAATATCCAATGAAGTATTAGCTAAGTCACCGTCTAGCTAACGAACGGAGCCACCAGCTTAAAATTCGTGAGAGGAGATGAGTCAGACATACTCTTGTTCATGAGACCTATTAGGTATTCTAGTCAGCTTGACCTTCCATCTTGTCCGAGAGTAAAAGAGCTCACCTAATTGAGACAGTACATCCCAAAACCAGTTCTGCAATCGAGTATCAAATCAGCTTGCAGCCGTCGAATGATATTTCCAAGTGTCTCATCTCCAGGGGTCTAACTCAGCGTTGCTATGAGGGTCAGGACTTCTTCCACGATCCTCCAAGACCACCCCTCCCTGACTTGATGTCTCTGCACAAAAAGCTTCGAGTAGACTTACAAGGATGAACATCTTGGCTTATTGTGTTGCGAGAGAGACGTATGACACAGTAATTTGAGGCTTATGAGATCACTTCTTGAACAGCTCCGGCTATAGTAGGGGCTGAAGGGGTATGTAGATGATGCAGGTAGAGTGTTTTGACGCTAAAGTATTATAGAATATCGTTTAATTGGTTGCCATCGCTCATCAACACGCCGTTGAAGTCGAAATGAGGATATAATGAGAATGAGAATATGGCAGCGTCATCAGATACGACTAAACCTCGTGGAGCGGCGTTATCCGTCTTCCAGTCCTCTATACAGCATAAAATTCCGCATAGTGGCATCTGCTTGGCAATGGTCAAGACGCGTGGGGTCTCCATACGTTCCGAAGATTCCGGTCCATTAATTAGTTGAATCGATATTAGCCGTCGATCTTCATAAATCGTACCAACGTCTACCCTCAGTACTCATACCATCTATTTCCCTCATATAGTGTTAGGAACATTTCCATGTTATAAGTTTACACTGATATCGTCTCTCTTAGTCTCTTTCCTCTTCTTGGGTTTCGGGATTTCGACTGGACACTCTCTTATTCGCGTATTTTTGATTTACACAATCTCAGCAATGTCTGTGCCATCACCTTTTCCTGCTCAAGCGGATCTGAAGAAGCCTGTCTGTGTCTTGTCAGTATCAGCTGTGACTTCAAAACCTGATCCATTTGCTGACAAGGTTCTAGCTGCGGTTCATCACCTGGTAATCAACCTCTATATACCAATGCTTCAGCTGCAGTTGGACAAGCATTGGCCAAAGCGAATATTCCTTTAGTATACGGGGGTGGTAGACGAGGGATAATGGGTGAGCTCAGCTATCTGGCACACTCAGCAGAGACAACGATCAGCTGATACTCAAGAGGTCAAACAGGTGTCGTCTCACAAGCGTGCCTTCAAGCAGGAGGCTACGTTCATGGCATAGTCCCTCAAGCATTGACCGAACGAGCTTCCGAGCATACTCCCGCCCCTGGAACCTCTTCCGGTTCGCAGAGCAAAGAAGGACAGGGTGAAGATGTACTAGGTGATGGATTCGGCGGGACGTTGACCACGGATGTAGTGGGAAGTATGCACGAGGTAAGCTTTTGCTTGACCCGTAATGGTTTTACGTGAAGAAGAAAAGCTTATTGAATTACTCGTCTGGTAGAGAAAGCTAAAAATGGCTAGACTGTCTCAAGGCGGATTTATAGTACTTCCAGGAGGATACGGTACATTTGAGGAAGCTTTGGAGATGATAACATGGAATCAACTTGGCATTCACCGTTTACCAATCTTGATATTGAACAGTGAGCTCCTCTCCACCAGTGTCTGCCCGGATTGAGCTCATCGTACAATAAACATCTTTTAGTCGGCAATTTCTACACCCACTTATATAATCAATTCCTATCATCTGTCGAAGCAGGATTCATCGCCCAATCAAACTTATCATTACTTAAACTTGTCAATCTCGAAGGGGGAGAAAGTGCGAACGCGGATGAAAGCCAAGCGGGGGATTGGGGAAAAGCAGCCCTGAAAGCGCTGGACGAATGGGATCTTGCCGTGAGCTTCTAAAATCGAGATGTATCGAGACGAAAGATCGTTCTTTTAGCTGACCACGAATAAACCGCTCTAGGAAGGCACAGGATATAGTCTGAATTGGGATTTAAAGGAAAGGAGAGCCGGTGGAGATGAATCAACACTGGAAGCTGAATCTGTATGAGTTATTCTCCTCTTTTTTGCATCAATTCAAAATGTTGTAAGTATATAGAATATGCATTGATTATTATGATCTAATACCAGTCACTGGTCAAAGCACCTGAATCGATCTTTACTACATTGCGATACACCTCACCTAGAAATATTCCGACTTTACCTATACGGCAGGACTCGCTACCTCTAATGGACTTACATTTTGAAAGACTCAAAGAGGCATTCGAGTATTTCACGCAAAGGGACGGTCAAGAGCGATGGGGTGTATGGCCAGGAGAAGATGTTATATGGCAGAGTCTCCAAAAGGCTTTGGAAGTGAAAGAGAGAGCTGGAGCAGGGGATTATCGAGTACGCGTATGACCTTCCAAAGACAGACTGGTCAGGCTGATGATGAGCTCTTAGGTAAGGATTGTGATTCATCCTGGCGGAAAAGTGGATGTACAGTGTCCAGATGCACCGAAGGATGCGGGTAGGTCAACCGGTTCTGTATTTATTCCACCTCATTAATTAGTTCCTCCTTTCTGCCTCTTTGTACTGTACAATGACCTTGCTCGGGAATCCCAGATCAAGTGAGATAGCTAATATCGGATTTTGTTCATAGGTCCTTTCGCTTTCTTACCTTCCGCTTCACGATCAGCAATACGGCGACCTGTCGTTTTCGATCAAGAAATTACTGATATAAGCTTAGAAAGTTCGGATCAAATTGATTTGAGATTACACAAAACAACTAATCGAGAAATGTACGATGAAGCATATGCAAGAGGACAAAGTGAGCTTTCAAAAGAAAGATAATGATAACAATCTTCGAGAAACTGATGAAATGATTTGCACAATTATCATTAAAAAGCAATTGTGCCTTCCAATATCCACCCAGAAGTTATTCTACATGATGGTATAAATATATTAGAAACTACAACTTCTAATATTGCTATAAAATGTTCAAATTCAGATGAATGGATAACTCCTAAATTGAATAAAAACCAACCATTTCTAAATGGTGTAATGAGGCGTTATCTAGTGGCTAAAGGTATAATTCAAGAAGGAGAAGTTACGATTGATATGATAAGAAAAGTAAAATCTGAAAATGGACGATTGATTGGATTTAATGGTCTTAGGTAAGCCTTCCTTATTTGTTCAATTATAATCAAACCATCGCTGATATCTTTGCATATGGTCATGTAGGGGTGTATGGGAGGGAGAGATTTTATGAATTTATGTAAATTGTATATTGCAAGTCATTCCAATTCGTTAGTTACATGTATATCATATGTTACGATCGAGGACCAAATTACGCTGCACAGCAGTGTATGTTGAGTAATGGTCCATGATGTTTTTGTCTAGTAAAGTATACATCTCTATCCATCATGTTTGTAGAGACCTCAAGCACGATATCGATGATCATGTTATAATGGTATTGAAAGTCCCGCACTCCAACAAAGGAGCTGTAGTTCAATTGGTAGAATAGTAGATTCCAATTCGCGTTTCTTCGGAAATAAGTTTGGATTATCTATTGGTCGCAGGTTCGATTCCTGTCAGCTTCAAGAGATTATATCTTGAAACTTGGTCTATAACCAACACTCCAAATTTTTTGTGTTTTTTTATTCATGTCTATTCCCTTCTATACTCTTCTTCTCATGCGTATGTCCTCCTTCCTTGGCTGTCATATTTAGATACAGCACGTCTTCAATCATAAAACCAATATACCTCTGATTCAATAAAGATGCGATAGTTCCTGTTTCTTCCCCGTTGTGGGCATTGTCAGGCTCTTACTTGAGTAACCCACTTAATGAATTCCCTTTAGCAATGGGTTTCATTATCAAAAGAACCTTATAGATAATAGGGTGATAGCAAGACGTGATTTATGCATGATTGTGCTGCGCGGATCAGATCAAGACAACACAAGCCAGAACGCCAACAGCAATGTATTATGCTAGATAAGTGCATAAATTCCCGTATTTCTGCATTTTAGCATTTGAAGTCCCACATGACATATATACAATTGATCAGAGACAGTTCCAAGCTGATTGATTACGCGATTACCATTGTGCTGTTTCTTTTATATCCAAGGTGACATTTCTTTCTCTCAAATTATTTATGAATTACCAGTAGAAGGAGCCGATAATACTCTATTAAGTAATTCTTCCATTCTAAATTGACTTTTCCTTACTTCTTCTAATTCCTTTTTTAAAGCTTCAACTTCATCATTTCCAACAACTTTTTCAGGATCTTTACCTTTGGATGTAATATTGTCTTTATCAGTAGAATTAGATCTACCAAAAATCTTGGCTAAAGGAGAATCAAATGGTGTTCTGGTTGATTGTCTCTTTTCCTTCTTCGAAGCTTTTATGATTTTTACAGCCTCGTTCCCTTCAGCCACATCATCATCATTCTGAATTGTGGAAATATCAGATGCTTTTGGTGGAGTTGATATACCGCTTGCTAAAGGTGAAGAGATGTAAGAGGATGCTTCGAATACCGAGGAAATTAGCATTTCAGATCCACCAGTAAGCCATGAGCTATAAAGTCACATTAGCTAATGTTTCTTGTTTGTGAATTCCACATACTTCAACAGTCCAGGTTTTTGTACATCCATGACACTGTCTATAGTCGAACTATTCAAGTGTATCGCACGTTGTTTTGCGCGATAAGTATACCGCTCGTAAGCAGATATAGCAATCAGAATTGGGAAACTCTGCAGCCCGAATATCAGCTACTCAATTGGATCGTAAAAGAGTGTACCCACGGTAAGCCTTATGGCGAATACGTTGATTCGATGCAAGGTTCGAGGAGAACAGATCCAGCTCAGGGGTACTAGTATGGCGAAAGCTAAGATATTGATAGGTGGTAGATACGAGAAGAGAGCGTCTGATTTTACACCTTCAACAGTCTTGACTACTCTCTGGAAGAGATGCTGCAACAGAACGAAGTCAACTTTGTTTCATAATCCTTACTGAAAGAGCAGCTCACCTCCTCATGGGCATTCTGATTGATAGCTGCAAATTTGTTTGATAGGATCGCGATGAGCATCGTAATGAGCAGAACGTTGCACAGAGCACTGAGGCCGATGATGTCCGTATGAGCCTGATTCATTTCGTTGGAGGAAAGAAAAACTCACGCATAAGAAATAAGGACCAGAGGTCCAAAGATCGGATGGAACGATGAGCTTGCTGAGAAACCTAAATACGATGATCCGAACTACAATCGCCCTATTGTCAGCTGACCACTTATTTCCAGAAGGCGTTGGAAAAGCTGACCCAAATTTGTCTGTCCAAGCCAAAGCGTTAGCTGTGTTCATTCAAGTCATCGAGCTGACTCACGCCATAAGCCATACAATCTGTTTGACCGTCCATGTAGCTCTTCCAAGCGTCCACAAGCAAAAGCAAATACCGCTGAACGCCAGCACTAGGAAGGCTGTCAGCTGATCCATCCACGCAGATATGACAAAGGAAAGAGCGGACCTGTCACAATCATGAACTGCACAAAAGACGCTACCATCCCTCGTAGCTATCACTCTGCCGTCAGTGGTGTTCCTCGGTTGTTGCCCTTGTGCTGGAACGTACAGCTAAGATGACTACATTCTCCCTGACAACAAAGAAGACCAATCTTGGGAAGATGATACAGGCGGCTATAGCAAGTATGTCAAATGCCAAGTCTGAGGTATTCGGCGAGTGAGAAGCGAGGGCAAAAATTCGGAGGAGGAAGTAGAGGAGGAAGATCGTGATCTGCGACAATGATCAGCTATTTCCTGGTACGCGCTGCTGATGCTCACATAAGCCATATCGAACGCATTCCATGCCTGGAGATACCTGTTTCAGCTTTGCTTGGCGGTATGCGTAGTTCACTCACGTTGGCAGCGTAGACTGATCAAAATTCATCGGTCAGCTTCACGACTTGATGTCAATAGCCGAAAAAGCTCACCCGCCCAGCCATGCTCTTTTGAAGCTGCAAATTCTTCTAAGACGAAACCAAACGAAAAAATGATATAAATAATCTCTATAGCTTGCACATGATGTAAATCCTTGGCTGTCCACCATATCAGCCGATGGCTTCACTACCGCGGGATGTATAGGTGAGGGCCAATTTACCTGCAAGAGTCGAGACATAAAGGATCATCAAGATGATGAAGCTTCCAGCTTCCATAGTTTTCCTCCATTTAGGTACTTTCAGTCGCTGATGATCCAACCATCCGGCTTCGTACGGGTTATACACGTATACTTCCGCCAAGTCTTCTTCTGCCTCCTTTCCATTATGTATACCTACTGGTTCTTGATCTGCATATGAAGAAAAGGCTGAGCTAGAGACTGCGCCATGTCCTTGCGAATGAGATGGTCTTCTCCGTTGGCGAGTTCTTTCGGATACGTAGCTATCGGTGATGATGGAGCGTGTGGATACAGGAGCATAAATGAGTTGACCTTTATATATGAGGCTAATGAGATGTTGGATCAATGGTAAAGATAAAAAACGCTTGGATGTCGAAACGATAGCCAACTAAGGAAGGAACAGTAAGCAGCTGGTGGGAAGGACGCATTGTATCATGAGTGATTAACTCACTTCAAGGGCACTACTAGTCATCTCTTCTACGTTTTCTCGATCGTCTCCCATGCTTTGCCACACCTCTTCAGGCGCTCCATCGAACGCACAATAACCTCGCACAAGCTCACTGACGAGAGAAGCTGGTTCATCGGGATGAGGAAATGTTCGCAAGATCTTGACTAGGTTCGCAGTACGTCAGAAGCTTGCCCTCCAGTTGTGGTAGCTGTACTCACTCGCAAGCAGCTCGCAAAAGGCGGCTCTGGTAGTCTGCAAAGGTTCATAGCTCAGATCTCCAGCGGAGAGCGAGACATACTGGATCCTTATGACAATGTTAGCTACTCAGCTAGCTACCATCATAGTCTTGCACAAAGCTCACCTGTTGGCCATCAGAGCATAGATAACCATTCCGAGACAGGGTCCTTGGTACTTTTGAGAATGAAGCTTCCTAGCTACTCCAGATTCCCCTCCGTCTTGTCCTCCCGGGATAGCCAAAGCGGGAGTAGCTGTCCCGTTAGCTTTCTCATCTTGGGTTTTTGGCGCAAAGCGTTGTACTATGGGTCGAACGAGGGTATAATTGATAGGAGGTGACTGCAGTTGATCCCAAGTGAGAGCCGTATCTATCGCATCGTTGATAGTGGAATGGAGCTCGTGAATGAGAGCGAAGAGAGTTGTAGGCGGGGGTGCAGGTGCTGGCAGAGACGAAGACGTGGAGGCCATGATGACAACGATAGATGGTAAGCCTCTTGACAGATAGACCAAGGATGATCAGAGATGTTGTTGACTGAAAGGGGACAAAGCTCTTTACTTTGGACTGAAATTTGTTATCTTCAAGTCGAGCGAGCGACTGAGGATCCTAGCGCGTCATTATGTTTGGAGACCCCACAATCTCACCTAGCTTGTGTTGATGACAATCCACGTGGATTCGGCTTGTAACGCGCGTCGGAGCTGACCGCCTCCTCTTTAAGGGGTTTCAAGATGTGACGTTTTTGGTTGTTGGGTGTGTTCAGGTGCAAATGAGTGATATCTCGTTATATATGCTTCGACAGGAAATCCATCGAGACAATCATCTCTTGGCATCTGTCTCTCCCTCTATCATAGCATAGCACCACATACACAAGTCTGGGGATATCGCATGTGGTCGAAAGCAGTAGAAACAATCTGACAGCCCGAAACAAATCAAAAAGGCGTATTCCATCCAGGCTCGGAGCACAGACCGTGTTCTTGATCAAGCTCCCGGCATCCTTCTACTTTGCTTGAGGTATTGCATAACCCAAATCCATTGTCCAGAATGTACTCCTCAAGCTATTCTCCATCGGCATCACCATACACGTCACCTCCTCCACCGCCTCATGATCCCTATCGCTCCTCACCTATACCCGTCAATCCTAAACAACCTTACAACGCTACATTCTCCCCACCGCCTCAAATGCCAAATAATTTCGCTCCGATGCCTTCAGGACAATCTTCTCATCGATATCAACAATATGCTAATCCTCCTCAGCAATATGCTAGAGCACCTCCGAACCGATATTCATCCCCATTACCTCCACAAGGGTACGTTAACGTTAGCAACGGGTATCCTCAACAACAACAGCAGCCACCGCCTCCTCCTCCCCCTCAGAGGCATAAAGGAACACTAGCTCCAGGTCAAATTGTCAAAGTCGGTGATCAAGCTGTCAGGATAGAAAGATATCTTTCCGAAGGAGGATATGCTCATGTTTATTTGACTACGTCAGAGAAACCTATATATCCACCCACTAAAGGGGAGAAGAAGGGCAGATGGGGTGAAAAGGGCTATACGGAGCATTGTCTTAAGAGAATAGCGTTCGAAGATGATACCGTATGGATAGATGTTAAGAAGGAGATCGAGGTGATGGTGCGTATCAATCGCTTCCATGTGTATCATGGGCTCTACTGACGATTCGACTCACAGAAATCTCTACCTCCCAATCCACATCTAATACAGTATCTCGGTTCCGCTCATTCACGTCTGCCCACTGGTGGACATGAAGTATTCATTTTAATGGAATTCTGCTCAGGTATGTCAATTTCCAATCACGCTCGGTCACTCAGCTGATCACTGGATAGGTGGGGGTATAATCGACCTTCTCAACAAAAGATTACGAGATCGTCTAAAAGAAATAGAAATCCTCAACATTTTCACGGACGTTTGCGAGGTGAGCTGATCTCCTTCAACCATCCTTTTTCCCGTTTGCTGATCAATTTTTCGGGTCTAGGCGGTAGCAGCAATGCACCACCTGTCTAAACCTCTTTTGCATCGAGATTTGAAGGTAAGCTGTCCTGCTTCATAGCGATTGGTCAAGTATAGCTAATTTGTATATACTACTAGATCGAGAACGTTCTATCTCAACCCATCTCCACATCTCCTACACCTCAAAGACCCAACTCACTAATGTTCAAACTATGTGATTTCGGATCAACTACTTTCCCAGCTGACAAACCACCTCAATCGAAAGTGGAGGCTGATGCGCTTGCGATGGATCTGAACAAGCATACAACGTTACAATATAGAAGTCCAGAAATGGTAGAGCCAATGTTGGGATTACCTGTAGGGCTTCCTAGTGGTGAGTCAGCTGATTTTCGCCTCTACCTCCGACCTCTGCTGATCAATTGCAGATGTATGGGCCTTGGGTTGCTTGCTGTACAAGCTTTGCTACTACACTACACCCTTTGAAGAACATGGGCCCTTGGCTATAGTCAATGCTAAGTACACTTTCCCACCTGTACCGGCGTACTCTCCAAGGATACAGCACTTGATAGGTCAGCTATTTTGCGGCGGCTTGCATGCAGAAGTGACTCAGCTAACATCATATTCATAGCCTCGATGCTTATGGAACAGCCGGTGCGCCGGCCAACGGTGTTTGAGATTCTCAAGATAGCGCATGAAATGAGCGGTACCAAGCCTGAAATCGACTACGTAAGTTCATGCTTTTTATTGCAGACCCCTGATTGACCCATCTTCCGAATAGCCCATTCCTTCTCGTTCACTCGGTGCTTCCTCACAACCGCATCAACCGACTCGTATCAACGCCCAGACCTCCAACCTCCTAGACTTCACAGGCTCATCGTCGCCACTGAACGGCACACCAACTCTTCAACCATCTTTTGCTTCCTCTGTCCCGCCTCAACGGCGCGGTCGGCCAACCAGAGAAGGCAGTCAGAAAAGCATTTCACAACCCTATGCTGCAACTTCGATGCCTACACCTCCTTCACTTCCGCCAGCCGACCACGCACCAAAACCGAATATACAAGTTACGGGCGAAATGTCCAAACCTCAATCTGCTCCAACATCAGCACTTAAATCTTCACCTGGACTGGACGCTTTTGGTATGCCATCTCTACCGGCCTCTTCATCATACAAGGCAGAGAATAGAGGATTCGGTGATTCCTTTGCTGCGCATGCTAGCAAGACAGGCGGATTCAATGGTAACTCTCGACTTGGTGCAAACCTGCCTAGACCCCCTTCAACATCAGGCTTTGGCGACTCTTTTGGTACTTCAGAACCAACCTCTCTATCTGCGAGGTCTCCTGGGCTATCATCTTTAAACAGAGTAGGTTCAAATCAATCGGGCTCCGCTGCGATCAAGCAAGACTCCCCTATCACCACCGTCAAATCACCTGACTCATCATCGTCTGCACCGAACGGTGAATCAAATTTCGAGACCAGGTTCCCTTCTCTAGAAACGCTAGACAGCGATCATTTCTCACCACCACCTCAACAATCGCAGCCCAAGCCTGAGTCGCTGATCTCGCCGGTGACGCTCTCTCCGCCTACTCGACCCACCTTCGACAACAGACCTTCCATCATGGGCAATATGACTGGCGGTAACCTGAAATCGCCAATGATCAGCACTGCACCGACCGATCACCCCCAACCTCGCTCGACTCAAGTAACCGGAACAGCTTTCAAAGCGGTAAAATCTCCTCCTTCTTCACAACAGAAGACAGATTATTTCGGTTCAGTTGCATCCTCCGCTGTTAAACCTGGAGTTTCAACTAACGTATCAAGTTCCGCTGGGGCTAAATCACCGCCACCGAGAGATCTGATGGATGATGACCAATCGGGCTCGGACTCACTGAAACTAGTGCCTATGCAACCTGGTCGATCTACAACCCCCTTATCAGCAAGCAGTATGACCAATCCCTCTTCTTCTCCCAATCATCTTAACACTTCACGCCCGCAAGGCAGTCCTGCCTCTGCTCAAGCCGCACCGCTCTCAGGACACCATCGACCCCTCCTCCCTCACATCAACTCCGCGAAGCCCAATAGCAATATCAATTCCGAAGAATGGTCTCCTTTGGAGAAGATGCGATTATCTCAAGACGCCAACCGGGGTGAAGAGAGGAAAGTGGAGATCGAGTTGGATTCCAGCGATGAAGATGCTTTCCCCGAAGAAGCTTCCGGCACGCAATACAAGCCCCTTACTTCCCCGAGTAAGGACAAAGGTGACGAGCAATTGTCTCGTCAAAAGACATCTGATAGAGCCTCTACATTTGGCAGACTATCACCTACTAAAAGCAGAGACCCTATAAAATCTGCTACAGTTGGTGTACCGCCTTCCGCGCAAAGTTGGACTTCTGGGCAGAGATCAAGACCTCAATCGATGTTCGTTACTCCTTCATCCTCTTCAGCCTTGAGCAAAGGCTTCAGATTATCAGAGTCTCCGTCAAACGGAAATTTCCCTCAATCGGAATCTACGACTCGGCCAAGTCACGGTAGGAAAGGATCGATAAATGACATTGTGTCGAAGTATGAGAATCTCAAACCCCCTTCGGCTTCATTTAAAGATCTCAAAAATCCTTCGCCCTCCACATCTTCAGCGCATGGTCAAGACGGAACCTTCACGAACGGTGCCAAAAAGCCTTCTATAGCATCGAAACCTCAAGCATTACGCAAATCGACCACTGAACAATCGGCGATCTCTCCTACATATGCATCAAACGAGACGACCAAAAATGCCTCGGATTCGGCTTCAGGCATTGCTAAACCTATTGTCAATGCTAAAGGATCTCCACTTATTGCACCGAAACCTGTTCGACACGGTGAAACACCTCGTCCAGAAGGTTTCTCAAGATCATCATCTGGTAGAGCATTCCCGATCACTAAACCTAAGCCTTCTTCCATCAATACTTCTTCTACTCAAAATATCAATCAAAGTGAGAAAATAGAGGATAAAGATGAAAATGGTAATGGTAGTGGAATGAGTAGTCCTGAAAAACAGCAATCTGTTAATTCACTCATAGCACGTTGGAATCAAGGTCAAACGGCTAATTCTAATGCCAATAAAGTTGTACCTAAACGTGGAGGATATATCTAATGCAGTGTAACTTGATGCTGGTCGTCATTGGAAAAGATAATCTCATATAATTGTAACTCATTTTTGCCCATGCTAATGATATGTATTTGATGAGTACATACATCGTATCTAGTATTGGTATACATCCTATTTACAAAAGCGAAATTGTATCACTATAAAAAGATATGTTTCATGCCAGCATGAAGACATGGGGTATTCGTTATCCCTTTTCAGTCTGCTTCGTCGATAATTCAATAGAGCATCGATCCAATAATCAAAGAAATGAAACCACTGAACGAAATTATCAATGTACTAACTTGATATTTGACGCGATCAGCTCCTGAGGTATTTCCATTTGAAGCAGCTGCCAAAGGAGCGATTGATCCTGATGCTGAGGAGGACGATGTCGAAGCTATCAAATTATTGACGGAAGTTGATATCGGTGTATTAGAAATTACAGAAGGTGCGGTTGATTGCGTAGACACTGCGATGGACATGCTAGCTGTCACAGAAGTTGCTGACGATGATGACGAACTGTGTAATAGGAAACGTAGTCGTGATTAACGATCAGTGTCTTGCTACACTCATGATCAGGTAATTATTATTGGACTTACGAAGAAGTTCTAGATTTTGACTTTGATTTTGAAGAAGATATCGAAGACGATCCAACATCAAACGAAGAAGTAGTTTGAGCTATATAACAATGATTTCAAAAGTGAGTTGACGTTAATTTGGATTAATAATTAACATACATGTAATTTGATTTACACTACTAGTAATTTCATTTTCTCCTATTGAACTTGAAGCTGAAATCGAATTGGAAGTTGAAGTTGAAGTCGAAGTTGAAGAAGAAGAATTTGATAAACAAGAATCATCATTACTTTGTTGTACTTTAACATTTTGTAAATAACCAATTTGATTATTTTCATCAGTTATTTGAAAAATTAAATCAGTTTCAAAAGGTTGATTAACTTTCCAATTATAATTTAATTCTGAAATTGAATTGATAATTTGAATATTTTCAATTCCAATATAATATCCACCTTTTCCAATTTCTAATTTTACTTTTCCATTTGTTCCTTTCCATTTTATAATTGCTTCAGAACATTGTATAACATTTGAAGTTGTTATTGTTATATTATTTATATATCCTCCTGCTAATACATTTCCTATGTTTGATTTTTCATTGGTTTTCTTTATAAAACTAGCTTGAATATTCGATCCTCCAAGTAATAGGACGGATAATAATATAAATGATAGAGCTAAAATCATCTTGAAATCTGTGTAATTCCTTTAATAAAAGGATTTGATGCGATTCGGTCAGATTTGGAATGTAAAGATGGACGATTAGGTGCAATGAGTTATTGATTGTGATGGATGGTCCAAAGATGAAAGCCAAGCTGACAAAATACAAAAAAGAAAGGAATGTTATTAGCCGCCTGTGTGTGTATCTAACTGAATGTTGTGTGTATCGAGACCAGCCCTGCAGCCAAGAAGATGATAAGTAAACAATATTATAAATGTTCAAATCAGACTTGTGATTTATACGACGAGCAGACTACCAAATCCGCGGTTAAAATCTGAGATGAAAGATCATACGCGTCTTTCTTTATGTGATTTTCTATACATGATTTAATAATTATCGCGGATCTCCTTCTTAATCCGCAACATATATTAAAACCCTGAGATTCATAGCTATCGTATGCTTCTTCGATCAATAAGAGTATGAACTCAAATTCACGCGTTCCTACTCTCTCAAACTCGAAATATCAACTGCGCTAATCCAGATTGTAAGGAATGATATATAAGCCAGAAATACTTGCGAGAAATACAACTAGAAATGTGCAAATACAAATACATAGTCGAATTACAGTATTATTTTGTGGCTACGAATGTAAAGGTCACTTGATCAAAAGATTAATATCAATACTCTATCTGTAAACATTGAAAACTATAAAAGAAGGTCATAGAGAAGTAGGTAATTCTTTGGCTTGTAATAGACATCTTTGAATATTTTTACCTAACAATACTAAACAATTACCACATTGACCAAATTCTCTTAAATCAATTTCAAGTAATTCTAATAAATCTGAATCAGGATTTAAATGAATTTTTACAATTTCAATCATTTTAAACCAGGCATTTTCAAATTCAATTTTATTATGACAATATTTAAAATGTTCATTAAAATCTTCATCATTAATTTGTGGAGGAATATTTAAAATATTAATTAATCCATTTAATCTAATAGATTGTAAATTTAATAAATCATTTAAAGATTTTTTACCCATTAATAATTTATTTTCTTCTGACCAATTTTTAAAATTAATTTTTAAAGCTTGAATTGAAGATAATTTAATTAAATCTTTAAATTTAAAAAAACAAGCTAAAGAATAAATTTCAATTGGAAATTCTTTTATCCAATAATTTAATTTATCTCTTGAAATATTTAATGCTTTTGAAGATTGATATCCTAATGAAGTTTTAATTACTTTACTTGTAATTTCTAAAGGATTTAATAAATCTTCTGAATTTTTTGTAATTATTCCTTTTGGATAAATTAAAGATAAAAATGCTAATAAAACATTTGAATTTTCTGGAACTATCCATGTATAAGGTGAATTTGTTGGTGTAGGTGATGTAATTATATCTTTTGGTGGTAAAGGGGGTGGTAAACTATTTTCTTCAATATTTTCATTATTATTACTACAATTAATATTTACATTATTATAATTTTCTGAAATAGAATTTTGTGAAATTGATGAACGAGATGAAAGTGTTTGAGCAATAATTTTAGGTAAACTTCTTAAATTTTGAAAACTTTGATTTGTAGATATTGATACTCTATTATCAAGTGATGAGTTTCTGAAAGTCGTAGATGGTGATTGATGGATAGAAGGAACAATATCGTTTGATAGGTTTCTATCTGAACTAGAAGATGAAGATGAAGCTGCATTTAATCGCCAAACAGGTACGAATCCATAACTTTTCAAAGAAAACAACATAAAGATCAGCGAGATAATCATTCATTAATACAATATATTGCCGGGCAATCTGTTGAATTCTTAGAGATATCCCGAAGACTCACTAAATATGAAAGAAAACTGTCTCCGCTTCAAGAATTTTTCTATGAACTAAAAATCTCTTACCGTCAATAGTTTCTAACTCGATATCACCGATTTTACCATTTAATAAAGGTGCAAAGTGGAAATTTACATTTCGATCAGGTAATTCAGTATAAGCTGGTGCAGGAGAAGAAGGTACAGTAGGAGATCTAATATAAGCCTCTGATGTAGGTTGATAAGATGTTGAACGAGTACGAGGTGTCATTGGTGGTGGAGATGGTGTTTGAGGGTCGAATATTGATGATAAGGATTTGTCCAATGGATATTGATTGTGCATAATGTGTTGTTACGATTGATGTCAGTTAAAAGATTGTGTGTATATTTATTGAAAAAATGCTTCAATGTTCTTTGTTTCTTAATTCTACCTGAAGTTTGTAGTTTCCTATCTTGATTTCAGTAGCAGAAAGAATGACAAGGAATGAAGTAAAGTAGGACTGTAGAGTAGCCTTATAACCCAAGACAAAATATTCAGACTCGTTAAATTGCTAACTAAATGATCCTCTCAACCTTTCATATGATTTTCCCTAGTCGGTATAACGTTCCCTTGACAAATAACAAAAGATGAAGATCAGCTACTGACTCGATATTATCTTTTGTGTTTTCTTTTGATTCGATAAGGCCTGGTTAGATTATTATAACGAATATTATGACCAAAATCAAGAACAAAGGAAAATTTTCCCAGTTTTTCCTTTGGGCTTTGATCGTCTGTAACCCCTCGCTTTTCGAAAGGATTTCATAAGTGTAAAGGATAGTCTGAATGATCGGCATTCGTCTGATATGCATTTGAATATGACCTATTGTGGAGGTTGCCATGACCATTCGAAGTCATCGCTCCATGGACATCTTACTGATGAGAGGTAGCACATGTCTGTCACATCTGACCATCGATGTTCTTCAGGATGATGTTTAGTTTATTTATTAGTAGCGTGAGAACCCACTTTTTAACGGTAGCTGTATGATACAATACATATTAAGTAAGTATATTAAATCGAAAATATATCGTAATCGAAATGTATCGATGGTCCGAGGTACTGAATGTCCTGATCCCTGCTTTAATCCACCTTCTTCGCGTGACCTTCCGCAATGACATTATGTTTATCATGCTCCGCGTATTCATGACCAAGTTTCTTCCACCTCGTTTTGCTATCTGCTTCCCCTCTAGACATCTGAGTGCCAAGTATTCGATCCCAATTAGTACTGCAAAAGTAAGAATCAGGTCAGCTGACACTTCTCATTGAGATATTTATCAGAAAGGATCTGAACTCACAAGAAAGGTTGGGAGAAATTCGATTTGATACCATAAGCTTGATGGTGTATATCGTGATAATCGGCGTTATTCGCAAATAGTAATTGACAAGGATCCCACCACAGTCTATATCCACAGTGATCGTCCGCTGTCTTGATACTCGATATGACGAAAAGTAGAGTCGCTTGTCGAAGAGTCATAAAAGCAACTTTTTCAGCTACCGCCGAACCTAATGAATCGAGAATAAAACCTTCGACTGGGTGATTATACAATGCGCCGAAAGCATATGCGACGTAAAGACGGTGATGATGAGAATGGAAATGTCGGTAGAGGAATCGATTTGTGTGCATTGCTCGGTGCCAGAAATATTGCCATGTATCCACAACGCAGCTTATGGGTAATTGCAAGGTCAGCTTTGAGCTAAAATTCCAGGAATGATAATTGACTTACAAGGCAAAATACATTTGGAAAAGAGGTATACCCCACCAGTATATCCAAGCAACTAGCTTTTCGCCATGCTTGAGAAGTACTTGTTCACCTGTCCTTCTACCAAGCAAGAGAAGAGTGCCATCCGCTACCCAGGGAACTAGTTTAGCCATCTTAGCGAGATGATCCACGAAGACCTCTCTCCTGAGAATGGCTTCACTATCTTCGAACCACATCCAGCCTAGAGCAATCTGAATACAATGTTGCAAAAAGACAGCTTTGATGACTTGAGCAAATGTGACTTTATTCCTCGCTATTACTTCTGGTGATTCGTGTATACGCCTCGCTTCGAAGTATGGATATTTGGCTGTATCGAGGTGATGCCATATTGAACATACAACCCAATATACCACTATCGGGGCTAGAAGATTGAAGGGTTTGGATGAAGCGATAGAAATGAGCTTGGGATCAGTGATGTGGTAGAAAGGTGCATGAAGGGAGTTAGGTGTCATATTGGCTAATAGGGTTGAGTTGTAACCATATTGATGTTGAAATAGTTTATTTGGTGAAGACACCATTTGGTTGAGTGCTTCGAAAGCCATATTGGCAATTATACAGGAAGGAGTTGTTTCCCAAGTTGAATGAGGGTTTTGATGTGTTAAATGTGTTTTATAAGGTAAAATAGGTATTTGAGTGCAGTGGCGAGAATTTTCGACTAGCGTCGATGAGGTGTGCTCCGCTGATTAAACTTGTAGAAAGGAATGTGTGATAAAGTTGGAGAATGTATTTTTCAGGCGGCTAGAGACTTGTCAAGAGGAAGGATAGGCTAAGATTTGATGAGTATGTAATGTGAAAGATTGGATGAGAAGAAATATGGATGAGATATAAGCAGATTGTGGAAAAATAACAAAGCTTTCAAGTCCGATTTTCAACTTTAACTTTGTCCTATTCCCGGCGACCTGGCATGACCATCATCACAAATCAAAACATCGGGTCAGGCACGCACATATACACATGGCAAAAGGCCCCCGAACGCATTGGGAGAAATTGGAAAAAATTCAGTTAAAGAAACAATATCTTGACCACGTGACCACGTGTCAGTCTAGCAGAGTATGCCACCGTGGGAAGCTAATAATATTGTCAACAGATATCGCGTTTTCGACGAGATCGCGACCTCAAAAAGCCTAATGTCTTCTTGTTCAACGTGTATGTTATGGGTGTTTACCGAGTCGCAAGCTAAATGCACTGCAAGTACAATGTCAATCAATACAGTGAACCCTTAGTGAGCTGATGCTCGATCAAATTTCACAAAGCTCGACCCGCCTTAAGCTGACAACGAGGGAATTACCTGATTCTAGCGCGAGCAATAATCAAATTTCAACATTAGAACAAGATGTGCTATGGGAATTTGCCAAACTTAATGATAAGGTGAAACGTGTAAGTGCAAGCGTCCAAACTGAATTGGGCGAACTTCACCGTGTGATTGTTGACGGGAGCGAAATCCAGGCATCCAACCTTGCTAAATTAACGGCGGAATCACCGAATGAATCGTTACTGGCTGAATTGCGGACGTTGGAGAAGCGAATGGGCCTTGTATTGACTCTCGTAGGTTATCCCGCTTTGAACAATTTCACATCTCTCAGGTATACCTTCTATCGTGATTAGAAACTGGCTAATCCTCTCGCTGAAACGTAGTTCCAAGCATCGGTGTGGGCAGTGATAGTTGACATGCAAGCAGCTGAGGAAGCACGGACACATCAACAAGAACAAGAGCAGCAACTGCGTCAAGAACAACAATACGCACAGGATCAGTACGGCTACGCTGGTCAAGGGCAAGGCCAGGATATAAGTTATGATGACTCGAGAAGATGGGACGATGACAGCGTCTTGTGATATACTATCAATCGGGCTGATATGTTAAGCATCCTCAAGTGAGTCATGTTCTTTTGTTTGACCTTCTCCCAACTTCATCATTATTACCGCAACGATGCCATCTGGTAAAAGGTGTGATCTCCTGAAAAATATCCCTACTATTCAGATATCCCTTCTTCCCACTTCACGTCTTACTCCTCTTTCTGGTAATCACCAGAAGAGGGCAGACAGGGTGTATTGAATCCGAGATGTTCGATTTCTCTCCCTTATTATCGGAGATTACAGATATAAGGGCGTAAGGCGGGACAAATAATATCTTTAAACCCCTTTTCCTTCATTTCAAACGAGAAAGAAGTAAGGGACGACTTGAATATGATTCGTTCTTTTACCTCAGATCCATGGTAGAACGATTAAAGGCTTAGGTCGATATCATTTGAATCTCTCTTTTGCTTGATTTGCATCAAGTGGAATACGAGAACATCATAAGTTCCGAGGCCAATCTATCTTTCTTACAAGCTCTCAAGAATTGATGGGGAACTTGAGATGTACATTTTGACGCACAAGTAAAACAATCAGTTTATACTTCGAGAGATTGATGAAGTGTGAATGAGGATATGTGCGAATAATTTCTCTGGGTTCAAGGAAGAAGGGAATTGGGTTAGAGGATATTTCGAAAGGAGAATAAGAGCCCAAACTATGAGCGGCTTATATGCCCACTGAGCGGTCTTTCCTTCAACTTCGGCTGCCGTTGACTTAAATATCTGGAATATTAGCTAACGAAACAACTGTTAAATTAGGGATCATCCCGACTCCTGTAGTCGGCTGCCGGCAGTCCGACGATCATCCCTACGTAACAGTAACATGTTAAGCTTGTACGGTAATAGAGGAATATATACTCTGGGTGTATATGAGTTGTTAATCATTAAGTAGACCTTCGCCTTACAAGCGATGCGGATGTAACATATGTATATTTATCACTTCTTCTCAAGTCGATCATGTTCAAAAGCATTTCCAGACTATTGGAAATTCACGGGTACTAAATACGGCCGTATCGATATTTATAGATCCGGGAAAATAAACCTTAGCGGTAGTGAAATCCGGTAAATGAGAAAATGCGGCTCGGTAAATAATGATCTTCTCGCGTAAATGCGAAGAAAGTTTGATTTCCTGATTTCCAACGATCTTTACCGCGGCAAGATAATTTGATTTTGAGTCATGTTTGTCAGGCTGGTCGAAGATAAGGAAATGAAGATATTATCGATCTGGATTCATGGAGTCTGAGAATATTTGATCGAGATGTTTTGATAATTGAGAATTGTAGCTTCGTTGTGTATTTGTATTATCCTTCATTCTGAAATTATCAGAGTTGACAGAACGTATCCTTATCATCGAATTTGGCACTGATTGCAAGACACCATTGACAGACATTCCAAGTCAGAAAGACGTATTAGCTATCTTCCGAATTTGAGCCTTTGGATCTTAGGGCTTTATTTACAAGATGTCTATCACTAATGATACATCTCTTGAAGAAAAAGACACAATTACACCGAATATACAACCTGTATCTAAAACACGATCTCATTCACAAAGTCATTATCAACGATCACGCCCAGAAGTTGACCCATTTCCTATTCAACTTCATTTATCTCGTTCACTATCTCATGCTCATCAACCAAATCATTCTTTACATAGACCACCAACAAGAAATGATGGATATGATAATTTTCCACCTCCTTTACAAGGTATAAGGAATTCAGCAGATTTAGAAAGAAGATTAACTACCGATGCTGATTTAGTTGGACAAATGGCTGTAAATGATGATGATATTGGACCTCCTCCTGAAGGTGGAAAAGATGCTTGGTTATGCGTTGCTAGTGCTTTTTTTGTGCTTTTTTGCGTATTTGGTTTTGGTAAGTTAAAATCTTTAATATTACATCTTCATGTGTCAAACTTATTATGCGAATACTAAAGTAATATTGCGTTTTTAGTCACGGTATTTGGTCAACTCAAGGTGTATTATCTTGCTCATCAATTGAAGGAATATTCACAATCTGACGTTGCGTGAGTTATATGATATTTTAACGTAAATGCAAATCGAATTTCTAAAGCTAATATTCTGGGAGATTTACTATTGATTTAGTTGGATTGCAAGTCTTCAAGTTTTTCTTACTTTCGGAGGATCAATTGTTGCAGGAAGATTTTTTGATAGTCATGGTGCAAGAGGTTTAGTAATGTTGGGTACTTCTTTGAGTGTTGCAGCTGTGATTGCTATAGCTTGTGAGTAAAGAAAGTTTTATCATTCAGAATCTTTGAATTCGATTCAAGGAAAAGTAAATGAAAAATAATACGCTTGATATATTGAGCTAATTCAATTGTTTCAAACATAGTCTGTAAATTATACTGGCAATTTTTATTAGCACATGCTTTATTTGGTATTTCTGCTTCGATGCTCTATTCACCTTCTACAGCAATTGCAGGACATTGGTTCATGAAAAGACGTTCGACTGCAGTCGGTATTGTAGTTTGTGGAAGTGGATTATCCGGTGTTATTTATCCTATAGGATTGAAAAGGTTATTCGATGAATTAGGTGAGTATATAGTAGTCAAGCAAAAATGAGACTTGATGCTAATCTACGCAAACATGCTATAGACTTTCGAAATGCTATGTTGATCATTGCTGGAATGAACGCTGTCTTAATGTTTCCAGCTTGGTTCTTCTTGAAAGCTAGATTACCACCTAGATCACCACCTCCTTTGAAAAGCTTGAAAGGACCATGGAAAGAACCACGATATACATGTTTAGTCTTGGGTTCATGTTTAGTTATGATGAAGTGAGCTATAGGTTTTTTTTCTTTTCTGTGGTCCAATCTGTGAGAATTTTGAGAGAGTGTTAATTCACCGAATCTTTTTCAGTTGGCTTTCTCCATATTTTGATGCACCTAATTTAATTACATCAAATAAAGTTACAGGACCTATATCAGATTATTCAATTGCAATTCTTCAAGTAGGATCATTTTTTGGAAGAGCTTCAAGTGGTGTATTAGCAGATAAATTTGGAGTTTGGTTAATTTTTATACTTTCAATTTTAGGATGTTCAATTTCAATTTTAGCTTTTTGGATTGCATCTCCTATTGGATCAGGTTGTGTTATTGTTGGATTAATTGGATATGGTTTCGCAAGTGGTGCTTGGATAACTCTTGTAGCTGCTTCTACTGCAACAATTTCACCTATAAGAGAATTTGGAATGAGATTAGGTATGTTATGGAGTTTAACTAGTATACCGAGTTTAATTGGACCTGTAATTTGTGGTGGTGAGTGGTTTCACTTTTTGCTTTTATTTTCGTACTTTTCACAAACCGATCTTTTCTGAGATTCATGAATTATAGAATACTGATCATTTATCAATATATGTAGTATTGATATCTTCTGCCGATGGAACTTTCAAATATGCAGGTTTGTTTATAGGTCTCACTCAATTCTTAGGTGCTTTTATCACTATTGCACCTAAAATACTGGATTATGTTCGATGTCTTCAAGAAAAGAAAGAGACTCGACGAGGTATAAACAAACAGACTGAAAAAAAGACATCTTCAGCTCAAGATGAGTGATTATAGAGTGTGAGACTATCTGATTAGATTGAGACATTCAATCGACTTCGTATCTGTATCCATTATAATTTGTTGTATGCATAACATCATATCCTGTGCATTAAGCAAAGAATGTACAGTATAAGCAAAAGTACAAGTACAACTATTGTCTATGATCCGATCCAACATTTAAAATTTGCTTTTTGACATGAAACGTTAAATTTGATGAAATCTACACCTGGGCAGCGCCTTTTTCTGTAGTTGCAGGTATGGAATCGTTCTGTTCAGGTGTAACTTCAGAATTTGAAGCACTTTGCTCTTGAGGGTTCACCTTTTCCTGTTTAGTTATCTTAATTTTGATTTTTTCTGTAATTGCTTCAGGACTAAGATCAGTCAATTTCTCTTTTTTCAAAATTTGTCCACCTCCACTCCAACCTATCCACCCTATTTCATGAGGACCTCTAATGAAAAGAACAATTAAAGCAGCTCCTATAAAAGCTACTGCCGTACCTCCTGTAGGAGTCCATCCGTGAGAATTATAAATATGAGTTAAAATTGCAGTTCCCGAAGTCTGTATTTTCATTGATTTAGCGCGTATACTCACTATATTAAGAAAAGGATGAGAAACTTACTTGACCAACAAATACAGCTAAAAGACTACACCCATTTAACCTAGCTCTAGCTTTAGGATCTAATCCTGCTATTCTATAACTTGATGATACTTGAGTTAATTGTTGTCCCATATCATAACCTATAATAGAAATACAAACTGCCGAAATGTTCTTATTGGCTCCTACTAATGCTACGATCATAGAAACTAGGTTGATGGATATTCCAGTAATTTGGCCTAAGTACGGATGAACTCGATCAACCAGTCTTCCCCACTGTGGCGCTAGAAGGGCTCCAATTATGCCGAGTAATCCAAATAGACCGATTTCGAAGGAATTGTAACTATGCCAAAATCAATATAGGAAAAGCGTGAAAAAAAAATTTCAGGAGAGGAACGTACTGGTAGGGCGAGTTGTTAAGTACGAAAGTAAGCGAAGTCCAGCTGTGTAATAGACAAACGTTGTTAGCTTATGATAATATTTAGCTATAATTGAGTGACACTCACAATCCGGCAAATACGGCACTTGAGAACATCGAGACTAAACAAGCTTGTACAAGTGTTGGGTACATTGTAAAATACTTGACCATCGACCAGAGCTATTAAGAATATTGAACTTGTCAGATGGCTGTAACGATTACGTCGCGAGATTCCTGAGGAATGCTTACAACGCCAAAGTACGATAATCCAATATTCTTATCAGGAGTATCCGGTAAAGTAAAATAGAGTATCAAAGTCATACCTGATAGACCAGATAATGTTGTCAGCGCTGATGAGGAGGCGTTTTTGAGATAAGCGAAAGAGACGTACATCCTTGTAATCCAACAGCTAGCCAATAAGTATCCCTCCAACTTGCAAAATTACTAATAATTCCACCTAAGACTCTACCTAAGACTAAGCCAAATATCAAACCGGAAAGAGTGATACTCATAGAAGTAGCTCTTTTGTTAGCGGGTGCCAAATCTGCTGTCCAAGGTATACAGATTTGAGGTGTGACAGTTAAAATTCCAACAATGAATGAAATAGCTTCTAATGCAGCTACTGTAGGTGCTAAGGCCAAACCAATTGACAAAATCGTAGTGAGTGTGATCAATATTAAAACCAATTGTCTACGTCTAACTAAATCCCCCAGAGGGGAAATAAGGATGATTCCTACTCCATATCCACCTTGTACAAGGGTTGGGATAGATGATATCCGAGTATGCGAAACTGAGAAGTCATCGGCGATTCTACGGTATCTCATATTAGCTCTAAAATTCTAGTGGTATTTTGATTGGGAAGAAGATGACTTACGCTACGAGCATAGGTTGAATGTAATATAAGTTCATGACTGAAACAGTCTATGAGGTGTAATGAGCTACAATGGGATCAGAAAGAATAAGTAGGAATCTACATACAGAAGCAAAAGCAAAAACCAAATTCATTTTCCAAGTAAATCCAAATTCTTCCGTGACTGTTTTGTGAGGATCATGCCGCCTACTTCTCGGTATAGGCAAAAATCCAAAATCCCTTTTTCGTATTGTTACATGCTGTGCTTGCTGTTCGAAGTTCGCATTCGCAGGGTCAAGATTTTCTATCGGAGTCGGTACCAGAGTCGAATCCATATTAGCCGACTGAGTCATTGTACGATTGTTGTCGGTCTCTTCCTCGTCAGGCTGTGAAGATCGATCGGCCATGATTGTTCACACATACACAATATCTGATACCAGAGGCTTTGAGATAGCTATGAAAAGAATTGAAGATAAGATCTGTGATGAGCGACCGGAGCTTATGTTCCGTAATAGTGTCGATTTATGCGATTTATCGAGGATTTAGCCAAAAGATATCGACACTAGAGATCGGTTTGACTGATGCAGGTTTCTCGGAGGTACTTCTGGATGATATATGACAAGAGGACGGAGCCTCAGTAGATTATACACACAGAGACTTGCTACAGATATATATATAAACAAAAATTCACTGGAATATGATTAGCAATCTTGGAAATAGTACGATAACACCCCTGAATGAAATATCTCATCATGGATTTTCATTCTTTGTTTACCTCCACTTTTATCTGTACCTCCTCCACTTTATTTCATCGGACCGGGCCGACAAGCTGGGGGCGTGTAGAAAAGGGATTGATATGACATCTTCACTGACTATATTCTATTCATCTTGTAGCTGGATAATCCGGTATGATCATTCCATAAACAAAATAGTCATGTAGCTACTAGATGGTTAGACCACAAGTCTCCAAAAGAAGTCATGTACGAGGGCGCAACTTTCGCTATAGCTCAAAGGATGGGCGAGTCAAAGGGACAGAGGCACGGGTCGGAAAGCACGGATACACACAATGATATCAATCAAGCAGCAGGATCAAAATAAGCTTGGACCAAGTAGATAGACATAAAATTTGAGACATTCATCATTGATGTTGATGGCATGTGGAAGATGTTTTACGTTAATGATATGGCCATATATTCAGCTAAACTATATAATAACAGTTCCGCGTAGTTTAGAGAACGGTCAAGCGATTAGTAGCATTGCACAAGATCAATCAATGTCCCAAAGGCACCTTGGCGCAGGACTATAAAGGAGAGTGTGTTCATGCTGCAAGTTGATTATAGATTACGAGTTTAACGACAGGATTTACGATATTGCGTCCATCGAATCGAAGGGCGCTGCGAATAAGGGTTTGGACTTCGTACATCATAGATCATCAAGTAAGTCGCATAGTGTCCATCGAACACTGTCTACGGAGCCTTTGAGAAACCCGATACATTCATTCGCTATTAGTACGATGGACATGCCGCGATATTCGACTCAGCTCGATCGACCTACATCGCTTTCGTCTACCCGTACTTCTTTGACGCCATCCACCTCGACTGAACCCAGAAACAGCACCACTGCCCCTCCTAGAACCCCATCACCATATCTCGCCGATCCTCCTTCACACAATTCGGCCAAACATGCTAAAGACTATGGCTTGCCTTCCATCAGAATACAAAACAACGATGGTGATAATAATGATGATGATGGATATCAAGATGATCAAGGGAAATTGAAAAGGCGTAAGAGCCTTGAGAGGACTCGTACTTGGGCTGAAGAGGTAGAGCGCAATCGAAAGAGGTCTGAGAGAAAGGGGAAAGGACGATCAAAGGCATTGGGAAATGATCAAAATCCTTATGATCAATCATTTTGTAAGTCCTCCTATCAATTGACTAGAAATCCGGCATAATCTAAAATAATTTATACAGGGTCAGTATCAACAGAAGTAATAGATTCCTTGATTGAAACTCTTACTCCTTCATCATCCGAATTCTCCCATTTGCCCAGTGCAGCTCAAGTTATAGCTGCGAATAAAAGAAGGAGTTATCGCATAGATTCAGACTCAGAAGAAGATGTGAACTACGAAGAATGGTGGAATGAAAATAGCTACAAGCAGAAAGATATAGAGGAACGTAGTAATAATTCAATGAGATTAGAAGTTGTTCAATCAAAACCTAGAGAAAGACGAAAATCGCACTGCTTAAGGAAAGAAAGTAAATCAGAAAAGCAAGAAGACAGTAGTCTAACAGACCTGATACAGTCCATACCATCTCAGCTTCCGCTTCAAAGATTGAATGACCATCAGAAATTGGCTATTATCCCTCTCTTACCAAGTCCGACAAGCCCTAAAACACCTTTAACGCCCATGACCCCCTCGACACCTGCTAAATCACTGCCGCAACCGATCTTATCGATAAATGATATCATTCGAAAACATTCGCCAGGAGTTATGAGTGCAGAAAATGTGGTAAAGGAGAAAGCCAGAAAGGAGATAGAAGAAAATAGACCTAGATTAGCTAGTATGCAGCCCAGCGTCAAGGAGCAACCGCCTGTTCAGCTAAAAGACGAAGATTCAGTGATTGACCCTTATCAGGCTCAAAACACGGGGCAAAAACGTATAGAGGCTGCAACACCCGTCAAACAGTATACAAGAGGTATAGGACATCAGTGCAAAACGGGTGGCTTATCTGGTGATAGGAAAATTCCCTTCACTGCTTCGAGTAAAACAGATCCACTTTCAATACCTTCTCGCGCTCACAGTCTTCGCGAGGTCAAACCAATCTTACGACAAACGCAGAGTGCCTATAGCACGCCACAAAAGCGAGCCTCTACGCAAACCGCGAAGTCCATCTCAGCATCGGGAGAAAAGGTGGCTTACAACGGTAGTAGCTCGGAATCACTATCCCAAGATGCTAAGATAACTTCAGCTCTATTAGACCACCTAGAATATCTGGAGCAAACATCGACCATAGTTTCAAAATCATCTACACAAAACTTCAACAAGCGAACCAGCTTCCAAATCATGTCTCGTGCCAAAGATAACATCGATAAACCTATAACACCTACAAGAAGCAAATTATGGAAAAGGAAAAGTATGCCTGACTCGACATCACACACCATATCACAGGCTTCACCTAGTAAATTGAAAGCCGAATTAGTATCTGAAGTTGAGAATTTGAAATTTGCTATTTATCTACAGTCAAGGAATTTAAATCGAGTGATAACGTTTGCTAGACCTTTTCCCGACGAGCCTTTGAATATATCATTCTCAGAAGTAGGTAAATTGACAGGTAATCCGGTAGTCATTTTCCTAGGTCTTGGATGTGTAAGATACCTAATTAGTCTTTTCGACGATATTGCGAGAACTTTTAATCTTAGATTGATATGTATTGATAGGTGGGGATATGGAAGAAGCACTCAAGTGTCGGAATCTCAACGTACTCCTACCGCATGGGCAGATATAGTTAGCAGAGTCTTGGATGAGTTGGGTATAGAGAAATATCAGATATTGGCTCATAGTGCAGGTTCACCTCATGCTATTGCCACTGCTCTCAAGATGAAAGATAGGATTTTAGGAAGAGTTCACTTGTTAGCTCCATGGGTTAGTACAGATATCGACGGTGGTGAGTTTGTCCTCTAACTGACGAAATAATCCAGAACACTGATCAAAAAAGATAGGTTATAAATGGCTTAAATATATACCTAATACAGTTATTAAGTCAGCTACAGCGGCAGAATGGAAATTACAATCTTATTTAATTGGTAAACCTCCTCCACTAAAACATAAGCCAATCTCACATCATGATCCAGCACCACTTCCAGGTGGGTCATCAAAAGTCGATACGCCCTCGACGGACGAAGAAGATACAGATCCACCGGACACAAGCAGAGGAAGGCGAGTATCGATGTTAAAGTCAAATAATGATTCATACTCGACCGGAAAAGCACAGCGAGAAGTCATGCAGCAACCTGGGTTGGTCAGAAGAGCTTCCAAGATCTTGTATCCGAGATCCGTGGATCATTCACATGGAAAAGAAGAGAAATCAATTATCTCAATGGGTTCAAAATACTCTTCTGAATCTGCAGATTCCAGATCTGTTGACCCACCTTCTCCTACCCAGCAACTGAGAGTAGTCGCTCCCGGCGGCAGGTCTAAACCTCGTATATCAAAACAAGCAACCGATGACAACGACTTATGCCTTAGTGAAGGCTTCGACTTTCGATCGAGCTCACCAGTACAACTTCGCAATAAATCTTATATAACGGCAAATAAGACTGAAAACAATAGCTCCTCCACAAGTTCACTGTCTGACTATGAGAACGTGGACGTACCAACAGGTGAAGGATTCACAACAGCTCTGAATCAAGCTTCTCATGCGGAATGTGAACCAGGAACGACTTCAGACTTGTTAAGTATCATTTTAAATAGAGATAATAGATCTTGGGGATTTCAATATACTGATTATGTGGGCGGAGTAAAAGTATATTATGGTTCAGAAGATGATAAAATAAGTGAAAAATCTATGAGATGGATGGAAAATTCAATGAAAAATGTTGAACTTGTTATTCGTCAAGGCGAAAATCATAATTTAATGACTTCTCTTAGAACTATGTGGGAAGTTTTTGAAAGTTTGAGTAAAGAAGCGAAGGGTTTAAATAAGAGAATATGATGAGGTTGATTGGACATTTCCTGTATTAACGGTCGGGGGCAATTCAAGCAATGTCATGAATGCATTAAATAAGTAATATGGTGGATGAACGTAGCTTGATATGCTTTATATGAAATACAATTCATTTATGAGATGAAGAAGCGCGACGCGTCGTATTCTTTATAAAAAAGGAATGTTCTCTCGATCGACAGATTTAACCTTATTTAAGTATCAGTCGGTTGAGTCAACCGGTAAATTATACAAATATCATCAAAATTGTATCATCATTTTTATATTTATTAGCAATAACATCTGTGTATATTGTATACTGTACGTGCATTGGTAGAGATGCCGACTCCACTCTCACCTTCCTCCTCACAAGAAATTATACCAATTTCACCACCAACATCATCAATAATCAAAAAAGGATCTTTTGTAAAATCAAAATCATCAAAATCTTTAATTGATTTATCAGAAAGTTTAGATTTTAAATATAATGATTCTGAAAATGATATTCCTTCTTCATCATCGAAAAACGAAAAACAAAAATATGATTCAAATCAGATAAATCGTAAAAATAAAACCAGAATAACTTCTTCTACACATTGGTCTAAAAAAGATTTAGAAGATAATATTAAAAGAAAAGCAATTGATAATCAACGTGAAGAATTAAATAAAAAAAGTAGATTTCAAATTACACAAAGGATGTTAAGTACTAGAGGAAAAGATTTAAATCCTATTACAAATTCTGATTTATATTCAAGGTGAGTTTTTACCAAAAGAATTGGATTGTTTATATAATTGTGTTTTTTATTTTTACTTATGTTTTTGTTTTTTTATATAATATTAAAAAGAACCGATCATTTCGTATCTTGTTCAACAGGACATCAACAATCTAATAGAGGAGGTGGAAGTGAAGGATCTATGACTTATTGGCAAGTTAGATCTGCACAAGTAAATGATCAAGCAAGAACAAAGGTATGTGATGATTTCCTTTTTCTTGCTTTCTACATGAATGAAATAGCACTATTTAAATTCTTATGACCCCACCTATATGATGGTCTTCATGTATATAGCAAACGGACATTTTGAAGGGATGTTTGATATATCTTAATGGATCTTCTGGACCTAAATTATCGAATTTACAAATGCAGCATTTGATATCTTCAAATGGCGGTAGAATAGCGTGAGTCAACGAAAGTCTTATCGTTCGATATGAAAAGTCGTAAAGATGATACTTAAGGCTAATTTGATATAATAGACCCCTCCCTTCTTCTTCTTGTACTCATGTTATAGCCAACGGAGGATTATCAGGATCTAAAACTCAAAAACATATAGATGGTCAAGGTAAAAGAGGTGCAAGTAGAAGACCGAAAGTAGTCAAAGTTGAATGTAAGTGAATATGACATTTCTGACAAATGCTGAAAATAGTTGATGATGACTGGAACTTATCATAGGGTTACTTGATTCTATCCAGAAAGGCCAAAGATTATCGGAAGCTGGATATGGAATGGTAGATGATCCAGTAAGTGTTTTATAATCTATGCTTGATCTAACAGCTAATCCAACGAATGATCAGTCTCAACCGAATTTATTCAAAACACTAGGTGTTAAGCCGAAAGCTGAATCAGAACTTGCAAGCTGATATATAATTATATGTTTCTTCCTCTCAATCATTCACACCCTATTTTGTTGTCTAAGCTATAATACCCTAAATATGTTGTTGTACCACCTACTGTATTGTTAATGATCTGATGTTTTAACATGTCATCATGATGGTTTATGAATATAATACAATTACAAAATGATCTCTCTTTGTATGCTAGAATGATCTTGATATTTCTACAAATGCCCAATGCCAGGTCAGATATTCACCTCCTTGTTTGTTGACCAAGTTCGAATCTGAGTATCTAATCATCCTCATCTTCATCATCGTAATCTTCCCTCACTCTCCTCCTCTTTTCTCTTCGCCCCCCATCTTCCAAATCATCTTCATCCTCATCTTCTTCCCCATCCTCTTCGTCATCCCGCCTACTTTTACTGGGTTTCGTCCTTGCCCTTGAATCGTAATCTTCCTCTTCACCTTCTGCATCTTCATCCTGTGCTCCGTCAGGGTCGAAAGCTGCCCCTCCTGCTTGACCGTGTGCTAAAGGCGATGGAGCTCGTACGGGTCTACCAAGGGGAGCGTCAAGGAGATCAGCATCCATTGGAAGGATCAAGCATCTTTCCATCGTTTCATATATGAATAGATCGGCACAAATGTTTGTGAGAGGACTCACCTTTGTTTCACAGGTTGTCTAGCTCTCACTTCTTCACAAGCATCTACCCAACTATATCAAAATACATTAGCTATGTTCTTCGATTCGACTCTGACACAGGAAAATGACTTACTCGCAATACACATCAACTGGTACAGAAAGATCTAAATGGAGTAAAAGATGAGTCAATTACTAAGTTCTAGTGCTTATCAATATCATTTCAGTCAACTTACTATTCACAGGTGAAGTGTATTTTTGTCCACAGACTTTACAAGATAAATGACCAAACATTGATTGTTTATCGCTAATACCGCCGAGAGAAATTTATCTTCAGCTAATGTCGCTCATATGAAACTCATAGCTGATATTACTCACATTTTCACTGTCACTGCTTTTTCATGATTACAAAATAAACATTTAAATATACTCGCTACAAACCGGAAGTGAATATTAGCTAATAATCTAAATTTAAGGATGTTAATGAGTAGATAAAAAAGACTTACATAATGGCTCTGCCTTCTTTTTCGCTTGAGGTTTCTTGGCAGCCTTTCTTTTACCCATCTTGTTGATTCAGATATCAATTTGACTACTCTTTGACTAGTTGCAAAATATTGAAAGAGTCGAAAAGAAATAATGTATCTTTTGTTGCTTTATGTTCGAATGTTACATTGTATGCAAGATACTCGGAGAGAGGTTCAATCTCCATTTGATTTCAGTAAGGTCAAGTTGAGTTGGATGATGCAAGGCGCGTATGCGTCGTCGATGACACCCAGATAATCTTACTTTATAATTTATGGCTCTTGAGGCATATATTCAGTCATTAAATACTTATACAAACCTGTAGACACCCAAAATGGAAGAGATAGGCATCGATCTGAAACTTGAGGTCAGCTGGAGTATTAGTGTCTCTGATTGAGAGCAAAAGAGCTGAGGTGTGTATATCTTGACGTAGGATCCCACTCTCCCCTCACAAATAACAGAGAAACAAGCTTTACTCAACTCATTACCTACAAGCGACGAGGAGTTATATAGTACTTGGAAACGTCTGGAAGCTCACAGGGAATTCCTAGAATTACAAGAGGTCAGTGTTGCTACTTGCTTACTACAAACTGTGGATGCGAAATGTCATCATCCGGATGTCCGCTGATGGAGATTTCCATAATATAGGAATACATCAGAGATGAGACCCAGAACTTGCGAAGAGAATTGCTGAGAGCACAAGAAGAAGTGAAGAGGATACAAAGTGTTCCTCTTGTTATTGGGCAATTCTTAGAGCCTGTAGACGAGAGAAGAGGTATTGTAGGATCCACCACTGGTATGTCATGATCAATCGTCCAAATACTCTGAGGGGCTATAGGCTTGTGGTGTCTATGAGCTCGGTCGTATATCAAACAATTGACTGTTTTCGCATCTATTCATAGGTTCTAATTATGTGGTACGAATTCTGTCAACCCTTGATCGAGAACTCCTCAAACCTTCTTCATCTGTTGCCTTACATCGACACTCCAATGCTCTTGTAGATATCTTACCGCCCGAAGCAGATTCATCCATAGCGATGTTAGGAGCAGATGAGAAACCTGACGTGAAGTATAGTGATATTGGTGGATTAGATAGTCAAAAACAGGAAATAAGAGAAGCTGTCGAGTTACCTTTAATCCAAATGGATTTGTACAGAAAGATCGGTATTGATCCTCCTAGAGGTGTTTTGTTATACGGTCCTCCAGGTGAGTATGATCAATCCCGGGACAAATTCTGGATCCAACAGCTGATTTGGCATCTATATAAGGTACCGGTAAGACAATGTTGGTTAAGGCTGTGGCCAATTCAACTTCCGCTTCTTTCATCAGAGTTGTCGGTTCGGAATTCGTACAGAAATATTTAGGTGAAGTGAGTGATCTTCTGCATTTACAAAACTCTATTAAACTGATGAGCATCAAACAGGGTCCTCGTATGGTCAGAGATGTGTTCAGACTTGCTCGAGAAAATTCACCTTGTATCATCTTCATTGATGAAGTAGATGCTATCGCTACGAAACGTTTCGATGCTCAAACCGGATCCGATAGAGAAGTACAACGTATTTTGTTGGAACTTTTGAATCAGATGGATGGTTTTGATCAACAAACAACCGTCAAAGTGAGCTACACAAGCCGTACGATCCGACCGCGGAAAATAATAGCTGACGGAATGACCAGGTAATCATGGCTACCAACCGAGCTGATACTTTGGATCCCGCTTTGTTGCGTCCAGGTCGTTTAGATAGAAAGATTGAGATGCCTTTACCATCGCGAAGGGAACGACGATTGATCTTCCAAACCGTTACTTCGAAGATGAACCTGGGACCCGATGTAGATTTAGAGGATTGTAAGTGTATCATTAGCTTGTTGAATGGAAAACATATTGATCTCCCGCTGTCCTTATAGACGTATCTCGACCTGATCAATTGAGTTCAGCTCAAATTGCATCAATCTGTCAATCTGCAGGATTACAAGGTCAGCTGTTTGTTGCTAGTTAGGAAAGCCAGATCAAATAGCTGAATTTATACCTTGAATAGCTGTCAGGAAGAACCGATACGTCATTTTACCGGTTGACTTTGAAGAAGCATGGAAGGTGAGTCAAAGTGCCACATTCATATTCGATTCAATCAAAACCCCGTCAAATACCGCTGTCACGCGTTCAACGCTTCCCAAAATTATTGCTCTCCCTCGAAATTGCTTTTGCATCTTTCATCTGTTTCTATTACTCATTCAACTTGACCTGTATTATAGGGAGCCGTCAAGAGATCCGACGAAACTCACGAATTCTGTAAGTCCAGCTGTTTGTTTGTACTTGACTAGAGCAGCAGCTGACAACTTACACTTCTTGCATTTAGATCGATAGTATGTGTCATGTTGTGAGTTATGGACTTTCATTGGCTAAATGCCTTGAGCTGACTTGATTTTCCCCAGTGTATCACTCTGTCTATTGCATGCATCAATCAGAAGCGCAGCTACATACATCCTATGCTGAATGACCTTCACTAACATTTCCCCTCACTCCCCTGCCCTCCCATTCCCCGCTCAGTGACCCATCATTTGCTCTCACCTATCCAGCGGTATCAGCGAAAGGCGTCACATAAGCGAAGAGCGATCCAACTTTCTACGGGAAGTCAGCGTTCATTTGCTATTACCTTGAGGCGTTATGCCCATCTTACAAGGAAAATACTTCACAGACGCTGGACATGCTCTTACAAATCTGATTCCAGTAACTTGGGAGAGCGGAAAATTGGAATGAGGAAGAGGAAGGACAGGAAAATCCGAGCGAGAATCTCGCTGTAGGAGGATTTGACTCCATATTCTATTACATCAAGGTTCTTTCTTAAATCCTATCTTTTCTTCACTCAAGATATCAGATGTGATATTTGGGAATGTTCACGGTGCTTAACACTCTGCGAGCGATGATTACCTATGTCGACTTGCTATTTTAGGAACACCAAAATAGACTTGTTACGTCTCCTCCGCGCTCTGGAGGATGTACGTCCCCTTGTTACTCACCGACTCGGATCTTTAGGGATGATGTTCGGTCCATATTATAGGGTACATCCCATATCTATATTTCCTTCATTTTTGTATTGCTCAATATCAATTGACTTACTATGCATACTCATGAATCAGATGTGAACATGCTCTACAATCAGTTCACCTCGGTGACACCAATCCTATGCGCATGACCTTATATCGCTTCTATATGCGCAATTTGAGAATTAGATTGTATCGACCGCGTCTTGATTGGCTTGAAGAGAACTTTTCGGATAACCGTATAGTGGAATTTCACCTCCACTTAGGTCAAACACGTTCAAAATCATTAAATCAGATTATATCAGATCGAAATTATGTTATACATTGTGTCTTTGTCCTCATAACTCTGTAGACATATTTTCTCGCTCCATCTCAAGGTGACGAATCGATAGGTTCTCGACCTCCTTTGTGTAAATCATTCAACTGGATCCTCTAACCGATCTTGAAAGCTTATATCGGTTTGCACTTTGCGACCAAGTGGATTCGAACTTTTCATTTCGTCAATAAATCCACCAAAGCGAAAACCAACAAAAAATTCATTGAAGAAGTCGGATTTGATTGAGAGTAGTGGTCGAAACCTTATCAACATAAAAGAACAACTAATTCGAGGCCATCTTCCTCGAAAGGTTCTTTTATAACGATTGACTGATTTGTTCAGTCAATCATCTTATCTTGTTATGCCTAATCTTCACGTACATTATCAAAATGGTAATGTTAAAGCCTTTCGTCAAGAACTTGATGGATCAACCAATATCAATAATACAAAAGGTGGTAATATAAATCCTGGAAGTGCAAGTGGTGGAGGCAAAAGTTGGTCTATGAATGGATTTATAGGTGTTCCTATTAAGACTGATATAAACGAGAGAGACCAATATGGAAGAACGTAAATCATAATCCTTCTTTTACCGGAAAGATCTGATGAACAGAAGCTAATTGAGATATCGTTTTTGAGTATAGCGTTCTTCATTTAATAGCTTCTTCAATAACGAATAATGCTTATACTTTCTTTTCTATCTTACTTCGAAATCCTAATATATCGATAAATCTTCAAGATACTGAATCTGGATATACTGCTTTACATCGAGCTCTTTTTGTTGGAAATCTCAGAGTTGCTAGAGATTTATTGGCTAGAAATGATATTGATCTAAGTATTAAGGATTATGAGGGCATGACAGCTTTCGATTTGTATAATGGTACTGTTGAAGGGGTAAGTCCGCTGTATCATTACACCTTCTTAACCCGCACCTTAATTCGGCTATTGTTCTGACTTGCTTTGGTGTAGACCAATCCACCTCATGATGTTGATGGATCCGACTTATATGTATGGGGAGTTAATAGAAATTATTCACTCGGAACTGGAGATGGTTCGGATAAATCGTTTCCAGATCATATCAATCTTCTTACTCAAGCACAGGCAAATGGTCGTTCCGAACCTTCGGAAAAATTCGATCATGTAGGGGTATCAAAAGTGGTAATGGCTAAATTACATACAGGAGCAATCACAACCGAAGCGAGAGGTAATTTAAGTTTATGTGGATTTGGTTCAAATGGAAGATTAGGTAGATCAGTACATTCCCAATTGGCTTTATCACCTTTACAAGAATTATCATCACATAGTATAGTTGATATAGCATTAGGTCAAGATCATACACTTGCATTGGCTTCTGGTGGATATATTTTATCTTGGGGACATAATCGATTTTCACAATTAGGATATACAATTGAAATACCTGACAAACCAATACCGGGGTCTAGGGATGATGATTTGCTTCAAGTTTCGCCGAAGAGGATTGTTGGACCATTGAAGAAGGAGGTTGTCAGAGGTGTAGCTGCTGGAAGGATGAACAGTGCTTGTTGGACTGCCGACGCTGTGTGGACATGGGGAACGAATGCTGGTCATTTAGGTGAATTAGCTATTAGCAACAAACTGATTCTTTACCAACCTGGAATAAGCTGATAATTTCAAACATAGGATATGACAAAGCTTCGAATCCCGTTCAAACTGTTCCTAGAAGAGTTACATCAATCACACAACCTGTCCTTGACATCGCTTTCACAGACTACGCCATGATATGTCTCCTTGATAGTTACGAAGTATTGTGTTTCCATCGAGATACTTCATTCAAAGTCAGCTTCTCAACTCCAAGGGTCCTATCGGAAGCTTTCCCATTTAGGCCACCTCAAGCGACCCTCAAACCGATGATCAAGAAAGTCACCAGTTGCGGTACTTCGTTTGCGGCTCTCTCGTCAATCGGTGATGTTTTCACTTTCTCCTTGCCCAATCCTCTAGACGAGCTTCCAAAAGATGCCAGAGGTGGACATGTCAATGTGAAACCACAGATGATTTGGGCGTTAAGGAAAAGTTTCACTGCTGTCCAAGTGAGTCACTCGTTGATGGCTTGGCTCATCTCGATTGATTTTTGCTGATGGAGACTCGCAGGATGTCGCATTGGGATCAGACGGTACAGTCATCATCTGTACGCAGTCAGGACATGTATTCGTACGACAAAGGCTAAAGTCTGGATCTGGCCAATTGAAATTCCGGCGAATACCGTATCTACAAAGAGTTATTAAAGTAGCGGTGAATGAATCTGGCGCTTTCGCTGCTATACGATTGGACGCCAAGGCTAAACCTATAGCTTTAACTGGAAGAACATTGCAAGAGGACTTATATCTACTTCAACCCCACATACGGAGATTCGAAAATCAAATGACAGCTGACGAATTTGAGGAAGCTCTAAAAAAGAAAGTCGAAGATGAGGACGAAGACGAGAGTTCCAACTCCATCGCAAAAGACCTCGCCGAGGCATTTAGATTTTGCACGATACTAAGCAGGTGGAGAAATGACGAGGGAGATTCTCTATTTGCTTGGAGCGATCCTTTACTTGGAAGTGATGTGCATCTTGTGGTCAATGATATCGCTATCCCGGCTCATAGCGTGATTCTGACGCTACGAATACCGAAATTTAGAGATCTGTTGGCTGGAACACTACAGTCAAACCTCCTCTCATGGGGCAAATACCGTTCATCAAAAGCAATTAACATCAAGGCATGTCATCCGTTAGTAGCATTATTGCTACTGCAGTATATTTACACAGATGATACATCGGCAATCTGGGATGCGAGAGTAGCACGGGCTGTTCAAGATAAATTCGCAGCCCTAAATCTTCCCATAGGCCAGATAAAGTCCGACCTCGCCGGACTAGCAGACGATCTTAATCTGGCACCTCTATCTCATGTCCTTAATTCGGCGGGAAAACAACCGATATCTCAAATGACCCTTCCGACCGATGTATACACATTCTTCACGACCACGTACACCACATCACCTTCCACTAAAAATCAATGTGATGTCTCCTTAGTATTGGCAGATAAGGAAATAAGTTGTAATTCCACAATATTGAGAGCGAGATGCCCTTTCTTTGAAGCTATGTTCGCTGATTCTGATTGGACATCAAGAAGAAAAGCTGAAGGGAAAGTGACAGTACATATGGAACATATGAACTGGGCCTCCATGAAATTGGTATTCAGGTATATACATGAAGGGGCTGAAGATGATCTTTTTGATTATTTGCGTGAGTCCTTTATCTTGAATTTGTCCTTCGTAGTATGACTGACACCAATTTGAACAGATCAAGATACCCTTGATGAGTTCTTAGATTTCGTCTTCGAAGTGCTCGCTGCTGCTGTGAGTTTCGTGGATCCCCGGTAAAACTTTTACAACAGACTAACGAATTTGACTACAGACTGAGCTCCTTCTCGACCGACTGGTTCTGATATGTTCCCGAGCAATAATCAAGCACTGCAACGCTTTTAACGCAGCTGCTCTTGCTACCGAAGCAGCGTTTTACCAAGCAAACACTCTCAAACTCAGCATATTTGATTATATCATCTCATGTATGGAGACAATGTTGGAATCTGGTCTCCTCGACGAAATGGATACCGATGTTTTGCAAGATCTCAGCGACGTGATCGCTCAGAAACAAAGTGTCAAGTTATCAGTTTCAAAAAATCAGGTATTGGTCAAAGCCGCGATGGAAAAACATCGAGAATGGTTGTTATTGCAAGATATACCTCAACCTCGAATCAGACAGCCTTTCAAGTGGAAACCAAGATCACCAGCACTGTCCCCTGTGGACACTATGACCTTTTCATCATCAAACAAGGAGAAAAAAAGAGCTCAAATTCCACCTTCCCCTCTTTTATCGCCTGAGATGCTGCCGTCCGCAGCTGATGGCATGTTCCAAATGGACGATGAGCCTCCTACGCCCCCTTCGACATCTGGGGCTACCACACCAAGAGTGACTCGCCCCGTAACCCCGTTGGATCTGGCTGCTGTTCCGGGTCAAAGCAAAGGCGCGGTATGGAGGTCCAAAACAGTCGAAACCGAGAAGTGAGTGTCTAACGTAAATACCACATCGATAAACATGCTGATGGAAGGTGTATCACTTCAGAGTCGACCTGCGAAGTATCATTGCTGGTGAAGTTGCTCGAAAGACACCACAAAGGCCAACCGCAATGACCAATACATCCTTGCCCGGATCACGGCCTCAACCTACACCTCTACCTACACCCACCAAATCAGCTTCGCTAGCTCGTAGTCCGCCTTCAGGTAGTCCTTGGCGACCCATGGATGTAACGAAGAACTCATTATCATCCGTACAAGCGCAACAAACCCCATCTTTGACTCGTCCTAGCGGATCGCAAGCTTCGCCCGTACCGCAACGAACAGGTTCAAGCAAAGTTATCACACCCATCAAACTTCCTAATTCTTCCTCGTCATCATCAATGATAACTCCGCAAAGAAAAATATCCGGTACTGGTTCAAATGGAGCAGCATGGACAACGCCAACTTTTACACCTACTCCAGCTGTATCTATGATCCCGGTAACTCAAGGATTCTCACTATTGGATATACAACAACATGAACGTGATATTGCTGAAATGTCAAGTAAGAAAACGACTAAAAGCTTGAAGGAAATTCAGGAAGAAGAAAAACGACAAGAAAAGGATAAAGCGCAAGAAGATGAGTTTATGAGATGGTGGGCTGAAGAAGAAGCTAGAGTTGCTGGTCAAGCTGGAAATAATAGTTTGAGCAATTCAAGAGGTGGGAAAGCTAATAGAGGTGGAAAAGTTAGAAATGCTATTCCAAAGGGTAGAGGTGGAAAAGTTTCAGCCTCAGGAAGTGGGGACGTAAGAAATGGTGGAAGTGAGCCTCAGAATGAAATCAAATCCAAAAATGAGGGAAACGGTAGTGCGAGCTCAAGAGGTAGAGGTGGAAAAGTAAAAGGAGTAGGCAATAAACAAAATGAAGATAAAAATAAGGAACAGAATAAACAGATCCCAACGAAAAATAATCATAGCTCAACATTGAATCAACGATCTGGAAATCAAAGTCAAAATTCAATGCCTAAATCTAACAAATCTAATGAAACTCAACCTGTATCTCAAAATTCTCAATCATTCAATGGTGTAATAAACTCAAATCCATTCAATAATGATCAGAAATTTTTAAATCAATCGCATACCATACCAACATTACAACCTACTGCATCATCTTTCATACCTAAAGCTGATGCTCCAAGTTTCATTCCTAAATTTAATAAATAGATTATAGATTAAATTCACTTTTATTGATAATTAGTATTATGAAAAAGGGAAAGTATATTAAGGATTTAGCGTAAATTAATTAATAATTTTTAAATAAATGTTGTATTAGTAAAATCAATCAAATGCATTTGTCCGATTTTTATTAACTTGGTAAATAAAATATATATGTCAACATGAATAATAAAGTAAAAAAATGCGGGGTATATGATATATAATTAATTTTCTAATAATATATTTTGCGTCATGCTATAATACAATCACCTTTCCCATCTTTTCCACTTCCATTACCACTTCCTTTATTATTATTATTACCTTTTATTCCTAAATTTAATTTTCTATTATTACTTTCTTTCTCAGCTATTAATTCTGCATATTTTACCTAAAAAAAACCGACCCAAATGAACGAATATAAGTGGAAATTCTTATTTTATCCTTTCAATTTCACAAGGTTTCTCTTTTTTATCGAAAGATTTACTGATTAAGCACCAGAAGAAAGTAGATTTTTATATCTCACCTCTTCAGCTTTTGTAAGTAAACCTTTATCATGACGATTTTTTAATGCTTGTATTGTAGAATTAAGTTCGGCTTGTGAACGTCTATAAATTTCGTCGATTGACGAAATTAGATTAGCCCTTATCTTCCTAATACCTTGATAATGGTTTACTCACTTTTCAACCTTTGTTTTAACGAATGGGACTTTAACGTCTTGTCCTGCTCTTCGAAGTGCAGCTGTGGCTGCAGCAGCTTTAGCATCTAATGGTCGACTTGTATTTGATTCTACAGGTGTAGGCTGAGATGTCACTTTGATAGCAGGAGAAATAGCTGGTTTGGCTGAAGATTGAGGTAATTTTGATGAAGATGCAATAGGTGGGGTCATAGAAGGAGGTAATAACCTAGATAAAGCTGCTTTTCCTGCTGGACGTGTAGATTGATTGAGATTAGTAGAGGACGAAGAAGGTGTAGCATTGGGTGAACATGTATGTGAAGAAGAATGTCGATGTGTAGGGCAAAAAAAGTGATTACATTGCTAAATTAGCGGGAATATGTTAGCAAGATTTAAAACGAAGAGGACAAAAAAGATCAGTCTACTCACATCACATTTCATCTTGACAACTAACATTTTATTACAATTTGCTTTATAACAAACTTCTCCATTTAATTTTTTCTTTTTCAATTCTTGTTTTTTCCTCTCTTCTCCACCTTTGAATCCTGTACATATTCCTGAAAGTATATGGCTTTCAACTGCCATATTGGGATCTAAAGTTGAAGATGAAGTATATTTAACAATTTCATTGCACATTGGACATTGTGGAGCTATTCGATCAATCATTGATGAAGGTAATGGTGCAGAACAGGAATGTTGAGAAGGTAAAAAATGTGGTTGACAAAATGATAATTTACATGCTGGACACTGCACCGAGATTTAGTCAGTATTTCTGATTGCGGGCAGATGACAGAATACGTAGTGAAGATCGGGGAAGAACACATGATGAATTTTCTGACTCACAGCGAATGGGAGGAAATCGTGAAGGTGGCAAGCCTGGTGATGACATTCTTTCCCTAAAAACATCATCTCTGACCTGTCGGGCGGTGTCGATGTCATCTTCAACTATGATCGCCAGGTAATAGACTAGTATTAAGCAATCAAGCGGAAAGAAGGCAAGTCAAATTGCTATTCAATTGGATGAGAAATGGTCGAGTCGAACGTGTATCGCAATTGTCCTGGCTATTTGTAGTTATCTGTTGTAATTCTGGGAGGGAGATTGATAAGCGTCATTAAGTCGTGATGTTCTAGTAACATCTTTCATTAAATGTACATTACATTGCTGATCTAAGCTTGCCAAGCCATCATTCAACGCTTACTGGTATACATTCGCCACCCAACTTATATCGAATCTTATTTGAGTTCCCAATTTAATCGGAACCAAACAAGTATTGAGTACTGGTAAAAACCTTTTCACGTGGTAATTTGTAATGTTCGCGTATGCTTTGGCCACTAAATGTTTCAGTTGGGAAGAAAAGTTGAATTTACCCAGGGAGATACGTCGTACCATCTCTTTTTCGATGGACGATCTTACATCCATCATTCATCTTTATCTTTATACAAGAACAAAGGAACTTTGACATTGCCCAGATCCTCAAGTCGGTTTGCTTCAGGCAACATGAAAACCCTTCTTACGCCGTTCCCTACGCCGCTAAGTAACAGACAATGGTTTTATCTTTCGGTATTGCAGGGTGTAGGAGCAGGGGTGAGTCACCGGTTTCACCCCTCTCATCCAAAGCTGAATCAGACTCATGATTACTTGAATTTCGTCAGATCATTGATGGAGGTGCCAACTTTGCTGTTGCTTATGCTAGTGAGTGTTATTAGCTTGATTGTCATCGGGTACAAGCTAACATACATGCTTGATCAGTGTACCATAATCAAAAAGACATCAAGGTCCGTTCTATTACCGATTTTTTGTCGATAGAGCGAATTCTGACTTGTGATGAAGCTGACATCGAACCATGTGCTTTTTATTACATAGATGTGGGTCTTGGCGAAGAACACGATAGCAGGTGATCTAGGTGTTACACCAATCATTCAATGCTTAGCATCCATGTTAATCACTTCAACATTGGTACATACCGATTTGCATCATCATGCTGTTGCACCATTAGCTTTTGTTTGGCCACATGTAGAACATTTGCCTGATCCAAGAGAAATCACCGATAGATTCAAACGAAGATCGAAAAAGGCCGAATCAAGTGCAAATGAAAAATCAACTTCGCCTCTATCTTCCCCTACACCTTCTATTGACCACGATAATTCCCGCAAGGGATTAGGGCATTACTTCAAGATGTTAATTAGGTTCATCTTTGAAGGGACTGAAAATAATTCTTTATTATCTATACCAGGTTCAGCACCTTTACCTTTCCGAATTATACTTACAGCTGCACAAGGAGCAGCGATTGGAATTGTATTTGGATTACCCTTATTTTTGATTTTCATCATTGTTTTAGGACCTTTATATAAGCATGATAACATTGCTGAAGTAGGTTGGAAATGGTCACCTATGGTTATAAAATGCGTATATGGTGCTGTTTTAGGTTGGATTACGAATCCTATAATAGCTTGCTTAGCATTAGGTAGTCAAGCTGAACATCATTTAATTGTAATCCCTGAAGAAAATTTGGAAGAAGGACAAGGACAAGTACAATTAGATACAGAAGGTATTGAAACTATACACGGAGAAGAAGAACTTCAATCTCCCATACCTATATCACCCTTACCTGGTACAACATTACGAGTTCCTTCTGTGAATGGTACACCCACTCGACCTCCAGCTAGATTACGAGCTTTATCAAACCTTTCAACCACTTCTTCAAGAGGAAGACCACCCTTGACAGCAAATTGTTCAAATTTATCTATCGTAGGTGGATCTTCGACTTCCAATAGGCGAGGAAGTATGACATCTATGCCAAGGACACCAAGATCAGCACCACTACCTAACGGGGAATTCAATTTATTAGCTCCGCCTATCACGTCAAATGCTCCAGGTACATTGGGATCTGGTTTAACACCAGAATGTCCGGGTATATCCCCGATTGGTTACGGATCACAATCTAGAAGAGGTAGAACCAGAGGAGCAACAATATCAACATTTATGACAAATGTGGATTCAGTAGGATCAAGTAATTATAGTTATGCGTTAGGTGGAACAGGTGGTAGAGCTCAAAGAGGTAATAGACCAAGAGCAATTAGTTCTTTAAGTAATACAATTCAACCTCAAATTCAAGATGATTTAAATTCACAATCAATCAATTCACCTCCTATAAAAATTAATAATTTTAATTCCATTTCTTCGACTGAGAATCGATCAGATAGAGGTAGAAGTTATTCGGATGGATTAGGTATTTCGGATACAAGTGGTAAAAAGCCTGTATGGGATGTATTTGGACAAGTGAAACAATCTGAATCAAATAGTAAATTATCTAATCTTTCGCCTTCGAAGCATATGACGTTGCGTCATGATAAAACCGAAAATGGTGAAAAGAATGAAGAGACCAACTAATAAAGTACTTTTCTCGACGACCGTCAAGTTATCGTGTTCGGACTAGATATGTGGTCTGGAGAAGGCTTCTCGTTCAAATTCTGAGAAATACACCTATGCGAAGATTAGAAGCAATACAAGTATAATTCAATTTTGTTGTAAGATTAGATAACAATAGACAATATAGCATAGAGAATTCAATAGATATTTCATAATTTTGATCGACTATGCATGTACACTCGATAAGCATAACATCAAGTATCTCAATTACATTCATTGTTATATTTGCGCATTTTCGAACATTTCAACCACCATAACATCCACTAATGACATTCTGAATACTTCGATTCTTTATAGTGACACCCCATAACGTAGTGACACTCCATCTGATGTTCAGAAGATACACAATTCACTTGAACAATCGCTACTTTCTGTTCTTTTGGTAATAGTGGATGAGACCGGTAGTCTGGACATAAAAAATTGTCATATTAGTCAAGCCATCCTCGAATTTAGTAAAATGTAATTAATCTCTACTTACAGAACTATCATGACCTTGAACCTCAGATTCAGAACCAAGTTGCTTAAGGATATTCTTAGCAAGAACCTGAATAAACATAATGGAAATCAGCCATCCATCCCTCTTGCAAATCATAACCTCAATTACAGGTCAGGTATGAAATATAAAAAGGTTAATGACTCACTTTACCAAGTTCGACACCCATTTGATCATAAGAGTTGATACCCCAAATAGCACCTTGAACGTGAATCTTATGTTCGTAAAGAGCAACAAGTGCACCAAGAGTTCCTGGTGTGAGTTTTTGGAATAAAATAGAATTGGTAGGTTTGTTACCTTCGAAAATCTTGGATTTGACCAATGCTGCGTTCTTTGATGCTTCGGCACCAAGTTCTTTTCGAACTTCTTCTTCAGTCTTACCGAATGCTAAAGCTTCAGGTTGAGCGAAGAAATTGGACAATAAGATTTCGTGGTGTTTTCCACCTGAGATAGGGTTCAAAGTCTCAACAGGAGCAAGGAAATCGCTGAAAACACCATCAAAAATAAGCGTCCTACTGTGTCTAGAGAACACACAATGGCCCACTCACGCTGGGATAAGCTTGGTTCCTTGGTGGATGAGTTGGTAGAATGCGTGTTGACCGTTGGTACCGCTTTGACCCCAAATGATGGGCTAAAATAGGATATCAGCAAATCAAAAGGATACGATTTATGAGTAGAGCTTGAAAAGGCATCAAACACTCACTCCGGTCTCGTAATCTACCCTCGATCCATCCTTGGTGACGCTCTTACCGTTAGATTCCATATCACCTTGTTGGAAGTAATCGGCGAATTTCTTAAGGTATTGGTCGTATGGAAGAAGGGCTTGGGTTTGAGCACCTGGGATGATTTACCCGTAAGCATGGTGACCTCCCGATCTCAAGAACGATGCATGAGAGGCTAGAGGAAGACAGAGTGGAAGGTAGAGGCATATGGGTTCAGGCAAAGATTGAAGATCGAAAAGTGAGGGACGTGAAAGGGGAAAACAAGAAGCGAAGGGGCTCTCACCGTAGAAGTCGTTGTACCAAATTCCCACCAAAGCAAGGATGACAGGCAAGTTTTGTTCGAGGGGAGTAGATTTGAAGTGTTTGTCCATTTCATGAGCACCTTTCAATAATTCTTGGAAGTTCTCAAAGCCAATGGATAGAGCAATGGAAAGACCGATGGCTGACCAGAGGGAGTATCTTCCACCGACCCAATCCCAGAATGCGAACATGTTGGACTCAGAGATACCGAATCCGGTAACGGCTTTGGCGTTAGTGGAAAGAGCTACGAAATGCTTGGCAACGTGGGATTGCTGCAATCACATAATCGTCGTCAATATTGTTATACCAGGTAGGGTTGGTGCTAGAAAAGTAATGCCGTTGTAAATGTTACTCACCTCTTTGGCTTGTTCCAAGAACCAAGCTTTAGCACTCTCAGCGTTTGTGATTGTTTCTTGAGTAGTGAAGGTCTTAGAAGCAATGATGAAAAGGGTAGTTTCGGTATTACAGAGTTTCAAAACTTCAGCAAGATCGGTACCATCAATGTTGGAAACGAAGTGAGTCTTTAAATCCCTCTTAGAGTAATGCTTGAGAGCTTCACAGACCATTACTGGACCTAAATCGGAACCACCAATACCAATGTTGACAATGGTATCAATTGATTTACCAGTATAACCTTTCCATTCACCAGATCTAACTGAATCAGAGAATTCTTTAATGTGTTTCAAAACACCCTCAACTTCATCTACACCTTCTTCGTCAATCTTAAATCCGTTAGTGGGTGGATTCCTAAGAGCTACATGAAGTACAGCTCGATCTTCAGAAGTGTTGATGTGTTTACCGGCGAACATATCATCTCTAAAAGATTCTACTGAAGCTTCTCTAGCGAGATCGAAAAGGGTAGAAAGGACTTCATCGTCAATCAAGTTCTTAGAGTAATCTAATAATAAAGTGACGTCAGGAGAAGAAGCCTTAAATTCTTCAGAGAAAGTTGAGAATCTTTTAGGATCATTGGCGAAAAGTTCCTTCAAGACGAGCTTGGAGGATTTTGAGGAATGAAGTTGTTGAAGCTTTTTCCAAGCTTGGTATTCTATTACAAACGAAGAAAGTTTAGCCAACCGTTAGTATGACAGAAAAAGAAAAGCAGATTGTTTGTTGTGATTCAAGTAGCGAAGCGATACTTACGAGTGGCAGGTTTTCCAGTAGACATATTGTTCAGCTAGTCTTGAGATGGTGTGAGGTATATAATCGAGAGAAAACGATGAGAAAAAGAAAGAAAGAAAGTACAATTGGGGGCGAAGGGCGGACGGATGTTTTCAAGAAGGAGAGCGGATTTATTTGTCTGTCATATGTCGCTAATTCAGATGGGATCTGGAACTATGTCATTTCTAATCAATCATTACGAATTGAGTTCAAATACCTTTACAAACGGTATCTAATCACTAATCTAAATAATCACGGATCTCCAACCTACCCAACCGGACCGTGATCCGTGCGGAAATCAGAGCAAAAGAGCTCGAAGCGGTGGCATGAGCCGCTTTATTTGACAACCCCTGTAACCACATGGTATAATCAAATAACAATAATGTTGAAACACCTGCTTCTCCTAATATTCTAATTCTCTTCAAAGACGACCACTAACTTGACCAGCAAGTTGTAGAGCCGATACGGGACAATGACACAACAATGGATATCGCTATAACATCATCGCCAATATCCATACACACTCACGTAAATGCTGTACGTCCAGGTCCGTCCTATGTGAACTATGCTCGACCGCCGGCTTCAGCTGGAGTAGGAAGGGGTAGGGGAAGGGGTAGAGGTAGAGGAGCAGCAGCAGCAGCAGCTAGAAATGCATCTCAATACCAACAAAGGCAGGTAACACCTCCTTTCGTATACCTTCAAAGGCCTAATGGTCCAAACGGAAATATTGCCAACGGAACAAGTCCTACTTCGAGCGATTCAAGCATATTACCCCCGAATCATATACATATCGTACAATCTCAACCTACTTCTCAAATGAATCGTACCAACTCCACCTTTTCACTTGCATCAGTCCCACCTCTATCGAACGGTCCATCATCAACGGAAGGTTCTTTCGGTGAACTTGAATCATATCACACTTCACCTTATCAAATCTATCAACCTTCGACATTGATTAAGGAGGTAGAACCGGACGTGGAAATTATAGAAAGGTAAGTCAAGATCCTTTGTCTAGATTCATCATAACCAAAGTTTCATGGATCTGACGAAGGTTTTCCTGGTCATCTCAAACCCCTTCGTCCTTATCATATTTCGTTATGATCATCGCTTAAATATGGAATACTTGATCTTCTCTCCAACCACTACCGCTCAACCAACTGCAATCACTGCGTTCATCAATCTTAGCCATATTGAATCCGGTTATGCCATCCAAGCGATCAATCATTTTGCTGACACTCTACGAGGAATGCAAGTGAGTCGGATCAAATCATATCTGGTTTGCTGTATGATTAATGGCTAACAATTTTTATCAGAGAGCCACGTTTGACGAATGGGTAACTTTCGTTGACAGTCATTTCGAGTCATCAGCTAGATTTCAGCTAAATATCAGTGGAGCAGGATTAAAGTCGCTCGGTGTGTCCCATTTGTCATTTGGACAGAGCGGTATCCCAAAGTTCACGGCTAAATTTAGATATATTGCCATAGATGTATCGACTTTATCGTTACCACGTTTCTTTCTTACTTTGGCAGAAGAAGATACTGGAAATCTGCATAATCTTATACTTAGTGACCTGTCGGAACCTCTTATAGGGATAGTTGAATCAGGTAGTGTTGAATGGACTTGCGGTGATCAACATCTCAAAGGAAGTTTGACGGCCGAGTTGGGATTAGGAGAAGAATACAAATTAATTAGAATAGAATTGAACCTTGAAGCTGTAGAAGGTACTATATCGGGCATTCCGGATAATGCCCTGAGGTTACTGGAAGTGAGTCTCATATGGCACCATACAAGCAATTTGAGTTGACTTGTCGCTACAAACAGATTGCTCAACAAATGGAATGCATGACGGAAGTACTAGATATAGTAGACAGTGAAAACCTCGATCCTAATGGTGAGTATATCATGCGTAATGTTGGGATTTTGCGTTGACGTGAATTTGAATTCGTATAGATGCCCTAAAACAGTTAGAAGAGCAGAACGGAAGTGTATAAAGTGCCTTAATGCTTAAAGCATTAGTTGTAATATAATGTAGCATATATGTTCCATCACGAAATAACGTAGCATTCAAAATTCAGATCATTATTATCAGGATCACTAAAAAGCAAGAATATTGTGGGTATATACCAATTGCTGACATCGAGAGCGAACATCGATCATTCAGTTTGTTGAGCAATTTGCTGTAAAGGCAATTCAGTCAGCTCTAGATTCTACTACGCACAATCACTGTAAACCCACTTCGATAGACTTGAACCCATTTACAAGGACTGATTTCATCGTATCTGTCATATCCAAATTAAGAACTTCCTCTTTAGTTATCCATTTATAAGCTTGATATTCTTTTGAATTAAGTAAAACTTCTTCTTCATCAGAATGATTATCATTAATAGAAATTTCAGTAATAAAATTATATTGTTTATAAGTTTTTTGATTATTATCAATTTGATATTCAAATGAATCAATTTCTTTTTTAATTGAAATTACAATTAAACCTATTTTATCTTTTATAATTCTTATAATTGATTCAATTAAAGTTTGATCAATACCATATTTTACTTTTCCATTTGGTATTTCCCATTTAAATGAATTTTCATTTTCATTTTCATTTAATAATTGTCTTTTGACTATAAGTATTTTAATTGATTCTGTTGTTGAATTTTTAATTGATTTTGTAATTATTGAACCTATATATAAAGTTTTATTTTGATTTGAAGGTAATTTTGAAAATCTTGATAAAGGTAAACAAAATCTAGTTACTGATTGATGAATTTTAAATGAAGGATACTTGAAATTCATTTCTACTTTTCAATTAAATCTCTTTTTACTTATTGTATTGATATGAGTATTAATACGAGAAAAGGTTAAATGAAATTAAGAAATGATGCTATGAATGGATATGTATATCCTGTATCTTTAATCATTGATTACTTGATGATCTGTAACAAACCCTTTGAATCAAAGGATTGGCGAGTGTCATTCAGAAGACGTCATATTTTTTCATCACAGGTTATCTCATTCCAGTCTATTTTCATGTCGCTCGTTCTAAGTCAAAAGGTGCAAGCTACACACCATGTTGTCAATGCTTTGCAATTGAGTGAAATGCATACACAAAGTTAATCATTGAAAACAGAGTTCATGCAGTTATTCGAGGTCGTTTGCTGCCAAGATAGGGTATTAAATGAGGGTGTAAAATAAGATCAATGTATGTGAGTGACTTTGAGGTTCAAGTCAAGTTATGCTTCGCGTTCTTCCTCAACTAACTACATTTTTCTCCTATTACTTGCTGACCATACTTCACTTCAGCAAGCGGGAGGTTCAGCAACATGGCACCTGCACCTACCCCATCAGGGTTCTCATTTTCCTCTTCGGGCAGCTCCCCATTTTCATTCTCTCCGCAAGATAAAATCTCGAAACAACCTCAATCAGGTCCTTCAACTTTCTCTTTTAGTAACTCATCAAATACTGTTCAACCTGATGCGTCAACATCTGCAAGCAAAGGTACACAGCAATTACCGTACAACATGGAATATTCAAGTCATTTTGAGGATGATATTGAAATACTCCATTCACGACCTTATGCGTATAAAAAATCGGAGAAAAAGAAATGGCAATCTACAGGAAGGACTTTATGTACTGTTTCTTCTCCTGTAGGAGGTGAATTAGCTACTTGGGTAACAAAAAAGGTCAGCTCTCCCGTAACATCTGACTTGACTTTGGAATGACTGATTTGGTGTTAATAGCCCTCTTCAAATCCAAATGAATCTTCTACCATATCTGAACCAATGCGTTCTGTATCAGACAAAACAATTTATTTCACAGCTCTGAACTGGTTACCTCAACCTCTAATTCAACTTTACACTGAATCTCATCTGTTATTTACTTCCCTTCAACAAATTGTAGCTGAATCACATTCTCGAAGACTCCCTTCCGTGGGATTAGATAAAGTCGCTGAAGCATGGGATAAGAGGGGAAATTTAGTTGGAATTGAAGGATTGTTAGGTCCTCCAGATGCCGAAACTATTATGCATATGAGGAGGTTGGCAGATTTGTACCTTGATCAACTGGGAGATTTGAAGAACAACCATGAGATAGATGTAAGTTAGGGAATTTTCAAATAATGTTGTGCTTGCTAAATTGGGGACTGAAACATCTTGGTTAGATCGAGCTTCGGACAAGATTTTTAACCTCTTATAACATACTTCATCTCGCTGAAGTTCTATATCTACCTGTCGATGGGAAAGGTGAAGGTCTGGTAGGAGAGGAGATACTGGATTGGGTGAATGATGTGGATCCAGGCATGTATCACCTCTTGCTATATACCGGTGGGAATTGTTAATTAACGAAGAACATTGTAGCGCCTGATAATTCGCAAGGAAACGAAATCATGTCAACGAGAAATCCATGGGATCATCCATCTTTCTTCCCTTATATCTCCAGATGCATATTAAGAGGTTTCCAATTACCCGCAGCTTCATTCCTGCGATCATTATCGAATCACCAGCACTCACCAATATCTAAATTAGCCTCATTACTCGCTCAACATATATCGGTTTTCCCTCGCTCTACGGAAGAACGGTGGAGAGTAGATTTAGATTTCCTTCAAGCTCATAAATCTTGGTTAGCGAAATTCAGAGCTGAAATAGTAAACTTTACCGGAGGAAAGAGTAAAGGAAAATGGTTTGGAGATGACGATAAATACCAAAGTATGGAAAGTGATATTAGAACGATTATTGAATTGATGGAAGGTAGACCCACACGTATATTGGAGGAGGCGTCTGATTGGAAAGAAGCCCTAGGTGCTTGGGGTATTTTGGTTGACGTTGATTTGAGGAGAGACCATTTACCGTGAGTCCCCACTTCGAATCTTTCTTTGACGAATTTTAGGCTCATAACAGTGGCCAGCGAAATTATGAGTATGATATTGGATAAGATACCGGTTGATTCGACTATACCGGAGGACAGCATACAGTCTGCTCTTTGTTCAGCAGACATAATAAAGGTGAGCTTGTACGGCTTCGATGCGAATATGCGCCAGCTGAATGTCGGAATAGGCCTTGATGGGCTGTTACGATTTGGATATATGGCTCTCTGCTCATTTGGGTGATTTACTGGATCAGCTTGAACTTATACCGGATGACGAACAGAGGTTCGAGATACCTTTGAGGGATTACTTCTTACTTGAATATACCGAGGCATTACAGAATCAACCTAAATATTCGGCATTCTGGAGAGTGATTTGTGATTATCTCAATTACGCAGGAGTAGAGGGTAGGAATAGATTGCGGTCACATATACTCAGGATTTCCATAGGCCTGGATGGCGAATCCAAAGGAAAGAAGAGACAAGATAACGACGATCAACACGAAGGGATGGATATAGAGGAATCAGATGGCGATCGAGATACCAATGGTGAAGGACAAAGCAAAGAAATTGAAGAGGCTGTTCGACTCCTTGATGAAGTACGAGCTGCATGTGGCGAGTTTCACTTGGAAGAGGAATTCAAACTTATCTCACAAATTTTAGCGGGAAAGCTGATACGAAAGGGGGAATATGGTATGGCAGCGAGTATGAGTATGATGGCTTCCGATGGATGGGCTTTGTCGAGGATCGCAGAGAAGATATTAGATTCATATATAACGGAAGGAGACGAAGAATTTCTTAGATTGGTGGATACTCTACCACCGACCTTGCTAAGCGAAGCCCCAACAGCATTAGCAGAACTTCAAGCTCAGATCGATCCAGTATCAGGTCTGCCCGGATTACCAGCTACTTCAGCACCGAGCGTTTTCGCGTCGAGATTGACTTTTTTGTCCGAGTTTAGAGATTACTTGTTATTCCTTAATCAAGGTGCAAGGGATAGGGCTGCCTCGAAATTGGTCAGTCTTTTGACGTCCGGCATTGCCCCAATTAGCATATGGGCTGTACTTCTAGTAGAGAGTATTGATCTTCTTGAAGGTATGTATCTGACATTCATTTACAAGATCTTGTCCACAATGGAACGCTGATTATGGATTTGCGGACACCAGATTCCGAAATCCTGTTCTCATCAAACGAGACATTCGAATTATTACGAGTGCTAGAAGAAGTTAAATCGAACGCATCGTTCGCTCCGTCGGATTATCTTGATCAACTCACGCAGTATCTTCGACGGTCATTTACAGCTGATGAAATGCCTGACAGTAAGAAAGTGGGATATGAAGAAGGTTGGAAGAAAATAGACCAGGTTAGATTAGCTTTAGCTAGAAATTTAGCTAGATCTTTGGTAAATGGATTTGATAGTCCATTTTAATATGGACATGCATATACGATTATCAATGCACATACATGGACCAAGTCGAACATCTTTGATATGTTGGAAATCGCATGTATTGTAATATATATTGAGGGAATCGAATTGTAGATTATGCATATGCCGTTATGGTCGATCTTGAATCACATAAAGGAAGAAACAAATCAAACGCCACCAAATATAAGAAATAGAACAACTTCTCCACCATCTTTCGAGCGATTTTGTGCGTGATACTTTTCCTCCTGCTTTCTTTATCTTTAGATCACATAGAACACTACGATACACGACAGGATAAATCATCTCATCTTTGATATTCATTCAAGGGTACACGTGCATTTCTTAAATTAATTACAACGCTGGACGTTATCTTTCGCTTCTTCACTTTTAGGCTATCAGGATAGACATAGCTCCAATCGCCTTCGACCACAACGTCCATCGACATTCCTTCTTCGATATCATCTAGTATATAAACTGAGTTAACAACCTCGCGAACACTCTGATATATATAAAGCGAAGATGAAATCAAAGCAATCTGAATAATATGTTTCTCTAGTCACTCGCTACAATAGGATCTTCCTTCAAATCGGGCATACACAACGATCTCTGTCTCAACTTCCTGAAGAATCTTTAAAGGCGCAGTACCAACGACTTCAGAGGAGAATTTTGAACGACATGTCTTTTCAAATACCAAACCAAAATAATTCACCTTCTTTATCTTCCGCATCATCATCAACAATGACACCAATACCTTCTCAATTCCAATCCCAATCAAATAATTATAATCAAAATTATTCTTCATCTTCATCTTCATCATATAATCCGAATTTACGCGTAAATACAACTACAGCCAATAATAATTTTCAATCTAATCCTAATCTTAAAGTAAATTCTCGATTACGTTCAAATTCAGCATTATCACCTAGAACTATAACAAATTCACTTAGTCCTATAAATACAAATTTAGCAGGATCTTCAATGGGATTACATGGACCTTCAAAATCATTAGGATCAAATTTAAATAATAATATCAAGAATAATGATGATAATGATTATTTTGAAAATGTTGGAAAATCAAATAATTCACCTCTATCTCCTAGTCCAAGTTCAGATGAAAGAAATGATGTAGCAGCTGTTATACGTGGATTGAGAGGTACAGCACCTTCAGATATTTCCATCAATGATCATTCACCTTCATTTTCCAATAAAGGTAAATCTCTTACACCTAATGGAACCAATAGAAGAATTAGAGGTACTTCACCTACTCCTACTACTCCAACAGGTCCACCAACTGAAGAATATATTTTGAATAAGATTAGAGAGATAGCTGAAAGTTCACCTGATCAAGGTGATACATTAGATATTTCAAGGCAGAATATGACTAAAATTAGTGATGAGGTCGTTCATATGTTTGGTGCTGGTGTTGGAAAGGATAAAAAAGGCGTCTGGAGGTGAGTTCGATTTGGTCTTTTGAAAACACCAGGATTTGATCGTATCAATTCCCGAATCAAGCTTGAGAACATTGAAAGAGAAGCCCTGCTTACCATATCATATCTCTACCCGTAGACTGGCCCTATCATATAACGGCCTGACGAATAATTCAATTTCATTTAAATTCGCTCATCTACATAGACTCAGATATCTGAATTTGAAGGGAAATTATCTGACAGAATTTCCCAAACCTGTAAGTCAGATGACATACTCCTACTTATCTATGCTGCTATGAAGTCATATTGAAGTCTTTGTTTTACAGATTACCGAACTAGCTGGACTGGAGATCCTCGATTTATCGAAAAATAGGATTTCTTCTTTCCCCGATGAACCCAAATGCTTGAGTAAACTAAAAGTGCTTTCCCTCACATATAACAAAATATACACCTTACCGGGCTATATGGTGGAATTTACTAGTCTGAAGGTTTTCAAGGTGGATCATAACCCGATAGAATGGCCGGTAAGTTATAGACTACTTCCAAGTTAAACAGCAGATATATTGATATACTATTTTACAGCCGAAAGAAGTACTTGGTCCTCTTGCTGCTTCTAACTCTGCTTCAAGACCCAAAACAAGCGATGGATCTTCTGCAGGAGGAAGAACGAGGAAAGACGAGGACCTAAGACCGTGGATTGAGAATATGAAGAGTTGGATGAGGCAGAGAGCAGCGGATTCGGAAAGGTTATTGCATCAGGCGGAGGGATCACATAGAGCATCAGAGTAAGTTGATCAAAGTCCCGCGTTCTCAGTACAATCAAGTCTGATATCAAAGTGTCGTCACAGCGATGAGCCCATTAGTGCGACATCAATGCGTACATCTGCTTCAGCCCGCTCTTTCCGATCCCAGCTTGAATCGCCAATGATCGCTTTGTCTTCGCAAGATACCGTGAAACGCGCTGCGTTCGCTCAACATGTTGATGAGCAGCCACAAACACCAACAAGACCTTTCGCGTTGGGTCGCAACAGGTCTGCTACCTTGTCTGATGATGCGTTGGCACTAGGCATCTCGCCAGGTCCAAGTCAGTATTCGCCTTTTCGACCTCGGCATAGTCGGGATCCCTCCGCATCCTCATTCACCTCACCTCCCTCAGCTTCGACTGAATCTTCCGGTCACTCGCTATTACACAGTACAAACTTACCTCCCCCACCTGCGATTTTGGCAGCTCAAGGTCATTCAAGAGGCGCAAGCTATACGGCCACCCAAAGATTAAGCGGGAATCTCACGGTGAAGAAGTCATTACCCGATTTAAGGCAGAGTCACGCTCAAATCATACAAGATAGAAAAAATGACGGACAAACCATAGAGGAAAATCGACCATTGGGTTTAGGCATCGCTGCACCTGGTGTACCCAAATTTCAACTTCCCGGTCGAGGCTGGGGAGGTGACATGATACCGTCTCCCACTGCTGGCCCCATGATGACTGGATCAGAACGTAGTCGCGTCATGAGTCGAAAGGGATCAATTGAAATGATGAGGCGGACTTCGGGAGATATGAGCAGCGAGATAGCCGAGAAGCGCAACGGTCAAGATGGACCTCAAATTGACGAATCTCGAAATTCTTATTTCCGTCGGCTCAGCACATTACCTTCATCAACGATCTCTAAATCAGTCCCAGCAGCGCTTCTGAAATTTATCGACGCTATCCGAGGCATACTCTACGCATTGTCTCAACTCCACTCCGCATTGAGACAATACCTCGTCTTCGCAGTCAACGAACGGATAGCGAGCGTCTTCTCAAGGGTTATGGAACCTGCTGGAAAGTATATGAATAATCTGATCAACACCCTCGATCGCTTTGACTCAATGTCAAGAAGGAATTCGCCGCCTGTTCATGCTATACGCAGCGTCATCGATGCGACTAAAGAGAGTGTAGCTGTTTTTGCTAAAGTGATAGCAGTCTTAAAGATGCAGATTCCGGCACTGAAGACAAATGACATTAGATATACTCGAACCTTATTGACGATGATTTACGGGTCAATGGCTGAGATTGCTTGTTCATGGCAAAGTATGGCTCCTCTGTTATCTGAGATCCGACCATTGTTGGTCATTGACGTAGGTGGGTTAGCTATGAGGTCAATGGGCGGAATAAAGATGGCACCCACCGGATCATTGTCAGGTCGAACTCCGATTTCACCGATCATCGAAAGAAGGGAATCGCAATCCCCTGCATCGGTCTCCAAGTCGACAGTCGGAGGATCGCCATTAGTACCTCAAGTGGAAAGTTCGCCTGCCCCAGCACCCGCCCAGGCATTGAGTTTAAGAACAATGGGCAAATCTCGAAGACAAGCTGGATCGTTCTCCTCTCTCGATGTTGAACGAGGGATGTTGATGGGATCGCCTGGTGGACCAAGATCAAATGAAATCAATGCATCTGATCAGCTTTCAACTCCTGGTTCTTATCTTCGACACCGGCCCTCAGAATCTGCTACGATTGTATTGGATCAGCAAGCTGAGGCTTCCGATGAAGACGAAGAAACACTTGACAGGAATACGACTCAGCAACCTCAACAAATTATGCAGGATGCATCACCCAATAACACGCCATTCACAATACCAGGAACTCCTCCGGAAACCGTACCGTCGCATCAGCCTGTTACGATGATCCCTGCTTCATCAAGGCAAGGTGGACATCATCCATCCTCCTCGTCAGGTTCAAGTCACGCAATGGCCATGTCATTCACAAGTACAAATCCGCCAACTGGACCCGGCCCAATGAGGAAATTGTCTGTCGATGTTAGACCTCCAACTCCAGCTTCGGCGAGTGTATTTGATGAGGATTTATTGGACGTTATAGAGACAGCTACGGATATAGCATTTACTTGCTGGTTGAAACTAGCCGAAGATGTCGGGGCTGCGACGCCACCATTTAGTAATCATCAGAAATCAGGTTCTCAGTCATCTATCTTATCTCAAGCGGATTCCTCGGTATCAGCGAGATTCGGACATGGTTTCACACCTAATAACGTAGACCATCCTCGTCGACCACAAACAATCTCAATCAAGCATCATAACGATTTACTCCGTCTCTTGTCATCTGCCGAACAAATCACGGCTGCTCTAAGAGAATCACTCATGGGTTTAAGAGCTAACCCTTCGACATATACCACGACCACTTTACCCGATGACGCTCAAACGTTTATCAAAACAGTGGTTAAAGTTTCGGAACTTGTAAAAGCTATATCTGCGCATCATATTTTCCCTATAAATGTTAGATCAGCATGTTCGAAACTCACTCAATCAACAAGGGAATGTGCAATATTAATACAAGTTTCAAGTTTAAGACCTTCAAATTCTACACCTGCTTCTATTCCTCCACTTTCAGCTAATTCTTCAAGACCAATTTCACCTATGTATTCATCAAATATTAAAGGAAGTTCAAATTCCTCAAGATTAGGTTCTCAAGAAGATTTATATGGAAATCATTATTTGAATTTCCAACCTCATTCAGCAGGTTATTTGAATATGACTTCTTCATGGGATAATAATAATAATAATAATTATAATACTAATAATACAATGGCTAAAGATGGTTTAAGAGGACTACAATTACCTTCTAGACAAATCGCTTTATCCAGAAGTAATAATAGATCTGTAAATGCACTTCCACTACCTCTTCCTTCATTCAATTCGGCTTCTCCAAATGGTATTGGCACACCTTCAAATGGTACTGGAATACCGCCAAGTGGAAATGGAATATCTCCCAATGGGTATCATCAAATTCAACCGAAGAGTGCTCAAGCTGGACAAAGTTTCCATTGATTTTGGTCATGACAAGACAATTCTTCAATGTTCATTATTATGTGATATTTTGTATATAACGATCAGGTCAAAAACGAGTTGTTCTATGCATTATAATGAATAAAATATTGGTTAATTGATGAATACTGCACATGTTGAGAATCTCTCGTATATTTTTTTACGGCTTGAAATAATTGAGATACAAATTGAGGATTCTGATGACGAAACAATAACGCTTTTTCCGCGAAAGAGTATGTTTTGTTTAATCTTGAATATTTCATAACAAACCTTTTTATAATTTAACTTAATTTATACATTTCATTACCTAATTGATTTACACACATGATACACAAATTAAAATGGCTCTTCCTAATTTAAGATGTAAGTTTTCAGATATACTAGCGCAATGAAATAACAACATGTTCATATTTTGAGTAATTCTTTGATATGAAGCTAATATTTCCTTTTTTTTTGTTTTTTTTCATAAAAAAATAGCTATATTCGCTTCTTCTAGAACATCAGAAGAAGAACGACAATTATCAAGAACAACATTTTATAAATTGTAAGTTTTTTTTTTCTCTAAAAATCACATTCATGAAAAGATTTATCAAAATCCTTAACTTCTATTTATACTAAAAAAAGCTGATTTTGATAATTATATCAAATCCCTTCTTTTTTTTACTTTAGTACTGCATTCGTAGGTGCATGTTTAGTAATTTCACTTTTAGCAGCTAGGAATTCAGGTAGAGAATTTGGTGGAAAAGCTACTAGAAGTGTTGTAAATATGGTAGCAGGATCACAAGGAAAAATTGTATAAAAACCAAAAACAAAGGACCTACTTACATTTAGAAAAAAACCAAAAAGATATAAAATTGATGAAATTGATTTTGAATGTGAGTTTTTCTCAATCCTTTGATCCAATTAATATACCCAATGATCTTATGTGTATCACCTATTCTGTATTTGTAATCTTCAAACACCCCTGACAACATGATACAGGACAATAAACAATATCTCTAAATATGTGGATAAATGGGTATCGTAATTCTTTTTCGACCTTAGATCGTGAATCAAAGCTACTCAAGTTCACCTTCGACTTGATCGACATCAATACTGCTTTTGTAACGGATCTATATCGAGCCAAGCTCATGGAGTTCCAGCCATGACGGCAATTTAGATACCTGGATGCTGATTAGAAACAGCCATCGTTATAGACCAAAGACATATTCTATCCAAGAGGAAGCTTCCAGTTATAGCAAAAGAAATGCATAAAATGGTATATTAGTCAACGTGTATAACCTATCATTCAAACTGTGTGAATCTCTCTTATTGAATCGTGGTATGTCTCTCACACACCATTCAACTACTCTAGAATACATAGTATACGAGACAGTCATTCCTACTCAACTTTAAAAGTCTTATAACCCGCTCCAATTCCACTCATAATCATTCCTGCTCCTGTCCAAAGTATCAATACTCCAAAACTTTGTACTCCATAACCGCCTTTCGCATTGCCCAACGAAGTATTTGACATTAAAGCAGAACTAATTGGTCCAGATATGATTGATCCAATACCTCTTGCCAAATAAAATAAAGCATAAAGTATAGCTGGAAGATGAGGATCATCATGATTTAAAACTTTGGTAAAAGATGATAATAAAGCTGTATATCTATTTAGTATTTTCACTCAATCAGCTTAATAATTCCCAAACTACCCGAGTTTGCAAAACATAAAATATAATTGATTGTTTTTGAACAACTTACGATCCAGCAAATACACCAAATGCGATACTAAAACCAATTAGACCACCTGAATTCTTTGCAGCTCCCCAACCTGCAAATACGCTTATCCCAGAAGCTAAAGACATCGAAATGATCAATTTCCTAGCACCCAATTTATCCGCTAGATACCCTAAGAAAACTTGACCAGGTACACGAGCGGTATTCATCATTGCTATGGCGATTGTTCCGACTGTTGGTGAGAGTGAGAGAGCAGTTGCGTATGCTAAGTACCACCAATCTAGATTAGCAGAATTCGACTGTTCAGAAATGAAGGTAACTCACAAGGCAAATAAGTACTTGGCATAAAAGCTGCTAAACCTTGAAATAAAACACCTAACCATAACATCCAAAATGGAGCATGTTTCAGGAAATCCCAATTGACTTTAGGCATACGGGTGGTAGTCTGTTGAGATAATGGTAAACGAGGACGAACAAAGGGAATTATCAGTGTAAGAAGGATGATGTATGCTATGCCCTTTTCACAGTAAAGAGATCTTAGTATTCAACACATTAGGATTTATTGTCTGAGCACAACTCACAATAGCCAATAGTGTGGTTCGCTTTCCAAATTTCTCCAAAAGCCCAATAGATACTAATGGCATGACTAATCCCCCAGCGCCTGCGGTAATCTCAAGATCAATCATCATTGAAATTGAAAGGGCCAGAAATGAACCTTACCTGTGCCAGACAGCATGATCCCAGCAGCTAATCCTCTTTTAGCATGAAACCACTCAAACCTGTACACGAGCGATGGAATTCTCAGCATTCCTCCACGGCAAGTATATGGAGTAAGGGATATCATCTTACATGTAGTTCGTAGGTGGACACCATAAAAGAGCTGGAGCAAACCGTCTCCTCATCAGCATTGACCAAGAGATATCCAAATGTATAACTCACTACCTCCAATCCCATACAACACGCCCTGAGTAACGACCAAGCCTCCGGCCTGCGTCAAGTGGATCAGCCAGTGACTAACAGATATATATCGAAGTTTGGTCAGGACTTACAGAGTCGGCAAACGCAGCGCCCAGTAAGCTCGCTCCTAGAAATACTAAGCCGATCCACATAGCCGGTATTCTTTGACGAGGGTGTGAGGTCAGCCAAAGTGTGGCCGGACAAAGCAGGGTATACATGCTTCCCTATAGCCAGTATCTTATCAATGAGTTTCAGTTATGGAGTGAATAGAAAGGATGACTTTACCATTGCGACTGTACCGATGATAGGAAGCACCGATGATTTTGGGTATATGGTATCGTAATGATCCAAGAATACTGCGTCATGACAAAATTCAGCTTCAAAGGCGATACTGGATGAGATGCTAATCAACTGACCTCCGTACGAATTTGCAAAACCTGATAAATGGAATCATTAGTTTGCATTATGAACGTCATTAAGCAGCATTAATTCCAGCTCACCCCATATCAACATCTATCGCAATATCCATTCGACGAGATCAGCAATAGTCTTTCGGTTTAACATGAGATACCCACCTCTAAGGCTGTCGCTGCAGCTAAGTAACTCCACGCTCCCCATCCCCCGTCAACTGGAGGTAAGGCGTGTGACCTTTGACTTTCGATGCCCTGTTCTTCCGCATTATCTTCTGTCATTTCAAACTGCTCTATCTGAGTTGAAGCCATATCGGAATTGCTCATTCTTGACGAAGCGGGTTGTATCGATGACGAATCAGGTGAATGAGACCTATTAGATTGAGTGGAATTCATTGTACTGATAGATGGTTGTAGGTATTGTACTTGAGACATCCTGTTTGTTTTGTCGCCGAGGTGATCAAGTGATTGAAAGAATTTGAAGTGTTCTGGTGAGTATATGATCACATCGGAAAGACAAAACTAAAAATCAAGACGATGTTATTTGCTTTATATAGAGTAAATTGATTCTCAAGAAGGAGAAAAAAATCGAGTCATTTATTGGAATATGAAGAACAACAATTTGGTCTTTTTCCAAGATTTATTTGACCTCTTGATTATTTTATTTGGCCTTTTCGATAAAGTATTAGGCATATTTTATAGCATGATTTCCAATTGTGCTTTCATTAGCGCGTGATTCTCGTTATCGTGATATCATCCTTAACGCGTATCTCCGATCTACCTAGATCTGGACTTAGTACCTACCTATCTTTCCTTTCAGTCTATAAGACCTTTTATTTTTTCAGAAATGATTTCCAATGAACAATGAATTAGAACTCGATATATCAATCATACCACATCGATAGCATTCAAGCTGCTAAATCTGAAGACGAAGAAATGAAATTCGCCATAATCAACCGTTCGGTTCATCGGGATGACTTCGGACGTTTGATTCAGGTAATCTCGATCACTTTCCCAAGGCACTAAGGCTCGACATGCTTGAGCCCTCTCAAAAAACAGACTAAATGATAAAATAATCAAAGAGAATGTGTGAATCGTTCGATAATCTATTGTTTTATCTTTGCATCCGAAACCATTCACAAAGCTTAACACCCCTCTTTTGTTTGCTCTTATTTCTCTTATTTCTCTTGCGACATGGCATCCCTTTACTTCCAGTCGAACGGCCTGTGGGTGGAATTAGTGGACGAAGGCGCTTACAGAGGTAGGTCCCTGCAACGTTTGTTGTCAAAGCGTTAGAACGTTTGCCCGGTTGGATACCCTCTCTAATGCATGAATAAGCATGATACGATAATTCTGGTCCTCCATACAAAACTTACAATGCGGTCGGTTTTCGAGGAAGGTTTAGGTATATAAACAAGAACGATTGCCTCCAAATCTCACATATCTTTCTTGATTGTACAATTGTGCTATTAATTGACCTTGACCTACATACTGAATTAACGACGAAAAATGACTGAACTCAAATCTCACTTTGTATTCGGTACTACCTCAGCTTATTCACACGTACCACCAATTATAGAATTATCTTTAGCTTTATTAAAATATACACCAGATTTATGTATTTCAATTTTACTTCATATAAATAATTTTGAAAATTCTAAAAATATAATTGAAAATGAAGCTAGTTCTGAAGATGTAAAAAGTAGAATTAAACTTTGGCCAATTGGTGAAAAGAGAGAATGGAATGATATTTTATCAAGTTTTATGGATATGATTTATAAATCTGGTGAAGTTTACGCTGGGGTTTTACTTGTAAGTTTCAAATTCAAATTTAACTCATCAAATTTAGACTATATCGATAACAAGTGATTTATAGGGCTCTGGTTCATGGCCACATCCATCTATTTTCATTTACGATGCAGTTAGTTTCTTTTATGTAAATATGAAATCAAAAGTTGAAGAGAATTTCCCACATTTAAAACCAACAAGATCAATCGCTTATAATCCTTTACCAGCTGGTGAGATGCTTTTGTAAGTAACCCAATCTTATGCAATCCAAAAATTATATCTAACAACTATGTGATTCAGTTTGGGTGGTACGGAAGAAAATGGATCTTTGAGATGGTTAGATAAAGCTCTGGATGATTTCGATCCTGAAGCTAGAGTAAAACCTGAAAATAATTTGGTAAGTTGTTTTCTGCGAATTGAAAGAAGGCATTTTAGATATAATTGGCGATTCCTGATTGATGTTTTCGCACTTATAGCTGTCTGGTGCGAATAATGATCAATCCGTTGATGTTTTAGATCAAGCGGCTTGGATGAGCAAATTCGCCAAAGCCTACAAAGCTGTACATTATCTTAGAGTTGGAATTTGATTGACCCCTTCATGCTGATGATGCTTGATTCCTCTATAGTGTTTATTCGAATCAGATAGATTGATTAAAATTCCAGGATATACTCCTTTCCGTAAGTTGTTTCGGTGTACAACATACAAGCCCAAATTTTCATTTTAGCTTTTATCGATTAACAAACTTTTCACGTACAGATGCATTTGAAAGATGGGGTACAGAAGTAGATTATACTTCTCTAAAAGAAATAGGATGGTTTCAATATTTAGCAGGATTTCAAGCTTGTCTTCCAATTCCTGAAATGTGGATTACATGTTATCCATCTTCAATATTTGAAAAAGGAACTTTTGAAGCTATTCAAAAAGATCCAAATTTTACAATTGGACCAAATGGTAAAAAAGAATTTTTAGAATTAGGTTGGTTTGAAAGAAAACCAAAAGAAAATTGGGGTGAAGGTGTTAAAGAATTTTTAAATAAACAAAATGAAAAAACTGTAATTTATATAAGGTAAAAAGATACATTTTTATCAAGCATTTTACCTTTATAGCTGATATTTGATTTTTTTTTTTAAAAAAAAAAACAAACAGTTTCGGTACCCTTGTTAATGGTGGTCCAAGTTTATCAGCATTATTTGATTTATTAAAAGAAACAAAAACACCTTTTATTTATGCTTGTGGTAATCAAAAAAATTCATTAAATAAAAATATTAAAGAAACACTTGAATTATGTGAAAAACAAGGTATTTGTATTTCACCAAATTGGGTTGATCAAGTTGGAATTTTATCACATTCTTCAATTCTTACTTTTATTTCTCATTGTGGTGCTAATAGTGTAATTGAATCTATTGAAGCTGAAGTACCTATTATTGTGAGTTTATTTTTTAAATGATGTCAAAATCAATTAAAAGAGAAAAATCAAAATTAAATTCTGATATTTTTTTTTTGGGGGGGTTGAAAAAGGCAATGGGTAGAAGAGATGATCAAATTTTATTATCATCAAAAATACATTCAATTGGAATTGGAATTGAATTATTACAACATCGTATGGGATTTTCAATTGAAAAAAAATTATTAAATAGAAAAGGAATTATAATTAAAGGTACATATAATTCATTTAAAGAAGAATTTAAATTAACTTTAAATAAAATTAAAAATGATAATTTAAAATTTAAATTGAAATTAAAAGAATTAAATAATGAAATTAAATTTAAAAGAAGAAATAATGGTGAATGGATTGAAAATATTATAAAATTTGGTCAATATGGTAGAGATAGATAATTTATATATTTCCCAAAAATCACTTCTGAATTAAAAATTTCATTTAGCGAAATTTTTCAAATGATCAATTCATGTATTTTACTTTTGATTTATAAAAAATTGAAGATTATAAAATAATTAGACTGGTCAGAAATATATAATTAATCATATGCACTTATCCATTCTCGGCTGTTTGAATTTGAATATTCAAACCCAAAACCAGTAAGATTGAATTAGCATACGGGTACACCGATCACGTAGCGTTACACAAGTTGCGAAGCTGGAGAAAATCAATTCTGTAAAGCAAATTGTCACGCGCACTGATTTGGCTATGCATAAAATACGTAACCGTTTTAACTTTTATAATTCTTTCTTCTCAATCTTCACTATCGTCCACATTGTGAAAAAATTGACATAAAGGTATATCGATCCAAGGGTATAATCGATCCTATGGTCGATGATATGTTACGGAGAGGTGGTTTTTACTTTCAATCTTGTTTATGGGCAGATGACCAAATCAATATCGTCGATAAGCTACCAATCATAATCTCATCAGCATCGCAATCTATCGAGTGCATACTGACAACGGAACTCACCATGAGCAGCAAGAGGAGTTGGTGAACCTCTTGAGTGATGTAATGCCATCAAAGTCCTAGCATCTGGATGTTGATGAGATTGTCCATGTTGAAATGATAAAGGTGATTGATGATGGCCGTAAGGTGGTTCTTCGTGAACAGTAGAATCAGGTGAGAAGAGGGATCGAGGTGGTACTTGTTGTTGTGGTTGGGAATGAGCAGGATTAGAATATATTTGAGTGTTGCCATATTGAAGTACAGCTAAACAGTAATCCCCATTAGCGGCCGCTCTCCTCAACGACAGCGAAGAGGGATGATAGACGTACGAGGCTCATACTCTTCCCGGCTACCTTTCTGCAAATAAACACCATGATCCATTCTTCCACCTGCACTTCCTCTCTCAAAGCCTCCACCATTTAATAAAGTCAAGCGTTGATGAGATGGAGAATTTGAATAGGTCGATTCTTGTGTCGTACCTGTCCAAGCTTCTCCTGCACCGATGGAGGAGTCATAACTTCCTACAAAAGACGCAACTTGAGCTGCTAATGCGGCATTACGAGGATCTTGATTATGCTGCTGCTGTGGATGTTGTATGAGAGGTGAAGAAGAAGCGTCGTCATGTTGACCTTGTCTTGACGAATACCAACTATCCCTTAGACCAGACTGTTCAGCTGCACTCCTACGCAAGTTGCTAAACGGGCTTTGACCTCTTGCAGAGCCAACACTAGTTGTTGATCCCGGTCGGGCAAACCCAAATCTTGATTCCGTCCTTTGGGCATTATGATCTCTATCTCTTCTTGACGAGGGTCCGGGGGTGTTATCCAAATCTTCTACAGATACTGAAGCGGAATCATCCTCTCCATCAGAGATATCAAAAGGTCTAAATAATCCATTGTATCCTAAAGAACCTCTCCTCGAGGAAGGCTCGAACAGATCGGGTAATTCCGGTGCGTGGACTCCTAATTCAGCTAATCCTTCCAATGTTTTGCTAAATGGACTAGGTTCATATCCGCCTGCTTGAGCCTGACGTAGCTGTAGCTCACTGTCGTCCAAACCTAACACAAAGGCGAAATCTTTGTCGTGTGCTGGGAAGGAGAAGATGATCGGTTCAGGGTATGGTGAGTGAACGATTATAGGCTGGGTAGATAGCGGTTCTGGTGGTATAGGCTCATTTGATCGAGCTGGAGTTTGTGGTGCGGGTGAAGAAGAGGATGGTCCGGCATCTGAGTCTGTCGCTACTTGCTCATCCATAATCTCCTCCGTTGATGGTTCTGGGACAGAGATCGATGTAGAGCTTGACAGGGGTAATCCGGGTGGTGGCGGTGGCGCAGATGCTGTAGAGGATGGTCTGGACGGTGTCGAAGTGGTGAGCGGCGGTAAGGCTGTTGCTTTCCTTTTTGGGGAAGTTTGCGCACTCGCAGCTCCGCCTGTAGCAGCACTGAGGGACGAATCTGTACTCTTTCCTCTAGCCATCGATTGAGACTTCTTTTCTTTCTTCTCCTTAATGATTACAGGAATAGTGGGGGATGGCGTGGGGAGGGGAAAGGCTGCATTACTTTTGCCGAGAGGAATGAAACTGCCAATCTTCGTGGGACGGGCGATAGGATTTGTGCTGCTTGCCCTGTTGGCGGTTTTGACGGTTATACCTTTACCCCAGCTGGCAGCAGTAGGCAGACCTGTCACAGCTATAGAAGCGTCAGCGAGAAGGTTCAGAAGAAACGAGCAAGGCTGTGCTTACATCCATTTATATCGTCTGACGATGGTTTCGGCCAAGCGGTTTTGGAGGAGAGGGAAGGCGGTTGAGGAGCGGATACGATGGTTTGCTTTTGCCTGGCATCGTATTCCGCGGGTTTTGTTAAGCTATGAAAGATGTCAGCCGATCTACCGACAGAAATGGCCTTGAGAGACAAAGGATGAGTAACATACGCAGTCTCCATATCCTCTTTGGTGAAACAATCACTATCCCCTCCCCATTCATGCAAACAGTGACAGTTCGGCGTATCACATTTCTGACTTTTCAAGAATGATTCACAATAACGCGTTGTACCGAACGTTGCTTTCAAGAGGGTTCCCGGGGGTCCTTGTGGCGCAGGTATACCATCTAATGAAGCTATGGCCCTAGCAGCATCTTCTCTTCGGATGTATACTATGTATATACCAGTCGCTGTGGACGGTTCATCTTCCGTCAATGTTGAGACTGCCGTTGAGGAAAGCTTGGTACGATCAGTGAGGTAGATCTTGGAGATTTTACCATACTGTCCAAAGTAGTCATTTGACCGCAATATCGGTATAGCCTTTTCGCGCTTATGAGCTAAGTAATCCTTAATAGCGGAAAGCGGAAATAGCTCACCTCGTCGCCTGGCGCAGGGAGCTTCATGCCTATCACATATACCATGTTCTTCATTACCACTCTAACCCCCAGTAGATGCCTTCTGCCCATGGTTGTAAGTTGCTTTATAGTTCTCGCTCGCTTTGTCTTCCTCTCCTTTGCCCGTTTTACCCTGTTCGAGAGCGCCGTTAGCTTGAGACGGACAATCGCGAGAATTCAAAGAGCTCACTCCTCCCAGTCCACCGGTTGGAAAACCACAGCTTTCGCATCATAAGCTCTTCTACAACCTGGACAACGTGCATCTGAACCTAGAAGCTTGTTGTAGCAGAATTGACAGATCTACGTGCGATGAAAGGGGTCAGTTATGTGCACATTTTCCCTTGTGAGCCGATCATCTTACCTGCATACCACACTGACATGGCTTGAAGTTCAAATCTGACAGATCTAGAGGTTCAGAACAGATGATACAATCTGGGTCATCCTGTTGACAGATAATAGATTAGCTGACTCATGTAAGATTATAGTTTTCCCATGAGACTGTCTATGCTCTGTTTCTAAAGATGAAGAATTCGAACGCGTTCTCATACGTTTTGGAAATCTTGAAGCGTACTTTGTGATGTAGAAAAGAGGGAAAGAGGGAACATACCTCATCATCACTCCAATACACATCTTGTAAAGTCTTCAAAGTTTCCCTATTAACTCCTCCACTACTTCCACTAGCAGGAGCAACAGCACTTATACCTCTAGATCCAAGAGTAGTAAAAGGTTGTTGACCTGTTGTTGGATTTGCAGGTAAAGGATGTAGAGAAGGAAGAGGCATAATCGTTATTGATTTTTATGAAAGAAGGAAAAGGAAAAATAAAAGTTAGGTTGAAACTTGATTTAAAGATTGGGTATATTAATATTTTCCAATATGAGAGTTGTTTGGTATATTTAGTCAAATTCGAAACTGATCCAAAAAGTTATTTGGATTGTCGTGTATTGTTGACTTTTGTGAGAGAGTAAAGAACAAAAAGAGGTATAATGATGATGAATCCAATGCAGATGATACTTGATTGTGTAAAGAAGGAAAAGTCAAAATGTCAAGGTTAAACTCTTTGATTATTGAATAATCTATCTGATATCCAGGGACAAACGAGCACGTATAAATTGACTCACCGTACAACTATTAAACGGGATCAATTTTATTCAATACAATAAGATAGCAATTTGCCACCTAATTTACCTCTTGAATCAAAGTAGTGGAGGTTACCGCCAATTATTCCAAGTTACCTCTCTTGACTCTACATGTATATTTGGACCATGATTGTAATATTCTTGTCTCACCTCTCGTCTTTAATGAAAACAAGCTCAGATTTCGTGGGTCTCATAGTGCTCAGGTGTTTGATCCTGTTGGTGCTGCAAAACGTGCTGCAAAACGTTGGTGGCAGCTGCTACTTAGTGAACATCGAGCGAAATGCCGGACCTCAAGGCCTACTTGGCTGACAAGTGAGTATAAGTCGTCCCTTCTGCTACCAAACATACTGATGATGGGAGACCTGATAAACAGGTATATGTCAGGCCCTAAGCGAGATGCTATACTGGCCCGAACATCTGATTCCTCCATTAAAAGAAAGAAAAGGAAGCCCAAGAACGAAGACTATATTGGTGGGGTAAAAGGGGAAGAGGGTGGTGGATTGATGTTACGTGATGAGGATGAATGGAGATTGAAGGATGAAGACGAAGATATGGAAGATGGTGATACACCTGGTCAGTTCTTCTAGCTGATAGCGAAATTATAGCTGACAAAGCCGTTCGTAGTCATGGGTAAAGATGTATCAACTTTTCAAAAATCGAAATCATCTTGGGCTACCGTCGGTTCAACCTCATTACCAATGATTAAAAGTGAACCTTCGAATGAAGCAGGACCTTCGTCTCCTCCTCCTTCCATCAAAGCTGAACCTAACGACTTTCCTGCAAATCAACCAAAAAAGCGGAAAGGAGGTTTAAGAACAGCAGCTCAAATGGCAGAGGAAGAAGCAGCACGTAAAGCAGCAGAAAAATCACCCACACCACCTCCTGATGCTGAAAGGTCGAATCAATATAATGAAACTGTACATAGAGATGCAAGTGGTAGAGTCATAGATGTGGCCAAGTTAAAGGAGGAAGAAAAAAGACAAGAAGAGGAAGCGAAAAGGAAAGAGCTGGAAAGGAAAGAATGGACAAAAGGTCTCGTACAACGTCAAGCGAGAGACAGTAGACGGAAGGAAGAAAAGGAAATGGGCGAAAGAAAGAATGTTGGTGTTTCAAGGGATGATATAAGGATGAATAGAGAGATGCAAGAAGTAGACAGGTGGAATGATCCTGCTGCTGAATTTTTGACTGTGAGTATTGCATGACAGCTTTACGTCTGTCACTATCTTGGAAAAACATAGAAAGCTGATTATCATTCACATCGATAGAAAAAGAAGAAGAAAGGTCCTCGTAGACCGAAATACGAAGGACCATTTGCACCAAATAGATTTGGTATACCTCCTGGATTCAGATGGGATGGAGTTGGTGAGTAGGCATTCCAATTGCATTGACATTGATTGTTTTAAAACTCGCCAGTAAATTCAGACGAAAACATGATTATGTGCTGATATCTGTAAATCATAGATCGTTCTAATGGATTCGAGAAGAAATATTTCCAAGCGCAGAATTCAGCTGTCCGAAAAGAGTACGAGAAGAATCAATGGTCCGTCGAAGACATGTAGGCTTTCGTGTGTATCTTATTAGATCTGTTGTATCATATTGAATCGGAGTACTCTCTGCTCGTCTACAATCCTGCATTATTATGCATATAGCTATATGTATATGCATATTAGCGCATTCCCTATCACTTTGACAGTAGTTTAAGCTGCACTCGGAATATTATTAATCGTTCGCGTCAAGAAAAGAAATAGGCGCACTATCTATATCATTCAGGCGTGTGTAAAGGATACAAGTTACGGCATTTTTGATTGGTTAAAATTGAATAAAAAGCCAAATCATTATATAGTTAGTTAGAAATCTGCGAATCATGTTTGATGGAATTCCGAGGTGTAACAGCGTCTCGCTCCGAATTTACCCTTTGCATTGCAACTTGGAAAACAATATATTCTTATATATCCATATTATTCCTTATCATCTACATCGTCAATATCAAATAAGATTCCACACTCACCACTCAGATACAATCAGAACATATTGTAAAAAAAATGTCATTCAGAGCTATCCTTAGAACAAGAAGTGCTTTCGTTGCTCCAACTGTTCGACCCGCTTTCACATGTAAGTATTTCCTAAAATTCAATATATAATATAAACATTCATTCAAAAAACACTTTGTATCTTTTTAATATGACTTTTATAACTTTAAACCTTTCAAAAAAACTAATTGAACTAATGGATTGAAATTCTCGAATCTTTTAGCTATTCGATTCGCTTCAGGTGGTGGAGCACATGGACATGAAACAGAATCATATGAATCATTTAATAGTCGATATCAAACTTTTTTTCAATCTGTTGGAGATTTATTTGAATTACAAAGAGGTTTAAATAATTGTTTTGCATATGATTTAGTACCTTCAACTTCTGTTATTGATGCTGCTCTTAAAGCTTCTAGAAAAGTAAATGATTATGCTACTGCTGTTAGAATTTTAGAAGGTGTAAAAGAAAAAGTTGAAAATAGAGGTCAATATCAAGCTTATTTAGATGAATTGAAACCAACTATTGAAGAACTTGGTAAGTTTGGTTTTTTTCCTTTGCTTGGTCTCATTGAAAAGAAAGGCAATTAGTCGTAGGGGTTGTATTTCATCATACTTGTTGAATCATTGTCGAAATGTTTTAAATAGTGGAAGAAGTTTACAATTCAAATTAGAAAAAAGGGTTGCGATAGATGGAAAGACGTGAACAAATAATACAATTTCAAACATGATTATGCTGATCTATTACGTCAAATTAGGTATCACCACTTCTGAACAATTATACAACAAAGCTTAAATCCTTTCCTCAATCGCATAGAACCAATGTCAATAAGAATATTAGGGAAAGGGAAAATCATAGCTTGAAGTCTTAGCGAAAAACTAAATAGTAGTATTTCGTAATGGGATGAAAACTTCTAAATCATATTGCAAGGTATCTCAGGGTTGAGGTATGGCTTATCTGAAGTTACAGGTATTCGTCCGTCAGACAGAGCTTTACAATTGAGTAGCAGGCTGATCGAAATGCTAACCCAGAGCAGGGAAGAGAAGACGATAATAGAAATTACTGATCTCAACTCGTCAAGTCTATTTGCTCAAACCACGACTTTAAAGTTTATTTCATACTTAATCAGACAACACTAAGTCCTTTTTTAAATTTGCATACTTCGTCAACCGACTTCGGATCATATCAATGGACTCAATGTTCGCTATAAGTATTATAATTGAAACTACAACATTCTATAATTGTCAATGTGTATCAAAAATTCCTCCACAAAATGCATAAATACTAACTATAACATTTAATTTCAAACTCCTACTACGTTCAACAAGGATAAATGAAAATTGAAACAAGATTATCTGGTTAAAATAATCCTGAAATTTACTTTATCCCTTACATCCTTATTCATTACCATAAAACATTCCCTATTCTGACATTCTCCAAAATTATACTGTACTCCCTTCTTGATATCAAATTGAATCAAAACTTATGAGAGGAATTTATATTATGAGAGGAAGTTATAAAATGATTCAAGCAGAATCTACAATTCGAAAAAACGATAATTCAGTCTTTTTAAATTAATTTCCAAAAAAAATAATAAATTTCACTTACCTTCTTTCTCTTGATTAGTTTGAGTAGTAGGTACTTGAACTTGAGCTTGATCTTCGGCGTGATGAAGTTGACATCCACCTTGACATTCAGTCTCTCCTCCGGGAGCAGGAGCGGGAGCAGGAGCAGGAGCAGGAGCAGCTGGATCAACAGATACAGCTGGAACTTGTTCAGTAGTCTGATTGGTTTCTAATAAATAAAATCATATATATATATATATATATATGTTAGTTATTATCATCGCAATAAATAGCAATTTGTGGAAAAACTTACGTTCTTGAGTAGACATATTGTTAATCAAAAAGATAATTCGATTGAAAATGTAAGATATATAAAAAAATCTGAATTTGACTTGTTGATATAAATTTAGATTGATAATTAAAGATAAAAAAGAAACTGATTCAACAATATTTTAGAACCACTTTATATACCTTTTTTTGTTTCTATTTGATCTATTCCACTTTAATCGAGTCAAATTTGTTATATTGTATAACTCGATACTTATCAAAGGATAATAAATTTAGAACATTCTAATTTATAAAAATCCTGTATAATCCTAACAAAGGATTTTAAGATAAAATATCAATCTTTTTCACAAAAAGGAAGATTAATGTATCTTCATTTTCGACTCGAAGGATGGATCCAACATATTTCAAGATTGAAACGAATATGGAGTTTTGAAATAAAGGATATATAAAATAAAAATTCATGTTACAAAGGTCTCTCTATCTTAAATATCAAGTCAATCAAATTCGTTTTTTCACTTGTGTAAGATGTAAGGATTAGCTTTTTTTAAAAAAAAAAATAAAATTGGAAAGGCCATCTTTTATTTGAAATTTTAATCGAATCAAAGGTAGTCATGCTTTACTTTATAAAGTGGCTGTGAGGATGATTGAAGAGAATATATTATTTATTGATCGATCAATCTTCAAGGTAAATGGCAATGAATTGATAATTGTTGAGAAGGAGAAAATGAGAAAATTTAGAACAAAGATTAATGATCAATTAGCTGAATTTCCCAAAAGAAAACCGTTAAAATGAATGAAAAGTCAGTTAATTGATAAATTTCGATAAAATCGCATAAGTAAATAGTATACATTGTGCATGACTTGTTTTAAATGAGGAGTAAGAATGATAAGATAACCTTTATCAAAAAGGATCTCTACATAATTGAATAACAGAAAGGCGAGAAACATTTGTTGAAGTTGTCAAAAAAAAAACAATAGTCCATTAATGGATATAAAAAAGATATATTTAAATGATTTAAAATAAAACTCTAATTACACCTAATCCACCAGCTAAAATAACAGTTATCAAAGATAAAGGATGTAAATTAGGCATTAAAGGTAATGCACCTGATTTAGCAGAAGAAGAAGTTGATGATGTTTTCGCTGAACCAGTCTATAAGAATTGTTAATAATAAATAAGCGGAAAATTTGGAATTTTCTAAAATGTAAATAACCTACAGTTTGAGCAGCACTTGTTCCAACTAAACTTTGACTTTGACTTCTTGTAGTTGTATTATAATTTGTTAATCCACTATGAGAAGTTGATGTAGAAGGAGCAGAAGAAGGTTGTGCATTAGGATCAGCAGAAGTCGCTTCAACTCCTGCAGCAGTTGCTGAAGTTAAATCATTAGCAGCAGGTGTACTTCCAGATTCAGTTGCTGTTAAACTATATATACAATATAAAAATTGATTTAGTTTAAATTTCATTGAATTTTTCAAGAATTTTGAATTTTTTTAAAAAAATCAATAAATTCAAAACTTACGCAGGTCCAGAATCTCCTGCTTCTCCTCCAGATCCATTATAAGTATAAGTAGGAGTAGCTTCAACTTCAGTTCCAGTAGAACTTGTACTTTCATTTGAATCTTCTGTTTCTGTTTCTGTTGATGTAGATGTATCTACTGTATTATCTCCATTTGAAGTATTTGCATCTCCTGTATTTTGTCTTAAATAAATTCCATTATTTCTTGCAATTGGTGGAATTGATTCTCTATTTATAAGTTTAAATTTATCATTATTTATTGTTGGTGAAGAAATTACAAATGTTGAGAAAATTGTTAATGATATGAATAAGGGGAATGTGAATTTCATCGTTGTTAGTTATTTATTTGTTTTGAAAATGAGAAATGTAAGTTAAATTTAAAAAAATAAAAAAGTGGTAAAAGATTGATTTTATTATTGTAATTGAAATGTAATTGATGAAATGAAGTTCCAAGTAAGGATATGTAAAAGATGTAAAAGAATGGTTTGAATATTATGGGATTCTTGACTCTTGGTATTTTATTAAAAACACAAATGAAAGTTTGAGACAAAAGATTGATTTATACCTATAATAAATGAGAAGAATAGTGCGGGGCGGTACTATCTATCCATATATATATTAGTTACCATACGCGTCGAATTCATTATTTTAATCTAAGGTGATCTGGGGAAATTGATTTTAAGGGTTCATCAAAAAGGTGGAGTAAAAAAAAAGTCTATTTTTGTATAGTTCACTAAATCATAATCACATTACATAAAGGTTTCATTGAGATCGTTACATCTTTCTCAGGTTCCGGATGGTCTATATATAACGATGATGATTACATTCATTGCAAAGTGTCCAATGTGCAAGTCTGAAACGTGAGAAGGAAATTGCATGGTCATTCGCACTACTTCATCCCAGAAGGAACGAAGATGATAGTTCCTCATACGCATGTAACTAACTAAATCAGCAGAGAAGTGACTACAAATGCTTAATCACCATGATATTAGTTATTATGTATGTATGTATGCAATTGCTAAAGACTGTAAGAATGCATTATTGTATTGTAATTATATAGAAACTCATGATCGTACAACAAATTCGAAAACTACCTAATAACCTAAATTTCCAAAAACAATCGCAAGTTTACACGAAATAACCAAAATCAAAAGTACAACCAATTTTACGAGACGACAAATGAATCTTAACAATGCTTGAAATATACTAATCCATCAACACAAACAACTTGGACAAATGATTACCATCCATGTAATCTATAACTTGTATCAGTTGTATCTCTTCTTCTAGCCAATTCTTTCCTTCTTTCCCTTTCTTTATGTAATCCTTCACCATCAGTTGATCTACGCATCATAGCTGGAGCTTCCAAATCAGAAGGTGATTCATGAATCATATTATTCAGATTGACCACACTCGAATTACGCCCACTTTTTTGACTTTCATTTGAATTTTGACGATGATGTTGAGGAGTTTCAAGTGGTGGAGGTGGTTGAGGTTGAGCAATAGTAGCTCTTGTCAGAGGTCTCAGGAAATTTCCACCTAATACATTTGGAGTTGTTCTTCTTCGTGTGAGATCCAATGGAGGTGGTGGTGGAGGTGGCATTCTATGAGAAGGTGATGAAGAGGTGGGCAATGTAGTTATAGCACCTGTATGACTTGAGGGTTGAGAAGTATTTGGACTCGCTCGTGCCGGATGACTTGAAGTCCTTTCCATCGTTTCCCCTCCTCCACCTCGAGAATACTGAGTGAGATTGATAGCCGAGTGGTGGGTTGACAATTTCGAAGGTGGTGGTCTGGTCATTCCCATTCCTCTTGGACCGCATCCAGACGATTTCTCTCGCTCGAGTACGACATCTATAGCAGGCAAACGTCAGTCATAATTGCGTTTCAGACTTATGAAAGTGGTATATATACTCACTTCGTCTTAGAGATTCACTCATTTCAGCCATAATAATATTCCTTCTTCTGGTCGTTGGACTCATTGGTTGGACATATCCATACTCGTTGACTCGTGGACAAGTGGGTACCGCTTGACTAGGTACTGCTTCTTGAGAAGGAGGTTGAGAAGGTTGACTAACTGCTGCGGTAGCGGGCGCTTTTCCTTGATTTGTGCTTTTGGCATCCCGCTTAGCAACTAGAGCAGCGAGTTTCTGTTTAGTCTGAGTCGTATTCAGATAATCTGCGTCTTCGTCAGAATCTTCTTCAGATGAAGACTCCATTTCTACAGATGCTTTTGCCTTCTACAGCCATCACCACAGATATTAGCTTTTGTCGCCCAAATAACAAACCTCGAACTCACTTCTTGACTGTTCTTCTGGACTTTTTGAGCTTTCTTGTCCTTGATTCTATCCAGAGCATGTGGAGGAATTGTGACGCTAACACCAGTCTGAACAGGCATAGCTACTACCGATTTGCTTCGCAGTAAGGAAGGTCCGGGATTGGGTGAAGAAGCCAGGGAAGGTAACTGTACGTGTGTCGAAGAAGGCCGCATCGAAGTTTCAACAGCGCTTTGCTATTCGAATCACCAAATTGTTAGCATACTGGGTCTACATGTCACAGTTTCAAAAGGCCCACTTACCAAATTGACCATACTTGCGCCCCTTTGTAAAGCAGAAGCTAGCAGACCCTGGTTGTGTTGACTATGTCGACTTCCAAAGATCTGTTGTTTGGCAAACATTTCCCTTTGGCGTTGAGCTTCCAATTGCTCTTCAATCTTCTGTCGCTCCGCAGCTGCACGCTGTCGTTCTTTCTTTGACATTTTTGTTAAAGGTGTGGGTGCAGGCGGAGGAGGCGCGTCTTTATCTTTGCGTTGATGAGCGTTCTCCGAATGAGAAGATTTTCGAGTCAAAAGCGATAACAAGTCTACACCTGCACCAGAAGGTTTTCGGTCATCTGAAGTAGTCCTTGCCATTCTGGGTCGTGATGATGATCGTCTCCTTTGTAACGAAGATTTCGTTTGTTTGGCTCCGTGTTCATGAGGTGGTTCCTTCTCCTTATCAGTATGATCGCTAAAGACTTCATGGGGCTTTTCAGAGTTATCAGTTTTCCTGGCTTTCGGTGAATCGTCCTCATCACTCCAATCATCATCCTCATCTTCACCTAAGTCCTCTTCTTCGTCTTCCCATCCGCTCTCTTCGTTATCCTTATTCTGAGTTTCATTGGCCAAAGCGGAATGTTGTTCAGCCATTCGTCGCTTTTCAGCTTGATATTTCCCTCTCATAGTAGATAACGAAACGTGTCGCTTTTGATGCTGAGCATGGGCGTGTCCATGACCTAATCCTTGATGAGGGTTGACTTTTCCAGAAAGACCAGAGCAATCGCCTGAACTCCTCCTGCGAGTGTGCTTTTGCGCAGGTGGTAATGAAGGGTTATTCGCCTTTGTGCTTGGTCCTGCTGCTGCTGCTGCTGCTGAGGTTTGTATAGGATCTGAGGGTGAAGGGTGGGAAGAATCTGAACCGCTACCTCTTGAAGGAGAAGACTGTACGAAGAATTTACTGCTCTTCTTTTTTGGTGATGCGGATGATTTCGAATATGAGGCTCTTCTTGATGGTGTTCCGATAGGTGTAGATATTATTCTGACATGATTTTTGAGTTGAGGTTGATTGTCATCAGTCGATTGAGATCTTTCTTCTTCCGGTATAGGATCAATCTCCTCTTTCATGTCTTGAGTGTGAACGGAGGATGCAGCAGAAGTGGTATTTAAAAGACCGCTTGTATTCATAGAAACACCTAAACTTCCTACTCTGGAAGGTACGGGTGTAGGTTCAACCAACCTAATTTCGACATCTGCAATGGGAGTGTCGGGTACTGATATGGTCGGCATCTGGTATTCTGGAGAGTCTAAGGGGTAAGATTTGTTATTACTAGGCGGTATGGGCGGTAAGCTCCTCTTAGCGTCTTCGACCCAGTCTTTGAAATTATTTTCGTCTTTCTCTAATAACAATCTCAATGCGCCTCCAAATGTCAACTTTTCTGCACTTCTGGATCGATGTAGAAAAGGTGACGTAGAGGTGTCAATCGGAGTATGTATGGATGCTGACGAAGCTGTTGTCGCTTGGGATGACATTGATAACCTTCTAGTAGCATCGGAGTATGTACGCCGCGTAGGTTGTCCCCAATGTCTGAATGACAATAGCGTCAGCTAATGGAAGAAGGTTAGATTCGATGAATTATGATGACATACCTCCAAGCAAGGTTTTCCAGCCTTTCTCCATCTTTCACCAGATCAGCCGCTCTGGTGATGACTAAGTGATACAAACATCAGCGATTGGTCCTGTAGAATAGAAGTTGACCCATAATTTCTCACCATTCCAGATTTCTCCAGCATTATTCTCGTCCCCGGGTTCACCCACAGCCAATTCATCCCCTAATGCCAAAGCGGGAGGAGCGAGCGAAAGAAGTGGTATGGCAGGTTTGTTCGATCGTATCGAAGCTGATGGTGACGGTAGGGGTACGTCCATTATGAATGTCGAGTCCACAATCTACAGTAGTTAGATTTACGATTGGATTATAAGTATTGTATGAAATTGGTTTTACGTTTTTGGAGAACAAGGCTACAAATTATATCGAGACATCATTGTAGAGGACCTGAAGAGTGATAAGATCTAAAAAACCGAAGACTCCAAGTGGGGTTATTAAAAGGTCTGGAATTAGATAATTGTGGGGGACCGGCGGTAATTCCTATTACTTTTGATCCTGATATGGATTGAATTGCCTGTTATTTCGATTCCGATCAAAGCGAAGTTAAACAACGAGGTGGTGGTCTGATATTTTGCCCTGAGCTGAGTAATTGATCGATTGACTGACTGGTAATGAAACAAGAGAAGACGCGGTAGGTACTACGTATTGTTCTCGTTGTTGCGAATACCAAAGAAGGAACGATGTTGATGGAATTACAGAGAGGTTTCAAGTCTTGTGACAGAGTATAAAACGTGAACTTGACACTTTGAAAGGAATGTTTAATTGATGGCGAATCAAAGTCGGGTCTGGAATTACTTATTGTTTGGACTCAAAGGAACGTATGATATCACCCTATTATACAGTTCCCGTGGGGGTCGATTCGTACGAAAGGATGGTAATTAGGATAAGTGTAGTGGGGATCCCTGTTGTAAAGGATATATATGAACGTTTTTGATGATCACTCTAAAATTTGAAAAACAACAATGCGTGATTGAATGGAATCGGAATCGAAATGTCGCTTTTACCGATAAATTCCTTTGGCTTCTAATTCTGTGTATCTATGTGAAATTTGTTTTGAAGTTATAAAAGTAGGTATGTAGAAGAAAGATCAAGGTTTGTAATTTGACGAATTGATGTTTTAAAGAATCAAGTTATATCCAAGGTTTACTTTGAATTCAGGTTTAAAGACGCGGATTTTCAATTACTCTATAACCGTAGGTAAAGGCTAATGCTATGCTATTTAAAAGGGGGTTTTTTTCCTTTTGATTCGTACCTGTAAATCAAATACTAAAATGAATACAATTTACTAATTCATACTTTTCAGGGTAATTACAAATAAAAACAAATGAAAATCGTTCCCATTGCCGCTTTATAAATTTGCCCCGCAAATAAACCATTATAACCGGCCGACCCGGAAATACCTTTTTCAATCGGACCGAAATGACTTCCGACCTATACCGAATTAATAATAATCTAATACTCCAACAACCACATGATCTTAACATGACTTTTACACACTGCTTTAGGTATAAAGGGTAAACAAAGGTATACAACTACTCATTATTGAAGCGAACTAGACTATGAATCTCATTGGGGATCCCCGTACCTACCCATACGTGGAGCCGAATGGGGTAAAGATAATTTATGATGCGATATGACATGACTTCGCGCTTAAATTCAACTTTAGTAAGATTCGAAATTATGTCTCCATCAAAAGCCAGATGACCTTTTGCTTCAGTAACCGGAATGGCGTTGTATCGGTGTAAATATTCCACGTATATCCTCCAATCAAGGTGGAAAGACACGATCCTGGAAAAGCTGGCGGCGCAGTCAAGTATATCTCTTCAAGTTGCAATCGAAAAACATGAATTCTGCTTCATACATCCATGTCTCCCTATATGAAGATGTTTCACTTTGTTTTCCTTACATCGAGATGACGTCGTTGCTCAACATTGAAGCCATCTAAGATCTCGCCTAGAACCCAACAACTAATTCCAAATAAACCCAAACCTGCCATCCATAAGTACAAGAAAACATTTTGAGCCAAAAATTCTAATTTATATCCTATACTTAACCAAATCGCTTGTCCTGCCACCCACGCACCGATCAAGGATATGGACTTTGCGCGATTCAAGTGTAAATTTGGTATTATCGAGGGTATGAGTGGTAAGAACCACATGAAGTACTATCATCGTGAGAAAAAGGTATGATTAGTTTTGAATCTTAGAGTATGAAACGTTCGTTCTTGAGTAAAGACGTTTTTGGGAGCTACAAGCCTCAACTTACTTGGGAAGTACAGACTTTGTTAAAGATCACAAATATAGTCGTCTGAGCAAACATCGTAAATTCTATTCCGGCTATAGGTTCAAGAGCAAATCCTGCTAAAAGTACCAGCGAGTTTTGAGGTAAGAAAGATGTCAATGGATGTCTTATAATCTTTTCCATCATGTGAGGTACAATGGATAGAGTATGGTTTGAAGAAGGGAATAATGATAGGTAAATTGGATAGAAGTATGGTGAGAAATTATGCCGGTGATCGAGCCGAGTAAGATGATATAGGAATGTATGTTCTAAGAACGGTTGTCCCCAGCTATTGATCAAGAGACGTGTCAGCTCTTCTAGCTTGACGTGTAAAGTCATATTTGTTGTGAATTCATCAATCAAGCACCTGACCTTTTATTCCGACTCACATTGACCATAACAATCCATTAACACATAAGAGAGTAAGGCCAGTTACGAACCCAAACCTCCACACGCCTTTACCGAACCATCCATATTTCCTACTCAGTAAACTCCAAATAGCTGGAACATAGATCAACGGATATATTTTCCAAGATATAGAAATGCCTAACCACATCGCAGCTAGATTTTCCTTTCCTTTTCGTATACAGTACAAAGTAAGAATGACAAACAAGCAAATGATCGATTCTGGGGATCCCCTAGTATTTATATTGAGTACGAAAGGGTTGAGTGTCCATATCAAGTGTGTTGTCCAAAAGCCTGGTCTTGAACTTACGGGGAAAGCCAACAAGAGAGAAGGGATGATCAGACTGATGGCGACAAGAATAAATCGACCAATTAGGGGATGTATAAGTGATGGAGAGATCAGTAAAGGTAGTAAAGGTGTATATCGGAAGGTTGATCTTTCGTATGGACTATGTACAGATCATATAAGCCTTGAAAACTTGTGCCAAATGGCGAGCTCAACGATGATCATGGATGTAGACCGTAAATTCAGCTGTGACAAACTTACTCTCCAATTCTTAGCCCTAGTAATTCAACTGACCATCCTCTAGCTACATTCCCACACTCCTGATTGGGATGAAATATCAATTTAGTACCATCGTGAATCACCCTCCAATCTACATCGGTATATTTCAATCCACCGTATCGTTCAGGATGAGTATCGACATGTTGAGCATAAAGTAATAAGCCCACTTGAACAGCCGCCGAGAGCAAAAGAAGTTGACCAGTATGACTTCGTCGTGAGTATATTTTGTTTGACGGCGAATTCGAGGTTTTGGGAGACGACATGATCTAGACCTCTTAAGGTCATCCAAAAGGGAAAGTGTGGTCATGGATAAATATATCAGTGAAACGGTCCGCTGTGTTTTATGATTCCTCATCAAGGTGTATATGGAGTCTCCACAATCGTAAATCAAGCATTGCTTACATAACACGCGGTAAATTAGCCAAGTGAATTGTTTATATCCCCCTTGCTCCCAATGAGATCACTCGACGCGTTTCATGATTCCTTATTACCTTATTTTACCCTATTATAAAGTAAATTTTAGCGCGATACAGCAAAGGGGTGACTGGTGATCCGTGCGTGACTTATTTTCATCTTTCTTTTTGTTACTCGTATATAGCCAAAAACGAAACGAGGTCAAAGCTCATCATTTGTTATGCAAGTACCCTCGCCCTGCTTATAAGGATTCATTTGTTTATATTCACCTTGGCAACCATGCATGTGATAAATCCCTTATGAATGAATACAAAGAGCGTGTTTCATATGTATAGGACAACGTCATTTGTTAGGAAAATACAGAATCCGCAGGAAATCTAGATTAACTGAATATCCGCAATGATCACTTTTTTTCACCGTTTTAAACACGAGTGATACTAACAAAAGAGTCCTTTACATTCATTCGCCTTTTTCATTCAACTTGCTCTTTTACATCTTCCTCATCCGTCATACTTCTTTTTTTTCTCTTTCTTTGTTTTATCGCTTATTCCAAATCCAATACGTTTTCCTCTTCTTCCGTCCTAACTTCTACATTCATTACTCCCTACGAGACACAACTACGACCACTCTGCAACGATATACGATCGCATCATAACGACTAGATTAACATTTCGAATAACACTAAACGTTCCTCGTTCAATACAGATACTGTACAACACAACAGGGACAACACATCTCTTCTAGGTCTCTGTTTAACGATCACCCCTCCTCACACCTCCAATCTTACTCAGTAGAATCAGCCAAGATGACAGCTATCATCTCTCTCTTCAACCTGCTTCCCACTCTAGCTATATTAGGAGCCGCTTTATCAGGTATCGAGCAAGTTCCCGTGAGTTTCCTCATTTCCCTGTCAACGTATTTTCTTCCTCTTCTGTACCCTCCCCCAGTGATTTCGGGAGTCACTATCGCTTTCATGGATTTGCTCTGCTATTCCAATTGCAGCCTATCCTTGTGCCAAGGCAATTCGGTCAATGCGCTTTTAACCTATATTCCCCCTTAATTGTCCACTCTTGGCGATGGGGTAAACATCTGACGGTACATCCTTTATACCCCTACAGTCCGCCATAGCACACAATCCCGTCGCACGATCGCCAAGGGACGGATATCATAGACACCTTGCCTCTCGACAAAAGCTTGCCGACAACATCGCTGCTCGAGGTACCACCCCAAAGAAGAAGGGACTGATCAGACGACAAGCCGACGGATCCAAATGTCGAGTTAGGGGACAATCCTACACCGCTTCCTCCTCTTCCGCTCCTGCTCCCACACCAACCGCGTCTGATCCTGCCGCATCCACCAGCAGTGCTGTCGACGCTGCTGCTCCTTCCTCTGCCGCGGCCGATTCTTCATCTGCTGCTCCCGCTGCTTCCTCCGCTGCTGCCACCACACCAACTTACTCTGGCGGTGCCAACGGTGGATCCGTTAACGTAGGAAGCAAATTAGGTATCGCTTGGCCCAACGGTGCTTGGGATACACAAGGTACTCCGAACTGGATTGGAAATTACATTGGAAACAAAGCGTCCTGGTACTACACCTGGTCACCTTTTTCTGTTAGCACTGGTGATGAACTGGGCCTTGAATACGTTCCTATGCTATGGGGTCCGGGTCATGTCGCTGATTGGTACGCTCAACAAGGCAGTTGGCCATCAACTGTTAAGAATGCCTTGTTCTTCAACGTGAGTCAAATCAATCTGACAAAAGGGTATAATGCTGACCACGCGACGTTGTCCAGGAACCCAACCAAAAAGGGCAATGTGATGTTGCTGCCTCAGACGCAGTCCAATACTGGATCAACGATTATCTTCCCCTTCGATCAAAAGGCATCAGACTTGGTCAAGCTGCTCCTACCAACGCTCCTGACGGTTTAGTATGGATTCAAGATTTCCAAAAAGCCTGCACAGATCAAGGTCATTCCCAAGCTGATTGTACCGCGGAGTGAGTAACATAGCAGATCTTGTAACGCCTGATGGAGATCTTTGCTGATGTTGCTTTTTGGTCTGAAAACAGCTTCTACCCTGTCCACTACTACGATACCAATGTTCAAAGATTCCAAGAATACGTCACCAATTACCACAACGCCGTCGGCGGTAATCTGTGGGTGACTGAATACGCCTGTCAAGACTATAATGGTGGAGCCCAATGTTCAGATCAAGATACTTGGAACTTCCACACTCAAATGGCAGGATGGTTCGAATCTCAATCTTACATCGAAAGGTTCTCTCCTTTCGGTGTCATGAAGGATATGCAAGGTGTCAATCAAGCCAACGCCTTGATGAACCCCGACGGAAGTATCACTTCTCTTGGTGGATGGGTGAGTAGCCGTTAATGACAACACTTGCATAAAAGTACGACAGCTAATGATCTCGTAAACCAGTACATCACTACGGCCTAAACGGGTTTGCGGAAACCTTTTCTTGGTTAGTCAGTTGAAAGTTGACGATTGCATACGAAAGAATCGAAATCGAATGGATATGAATCAATGATTGAACTCTTCGCTTGCGATTTGTTTAGTATATACCCTTTTCTACTTGGATACCAATGCTTGATGCTGGTATGCGCATAATGAATTATGATATTCCCTTTTTGACCCTGATCTGCATGCTTCTTGAAATGGTCAGCTTGGTATTGACGCTCTCATGGAAATTGCTGAGACATCGCGATTCAGGCCGGCAGCGATAAACTGATAGTGGTATGCATTGCTTGTACCATCATGTATGAACGGATGAAGACTGAAGAAATAGATTGAGGTGATCATGAGACTGAAATAGCCGGCTTCGTCGCTGTTCTGAAGACGGTGAATAAAGGTAAACAGCGAAGATCTTAGCGAATTGACTTCACACTAATCTACTATATTACCATGTTCTTCATTTTGTAATAAAGTAGATAGTCTAAAGAAAAAAAGCTTCTCTTCGATGTAGCTGAGATATTTTCGTATTCAAGAGGATCCATAAAACTTATCTCGATAACTATCAAGTCAATGATGATTTACCTCCACCATATACTTCTCTGAACAATCCTTAATTACCGAGCTATGACAAGTATAGAAAAGACAATTCATATTTAGAAAAACTTCCATATCTTCGGGAGAAGAGTGAATCAAGACAACTTTCTCAAATTGCTCATCGGGATATATTTTCAATAATCATACCTTACATACAAATTTATGACATATCAAATCTAACTAAAACTTGTGAATTGATTTATGAGATATCTATCAATGAATTATGGAAAACATATAAATTGAGAACGAATGATCAACTTTTAAATGTATTACAAATACTTGGTGAGATTGAAAATGAAAATGGAAATAATCAAAATTCTTTATGATCAAAATTTACTTCAAATAATAAAGGAAAGAATTAAAAAAAAGAATCGAAATCACGATTACTATTTGATATCATATTTTAAATCCTTCAAGAAGAATAAGATATTTACTATCAAAAGTTAGTACAATCATATTTGAAATGATATCTTCACCTTCTTTATGCTCTTTAATATCTTGTTATCTTAAATTTAATTCAGATCCAACTCTTAAAAATAAATTCAATTTGTTAAATAATTTTGAAACTTCTATTAAAGATGATTCATTGATAAATTCAACATTATTTCCAAACGCTTCAAATGTAATAAAACACTTTAAACGATATTTAGGCATAAATATATTACATCGCATGATCAAATTTCATCGCACAATCGCACAAATCGCTCGGTATTGTACAAATCATGTCCCTCTGCCACAATTTCAAACAGCTCAATAAAGGATCGTTCCGTCCACAAATTCACAATCGGACCATATGCAAATGTTCAATCAGCCAGAGATACGGGCTACAAGTCCCACAAATCCCCTCGGTGTTTTGCGCAGTCCAATCTGTTTACCTGTCAAATGCATTGTGACCCTTATTACGATGTCGATATCCAGTCTAATCGTGATCATCGGAGGAGCACAAGTGGAGTATCGATGTCAATTCAAACTTGACCAGAGTAGCCGAATTGAATAATGACTGATGTTCCTGATTCCTTTATCACCCACTTTTACAATCAAAGTCAGATCTGATCAGTTAGATTATAACGATTAACCCCTCCTTTCCCTAATAGACTAATTCTCGTCTAAACACTTCGGCTGTCGTTGTGTCTATTGATATGTTTTGTTAGATTGCTTATTGATTTTGAAATGATGATGATCGAAAACACAGGGAGTGATAACCTTAATCATCAATCAGAAATGCTACAATCCAGTTTCATCATAAATCAGTATAAGGGCTTGGATTGTTTTAACAGATTGTCACCCTAGTACGCTTGGGTATTGATTTATCCGTTTCAGAGACAATTCATCCTTGTTACTAGAATCACAACCCTTACTTGAGTGAGAAAAAGGGGAATCTGATGAGTAGATGGTAGTCAAGCTTTACTATGATCGACAAATGAACAAGGGACATCAAGATCTAATCGTACCTTTCTGAACATCATCCCTTCCTTTCGGCTTTCCTTCGCTATGGAAAGTAGACAACAATCTCCGCTAATCAAAAAGCAGTACATTCATCAGA